>NW_027273870.1:6885000-8085000 GCF_046630095.1 Trachinotus anak | reverse complement strand
TGTTATTCATATGCATCCGAAGTGAGTGAATGCATCAACAAATAAGAGTAACTAAATGAATACTCTCGCACCCGATGACATGTTTCCTGGCTCTTGTGCACAAATCTCCTTTGTCCATCTTACATTGTCAGAGACAGGTTGTGGTGGTATACTGCAATTACTGCTGGTGTCTTTCAACTCCCTACTCTCTCTCCTGTCAACTTGTCATTACTGTCTCTTCTTTTTAACCACAGTTTTTTTTTATCATCTGTATTACCCTCTTCATCAGTTATTTGTTATGTTAAATATTCTCTCATTCTTTTCCATATAAAAACCACATTTACATTTACAGTACACACAAATATGCACATATAAACCCAAAGACTTCTTTCTTACATTTTTTTCTCAGAATTGACAGAAACCTTGAATATTATTCGACAGCAGAGGAGGGACTGCATTTAATATTTTTTTGAAAGGAAACTTCAGTACTGTATGTCCTCCTCTTGGCTTCTTTATCCTTGAGTAGGACTGGTTTCCTTTCATTTTTTCACTTCTACCTCACCTCCTCCTCTGCAGCCACGGGCTCATTCTAAAAGCTGATGTTACTTCTCTCTGATCCTCTGCTCTCCACTCCTTATTGTGCCTAAACCTTTCTCATTTCCCAAGGTAAAAGTTTCTGGATTTGCTGTGTTTTTATTTTCCATAACTGGTTTCAGAATTTGTCTGACAGATGACAGTGATGATGATTGGCAGCATTTACCATATGTTGTCTGCACAAGTCTCTTTATTTGTGTAACAAATAATTCATGAAGCATGATCGCCCTTATCTGTGTTATCTGATTCTTTTGACATCACTTTGACATGCACATGTCTTCTGCTCAAGCACTCTCACAGATTGCTTTTGGGGCGTCGTGCACTGGGCAGGTGATTCTGACCCAGCTCACATTACCCAGTGAAATTCTTATCCTGATATGATGTCAATTCTTAATAATAAGACCATCTTGACTTATCAAAGAGTCCATCAAAGAATCACCTTTGCCATTTCGTACATTTTTTTTTTTAGCTGACCTACCTCCTGTACTGACAGTAGATGTGACGAAGAGAAAAGGCAAAATTATTTTAACTTACCAGATACTGACATTTCAGTTCGTTCGAATTCAATGCATCATAGCGGCCTAGGCACATGTGTATGTAGTGTAGGTGATTGTACTATGATTTTGTGATACTGAGACTGAACGTGACACTGGTTTCACAGGTGTAGCATGAGAAGCACAATGGCAGAGCAGTGGCTTCAGTCCTCTTGGGTCTACACAGACACTGAGGCACATAACTGAGTGTAGGTCACTTGCATTTGAGCAGCGCTCAGAGCCCAACGCTCAATCACTGTAACAGCACGCACTAAACAGAACAAAATAGACTTGAAATGTAAAAATAACTGAGGTCAGTGGTTGTAAACCTTGCCCAACTCATGGCCCACTTGAATATATCAAAATATTGGCAGCCCACATGCGACCCCATCGGAACAATACGGAGGCCAAATATTACCTTCTCAGAGCACTTGTAATTTCAATGATAATGACTGAACATTCAGAATTAAAGTGAAAGCTTTTAATTCTTCCTGCTAAGCAGCTATGCATTGTGATACTCCAGTTTTTGCCATGGACGTAATCTTTGAGCACACATTCAGACTGAGATATCAAACAAGTATACGACGTAGTCCGGTGGTGCAAAAATAAAGGTTCATATCATTGGCTAATCACAGTAATAGGCCTTAATATGAGAAAAAGGAGTTTTTAAACATATATCATGTTTTTAAAGATCATTTCATTTTAAAACACTAATATATTATATATATATTTGCAAGTAATTTAATGACCGTCACTGCCCACCACTGGACCTGGGCCCACAGGTTAGGAACCACTGCCTTAGGGTCACATAGCACAAGCATATAGGGCTAGTAAAGAGCAGGCCATTATGTGGCCTGTGTAGACAGCTCTTTAAAGCAGGAGTAAATCTGTCTCAGACTTTTGGACCCCCACTGGACTTTTGGAGCCCAGACGGTCAGCTTAGCTTTGCATTAAGACTGGGGGGACAAAGCTAGCTCGTTCAAAGGTTACAAAAAATCCTCCTACCAGAACCTCTGAAGCTCACTAATTAACTCCTTGTATCTCTTTTGTTTAATCAGTACAAAAAAAGTGTAGAAATGAGCTGGAGTATTTCCTGGCCAGTAGCAGTCACTTGATGGACTCTTTTTGTTACTCTGAAGTTGCCAAGCAACAGTTGGAGACTTCAGGAAGCCACTTCATCCTACTCCCTACTCTTAAACAAACAACATGTTAACTCTAATTAACAGAGACGTGAGAGGCTAATTATGAGGCTGTTGCCTGTAGCTTCAAATTGCCTGGACACGTATTTCAGTGTTATCAATCATCTCATTCACCAATCCATCTATCTGTCAATCATTTAGGCACCAAAATTCAGAACAGTTGCAGACAATGGCATGCATTTGATAAAATGCTACAAGGTCCAATCTTCACCAA
This sequence comes from Trachinotus anak, assembly GCF_046630095.1. Classification (NCBI taxonomy): domain Eukaryota; kingdom Metazoa; phylum Chordata; class Actinopteri; order Carangiformes; family Carangidae; genus Trachinotus; species Trachinotus anak. Next base: position 8,082,481 of record NW_027273870.1, on the reverse strand, counting down.
ACAGGTGATTGTGTGAGCTTGCGTAGTTGTATGTATGTGTTTAGTATGCATATTTGTACATCTGTGAGGAGGAAGGAGGGGGAAGCAAATGAGGAAGAAGAAATAAAGAATAACATCTGGTGCATCACATCTGCCCTAGGCCTGCTCACCATGGGGAATCATTAGAGAAATCACACACTCACACACACACACACACACACACACACACACACACACACACACACACATGTCACTGACAAAGTCCTTCATAAGATATAAAATGGTAAACTGGACATATGGATGGATGGCTGAACTATTGGACGGCAAATCTCTCTCTCTCTCTCTCTCTCTCTCACACGCACACACACACACACACACACACACATATAATGACGCCCTGCTGAGAGTGATGTGTCACATCACACATTTCCATGCAGCCATGAGCTATGATCACTATCAACCAAGCTGGCTTTGATGTACAAGCTCTCATTCCCTCTGACTCTCTCTCCGCTTTGTCTCACAATAATCTCAATCACTACCATTCCAGGAGGCTGATAGAACATGGTTGTGTGTTTATGTGCTTGCTGAGCATCTTATGTTTCAGCATGTGCACTATATGTTTCTCCCCATGTTTGAGCGTGCAGTTATGTGTGTTTATGTTGATCTGTTTGTACTTTGAGCAAATAGATCGTGGCTTATTTGTGGTGTTATAGCCTGATTTTACAGTGAGACTGGAGTTTGGCAACATCAAAGGCTCAAGACAAAAACCTAGTGGCTAGAGGAATCTTTTCATCATCGCTTATCATTGTTTAACTTAATTGCTTCATCACGCCGGGGATGATGTGTGTTTAGTTTGCTACAGTATATGGATTGAAACCAACATATATCACTGACAAATGGCAACAAGCCTCTCTCTTTTTCTTTATCACAGACCATATGTAGCACACTGCTCCATCTTCATACATTTGTAGACACACACTCCTTTACTGACTGTTCACATCAGTCTCACCAGATGATTACTGATGAGTCTGGCTCACATCAATCTAGTCGTGCTCCAAATTCATACACAAAAATTATGCATAAGCACAGAGATAAAGCAGTGTAATACCAAAGTCCTCAACAATAACACATAAACACATTACACAGTTTTAGCTCAATTAACCTATGATATATGTATTGTTGTCTGGAGATAATTTATATTTACACACCTACAGACTCCTGCATTGAAATTCAAACACAACACTTGAAGCTTAGCAATGTGACCTGAGCAACAGCAAACAATATCAAACGCTCAGTGGGGAAAGTTACTTGCAGCAGTCAGCTGTCTGTCTTGTCTGGTCAGGGTTGCACCAATACAAGCTCTGGATTTATTTGCCAAAACCTAAACTAATGAGTTCATTCAACTGCGCCGGTGTTAGGCTCTATTATGAGGTGCCATAAAATCATAAATTGTAAAACGATATGCAAATTAAACAAATCTCACTGGAGACAGGTGCTCCTATTTGGACAAAACAAACAATTTTAATGTCACTCTGGCTTTTGGGAAATTGTGGTCAGTGTTTTTAACAACCTGGTATTTTATAGACAAATTGATCAATGGAAAATAATTTGGTGATTAATTGATAGTGACAATAATGACTGGATTACATATTTCTGCAGCAGTTAAAGCAATGGTAATAAAAAATTTATATTAACAAAGATCTAATGACAACAAGTGAGGGGAAAGCGGTCTCACATAGGGATGAACCCATCAAGAATTACCACCTGACTCTGCTGTTCTCCTCAGCTCCACAGAGCTTTTGTTGTGTCATTGTTTTGGATTTCCAACCTGCAAATTCAGCGTTCTGGTTCACTCTCTCTGCTCTCATCAGCACCACCTTCGGCTACAGCAGTCAGCTGTTTTATCCTTAGAAAAAACTGTACACTACCTGCTCAACACTGAACAGCTCACACCCAAAGACACAAAGTTAGAGAACAATGAGAAACATTTAACAACGAAGGAGCCAGATAGTTTGCTCAAGAGTTGGTAGAGACCAAAACAGAGCCAAGAGTGTGTATAATGGATTTACATATTCTGGGTGGACTCTAAATGAATGAATGCCAATGCTGCTCTGTAACTGCTGGATGTGTAGACAGGTAACTTTTTTCAGGCAAGTTCACCTCATGTCAGCTTCTCCTCAGGTTGCCAAAAAAAAAAATCAGTTATTGCAGAATTAGAGTATTATTCTGGTAAATCGGATAATTTCTCTAGCCATCGTTTCCCTTCAAACTACACTGTAACAATGTCACACACTGAACTGACTCCAACATTAGAGACACACAACTTGAAACCTGAAGATGTTATTGACCTAATATTTCTGTGGTTTGTCATGGGGAGATCCTTTTTCCTTTTTTTTTGGAATAAAAAGTCTTTCACAAGGTTATAGCAAGAAAATAATTTTGTTCTCGGCTGAAATTCTGAATTCTTTTAAAGGTACAGCGAGCCTCAGCAGTTCCCTCTTGAATCCAGAGAGCGGCTTGTTACGAACTGCACATCTCTGAGTTGGTGCAACCTAATCTGGAAGAAGAAATGTTCACTGCATTGCGGTTGTCCAGCCTTCTCTGTGGTTGACGGATGCCGTCCATGGGTCTCACCAATGAATACTGCTATTCTGTCATCTTTAGATGACGCTGAGTGTCATCAGTGCCCCCCTCTGTGGCACTGATGTCTCTTTTGTCATCACTTTCAGGCTGAGCCACTTTTCCTTCACCTTTTCCACAGTTTTTATTAAGGGAGACAGGGTTTGTCACCTGCTCTCATGCTGTGCATTTTTTTGTTTTCTTAGACAAGTCTAGTGTGAAGGTGCCAAATAAACAGTTTGCTTTAGCTGAACCTCATTTAGCACTATACCCCAACCTCACTGTTCATGAAATCTGTCTGTAATTTGTATCTCATTTGTTGTCCTCCATTTAGGCTGCTCGGCCTTGTATTATAAGCATCTAGTGATCTGGTCAGAGCCCTGAATTTTCATATGGTGGTGGACAGATTTGCAGAGAAACTGATGGGGAAGACAAAGCTGGTAGGACCGTGGTAGGACTATGTACGCTGTCACTATTTTTGGCGATTTAATGACGAGTGCAAAGGTGTGTCAGGCTCTTGGATCAATGCTTTGGTGATCATTTTGATGTGTGTTTCATTTTGTTGATGATAACTGATTTAAGTGGCAGGCTGATGGCTCTGGACAGAAAATGCATCACATTGTTATATCTCTGGTTTTTCATTCAGTTGTGCAGGGTCCCCTTTCATAATCCTCTATGGCTGATAAACTATTTCTAAGTTTCTTAGGAGTGCAGTCTTACCAGTACACACTGTGGGCATCTATTATGGTTGCACTATTTTGCACTAACTTAAGACATCTGGAATATTTCTAGTGTCTCATACAGTCTGATAGCAAGCAGCTGGGATTTACATGCTAACGTGACTAATATCCAGAATGATTGGACATCTGTTTTTTTTCTTGTGCAGGTACAAAGCAGGAATTTCCTGTATACTTACATTACTTGCATGTGTGCCTCAATTTTTTGGACATGGGAAACCTGTGTTATTGTTCATCTTCTAAGTCACAGGTGTAATTAATAATGCACAGTGAACGGTAAACAAGCATGTAGAATATCAGGGCCAGGACTCATCTCAATAAAGTGCAGCCAAAATCAATGTTGTGTACATGTGTACGCGTGTATTTGGATAATCCCTGTGAGTAGTGTCAGTTCTTGCAAACAGGTTTAAAACTTGTTTGCATGCTCTAATAAATGAGTTCCCAGATATGTACAGTATTTTTTTTTTAACTAAATAAAATTGAGGGATTAATATCTTTAAAAATCCAAGGACCCAGTTGGTAATGTTACTTTTTTTAATCAAGTAAGAGCTTAAGATACCAAATGTAATTAGAAAAAAAATACCATAAATGAATTTATTTTTGGAGCAGTCAGTAGGAGTCAGTGCCACTTTTTTCAGATGGAGAATATCTCATTTTGGAATAAAAACTCTACAGCATGATGCCCAGCATGTGTGACAGTCTCCCAGTGGGAATACTATGAGGATGTTCAAGAATTTGTTTTTATGCATGCTATTGCAATACTATTAAGATCAGTGGAACAATTGGTGTTATTGGTGTACCTGTGCAAACCCTGTTTGTTTTTCTCTTATTATGTATCATGTCCAATTTATTTCCACTAATAGCTAAAGGGTCTTGTACAGTGCAATTATGATGAGAGCATGGCGTATTGCATTTGATGTTTTTTTCATACAAAAATGTGATGGCATTCTGTTTGAGTATTCTCCAATGTAAACTAAAACCCTGCAGAAAGATAAACAGAGATTGCACTTCAAAAAGACAGCAGTGGCAGGAAATGTCTGTGTATTCTCATATTCCTTTAGAAACAATAAACCCCGTCTTTTAACTTCCAAACTCTCCATGGTGGCATGGCAGCAACTCGCTCAGCTTGGGTGAGGCAAGGATCTTTGAAGGAGAGCGATAGGAAGTGAAAGAGACAGCTTCTGAAAATAAACATTTCTCCTGAGATGCGCAGTGTTTTTGTGTGTATGTATCATTTTGATGACAACAATCCCTTTGACTCTGCATGTGTGTGTGTGTATTTGTGTGTGTGTGCTTGCAACAGTGCATCATTCAGTGGCTATTTCATCAAATTTTACATCTCCACCATACAGGAAAGCTTCTTGAAGTGCACGTCTGCATTCGTGCTTTTAAGTGGAGAAACCACATGTTCTGTTCAATTTGATTCAATTTATCTATGAAAGTAGGTGTGATATTAGACTTTCATGGTTTGCTTTATAAAAACAAAACACATGTAGTTTACTTCAGTTCACTGGTGTGAATACTTTTTATATCACTTCAAGGACAAACCGGGAATGGAAAAATAGCCCCAGGCCTCTTCACTGAAAGTGGTTCACCTCTTCAATGAAGCCTTATCACTCAGTCATATCATGACACACTCAACATAAACTGGTCCTTGAAGTATTGCAAGGGATTGCATTCAAGAAAGTTGGACTCAAACACTAGCCACTAGAAATTTTAAGCATACAAGATTTAAAGTTTTTTTTTTTTTTCAAAGAGATCATGTGTGCGCCTTAGCGGTAAGATGTAGCTCAGCAGTGTGAATTATTGAAGTGGGTTGTGGTAATTTTTTAAAACAGATGTCACCCACTACAAATAGATGCACATTTAAAAACAGGGATTAAACTGAGGCAACTATTATTAGCCAATGGTGGACTGGCTATCCTGGTGGACTGCTTCACAATGAATGATTTTGTTTTTTTAGATTCCTTTAAGAAACGTACATTTCTGGGTTGTAAATACAGGATAAGCATTGTTTAGAAAAAACAAACAAAAGGACAAACAAAGGAAATAAACTTTATTTCAACAGTGCAGATTGGATTAAAACTTCTTGTGTCTAATCTTAGTGCTCCGCTCTGGGCCTGTTTTCAACTATTACAAAATATGCTCATTTACTTTCTTGCCAAGTGTTTGGTGAAAAGATTGATAGCACTTTCATGTCTCTGTGTTAAGTATAGAGTTGGAACAAGGAGGTAATTAACATAAAAGACTTGAAACAGGAGGAAACTAGCCTGGCTTACACCATAGTTGTAAAAATCTACCTGTTATAGCACCTCTAAAGCTCACAAGTCAACATGCTGTATGTTTGTTTAATCTGCACACAAACACATTTGGATGACACATTACAAGCAGCTGCCAATGGTGTGAAATGGATTACACTTCCTGTCTCTTAAGTGGGCATTGCAAAACGACACCAGCTAGCTTATACAGGCCTATGCAACTGGTATGAAATGGGACAGTAGCTAATATTAATATCAAACCACATCCAGACTTACTTAGCTACATCCTTTGGGACAGAAAAGACAAGTTTTTCCTGTTATGACAGCATATTGCTGCACAAAACTTGGGGATTTTTTTAACACTGATGAATTTTTTGTCTGTGTCAAAACAATACAACAATACAATACACAACAATACAACACTGGATACAGTGCTAATCTGTGCCTAATAACTGATCAACCAAGTACAAGATTATATCCGTCAAATAATGCTCCCTGTTTTCCCTTGAAAAACAGCTAAATAATAACAGTAATAATATTATTAAGCAAAGGAATGCAAGTTTTTATGTTTAATTCATGTATAAGCCCCTTTAACTTCAGTTTATCCATTTGGAAAGCGACGTCGGCAGCACTGCAGCAGTGAAACCAGACCAGAACCGACAGTGAGGAGAGTTATCTGCGTTGCCAGATCTTGCGATGTGTATTGCTGAGACCGGTCTCAAACAGTGTTCATTTTCCTCTGCTCTGTCTGTCTGAAAAATGACATTTTAGTGTCAGAATATTCAGAGGATATATGGCTTGTGAAAGATGGATCAAATATTATTTCAGTGACTATGGGGTGAAAGAATCAGTCATAATCTGAGATCATTTTCACTTCTCCCACCGGTGTGAAAAGATTCAGACCTGCCACTAGTTTCCTAAAGGGATGGGGAGGTGACATGACATGACACGGACATAGGGAGTTATTCTGTGTGCAATGTTTCTCAACTTTTCTTGGTGCGACTATTTCCTGACGTGGAAGAATGCCAATTTAACACATTAAAGTATGCTTATAGGTTGGGGAGATCAAGCTAAATTAAGCTAAGCTGATCACCCCTTGACTCCAGCTCCATATAACTCACAGAAATGACAGTGATATCAACCTTCTAACTCTTGGCATGTGAGCAATAAGCTTGTCTCCCCATATGACAAACAATTTCTTTAAAAATCCCCAAAACAAAGGGGTTGTATAGTAAACCTAATAATCACATTTGTAAGTGTTCTCTGCTGCCAAATGTGGTTTCTTGCCAGGATCAGGTGGTGGTGATTGACAAGCGCTTCAGCCATCGTTCCATTTATGGGACAAGAGGTTAAAATACACCCTCAGCAGCGGCAGCGCCACGTCTTTAGGGTTCGACAAGACAAGCCGGGGCCTAGCTGGTTGGCATGCTTACTTCAGCAGAAGAAAAGACTTGAACATTGATGTTGCTTTCCACTGCTGGAGACAGCTCTTGGTGGGTGAAGAAGTGAAGTTTGATGCTGAAGCTCACAACATTTCTTCTAGACTGGTAACTTAACAGCTTTTAATGTAAATGAGAGTAAAACTTACAATTAGCTCCTTTAAGGATATGTTTAAAAATTATTTTTATTCTGAAATTGTGTTTTCTTTTGCTGGCAAACTTGTTCTTTATGATTCATTTTGTGCATTACAATGTTTTTTTTAATTACTTGAATAAAAAAAAAAAAAAGTCAATATATTGTTTTAGTGTTATCATATTACAAATAAGCGTAATCTGAGTACATAAATACTTATTTGATACAATTCAGTAGGATACTTGTCATCTCCTGTTAGCCTGTGCAACTGTGGAAACATCAAAAAATAGTCAACAAGTTGTTGACTGTGATTTGATTTGTAATTCATGGAGAACATAAAGAGCTAGGTAGATAGATAGATAAGATAAGGTTGGAGGAAAGGTGGGTGGGAAGATGGAGGAAGTATTTTAGTTAGCCGAGAGGCACAGCTACGACAGAAATGAATGAGAGAGACCCTGTATTCATGAGTCAATATTATGTTGAAGACCCTGCCCACAGCACGAGGTACCACAGTAAACTTTGTTCGCTGGCAGAGAGTAAAGGTGATAAAGTAAACAACTTATTTTTTATGACGTTAGTGAGCACCTGACTCAGACTCTCTGAAATATCTCTACTATCTCTAACAACACTACTGCCACTTCTTAAACTCGGAGGCCTTTGATGTACAAGGTCCGCTGAACGTTTTGAAGTCTGCATGACAAGCCATCAAAGACTGTTTTGTGCCTTAGCACTAGCTGCCAGTGCCTGTTTCGTTTTTGCCTGTCCTTGACAGCATGCAGGTGTCAAAACAGAAGGAGAGACACACTTAAAGATAAGGACGAACATCACACTGTTTGGAGAGGGAAAATGTAGGCCCAACTGTACGACAAAATGAGGCACAGGGAGAGAGACAGAGAGCTTCATTCAAGGAGAGGAGGCGAGGATGGAGTGGAGGTGACATCAATAACCTCAGAAATGGGGCATCATAAGCATCTCCTCTGCCACAAGCTGAAGGACAGAAAGAGCAAGAGACTGGGAATGAAAAAAAGAAAGGAACTTTTTTCAAGTGAATGGGCATGATAGAACAACAAAGGGAGTTGCTGGGAGAAAACATGAGCCTTTCAAGCATGAGTGTCTCTTTAATGTAGTAAGAACCATATTGTAGTTGTTCAGGTGGGATAACCTGCCCTTCAGTGGCACACAGCATCACTTTTCCTCAGAACCTCCTACACCTTGGATCTGTTTTTCATCATCTCAAGCAGAGATGTGTCCCTGGCATCAAAAAAAGAGAATGCATGCTGCTCGAGAGGAAATTTATTTCTCAGTATACTGCCTATCTGATAGTCGGTCTTTGTAACCATAGCAACAGGTGGCTGACTAAGACCCCTTTCGTTTGTAACAGGTTGCACTCGCTTGGCTAAGGATATGGCAGGATGTTTGCATTTCCATAGAGGTAGTGTGATGTTGATGGGTTTACACAGAAAGACTGAGAAGCTAGAAACACTCCACAACCCCATTAATGTGAAAGAGACATAAATGGACCAAGAGAAGCAACACTATTTTGGGTTCATTTGGAAGAGGACCATGCGTAGTAGGCAGTTGCCATTTGACGTGTCCATTCTTTATCTGGATAAGTACAGTCGTTACTTTGTCGGACCAAACTGCTCCATGTCCACCAGTCTTGCTGCCAATGTCAATTTCCACATATTTGTTTTCCCAACACAATAGCACGTGATCCATCTATGGCAGGGCTAAAATACAAGAGCAAAAGATGAAGTGAACATGGAGTGCTTTTGTTCACAACGCAAAGGTTAGAGTGATAGTTTGGGTGATTTCATGTGGGGTTGTGTGAGGTACTTATCTATAGTCAGCCTATTACCTGCAGTAGATTCAGATCAGCACACAGTTTAGAGAAGCAGCAGGAGTATCAGCACAGAAGCCAAGCAATGTGCTGCTGTGGATGGAGCCATCTGCCAATATGAATTTAAGTGTATGCAATTATTTGAATATATATGTGAAAACACACTTAAATGTCTAATGGGTGATTGGAGTTTAACCAGCCCTTTTTAAAAACATTTTTGCCCCATAATTTACTGTCTGAAAGGGATAAACTTTCCGGTTGGAATGGTTCTAGGACTGCATCTCATTTTCTAGAAAGCATCCCTTACTGTTGACCTTTGGTCACGCTAGCTGCAGCATGACAAGTGATTGCATGGTTGGTCTGGTCAGTCCTCCACTTTCCAGAATAAGATATCTCAACAAGTATCAAATGAATTGTCATAGACTTTTCTGTGTGTGTTTTGTGCTAATAAGAAAATGTTAGCATGCTAACACAGTGAGTAAACTAAGATGGTGAACATCGTAAACATTATTCCTGCAAAACATCACCATATAGTATTGTCACTTTGAACATACAGACATTAATACAAAAGGAGCAGCCTTTGCACACATGTAAACCAACAGGTGCACAGAAAGAAAGTAGTACAAAACAAACAAATCAACTCCCGCACACTATCAACATGTTGTCTTAATTTCTTAAATAACTATGTTTCAGTCAAGTGACCCTCATCAGGTATGTCACCTTAGCATACTGACACTGAGCTCAGTCTGGACGTAAGGTTTGACCCGTGCTCAAAAAAACTTTAAAAAAATATCTGCATTCCAATTTAAGCAGTGGAAGTATCGACCAAATATGAAAATGGTTTCCACATCAAACATCTTAAGAGCCATCGCCAGACTCATTTCAAATTGCTCTGATGCAGACGTGCTGGTCTGTGTTTTCAATCTTTTAAGGCTGGACTGCTGCAAGGCACCTCCTTACAATGTGTGCCAAGATTTTGGGGAAATTTTATGATATCTTCAGCATTACAGATAAAATCATAATGAGAGTGTGGAAACATCATCCTTAACCATAATCCAATTTTTCCTATCTGCTCTTCACTGGAAATGCATTAGTCATCAATAAAAACAATCAAAATCATCAAATAAAGGACATCGCTCAAAAAACCCACAAACTCTACAACCTTTGATCAGATGACTCATTGACTCTTTGCACCCACAAGACTTTGCAGAAAAGGAAAATAAGGCATTAGTGGAACTGTCACGAGGTCTGAGTGCAATTTCTGTCTCTTAAACACTTCTCATAATAACTGTCATTACCCAGAATAAAAGAAGGAAGACATTAATAGGAAGAGTGGGTGAAGCTGAAGGACAAAACAACGCCATTGTCAATCAGACAAAGAGAAAGTTTGCTGAAGAAGACTGTTCTGTCTGCTACAAAGTGGACTACGCCGGGGTCCACAGCAGGATCCATAAACACTAGCTGGCAAATACTCAGCAGGCAGATATCCACTAACACCCTCACACACAAACACCCACACTGAGATGTGTCCTGAGCACATGAATAGGGGTCCTTTCTGCTGAGTAACAGGGGAGGTGGTGGCCACCCCACTGCTTCATTGATTTATCCAACAGCCTGCTCCTGTTTAAAGCCCAGCTGTCTCTGTCAACACACACATAGACACACGTCATATGTGGCCGTGCACACACATACACGCACTAATGTTCTCCCATACACACACTGTCATTCACTGACATTCTGCCAACTGCTGCTTCTGTCAGTCTACCCCATCACTGGTGTGTTTGGCCTTGCGCCAGTGGTGCAGCCAGCGTCTGTGTGTGTGTGTGTGTGTGTGTGTGTGTGTGTGTGTGTGTGTGGAAGCACGTGTGTGTTTCTGGGGACAGAGAGATGAATCTGGAGCCTATTTGCTGTTAATATCTGCCGGACATCATCTCTACTTCATGCTGACTATCTTTATTATGGTTACAAAAACACACCTAGGCTCTACTGACTCTGCTGATGGCCGTGTTGATGGCTACAATATGAGGTGACCGTTCACATCCATGCCCTGCGAACAGTTCACTGCTGGGACTGTTTTCTCTCACGCTTTTAGTCTTGGATAAAGGTCTTCTTTAACTGTTGAGTGTTTTTTTTTTTTTTTTGGGTGGATTTGGATTGGTGGCTTTATTTTCACACTAAGAGATGTTTATGAAGACTGTAGAAACACCCTGCTTGCATCCACCTACAGGGAAAAAAGCAATCAACAAATATTATGAAATATTATCATGTTAAATATGGAGGCCTGTGGCAACAGTAACCTACAGGAACATATTCCTCTTCCATATTTAGATGCCAGGTTAGTCCTAATCGTGTTATGAGGATGTGAGATCGCCAAGGTTGCTCAATTATACATTCTCCTCTGCCTTTCATTCGTTCTGCCACCTCTTTTTCTCTTTCTTCACCTCTACCCCGTCACACAGATTATGCTCTCTCCCTCTATCCTCAGCAGAGAGGCAGGAATCACACACTAAGCTTTGAACATGAAAGGCAAGACAGAAAAACAACAACAAGGACAACAGATCACTGCATGTGTCTAAGTGTGTTTGTGTGTTTCTGCATGCATGTACACTTTTTTTTTTTTTTTTTTTTAACGTGCAAAGGAATCTTCCCTCTAACAGGAGCATGTATGCATATTAAAGACATCATTTGGATGTGTCTTAGTGTGTTTGTGGGGGTCTTGGCTTTCATGATCTGCTTTTGCATTTACCTGTGTGTTTGTGCATGTCTATGCACATGTAGATATGAAAGCTTTTCATGTGTGTTAGCGCACATAAAAGCATGTTTCACAGACAGCCATTTGCCAGTATATCTGCAGTCTTGTAAGGCAGTTAAATGTCGTCGTCAAGTCATTAAAACTTTGCTTGTGCTCGGCATATCCAAATCACAATAAAACTTTTGAAAACGTGCTCCAGCCATGTCCCCTGAAAGTTCACATCCAGAAGTTCAAAGTAAGCCCAAAGAGTTTGAGCTGCTCTCAGTGTATGGTGAAAACATGCAGCGCAGTACTTTAATGTATTCTGCTCAGGGTCCTTGCCTACTCAAGCAGACCTAACCGAAGATAAAGCACTGTGTGAATATGATTTTAGGGTAGGCTGGAGGTACAATGCTCACAATCTAATTCTGACAGTTTTAGTGCACAAAAGAGCAACCCAGCAAGAAGTTAGACAGAATAAAGCTTGCCATCAAATGACACTCAGTGGGCTGTCAGTTAAAATGAGCCGCTGGATGAAAGAGAAAGGCAGATAAAGAATGCTGTGCACACAGCGAGTGCAGGTAAAACAGTATTCCTTTTGCATACTAACACAATGAGATCTGAGAAGGCCATAGGCAATCAGTGTAAGACCCAAACGTGTATTTAGTCACAAATAGGCGATAAAACTGCATGGCCTGAGCAGACATACAATAATCTCAGTTTGAACTCAGATAATTGCATCCACTCTACTTTTGACCATACAATGGCTTGCCAGCTGAGAATGAAACAGCATTATCTGCTGGGTAGCTGTTTGTGTTGTGGTTGCCACAATGTAACAGCAGTACCATATTTGTGTTTATGGAATGTGGCATCTCGTCTATTGACCCTCAAAAGGAAAACAAACTGTCCGAGAAACTGTTCTTTGCTGTGACCTTTTTTGGTGTGGACAGATTTTTTGTAAACAATACTGACGGCTGAATTGACAAATTGAACAAACACCGGTTTCAGTGTGCCCTGGTTAGTGATGTATCGGCAGCGTCTTCCTCTCATTTTCAGCCTCCCTCCCTCTCTCCCTATAGAAAGATTTTCTCTTTCATTTTTCCCCTCTCTCAGAAATCGCTCTCTTTCCCTGTAAAGCAGGATAAAACCTGCTCTTGTGTGACTTGGCGATGATGCCTCAGCTGGAAGAAAAGCGAGTAAATGAGTAGAGAACAAGGTGAAAAATGGATTCATTGGTATTGGGGCGCGTGCTTCTGTCATCTCAGGACACGTTGTTGTCTTCGAGTGTAATTCATTACATTGTTCAGGTGGGGCCAGCTTTAGTTTTGCATGTGGTATCAATCCTGGAAACTGCCATTCAGCATTTAACCCACACAGAAAGAAGAGGCACACCTACATTTACACATAATCTCACAGCTTCACACACAAGCACTGCTTTAGAGTGAAAGCCAAGGCTAAAAAATGAATGCTGCGAACAACTATCCATCAGGCCCGCAAAATAACAACAGAGGCGACACTGAGCTGATATGTATAAAAACCTGCAATCTCTGCAATCCCCCAGAGTACACAGATAATCAGCAATCACTAGCAGCACTGCACCCTCTCTGTCTGCGGCTGAGCTTCACAGCAAGGCAGACTTCCTGCTTTGCTGTGTTGCCGAGCTCATAGGTCCCATGGTCCCAAGTTGGGGTTTTAAGGCAGGTTTTCTCCTGCTTCTTTATTATGAAACCTTGATAAACTAAGTGACAAATTATGCAGTTGATGGTTCCCTGTTTGCTTTGGTTCTGGCATAATTATCCTCATCCTTCTTCAGTCCTCTCTGTGCTGCCAACTACACTCTACATAGTGCTTTTCTAGTCTTTTTTGACCATGCAAAGTGCTTTATAATGTAAGCCATGTTCACTCATTCACCCATTCACACACACACATACACACTGATGGAACAGCCATCAGGGCTCAGTATCTTGCCCAAGGACACTTCGACATGCGGACTGGAGGAGACAGGGATTGGACCTCTGACCTTCTGATAAGTGGATGACCTGCTCTACCTTCTGAGCGACAGTCACCCCATGTTGTTCTAACTTAAAGCACAAGAACACTGAACAGTGGATGCAGCAACACCTGCACGAAAAAGAACAAACTACCTAGCATGTGCCAGCGCAACAGAAGCACATACAGAATGACAAATATGAAGAACTATCTGAACCTGTGATGTAAACATTGCACTTTAAAATGCCTCAGTATATATGAGATATTTCCTGTTTTAAATATTTAATCTGAAAATGTTTGTAATCTGAAGATTATTAAAATGTTGTGAGCTCTTCTATAAAATCAGTTTCTTGTTTAAATGATTTCACATGAAGTCAAACATCAGAGAAAAACAGGTCAGTGTTTCTTTTTCCTCTCTCCCCATGAAACGTGACGACCCCTCAGATTAATCTGGTGACCCTTTGCATGGGCCTGACCCCTATTTTGGCAACCTCTGGACTAAACTCAGTGTATATGAGGTAGTTAATACAGCTCCACCTGGATCAGCTACAACAGTAAAATGCTGGTGATGCATCAATGAGTCATGATTTTTACAGTTTAAGTTTTACTGCTAATAATTCACTACTTTTCCTTAAGAGCGATTACAAATGCAGAGTTTTACTTGGAAGTGAGTCTTTTCATATTGATATCACCACTCTGCTGTCCTCTTTCAAAATAAGACAGAAAATCCCCCAAAGGCTGCTTTCAACTTAGCTTTGGTCTCAGACCTAAGATTAAGTTTATTTTCCTCCAGTTGAACTTAAGCTGAAATTCTTCCACTTTCTTTTTCCTCCACTTCATTGTAGAGTTTGAGAAGATTTCATTTATATTCCGGGAAAGATGTCTATCATTTGTACTAGCCAGCCAACCAAGTACTAATTAGACCTGGGTTTATTTTAATTAAATCATTTTATACTCATATATTTACATATATTACGGCTGCAATTAGTGTATCAAATTAAGATTTAGTGTCAAAACTTTTGCACAGTTACCGTTATTTTTTTCCCCCATTATTTAAGATGATAAAATAAAATGTAACAGAGTATCAACATAAGAAAAGAGGATCAGTTTGATGCAGGAGGTGAATTCACTTATTTTATTTTCAAAAATCTAAATGTCATAAGAGATTTTCAAAGTAAAACTGAAAGATGTTACAGTGGCTAAACTTTACCTTCGACTCTTACTTTAATATGACTTTACTTTCACCGGAGTTTTTTGCTGGAGCCACTTGAACTTAACACAATAAGATTTTATTGTTTCTTCCACCAGTGAGTACTGGTGAAGCCTGGTCAGTCATTTTACAGGAGCATTATGGGAAACAGTAGATATTATAACCGAGAATACCACTGCTACACAAGAACTCTTTTATTTCACAACCCAAGTCAATGCCAACAGAATAAAAAGAGCAGTTCTTTTGCTTCACTTTTCATCTGGTGCATTTACCCTGTGTTAGTAGTTAGTAGTTATTAAAATTCCTTGTTTAGACTTAGGCCACTGTCCTGTTGTTTTGCTTTGAAGGAGAGGTGAATCAAGAATTTCTCTACCTGGGGCAGTAAACACAGTACATGGAACCGCAGATATTTATTTATACAGTACAGCTTCGTACCAACCCTCCTCCAGAGACAAACCCACTGGAGAACCTCTTGTAGTAGAGCTGCTACAGGCACCCACACAGTGCCTCTCTCAAACAGCCATAAATGTTTCTCTAGTGACTGTCATTGTTCCACCAGACTCACTGTATGTTCAGCAGAGAAGCAAAGAGAGGCCCCTGACCCTCTACATCACACTACGTAACCACGAGCTAGTTAGCCTAGCTTGCTAGAACAGATTTCCACAAGACGTTCAGTGTCGTACCACATTATACAAAGGAAGGGGTCAGCTGGCGTTAGCCGTCTCTCTCTGTCTTTCATGGGTCCAATTGCGGTGATGTCATATTCAGCAGATTGTCATAAGTCACAGCAGTCCTGTATCATCAGCACTTTGTACATCACCCTGTGATCTGAATAACGACACAGAGTAACACGTTCAGTCATATGGCACAAACCGGCAGCTTACAATGTCAGCATCCCATCTGGCTAACACTTGTGTGGCAGTGGGAACTGAAGTGATAAAACAAATTATTTTTAGTGCCCCTCTATGCAGATATTGCACCAATCAAATTACAGTGCACACACTGTCAGTCTGTACTAAAAATTCATGACCCTGAAGCGCACTAATACACTGCAAGGGTTTCTGTTCTGCCACTGAATAAAAATGAATAAAACTTAACCTTCCTTGCTTCGGTAATTAAATTGGGACATATTAAGTAAAAAAGAGAAAACTGAATTTATGGTAGTATCTTTGAAGATGAAGCTTAATTCAGTTTTTCACATGTTCTTGTCAAACCCAGTCATTTCCTCAGACATAGTAGTTGTAATTATCTTGTGTCAAGGTAAATGTTTCGCATGTGATCATACATTGACTATTGTCTAAATATTGAATTTAAAATGTTGATTAGCTGGCGATACTTGGCAGTGTGGATGCACATCTCATCTCATCTCATCTCGTCTCAACGTATTCAGCCTCCATAGTATAAATAGTATTTTATTTCTGAAAATGGTTTACATGGCTCATGGTTAAGGTAACAGAATTTTGCTCAGGACCCCAGAGAGGTCAGAACCAGCTCTGTGTGGGAGTAAGTGAGACAAGGAGTAGTTCATTTTAAAGTACATAAATATTAGAGGAGAAAGCAGTGTTCTGTTTTTCTACAAGTAAAGGAAAAGTCATGCAATTTGAAGTAGGGTGAAACTCATACCTTCACTTTAGCCAAATACGTGACACAGGCCTTTCCCAGGTGTAGCAGTGACTGACAGGTGTAGCCCAAATGTAGCCCAATTATTCTACAACACTGTGGTACATGAACTGCTTTGTCATCACCCCTGAGAGTTCAGAAAACAGACATAGACAAAATGTGATGTCCAGCTTCCTTGCACAGTGGTTCACAAGTCCCAGACAGGCAGGGTTTGACTCCAAGAAAACAGTGATTAGGTCCTCTTCTCTGACTGAGGGTGTGCTCATCAATGATATTTGGTTAGAATATAAACCTGTGGAGTTTTCAGAATATATGAATAAATGCATAAAACTGGCAGTTGTACGAAAAGGTTTTCAGTTACAGTGAGGGAAAAAAATGAATTCAAACAAATTTAGCATAAGGCTGCGACATAACAAAATGGGAAAAAATTGATGGGGTCTGAATACTTTCTGAAAGCACTGTGCATTTCATGGCATACTGGATGAATGAACACCCTTTAACCAGCAAAATCACATATTCTCCCTTTATTCCCTAACAAAACATGAGATGTAGTCATTTTGGATTAATAGGAAAAACATACTACCTCTTCATCATTCAATGTGTAGATAATCCAAAAAAGGTTTTGAGAATCTGCCAGTGTTTTTCAAATGGTATATGCATCACTTTGGAAAAAAAAGAAAATCGCTGTAAAATAGAATGTAATTAATTTGATAGAGTGAGAGAAATAAGTGAAAGCTATTACTACTTATCAAGCAGAAGCAGAATCAGAAGCACAAGCAATTTTTCACAGTTTCATTAAAATGTCCAACCAGCTATAGAAAAACAACTGTCTCCCACTTCCAAGCCAGCTGTGTTAGTAAAAATGTTTTTACTTTCAACAGTTTCAGTAACACATTCATCCAAAGTCTTTGTGATGTCACGTACTTTGAACAAAGTTATGTTTTCAAAGCAAGGCGATAGATAAAAAAGTATCAGACTAAAAACTATATATAATTAGGGGGACATGCAGTGACAGATAGTTGTCTCATTATCCACTCAGTGAAAACTAGGCCTAAAAAATAAGACTAAGTACAGATTATTCTTGCTTTAATCCATTGGAAATATACTTGCTGTATTGGACCTTGTTTTTTTTACTTGTTTTCTCAAAAAAAAAAAAAAAAAAGAAAGTCCATGAATTCACCAAATGAATGTATGTGATTAATTAATGTGTGCTCATCTTTACATGCAGTAATAGATATTTACAACTGACCCTGGATGTAAAGTAGGCCTCCTGTCATCAATTTGTATTGAATTGTCATCAGTTCTACATTGTATATGGAATTGTGCATTGATTTTACATGAATTAAGACAGTAATTTGTGCCCATTCTTTCCATTTCAGAGGCAGAAAGAAGAGATTTCATTTAAAAAGCTAATGGTGTACATACAGGTTCAGTAGTTTTCTGCCTAAAAAACTGTAGTCAGTGTTTTTTTAACATTTTGTGCGTGAAGATGTTTTTGGGTGGTTTGTGGTAATTTGAGCAACTTTTCACACCATTTAGGTGGTTTCCCACAACAAAAGGTTACAGGCCAATTGAGACTGAGGCCCTCAGTCCAGTAACCCTAACATTCAAAGACCAAGGAATGCCAGTTCAGTTTAGTACAACTAGGCCAGTCTTTCTCAAAAGTTCCACTTAACCACTACAATAAAACTCGGGGAACAACTAACTCCCCAGACCTCCCAAAAACCATTGGGGCCTACTACTTCAGTAGTACTGTGGTGAGCTTGTGCATTTTAATGCCTTTATTGGACAGGACAGTGAACAGAGACAGGAAAGGCGGGGGTAGCGAGTACGGGAAAGACATGCAAGAAAAAGTCTGGCTGGCCAGGAGTTGAGCCGGAGACTCTCTGCTCAGGGAATTTGCATTCATGTGGTAGGGGCCCTAACCACTCAGCTATTAGTGTACCGCTACCTAGTGCAGAGTATTAATTATCTGCAAACCCTGCACTTCACACTCTGCATGGCAAAAAATTGTGTTATTTATGGTGCTATTTATCACACACATATGAACACTGGCTGGATGTCAAATGCATAAATATCAGACGTGGTGACTACATTACTAATAAAACTTAACACTTGTCTGTTGTATCGTTATGCCGGTTAGGTTTTATTTGATTTTCTTTTGAATTGACCTGGTCTGAAGGCACCCAGGGCAGACTAACCATAAGATCCAACCACATTTCCTTTCAAATGCCATGCTGATCATTTTTGACATAAAACGTAAGCTGTAAACTGTTGTAGCTACGTGAGTAGGCACAAGGCAGTGTCGAAAAATGGTCTGATACATTGATCTGCAACAAGTCCAACAACACTGCAGCCAATTAAAAAAATATATGTTTGAAACTTTTTTTAAAATTTATATTGAAAACACACATACACCACTTTGAGTTTGTGTGCTCATGCAGCGCTCTTGACTGTTTCTCCAAACTGAGAGCACACGGATTCAAATCTACTATACACTGACTATGTGTTAGTACTTCACACCACCCCACGTCAAACTTTCACTTTAAGGCTCATTTTAGGATGGCTTATTCAGCCACAGAAAGTAATGAGAAAGCTCTAAGGTGTGAAAATACAGTATTGGTCAAATGCATAATGGCCAGTATTTAAATATGTTACACAGTTATTGAAGTAGCTATAATAAGTAGCTATTTATTTAAATAAATGTATCAAACGACAACATGAAAACTGACAGCATTAAAGGTGTCACCTGACTGTACAGCTCCCCTACAGCTTTGTAGTGAGTTTCAGCTCATTGTTTAGCTGTTTTATATTTGTTTATACCATTTACTCAGGGAATATGAGATTGTTTTAGCCAGCAGTGAGCTGGGTTGTGACTTTTGAAGTGAAGCTAATAGTGGCAATGCACATAGAGATAACATAATAATTACACAAAAACATAAAAGAAAAAAAAGAAAACAACAACAACAGCAGTAGAAGCAGCAGCAGCGGTAAGACTAAAAGAGAGGCTGAAAAACTGTTTAAAATGATAAGTGACTGTTGGTATTCCCTTTCATTTCCTTGAATTGCAGACTGCTCAAAGCCTGTGAGGGGGAGGAGGACTGGCCATTAGCCACTGCAGCAACAAATAAACACACTGCACTACAGAAAGTTTAGATGTAACTCTCTACTGGACAGCAAGCATGACCCCATTAGCACTTGGAGAAGTTTAGAGATTCAAAACCTTTGGTGTAAAACACAAACACCCATTGCAGCTGCAAACACATATTATAGTTTGTACCTATCATGATCAAATGTTAAGTACTGTTTAAATTCCACTGGCCATAATAAACTACTGTAAATTCTGACTAGTTCTTACTGATACCAGCAGAGGAAAAAACTGCCTTAGCCAGTGTTTTGCCACAAACAGGTTGGTCACCACAGTTGCAGAGTCTAAGACATTTTACACTGGTTGACTCATTGAGTTGATCTGGCTCTTAATTACCAGTTTCGTGCTGGGGAATAAATAAAATGCTCCCTTGCAAAGCTTTATTTGAGACTTGGTATTCAGTGGATTTCATGTCACCTATTCCTCTGGACATGTTTGCTTCTGTCTGCATTATGTAGATAGTCGTAGGGCTGACTTGTACCTGTGTGATTGACAGGTGGTAAACATGTTCCCTCAGACAGAGGAAGAGTCCTGATGGATTTCAGAATAAACTAACCTTGCTCACTGTTTTTAAAGCAGATTTCGAGGGTATCAGCACAGTCCCCAGAATCCTCATAGAACCCCATTTTTGCTATAACCACCAATTAAATCTTCTTTACAACTAATTCTTAACTCGAAGGTATAAAAACAAATAAATAAATCTCACATAAATCACACCCTCAAGGTTTCCTGATGTTGCAGGGGTATGTGCTTTACTGCAATTTTGTTGCTGAAATACAATTTTCTCTTTCCGATGCTAATATCAAATTCAAGTATCACATTCACGTCAAACCAGCTGTCAACGCTGTCAGATTGTTTGATCATCTGGGAACTTTAAGAATCTTTCACATTCAAGGTTTTACAGCCTAGGATTTTTTTCAGGTACATTTCCTCAAGGTGTTTTTCTTTCAGCAGTCAACTAGATGTGGACCTTGTGTCTTTTTGTTCCTAAATAAGTGCCCCCCAAAAGAATCTTTGAATAATTTTGTTTCCTTAGTGTTCCATATCTAGTGAAAAAAACACTGAACCGCAAGTGTTTCCATTTCGATTACTGAAAATAAGACATTTTTCACCTTCTGCTTTTATCAGACTGTCTTGCTTGTCTGCTTTTTCATACATTTTTTTTGCCTCCGTAAAAAGGAGACATTCTCTGGTATGCTCTTAGACAAAAGGTTGATGAGAGGGCTGGACATTTTTCAGGAGGAAGCTAGGCAGCACAGCCTGTTACAGTGGCAGCAGGAAAGGGCATGCAGACTCAACAGGCAGGCTGGTGCGGTGAAGAGGTTTTAATAAAACACAAAAGTGAACGGGCAAAGACCAGACAAGGCAGGTAGACAGAACAAAAGCAGGTAATAGGCCCAAAATTCTGGTAGCTGGTATGAAAGAAAAAAAATAAATAAACACAACGAAACAAAAGCAGGAAGCCGACGAACAGGAATAAAACTCAAGCGCGTACAGAGATGAACTGACAGAGAGTGAGGGGAACACAGAGGCTGTGTCCAAAATCACTCACTGCTCCCTACAGTCCACCGTGTAGTGAGTTCACCATTTTGTAATGCTGTCTGAATGTGTAGTGAGAATTATTATACCATATATATAGTGGATGCATAGTATCCCACAAGTGGGTCACTAACCAAGCAATATATACCATTATGCATCAATTGAGTATTGTCTGCAAGTGGTTTTCATTTTGAGCTTAAAAAGGAGTGTACACAGGCCTCCCTGGATTTATGAGTAGGGAGCAGAGGCAGACACTGAAAATTAAATGAATTGTGTTTGTTTGCTGCTGTTTGAGACAGCTTTAAAAAAAAAAAAAGTACGTAGCGCTAAATACAGAAACCACTGAACATGCTTCTTTATCATCCCATATATATCTGAGAAGACACGGATACCTTTAGTACTGCACTGAGAGAAAGAAAAAGCTGCGCCACCAGTTACAGTTACTTGGTTAAAGTTTTGGAAGACTGGTCTTTTTTGAACGCAGGGGTACTTGCTGTCATTTTTTTTCACAGTATCCCAAACAGATAATGAAAATCAATTTCTCTCTAACTGTTTTTGAAAATAACGCAGAATGGCACTGCTTCCTGGCTTGAATAAGAATGCAATGCCTTGTAATGCAAACAAATCTATGATTTGAACTGACTTGAATTGAAATGTTTCTCAAAGTTCAATTGGGAATCAAAAATGACCTCCTGTTTTCTGGAGGCCAACTTTGAGTCAGAAGCCAGGGAACCTAAGTGCTGTAATAAATTTTCAAAGTCTGATTTGGGAAAAAGACTTAATAGCAGTAAAGAGACACCCACACACTGATCTTCTTGTTATGTTAAATAGCCAAATCTGGAACTCCCCCAGGTTTCACCTATACGCACAGTACATCTGGACATCATCGGCATAGACTCAATCTGTTAATGCAAATTCTTGAATAGGAAAAAAACTGTGATTATATATGCAATGTGAACACATTCCTAGACATTCTCGAAGTGAAGAAAAAAAAAAAAACCCAGCACCCATGTTGTTTTCTGCTATTGTTTCTGTGTGACCTCTGCTTTTTAATCTAGTGGCAAACTGCAGCAACAATAACAGAGCAGTTACAGAT
The DNA here is from genome assembly GCF_046630095.1 of Trachinotus anak. NCBI lineage: Eukaryota > Metazoa > Chordata > Actinopteri > Carangiformes > Carangidae > Trachinotus > Trachinotus anak. The sequence goes on along the minus strand of NW_027273870.1, from coordinate 8,060,143 downwards.
TGAAGCCCACTGATCATCTGTGTTGGTGACCATTAGTTTACAACACTGTCTCTCTCAGGACTGCTTGGTATAATGTCATGGCTTGATCTCTATTTTAAATGGTCTAATCAATTATTTTTGTCAAACTCAGGATGTTTTTACACTTGACTTTGCCCTTTAGCTCACCTGAAAAAGGTGTAAGTTGCCGTGGAGGTGAGCTGTTTATTGGCAATTTTCTTCTCTGGCATTAGTCCTGGAACTAATTGGACTAAATAAATACACTGTGGACTAATTTGATTCAATTGTGTTCGGTGTCTGTCAATATGTCCGCCCTTCAATTGCTTTCCTGACTAAATTTATCTTGTTAGCTTGGTGTGTGTTTCTCCCCTTAGGTCAACTGACTGATGGAGACAGGCAGCAAAGGTGCTTTTAAAATGCAGGAAAATGAGGTGGAATCAGGCATTCCCCGCATGGAGCAGCCGAAATGGAGACATACTCCATCTCTTTTACGGGCACACAAACACTCAGACGTTCACATGCACAGATGTACACATATATACACATCAATACACGTACACACGCACTCAGTCATGCAGAAATTGACTCCAATTAGCTGGCCGCTGGTCTCTCCTTCCCTCATCAGTGCGGGAGTGAGAGCCTCATCATTAAGAGAGCATGCTTAATGACGGCAGGCCTAACCCCTTCTGATGCAGCCACTCTTTGATATTCTAGCGGTAATCCTACACACCTTCACTGTGCCGGCCCCATCACACAGGCTTTGCCTTTTATCGTTGTGCTTTCATTCCTCATTTCTTTGACTCTGAGTTAGCTTTTTATACGGACATATAACACCAATGAAAATAATATAATGAAATAACAATAATTCTGGCATTATTTGATCATGTGACATATAATTCTATTAATTATTTTGCATTTTTAAAAAGGTGTCTTTTTTTGATGAGCTTTGTTGAAATAAAATGAGAAGCAAACAACCATATAGGTCGTTTTTTCAACCCTCTGATACGATTCAAGCGAGCGTCTCCTGAATTAGCCCTGCAATGGCAGCAGGCACAGTGGACCTTGGTTGTCATGGTTACAATAATAAATACGCGGATTGTACCAAGAGCATTGTACCCAACGTTGTTGCCATGGCTACTGTAATAAGAGTCATGGCCTTGTTAGGTTTAGGCACAAAAACTGCTTGGTTAGGTTTAGGAAGAGATCATGATTTAGGTTAAAATAAGTACTTTCTCAACATTAGACGGTCTTTGTTGTCATGGTTACAATAATAACAACTTAGTGGAATGGTCATGGATAATAGAAACAACATAAACTACTGATTTCAAATGGGAATCGAACACTGCTCTCCCGTGTTTTCTTGACCCACCCACCCCAACCTCCTCCTGACAAGGACTTTGTCGCTCTATATGCTATGTCACCGCACTTTTCCATTTGCTTCTGTCATAATTGCTGCGGCCACTACACGTCACCTAACAACAAAACATAACTATGGGTTTATAATAACCTGCTGCACAAACGACCTTTGGGCTCGTTTTTTTTTACAGGACCCTCTCTTTCTAGTAGAGCTGGTGTTTCATAAGCAAACAAACCCATTACAGAATATTATATATGTCACTTTGTTTAAACTCCTTAACACATCATCAAAAAATATAAAGTCATTCAAAAAACATTTCTCCTGGGAATTCTTTGATATGGAAATATTTTACATTACCAAAAATATTTTATCTCTTACTTAAAGCTGTTATAATTGATATTTTATAATAACTGGCAATATGACTGACAATATGAAAGCAGTTCACATTGCTTTAAGAGAGGGGTCGCTTGTAGTGACGAACCTTATCATCGTCACACGAATCTGCAGCTCCTCTCAGTCTGACAGAGCATTATGGCGAATTTTAGCTGTCTGTAACCACAACTTCACTGTTTTGGTTCTCACCACTCTCAGCTTATTGTTCAGCCCCAGCAGGCAGCTGTTTTCAGAGGAAACAAACCCACCATACACATTTACCTGCTATAGAGCCAGATATTTCCCCCTGGAGTTGGTAGGGACCAAAATTAAGTTAAAACAAAGTGAATATTGCACTAACATTTATCATGTGTGGACAAAACATGACTCCAAATGAATGATAATGTTGTTTCCTAACAGCTAGATGTTTAAATCTACTGTTTATGAACAAGTTCACCATGGTGAATATTAACAAATCATCACCAAAAATGTATGAAATATATCCATAGCAAACATGCTAAATGCTAATTGAATGCTCATACTGCAACTAAAGCATGATCAAGGTTTTCCTCATAATGTTCAGACAGTTTAAAGTGCTTGGTTAGGGTGAGATACATCCTGTGGTCATATTGTTAAGACAACACAGCTAAAGAACCGGGGTATAGGGAGAGCCCTGGTTAAAGCACAGTGCACCATAGCTCAACCTATGGCCACTGATCTTTTTGCTGGATTTGAATTATAATTCAAATTGGATTCAAACACATCGGTACAATAATTACATGTATTTTTGTAGGCACATATGTTGACAATAATTCAGTTTGAGATTATTTGAAACAGAGGTGAAACTGCCAGTTTCTTATAAGGTGAGTTGCCTTTCACAGTGTTAGGCTAATCCCCAACTATTCAATATATACAGATGTGATTTCCATCTTTTAATCCTTTCTTTCAGGAGTGGACACATGTCTGTGACCTGCTGTGCTTTAATAGTGACACAAAGCTTTACTTTTCAAAAGCCTCAAAGTTTAAGGACGTGTGGGAGAGGCACAAATCCAAAAATATGCACAGATGCGCACATACAAAAACCAGTGGTTCCACTTGACCTCTTATTGTGCTGTTTTCCAGTCTTTGTAACCACTGTTCAATTGAATGCTCCCCTGCAATTTCCTCCTCTTTTACTACATCATATAATTAGGTCCAATTATTGCTAATAACTTTGGGCAAAAAGCCTTTGTTATCAAGGTCAGTATGGTCTGACAAAGCTTTAAAGCTGCCCTGGCCTCATCTTACTCTCAGCGCCATCCAGTTAATTATATCCAACATGTGCACATGCACACAGCTTTCTCTCTCTGCCATTGTCTTTCTCATGCACACACACAATCGCGCACCCAAAATCAGTGGACATTTTACACACACCTTCTACACACTCTCATGATTGATAAGCTTGAATGAAGAGCCTCTTTCCGTGGAACCATGGCAATGAATTATCAACAGAAAAGTGCTGTGTCAGTGGGCTTAAAGGAGGTCAAGTTGAGTGGAAGATGCAGCTACACATGTGACATCGCTGTCGTCTTTATGTTATGCAAGTCTTCATTTGGGATTCACTGCTAATAAACTGATTTTTCCGATGCTCGGCAATGAATGTGGTGTGAAATTAACTTTCTCTCATGTTTCGCTCAATCAGGTCACAAGTAAAATAAAAAATACACGTGCTTACCTGCAGTGAAGTTGGAAATTTGAAGAGCCAGTCATTGAAACAGATATTCATAGTGGTTGCTTTCTATGGCTTTATCATTGACCTCAATAATAAAGAATGATAAGGAATACAGGATCTGCCTTTGCTTTTGAAACACAGTGATTAAACCAAGGAAGATCAAATGTATGTCATGCGAAGAACTGAACACTGTCTTATTCTCACTCTGAAATATTAACACAAGAAGTTTGTCCAAGTTTGCAGAAGCTGAAGAACTAGTTTTCATTTTTAATTACTTGTTGAAATGTAAAACTTTCCCTCTGCAGCTCTGTCACCCCACCTTTTTCCAGAGGAGGGATTCAAAACGAAATGAACAAACTGTCATCTAACCTTTGTCTTAGCTTCAACTTCTCTGTCGTATGTTCTTATCCCTAATGTTGCTGTGTATCTATGTCATGACTCAGCTCTGTCGCTGAACGTTAATGCTCTTGTAGCTAGAATTTTAATTTAACCTATAAACTAATTTTCAGTAGGATTAGCAAAGTAATGACCTACCCCTCTGAAATCAGAGTGCCCTGCTTCAGACTACGACCACTGCTTGACTGAGCTGCTTAATGTGGCTGGAACACCATTTTCTGTTTCCATTTGAATTGTGGATTGCAGCTTTCAGCAGAGGGCCACTAAGACCTTGAGAGTGAGTGGCAGCAAGGATGATTAACACAGCTATGGGGATGGTGAGGGAGACTTACACAGGGATACACACAGGCTCCCTGCTATGGATCAAGACTGGATATGCTCAAATGTTCTTAAGGGATTTACATCCCATAATTGTTACTGCAGCAATGAGTTAGCAGCATATATGACAGGAGTGTTGGCAGAGTCCCAGGAAACAAAGTATATAGATGTACCTTTTGTTACTGGGGCTGTAGCAGAAAAAAAACAAAAACAAAAAAAAAAAAAACACCAATGACAAAAAATACAACACTTCTTTGTATTCTCAGAGCACAGGAAATCCCCAGATTTTGTCTGACATCAAGGGCTAAGGCTGCCATTATAAGTTTTTACTATTGTTAACAAGACACCAAAACCAACAGAATTTATCATACTAACTAGAGACCATCCTGCAATAGATCACACCAGCAACATGTTAGGTCACACAATACTTAGCTGTCATTTCTACATTGCTATCTGTACTCAATACCGGTGGGTCAGGCCACACTGATCTTTGAACTCTGCCTTTATTTTGATCTCAACTACACACCTGTAAAGTTTCGTGACTGTATCTTGCAGGCTGTGATGCTATCACAGTGACACAATCTGTCCACAGGCAGACAGAAATATAAACACCTGACAAAGTGCTCAAAACCGCCTCTGTGGTAGTTCTCGCTGCAGGAGGTGTCTCCAGGATCACATTTTGCCATGATGGCACACACGCACACATGCACACACACACACACACACACACACACACAGACTGACAAGATGAAAACAATACCAGTCATGCTGTCACAGCTGGTAGCAACTTGCCACAGCCTGATGTACACACTATCTTATGTGGTACAGAACACTGTTGTTCAAGCTATTAAAAACACATTTAAAAGCCATGCACTGTGGTGACCTATTCCTTCATTGCAATGAAAATATTTAGTGTAGTTTGTTTGAAATAAAATACTTGGAGGGTTTACCAACACGTTCTGTCAGTTATTTTATAATCTTTATTCTTTGTTTTTACTGTAAAACACTTGGTAATTGGGTTTTGTAAGGTGCTATAAAAACATCTCATATTTCTGAAATAACCTATGGCCAATAATAGAGTGCTGTGGCACAAAGGAATAATATGAACACACACAGATTAATCTCATCATTTTGGTTTTGTTCTTAGATGGGGCTGTAAAATCAAGGTCCAGTGAAATCCCATTGAAATAAGTAAGTTGTAAGTAGCTGGCAAGAGCCTGTGCAAGGACATGCAGTCGTTAGTCACGTTAGATCTCCATGGACTCAAATTAGGGTCTAAAATAGTTTGAACTAGTAAAGTTTGTGCATATGTAGAAAAAAAAGACTGCTTGATTAGAAACTGTGAACAAAGGATATCAGTGGTGAGGTTAGACAAAGACATTGTGAAAAATGAAGTGCATTTGTGAACATCTGTGCACAGATACAAAGCAGAAAACTGCATGTATAACAGGGAGGGAGAGAGAGAAGTCATCAATAACTGTTAAGCTAAAGAAACTAGCAGATCTGAACAGCATGTAAGCAACAGAAACACCAGCAACCGGAAATGAGACAATACGCTTGCTGCAGCACAGCAATAAAAGCCCTGTTGAGAAATAAAGAGTTTCTACCCACTGAAAGGGCTTTCTATTTTAATTTTAAATGGTTACAAGTAGTGTTGATTTTTTTTTATTAACACATAATGCAGTAACTTTAACACAACAAATGGGAGCGACTGAAAACGAGGGTTCGTACTAAAATACTGCTATGATCAATTATACCAAAAAGAGGAAGTTAGAAATAAAGACCTGCCTCTCATAAAAGTCTGTTATGTAATGGAGTTGAATTAAATAAAAGCTAAACTATTGTAGATCCCAGATGGAGGCTGTGTGCACTGCGCGAGACAAAATGAGGAAGATATTCTGTCACTCCTAATTTTCTCATGGAGCGACCTACTCTTGTTTTATGTTATAAATCCAAACTGTTTTTAACAAATACAAATCTTTTCTACACATGTAAAACATAACTTTGTAATGCATATTTTTTAGAGGTTTACAAAGTTTAAATTTACAACTACTAATTATTTGTGAACATGACTCCAGAAACTCATAATCTTTTCGGCCCTAATTTGAGCCTATTCATTCAAAGCGTTTCTCTATGTTCTCTACTGACTTACTTAATAACTGTTGGCATTTCGTTCACAGGATTGTATTAAGAGTTGCATAAAGACAAGTGAGCTATGCTGTTTTCCCAATGCTAATTTCCTAACTGCTAATTTCCTAACTGTTTGTCAGCTCAGCCGCTAACAGGACAATTAGACAGTTGACATCTGTCAATTTTCCAATAAACCAGATTCATATAAAAGTGGATAGTGAAACACAGCAAATACGAAAGCTTCCTCAGTTTCAGACTCTTCGGTTCCCTCTATCCTCTAAGATCAACACTGTTTACACGTCTTGTAAATGTGTCAAACCTCATCAAAGTTGATGAACACACACTTTTTTTTCTTGCACCACATTGCACCACCCAGCATATTTCCCAGTTTGAATGAATAGATTTTGCTGACTGGGCCTTAATGCTGTCTGTATGGGTGTGGCCTATTTATCACCGCCAGTGATTCTTTCTTGTGTTTCCTGAAGACCAGGACTAAGAATGTGTGTAACTGTTAAGCTCATCTCAAACTTCTCTTCACCTTAGAAGAGTCACAGATCTGACCCACTTTGTAACGGGTAGTTGAAGACTTAATGAACTGGAAAGTATTTAGAAAATGAATATATTTTGAAGTGGATACAAAAGTATAACAACATCAGCCATATTGGAGTTGGAGATGAAACCGCTGTCTGTGTCCTAATATATATATTTGCATCAGATGTGACTGGTCCTTTGTCTTTCTTTGGATGTCTAACTTAGTCCATGACTTAGGTTCTGGCCCCACTCTTGTGTCTGAGTACAGGCCTTAATGGGCCATGCATACAAATATAGCCTTCAATCTAAGACTGGAATTGTCCATCCAATCAGTGCCTCCCACAGAACAGCAAATATGACACTGATGTAAGAAACTGAGGGACAAAAAGCAAGTTTTCTCCTACAGAACTTACTGAAGAACATGGACAAAAGCCACACAGAGCCTCTATACACCTAGCTGCTGCTTTCCGATTTCCCGTATGCTTTATGATTTGTATTCACAACCAAATGCCAGCACTTGTGAGTGTGTATTTATCTTTCTGAAGTTGAGGCCTTCCCAAATGTTGATGTTAATAGTTGTTTTCAGAGGCTGAATGTCCCCCTCGGTGAATGTTATCTGTTTCTCTGGCTCGTTCTCTCTCCACTGGCGCAGTGCAGATTAGTTAGCTTCTACCAGTTGGTACAGTCTGGGGCTCCAAACGTTCACTTAATGAATTGGCAGTCATCTGTGTGTGTGTGTGTGTGTGTGTGTGTGTGTGTGCAAGAGAGTGAGAGAGCTGGAGCGAGGGAGGCCAGTGAGATGCTAAATTAATAGCAGTCATCTTTACATGTTTCCCTCTGCTAGCTAAGCCTGCTAATGAACAGACTTGGATGCCTGCGGTTAGTATCACACAAACACACACACACACACACACACACACAGGCTTACATACACACACATGCACAATGCAACTCTTAAAACACTTCCAGCATGCAGGGCAGTCTTTAGGTCTGTGTGGTTTGTTTCACCGCTCTAGCCCTGTTTATCTCGCTTCAGTTTTTTCTGTCTGGAAGCTTAAAAGGAGCCACTACACACACACACACACACACACACACACACATACATAGAATCACATCCCAACACACTGAGACACTAGGGTGCTGGGAGCATGAGGAAAGCACGACAAGTACCGTGGTGTTGATCGAAGGGGGGTGGGGGGGGGGGGGGGGGCAACTTCACACATCCTCATCCACACACAAATTTGACACAACACAAACACATAGCACGACACACACCTAGACAAATGCACATGTGGGCAGAAAGTCTTGAGGATGGGGTGAGGGGATGCCTCTGGGGTGCTGCAGTTTCTGTAGAGGAGTGAAGGGACCCCCCAGCTGCTGCTTGCCATTTCCTCGCTGTCATCCCAATGGGCCATGTGTGCATCTGTGAGTGAGTGTCTGTGTGCAGAACCAAGATTGCAGAGCTTTCACAGTGGGGTGAGGGGAGCCAAGTTTGTGTGTATGTGTGTGTCGTCCCATTGGGTGAGACTGAAGCCAACTCCAGGAAATGGATTGGCATGGAAGACCTCGCCAGGGATTCTGGGGTGAAGATGAAAGAGTTCCTTCACACACAGAAACTCTCTCTCTCTCTCTGCTTCTGGATGCACTCTTTATCTCTGCCACATGGGTTTCACTAACACATGTTCACATGCAAACACAAACCTGAAATATGCACAACAACACACCCACGCACTTGCATCCACATTAACACACACGTGGAAAAACCTAAAAATGATCTTCAAATATTCAGTCTGTACCTCGTAATCATTATCGAAATGGTCTTAGGAATTTCCACATTATATTTAGCTACGAAAGTGCAGTACACTGATCAGTGAATTTCATTTAATTTCAGTAAAGAAATATCAAATATTGTAACGTTACTGAAAAAAAAATTCTGTCATGGGGCGACCCGATAGCTGAGTGGTTAGGACGCGTGCCACATAAGCACAGATGCTCTTAGGAAGGGGAGTTGCTGGTCTGACTCCCGACCAGCCCGACTCTTTCCTGCATGTTTTTCCCCCTCTCTCTGCCCCTTTCCTATCACTCCCTACTGTCCTATCCAGTAAACATGCCCAAAAAATATCTTTAATAGGCTTCCAACTCTTCAGAGCGGGTCGCGACACAGAGCTGTCCGGCAAAACGAAAGGTGGAGGAATCTGTTTTTGTGCCAACAGTGGCTGGTGATCCTGCAGCACTGTTCTCCTGACCTGGAAACTTTCATCATAAACTGCAGGCCCTTCTACTCCCCCCGTGAGTTCACTTCATTCATCCTGGTCGGTGTTTACATCCCACTACAGGCCACAGCAGATACTGTGTGTGGAGCGGACCAACCCGAACTCCTTAGTTATTGTCCTTGGTGACTTTAACAAAGGTAACCTCAGCCACGAACTGCCCAAATACAGACAGTTTGTTAATTGCCCGACCAGAGAGGGGAACACTCTGGACCACTGTTACACCACAATCAGTGGTACTTATCACGCCGTCCCCCGGGCTGCACTGGGCCACTCTGACCATGTCATGGTCCACGTGATTCCCACATACAGGCAGAAACTAAAACTGTGTAAACCTGTTGTTTACAAGAACCTCCAAGAACCTCCAATTGCACCAATCACCAAAACAAATTCCTTGTATGTGGAAACATACTTGGCAATAAAACTGATTCTGATTCTGATTCTGATTTAAAAAAAAAACTCATAATCTCCGTTATAATGTGGCATGTAAATGTTGTACTTGTACATCAGTGATCCAGCATGAAACCTCCAATCTAACTCCTGCTAAGATAGTAAACAAGACGAACTTCAAAATTCATAAGTAATGGAGCCCTGGTGAGATTATTAACTTTAATGTAATTGTTAAAGTTCCCCTCCGATAATAATCTATATATATGGTGCTATATGGTGTTCTCTATATAATACAAGAAATATCATTAGTGCCATCACTGCCTTCCACCTTGGAACTCATGAAAACAGCTTCAGACAGCCAGGGATTCATACATCATATAACCTAAGGAACCAATCCGGTCAACTTGCAGCTATCAGAGGCAGGAAAAATAAACCCAAAACTTTGTCAGTAGAGAGAACCAGAGTTTGAATTGGCACAACCACTGACACTGAGTCAGCCACTGCCAGTTGCAAGCTAACAGACAACACAACCGAATAAAAGATGCTAACTGCTTCCGAGTTTTTGATAGGCATGATAATTTTAGATTAAAGCTTCCCCCCCGCCTCCAGTTTTAATGCTAAGCTAACTGCATCCTGACTCCAACACTGTACCTAATGTAGACATGACCTGACATCAATTTGTAACCCCTCTCTTGGAAAGAAAGCAAATAAACATATCTCCAAAAATGTTAAACTATTTTTATGTATGTAATTTACTGTCATATTATTGTGTATGTAAAAAAAAAAAAAAAAAAATCAGAAACCTTTGACACTTATGGCATAATGCAACTGTTTGCAGCAGCACCTGTTCTGTTCTTGCTGAAGTTGCATTGATGAGATGTAATTACATAAAATTTAGCTGCTAGAGAACATGCAATTAAGATTTCTGTATGGAGCTGGTGCAATCTAAAAAAAAACATTTGAATCCTGATGGGGAATGTTCGTGAATATTTATCTGCTACAAAAAACAAGTGTGTGTATCTGGGAAAAGGGAGTGGCAGTGATTACACACACACAAGTGATCCCCCTCCAAATGACATGTTCTGATATAACTGGATAGGGCTGGTTTCATATCAGATACCAGGACACATGCTGGGAGCAATGCTCTGTTATGAGATTTGTGTGTGGACATGTGCATGTGTGTTTCAGTGTGTGTAGAAGTTAAATGTGTTTGTATGTTTTGTGTTTTCTCCATGATTGACATGTAAAAAGCCAATGATTATCTTTTAGATAATTACTGCTGTTGAGTGGGGAATGTTTAGGCCTTTGATTGGGCGACAGCACTGAGATGCGTTTGCTGTTTGCTTTTCTTTCCCTCCATCTTCTTCCCCTGTTTCCATTTCACCTCTTTCAGCTGAATACAACACTCTCCAAGCTTCTTAACTATCATCAGACCTGGATCATATGTTTTAAACTAATTTCTTTTTGGTTTTTGAATGTTTAAGTATGGAAAATTGGCATGGAAAAAAAAAACCTGTAATTGCAACAAAGAGCCACTTGATGCTGCAAGGTAATTCACACAGAAGTAGTATGTACCAACCCTGTCTTGACAACTATTGGTTGGCCTATCATGAGTGTTTGAGAGGACATTCATCAAGGGAAGAATTGCAACCACTTTGGGGAGCCCTTAGCCTTTCATCTAGAGCCATTATCAGGTCAAAATTACACTTTGTCGAACACTTTCATTTATGATCAAATACCTGTAAAACTAATAGCATTCCCATTAGCGTCAGCTGCACTCTGTTTAGTGCTAATTAGGAAATGTTAGCTGGCCAACATGCTGAACAAAGATGGTTGATGTGGTACAAACATTATACCTGATAAAACTGTTAGGCATTATCACTGTGAGAATATTAGCATGCTGTTTAGCATTTAGCTCACAGCAGTGATGTGCCTAAGTACAGCCTCACAGAGCTGCTTGCCTGACTTATATTACAGACACAGTTGAATGCTCACCTTTGATTTTATTCTGTGTTCCTCCCCTCTCCCCTGTTTTTTCTGTTGTTTTCATTTGATCTTCTTTGTTTTCTTTTTGATCATTGCGCACCTCGCCCAATCTCTTATGTACCCTTGTCATTCCATGTGCTTTGACACTCATTCTCTAAAATCTCTCCTTCCTCAGATTCTCTCCTTAAATCACTGCTGCACCTGGCAGCCCCTGCCCCTGAAAAAGCACAAAGATTCATGCATAGACACACGTGGGCACACACACATACGCACAAGGTCCATCTCTCGGGGCCAGGCTGGCAGAAGCAGACACTAGTGCAGATGGCTTGTTTGGGGCCTGTGGCATAAAGTGGTAGGAAATGCAACTGTTAGCGGGAAAGCCATGGGAGCATGTGTGTTTATGTTTTTGTGTACAATGTGCAGGTGCTGAGCCTACTATGAATAGAATGTGTATAGTTCACCAGATGATGAAAACACACATACACACAATAAAACTGTTTTTGAGACGGTGTGTGTGTGTGTGTGTATAATTTGTGTATGATCATTAGGAGAATTACATGCAGTATGTGATGTTCACGGTGTCCAAAAATTTAAGACACTGTGTTCATGTAGTACAACTGGCAGTATTAGTGCAAAGGTTGTGTGCTCCCATCTCCAATATCTTGTTAACTATCTGTTCTTTATATGAAACAACACTGAGGTACAGCGTGCAGCCCGAGTACATGTTTGAAGTCAAATGGAGCTGCGTTATAATCTCATAATACACACTAATTCTCTCTTTGAGTGTGTCGGTAGTTCTCACAGGAAAAGTGACTAAAATTATCTACACCCAATTGAGTCAGTATATATACCGTGTTAAAAATGGTACATAACTGCAGGTGAACGGAGGAGGTGCTTAAAGGTCCTGGGCAAAAAAACAAAAATTAAACTGCTACAAAAAATGAAAGTAAAATGCTATAGTTTGTAGCCTGGCAGTGTGGTAATGTACTACATATAGTGATAAAACACTCTACAATAATAACTACTCCATTTGCAGACACAGTGTGTCAGTGTCTGTATGGGCCAAATGAGCACATCCTCAAGTTTAACTTGTATGGACTTCAATAGAAAGTGAATGAGTAACAGTGACAATTTGTATACCTGGAATTTAATGCGACCTTTACTTAAAGTGATATTTCTGTTTATTTAAAGTGGAAATGTGTGAGGTACTTATCTGTAGTCAGTGAATTATCTGCAGTAAATTCAGATCAGTGTGCTCCCAGTCTAGTGAAGCAGCCAGGAGCATCGAAACAGAAGCTGAGCAATGTGCTGCTGTGGATTGGGCCATCCGCAAAAACATGTTTTAGCCACTTGATACAATGCCCACAGTAAAAAGCTGACACCAGTTTAAGTATACTCTTTATTTTGAAAATTTTCACCACTTTCTCTTGCCATCAAACAGCCTTTTACTTTGGAACTACATTTTGTGAACCATTTATCTACCATATTCCTACGCAGTGCACCTACCCTTAGCTCTGTCTTACTCAAGCAGCTTCTCTATGGAGTAATACAATGCGTGCCGTAGTGTGTAGTAATGCAGTAGTAGATGGGATGGAGCTCAGCCATCATTATTTAAACCTGTGCTATGCCTACAGAGGCAATAATAATAATAAATCATAATCAAACCAGAAACTGGCAGAGGATTTGTTTGACATACCAGTTGTGCAAATTCCAATAGAGTTTCTGACAACACCATCAACAAAGAAAAATCCCCTGACTACCATGCATTGTCATGAAGTCAAATCTTATTCCTGTGCATCTCATGGCTCCATTCTAATTTTACATGCTGCTCCCATCTTTCAGTATTTTCAACAAACTAATGATAAAAACCTAATTTTTATACTTTGGATTAAATGTTTATAATCCTTAAAGACTCAACCACTTGCAGTTTCTTATAAATGACAAATCTTGTTTGAATAAGTGTAGATTACCTTTCAGGCCTACAGTATTGTACAGCCACTGAGGAAACACAGCTCATCTGACTACATCTTCGAACTGCTGACCAGCCTCAGTGATACCTAGTAGTCCTATATTCTGCAGGGTATGTGCCATTAAAACTACTTTACACAACTGACACCCAGGAGACTGCTATTTGCTGCTGAAATTCACACTCTTTGCCTGTTCGACCTTGTTCAGCAACAACCAACAATTAGTTTTATGATTACAGCAGTCTTTTTCAGTAGGTGAGGAGAACTCTTTGTGGCCCAAGACAGAGAGAAACTCGAGCAAAGAGTATAAAATGCATCTACTGTCTCTATCCTCATAGATCGCAGCACAACTCACAATGTATTTGATGGCAGCCGGTAGGAAATGTGTATCACAGGTAAACAATGTCATACACTATTGAAGCTATACACTTAGGACCTTTGTTTTTGCTGCATTCCTCAACAAAAAGAACACTAGGTTTTGTATAGAGAATGCCTTCACTGTTTCCATTGGAGGCAAAGGAAACAGTAATCTGCTCAAAACTTATGTTGGTGTAGGCAGCATGCTTTGCATTAATCCAACATGCCCTTGTCATGCTGTATGGTAATTATACTAACATTAATGAATATTAATGATGAACATTTTAGAGGAAGTTCCTGAAAAGCTGGCTTCAAATCTGTTTCTGCTTCCTGTGGTTCTGCATGGTTGTACAGCATAACAGATGGCCACAAGACAAAAACCACAGACAGATGTGGGTGGTGGTCTAGACATACAGGCGAGTGACAGCTCTATCATCTGTTGTGCTGCGAAACCCCATTAAGTGAGTTACCCACAATAATGTGAGAATATTATATCTTTACAAACGTCTTTTTTTTGCTTTGCAGTGAGCATGTCTACATTATTTATAATACAATACTTTTCTAAGAGCTCTTAACATACAGGACCTTCCATCTGCAGAGTAATATCAAAAATCCTGCCTAAAACTGTTCAGTGTAAGTGGTTTAACATCCTTCACTGTGAGGGTCATATCCAGAACAAGAACTGTACTTGTTGTACATGTCTCGGGGGGGTAGGCATATGTTTTGTGCTGTTAACACCAGAAGAGCCAGAATTCAATAACTACCAGAACAGTCATTTTGACTGCTAGACTCCAAACTCTATGATCTCTCACTATAAACATACCAAATTAAATATTAATGTATTTATCGTGTTAGGATACCGTTTAAAAAAAATGAAATAAAAACCAAAGTGTACATTTCAACAAGTTCCCTTATCAATATTAATATATTTACATATAGTAGCCTAAACAGCAGTTATTGTACATATCCACACTAGTATTTTTGATAGAGACATTCATTCACCATAACTCAGAATAAGAACATAATCAAATAAAATAAGCCTACTTTTAATTGTTATGAAACATTTTATAATACTTTTATTATGCTGAGCACTCTCGTTGGCTCAGTGAAGGACAGGACAGCGGAGCTCACCTCGTGCCTCAGCCGTGAACGGAATATCTGGATCCACAGTCTCTAATGAAAGTAGCTGCCTATTTTTCCTCGATATGGATTTTGACTCATGAAGTGTTTTCATCCACCCAAGAAAGGTCATCTCCAAGCCATGTGCGGAGGGATTGCTCCATGTGAAATTCCGTGTGGTCAATATGACCGTCTATGGCCGAAATAGGTAAAAATGATCATGTTTTCTGTGCCTTTTGTGTAATTTAAATGAAAACAATTTAAAATGAAAATAAAGATAGACTTCAATAGACCGTTTATCTTATCAAGTGGTTTGATTAACTCAAAGATACATGGGCTACTGTGTCCTCTTTTATATGTAAGTCCAATATTAACAAGCATTTTAGCTCTGGTTTGGTAGAACAGCTTGTTTTTGGGCTTCCCATGTTTTTAAATGGACTGGAATTATTTTGTTGTGTTTCACCAGAAAACACAACAATTTAATGAGAGGAGAAAACTACGAGGAGTCACAGAATGAGGTGTTGATTCTCAGGTGGCCTAGGCCTTTGTACCTGGTCATATCAGAGAGTAGCCCGGCAAAATTAATTGGTGAAAAATTCATGGTGTAAAATTTATTAGCATGAAAATGGTGATGTTGGAAGCTTGGTGACATAATGACTTCTTGTGGGGCTATCTGGCCACTGTGGCTGACGAGCTATCCAGTAACATGCTGGTTAGCATTTATGTGGTGAGTTATTTCACACTATTTTATTACTGACTGGCAGCTAGCCACAACAGCCCACCAAGCTAAACATACGATAAGTTAACAGTTTACTTTAGAGACATGTTTGTATCAGTCTGTTGTACTCTAGTCTCACAGCTGCAAACTATGCTGCTTTCCTGGATAATTTTACTCAGGCGGCGACATAAATATTGGATGGTGCAATTAGTTAGTGTCACAAATGTTAGTGTCAAAGTTCAACAAAGTTGAACTCTCCATGAAAGTACTGCAAATGGCTGCTTTGATATTGGTCCAGATCTTTGTTATTATAAATGCTGGTTTGACTGGGCCCCTTGCCATCATTTTTGACACATCATCATTTGCAAATGAAATACTCAGCCTTGTTGACTCCTATCCGTCTCTGTCTCTCTCTCATGCACCTCTGTGGCTGTCAGGATGAGTAAATCTATCTCTGTTGTCTTTCTGACCAGATGTTCAACTCTCTATATGCCATGGCCGGACAATCCAGACACATCACAGCCTGAGTCCTCCTTTCCCCCCACATCACCATGATACCCAGATGGAACCACTTCCAAATAAAGTTAAATGTAGAACTTTCATCTAATGATCTCATCCAGCACATAATGTTCATAATTTGTCATCCACCTGAAAGAATAAGGATTTGTAGTAGAGATTTCCACCTGCTTTTCTAAAGACACATTTAATTGGCTGTTCTGGCTGCATTTAGCCACACTCATGCTATACCCACACTCACACAGCATTTATTCACTGTGGTGTAGTTAGAATATAAGATATGCAATTACTGAAAAATGACCATATCTTAAAACAAGATTGTCCTGCTGTAAGAAATAGGCCCATATAGGCTATTTGCGCTGCAGGTTATTATGACCCATAGTCATGTTTTGTTGTTACACAATATCTAATTGCCGTAGTAATTGTGACAGGAGCAAAGGGAAGTGCAGTGATGTAGTATGAGCGACAACATACGTGTCAGGAGGAGGTTGGGGTGGATGGATGGGTCAACAAAACACAGGAGAGCAGTGATTCTCATTTGGAAGTAGTGGTTTACTGTATGTTGTTTCTATTATCCATGACTGTTCGACAAACTTAACCACGTTGTTATTATTGTAACCATGACAACAAAGATCATCTAATGTTGAGGAAGTACTTATTTTAACCCAAATCATGATCTCTTCCTAAACCTAACCAGGTAGTTAAAC
This sequence comes from Trachinotus anak, assembly GCF_046630095.1. NCBI lineage: Eukaryota > Metazoa > Chordata > Actinopteri > Carangiformes > Carangidae > Trachinotus > Trachinotus anak. Next base: position 8,043,301 of record NW_027273870.1, on the reverse strand, counting down.
CAAAGAAAGCCATGGCTGTTATCATGGTAACCATGGAGACCAGGCTTGGTACACTGCTGTTAGTATGGTCTGCATGTAACCATGACAACTATTTCAGGAGTCACTCCTATCGGTCGTATGTTCTGCCACACTCTTATACTTTTTTTAAACTAAATCTTGAGTCCTGCACCTTGACAGGATGTATAAACCAAAGATAAGGGGACCAAGGATGAAGCCCTGTGGAATTCCCATAGGATTCCAAATCCAATTAACAAGGATTTGTTTGATTTTGCTCATTGGTTTGTCCGGAGCACATTGACTCCCCAAATTCCTGAAAATGCTCTAATCTAATGGTTACATTTTTTTGTTCTTTGATAAATGACTTATGACACTCATTTAACTGCTTCAGATAGCACCACATAAACATACTGCACAATTATGGTGCTGCACAAATGTTTTGGTCCAGAACTCTTTCTGTCATTAGCATTAAAACCTGTTGTTAGCATTAATGGTTTCTTTCATTACTGTCAGTTGACAGTTTTTTGTGTGGCTGTGGGGATTTGTGTCTCTTTTCTTGGTGTGGGTTGGCATTTGTACATCTGAACCATATTAAAAAAGAAAAATAAAAAAACTAGCCACAAAGCAGCAGCCGTATATTTGACATAATTTTCATGGACACATTGATGTGGTGCACAAACATACAGACCCCCCCACACACACACACACAGAGCAGTGCACTAACAGTGCCAACTCGTGACATTTCTGAGCATGCCATAGGGACGAGTGTTTGAGGGTTGGCGGAGGGCTAAGTGTCTGTCTGTAGGCCTGAGATAACGGCTGTCACCTCCCCGAGTCCTCTTGCTCACACAGAAACAGACACACACATGAAAACACACAAAAAAATACACTCTCTCTCTCCTTCTCTCACACCAGTCCACAATTAAACCATCCATCCGCTGTGACAGTGAATGCTAGTCAGTCGACCGTTCAGCTGTGCTCGATATCAATACAGTCCCTCAGTCTCTCTCTGTTGCGCTCTATTGTTGCGGTGTCGTGATGGAAATGGCTTTAACAGTTGGTAGAACTACATGGCCTGTGAATAGAGCTGGCTTATGGCTGTGTTTATGCATTGTGCTCCTCTCTTGTCTTTCAGCCCGAGATCTTTAAAAGTGCTGTGATTATGGCGAGTGCAGTGATGAAGCATTGTTTTCAGGCTATCAACTACAGCACATGTAGTGTGTGAATTGTCTTTCCTGTGAGCACTTGCAGTGTGCCTCATTGTGCTGTGTATGTGCGCAGCTATGTTAGGGTAGAAACAAGAGGGGGAGAGATAAGGCAGTCAGGAGACGTGCAGAGGTGCAACCGCCATACACAGGTCTTTTCACATAGACAACAGACACTAAACTGCCACCTTTCACTAAGGTACTAACCCATTTCTTTCTCAGGTAATCACTTTTTCTCATTCAAGCATGAGCAAAGACAGGCAGAGAGAGAGAGAGAGAGGGGGAGAGTGAGGGTGAGAGAGAGAATGAACCATTGAAAGAATAATACCAATTTCTGGGCTCCATTGATTTCGACAAATGGCTACACATCATGGCAAGGATGGTACAATAGGGACAATTTCCAACAGAATAAATGCAGCCGTTTTGTTTTAGATCTGCTGGGGAAATAAAGTGTGTGTGTGTGTGTGTGTGTGTGTGTGTGTGTCTGTGTGTGTGTGATGTGTGTGCATTTGTGTGCTTAAATACAGGGTCTGAGTCCAAAAAGAACAGTGACACACTTAATCAGCAAAAACAGTGCATCTCTCTCTCTCTCTCTCTCACTCTGTGTGTGTGTGTGTCGACCTCTGCATTACCAAGCAGGCCCATTTGTCAGTGCAGATTGTAATTAAGGACAGGGTAGATCAGGAGCAAGGCAACCCAGAAACAATCAGACTCTCATTTAGAGTGTGTGAGTGTGTGTTTATGCATATATGTGTGTGTGTGTGTGTGTGTGTGTGTGTGTGTGAGATTGCATGCATGCTAACATATGTGTTGACATCCAGTGGGAATCCATTTTGAAGCCATGGCCACTCTCCTTCTCTCCATTTGTCTCCCTCTGACACCCTACCCACAATCAGCGATCCCTCCGCAGGCACATTCTTTTCCCCACCATCCCTCCGTCACTCTCATATTCATCCACATCCCGTCCATCCTTATCATTCATCCCTCCGCTCCTCCCGATTTCATTCTGACTTCCTTAGCTCTACGAATACAGAGCTGTCTAAGAACTCTCAGGTGGTTCAAGTCCATTACTTTGGGAGATAGAAAAACACTGCTGAGGTGTTCTGATTGAGGCCTATTAAAATTCATAAGCTGTGGAATAAGGGCAGAGATAAAAAAAAAAAATGCAGCTGTGCGGATGAAGGGCGGAGTGGTGTATATGGATGTTCATGTGTGTATGTGTGTTAATTTGTCAAGTGTTTATGAAGAAAGAGGGGAGGCGAGTAAAGAGAGTGAGACTGATAAATGCTTGGTGATCCCATGAGCCTCTTTAAATTATCTCTATACTTCTCTCCTCTGTTCTTGTTCTCCTGGTATTTTCCTCCTTCCCTTCAGTTTGACAATACTTTCCGTGTATCCTCACACCCTACTTAAACCTATTGTTCATATTTTCCCTTATTTTTCACCCCACCTCCTCGCATACATCACACACTGTGAAGTGCTTTCTCAAGGCAGCTATCTTCCTTTTTTAGCTAGTTGCTCCTGATAAAAAAGACTATTCCCCACCGGCTTTATGGTTATGAAGGCACTTACTGAAGATTATCAGACACAGACACGCATTTGCACATACGCACACAAAAACACCTGCCACTCTCTGTTTCTCGCTGCCTCTGTGCAAAGCACACACACACATACACACACATGCGTGGAGTACATTAAGAGCGGTTGGATCAATAAAGAGCAGAGGTCAATAGAGAACACGCACTGACTGGTAAAACTTGGATTTCACTGGGAGACAGAGACTAGCTTAGAGCTAGCCATCTCCCTCACCTTTCTTCATTCTTCTTCCTCTGCCTTGTTCTCCTCCTCCTCCTCTACAATAGACTCATCCCTCAGCCTGGTCGTCTAGGATAGATTATCACAAAGGCTGTAAAAAACGAAGAAATAAAAGCAGAGAGGAAAGGCTTCACCTTAAATGGCAAAAGTGAGGCTAAACAACAAACCTTGGCGGAGTAGGCACCTGTTTTTTTTTTTTTTTGCCATACCAGATGACAATAGGGCTGTATGGTTACATGTTGCAACCCTAGATCTTGTCACGGCTGAAGAGGTTTCTCTAGTTATCTGTTTCCTGCTTGTGTTTGTTACCTGTTGTAACTTCAGCCTGCATCTGCCTCAGGTTAATCTTCATTCACCTCACCGATTTCCTGGTCTGCCTGCACGCTCTGCTCCAACATGCCATCTCCAGTCTTCAGTCTGCGCTCACATGGACTTCTCCACTCTTATCATGTCTCGTCTGGTTTTCTTAAAAACGAAACTGAAGCCAAGAAGTGGATGTGAGCATGTAGCCGGAAGGCTGCAGTGTTGAGTGCAGCTGTAGCTGTTGCTATTTTTTTAAATAGACTATAGACGGATTTTTTGACATGGCATGAGATGTACAGGCCTAACTGTAATTAGATTGTCATGTATGAGTTTTCAGATGAACAAGAATTGAGTCTACTAACGCGAAATGAGTATCGATGATTAACCTTATTAAGGTCCACTTTCAGGAGTCAAATATTCATGTCCCACATTTGCCAGTAACTTAAGCTGCCAGTGAGCTGCTTCAGTATTGCTTGTCAGATGGTCGAAGAGCTTAGGAAACTGAGCTAAACTAAGCTAAACTAAACTAAGCTAAGCTAAGGAAAGCTAAACTAAGGAAACTCCTCCTGCACCTTTCTGACAGTGGATTTTGGAGGGTCTTTATCGGATCACGTCTTTAACAGTCTGACATTCACACCTGCTTTAGGACGAACTCTGTTATACCCATATTTAACAACATTTATCCCCCTTTATGGTGGTCAGCTTTTCACTCAAGCTGTTCAGAACTATTAGAAACACTTGATTTCTGACATGGTCGGACAACATGTTCAACCCAGTTCTGATGGAACATAATACAACCCTTAAAGTCCCATCTGTTAGAGCATCTGAATCTCTGCTTAGCATGGGGGATTGTTCAGCTCATTTACTGTTCTTGTTGCCATGGTTTGGCCTCATGGTCTCTGTGCAAGGGCTCTGATGCCATCTCGATGCTGGCTTTTGGTTGCAGTGCCAGACGGATGCAGGTACGTGTTTGTGTTCAGCTCAAGGGCCTCTTTGTCCGTCTGTCTGTTGGACCCTAATTGTTGCTAGGAATCGGGAAACCAGCCGTGGATTACCAAACTAGCAACTGAAAGCCCCACACACACTCAGACAAGCATGCACAGATGAGTAAGAAGCTTGTTTGGTTAGTGGGGGGTGGGGGGGGGGGATCCACATCTCAATGAAAGTTGGCATGACCTTTATTGAGAACGGGCATAATTATGACCCAGTTCGAAAAATATATGAAAGTATTAAATAAAAAGTAAATTAATTACAGAGTGACTTAAGACTCATATCAGCAGATGTTCATGAATGATTTCCTTTTTAATTGGAAACAGTGTAAACAGGCATGGATTTAAAGCATTTGTTTGTCATAGCTGTCTATAAGCCACTTCCCTCTCTATAGATCTTCTGTTTCAGTTGTGCTCAGCTAGAAAGTCTGTGCCATGAATGGGAATATGAGACTATATACAGTCTGAGACTGTTTCCCCAGTGGGAAAGACCTCTAGCCCCCACTGTATGAAATTAACTGGCTGCGTGCTCTATTAGTTGTATCTTCTTTGTCTCCCTGCTGCCTAACATTATGCAGACTTTGACAGCGCTATAGTTATTTTCCTCAGTTTTTATTCACAGCCACATCACAAGTATCCCCTTTTTTTGGTGGTCTTTTTCTCTCTTCATCTATTTCTCCTTTCTCTGAGTGTCTGTCACCCCTCCCTTTGTCCCTCTACAGCATTGGGATCACGCCATCTGGGTCTGACACGCACATTTGTTTAGTCCCCATTGTGCAAAGTGGGTTCATGTGGAATAAAGATGGTCTGTAATATATCGTAAGGGAGTGGGATGCATAGGGGGGAGGTAAGACGAGAGAAAGGGAGGAGAGGAGGAGCTGAAGAAGAGCAGCGAGATTGATGATTGATCCAAATAGACCGCACTAAAACAGTGACAATAAGAGTGAAATAGAGAGAGCGTGGAGAGAGAGAGATGACAAAACATATGCTGCTCTGTCTACACCATCAATCTAAAGTTGTGAGCTCACCTGGAAATTGTCAAGCATTAGTGTGTTTGTGGCAGTGTGTGTGTATGTGTGTGTATGAGTGACTGGCTGTGACTATGATGAGTTTTCTCGCAACCAATATACATATTCAGAGAAAGCAGACCACTCCATCATCCCTTTCTTTCCTGTGTTTCTCAGATCAGTGACTGAGCTGGCGCTGATCTGTGATGCCTGTGTGCAAAACTGTGTGTTGGGCTTTTCTTGGGTTTGTGTATGCAGGCTTCATGATAGCCCATTTTACACTCTTTAAAATCATAGCACCTACAGAGTCAAAAACACAAACATACAATCATGAAGACAGTCAGAAATGAAAAAAAAACAAAAAAAAAAAACATGTAAAGTTCCACTCCTGAGTCTTTAAATATAGAAAGCACTATTGAGGAGAACTGAAGTGGTTCTTAAAGTTGCCTAAATAACCTTCAGCACAGAAAGCACTGCTGTAGAAGAGTCTTATGACTCACTGTACTCATAAAAGACAGAATAGTGGACAGTGTAAGGAAAGATCCCCACAATAAGTTGTAATTATGCAAACTTTGTACGATTAAAAGTGTGTTTTTGTTTTTTCTTTTGTTATTTTTTACAATATTTTCAACCTGTTGAGATTCCAGTTTCCAGGATTTAATGTTTTTGGTTTTTTTTAGCTAGTAAATAAAAATTATGCTTTCAAGCCTTAAACATTTTTGTTTATGTAGGAAATAGCTCTGCGTTAGCCTTCACAAACTTTCAGCACCACACTCCAAACATTATTCTTCAATGCACAGCACATTTAATTTGTAGATAACATACCCCATTGACTTTGTGCAGCCGTGTCAGGGAGGAAAAAAAAAAACCTTCCATTTTACACCATTTGTCTCTCTGTGTCTCCATGTAGAAGCCAATGAGCCCTAATAAGTTAAACTGATAATGATGAAGAACAAAAAGAAAACAGTCTTAAATCAAGCTGCTATAGTAAGTTAAATCCCTCCTTTTGATCAAAATCCATAATAACATGGCCGATTAAAAGTGACTCAGCTGGTTATGTTTTCATTATAGAAAAGAGATTGGGATTAAAAAGTGAGGGATAAATGAAAGAGAATGAGAAGAAAATCTATCATAATTAAGTGACAGCATAAAGAATGGAAGTGTGTTTCGTTTTATAGATGACTACTAATTGAGGAGAAAGCATAGAGCCGATTCTGCCGCATATTAGCTTTTAATTACCCTAAACGAAAGCAAAACACACAGTATACACATGCTTGCACGCATGCACACGCGCACACGCGCACACACACACACGCACACACACAAAGACTCTGGCTCCATCTCTTGCTCACATTCCAGCATTAACAAACACACACACACACACACACACACACACACACACATACACACAAACATACACACACACACTTGTTCACACAGACTTTGTTCAAGGTTTTTAGTCTCTAGACGGCCTCACAGTTTTTTGTGTGTGCCTGTCCCTGGCGAGATCATTACTTTACTTTGGAGGCTTGCATGCTCAGAATCTTAACCAGCTCATTATTGAATATACCAATGTTTAATAGCATAATTATTACATATTTCATACTACTTGCTGATGGAAAATCCAGCTGAAGTGTGCTGCAATTTTATGCTTGAGGGTCCACTCTTGATGTAAGCTGAAGTTTGTCAGCGTCTATTATTTATTTTGGCCTAACAAGTCAAACTGCATCTGTTGAGAAGAATATCATCAACAGCGGATAGACGTTCATTAATTCATGTGACAAGATGGTACAGCAGCATCTGCTGAGGAAGACAGTGATCTGCGGCAAAGGGATTTCCTGATTTGGACGTAGTAACTGAACTGACTGATAATTTATTTTTTTTTAATGGCTGTGAAAATCCGATAAGACACCTAGAACAAAAAGAAAAAAAATTGTGGTCAACAATTCGAAAAGTGCACTTTCATGATATCATAAATGGAGGGTATGTCGAGATTCATAGCGTAAATCCCAGTTTAAAGTTGACCCATGCTTTGGCTGTTTTTACCAAGGGCACTCATCACTTACTTAATCTGCATACAAACTACTGTATTTTCTTATCTAGAGGACGGCAGCCAGTGAACCGCGACCTGCCCTGAGGTATATGATGTACACATAGGCACAGACCTCATCTCCCTATCTTGCTTTATCTCTTTCTCTCTCTCTCTAGAGTTATTGTCAACCATCAGGCGTCCCTCTGCCTGGATTAGCAGTCTGTTATGAGATCCCAGAAGGCTATAATGGCTGATGGTACGATATTCGGCATGGCTGTCGCTAACTCTATAGGAGGCCAATTAACCTATGTGCCCCCTGCCATTCATTTATAGTAGACTTGATTGAAAGGCTAACACAGCTAGCATGCTCACCTAACTAGACCCCGTTCTCTGTTATGCGGAAATTAAAGGTAGCATAACATTAGCCGGCTAAAGTGATTTTTCTGTTGTTAAGGTTAACTTGGTTGCTCAAAGGCAGGTGGATGATTTATGTTACTCTTATAAAGACTTGGTCATGATCCAGTTAACAGGAAAAACAAGAAATTCAGATTTATGCCAAATCATCAACCATCAAATAAAGACAGACCTGTTCATCATGTACAGAGAATAGCATCCTTGGTGAAATTTCATTACTCAAACTGTACATTTATATACCAGTTAAGGAATTTGACTTAATGTTACAATCAATTGTTTGGTGCCTAAAGGGTTTGAAACTTTCTAACCTTATAGTAGTATTAAAAAGGACACATATTTTAGCCACTTAGCCAAAATAACTGTAAGCATTTCTCTACTGATTGTTTGGTCAGTCATTTAATTTAATTTATTGAGCCTTTTTTAATAGCCTGTAAGTCATTGGCCTACATAATCACTAATTTAAATTTTCTCTTATTTGTCTTTTCCACAAACCACTGAAACTATTAGACAAACAGCTGATCTGTGGCGGAACAGAGCACTGCATAAGTGCGCTTCAACAGTCAAGATAATGTCGTGCCAAAGGAAAGGGCTAATTGAAGGCAAGATAAGGGGGTGAAAAATATTCGAAAGTAGTGTTCACTTTTTTTAAGGTGGGCATTTTTCAAGTGGCAAAAATACGTTACTTCCTGCTGTCCCCTTCCACAGCAGAACATCACTTGGCTTCTGTGCCAGTACTCCCACCTGCTTCTCCAACCTGAATCAGATAGAACCAAAGGCTTGTTATTATTTAGAGCATGCAACTGAAAATGGTGAGGATGCACCTTATGTTAACATTGATACAAACATTGCTAGTTTATTTACAACATAACAAAGCTGCAATTTTCAGCTGGGCAAATGGAATCAGCTCTGAATTAATGCCGCACAAACAGACAAAGGTAGCACCATTCAAACACTTCCAAGGCCATATCAATGAAGTGCCTTAATAAAGGGGCTGAACAAAATTGTTCAACTTTGTGTATGAGAAGCCTTGGCATGCAGTGAACTGTTAGTATTAAGTGCCTCTCCCACAGTGGAAGTTACACTCACAGTGCTGAACAACACTACGGCCCTCTCTTTGTCTCTCTCCACTCTACTGTTTGAAGGCCACAATCACTGTTCCACACACCTCTCTGGCCCAGCACTAAATCATCACTGCGGGTGTGTCATGTTTTCAATTTAAAAATGCATGTGCTCCACCCACACTACCATCATTACACACATACACACACATACACACACACACCCAAGATCACATAGATCTCACACACTCACAGACACACACACACACACACACTATAGCTAATTCTGATGCTTAGAGTGGAAGCATCCTTTTCAATAATACACTTACAGTTTGCAGAGGGACCATAATTTACAGCCTATACATAAAAAATTGTCAGGTACCCAAATGAATCCTTAGTGCTCTCTGCTTCCATTCGGCCCACTCCATTAATCATGCCACTGATAAACGCAGGCATAATCTGATTGTGTAATAAGGAGCTAGTTTGCATTGACTAACACATGCGCATAAAGGCACCCACGCAGAACTGCACACGCACACACGCCCACTTACACTTCCCCACTCTGAACACCATCAGCAACAATGGACTAACAATTCTGGCACTCATAGTTGTTCAAGCAAGCTGCCTGTTAACAGAATACAAGAGTTGGAAAAACATACAAAGGTAAAGTCAAGGATGCCCTGATAGAAACACCAAAATAAGAATATACTATTAGACTTCTACACAGACCAGTGAATGGAGGACTCATTTTACAGGTTTTGTACTTGTCTGTGCTCTGAACATAGTGTATAGGTGACATGTTTATGTGTACACTTGAGCCAAAGACACATCTGTTGCATTTTCAAACATATCTACTCCCCATGCTATCTTATAGAACAAGGTTGGAAAAGGAAACTCATTGTAAAAGCTGTAAACACCGGCATTCAAAATGACAAAAAAACCAATGAAGCGAGTCGACAATAAACATGAATGAACTGTGAATGTGAATACTGAACAATCAATTGCTATCCCCTCTGTTAGTCCTGGGAACTTTTTTTTCTTTCTTTTTTGTCATAATTATACAGAATTTACAGGAGTTAGTCTATTCAGGAGTTTGGATTCTCTCTATTCATGACACTCACATGAAGTCCCACGTGAAGTTTTTGAAATTAAAGGTAGATAACGATGCAAATTGATGTCATGAGAGTGACTTGAAAAACAGTAGTAGCTAATGATACAGCTAGTTTGAGTTAGTCAAAGTTAGATTAATCATTTCAACGAGTCCCCCAAACTGAACAACAATACAGGTGGTTTTTGACTCTGACATGACGTGAAGAGTGTCTCCTGAAATAGCATACTGGACCCTGGTTGTCATGGTTACAATAACAAACCCGTGGACTGTACCAAAAGCGGCATACCTATCTTTGTCACCATGGTTACTATAATGACGCTAATGGCTTGGTTAGGTTTAGACACAAAAGACACTTGAGTAGGTTCAGAAAAAGATCAAGATTTTGGGTAAAACAAGCACTACCTCAACATTAGACAATCTTTGTTCTCATGGTTACAATAAAAAACACGTGGACTGTACAGAGTGTTTGAGAAATGAAAAGAACTTGTACTTCTCCTGGACAGGTAACAGGCTGCTAAATTCATCCTCCTGTAATATCTAAATGTGTTGTAGCAGTTGTTTGTCTAGGTAGATTAATTCAAACAAACTACCTGTTAATAGAAAACAAGAGTTGGAAAAACATACAAAAGGTAAAGTCAAAGATGTTCCGATAGAAACACAGAAATAAGAATATACTATTAGACTCCTATGGAGAAGAATGAATGGAGGACTGATTTTACAGGTCTTGTACATGTAGGTGTTCTGAACATAGTGTATAGGTGACATGTTTATGTGTATCCTTGAGTCAAGGACACATCTGTTGCATTATCAAACATATCTACTCCCCCTGCTATCTTATAGAACAAGGTTGGAATGGGAAATTCATTGTAAAAGTTGTTAACACCGGCATTCAAAATGGAAAAAAATTCCTTAGAGCAAGTCAACAGTGTTTCTCAGACAGATATAAACATGACTGAACTGTGAATGTGAATACTGAACAACCAATTGCACTGTTTATTTCAGAGTCGGGATTATTTCCATTTTAGTTTCTTACAACAGCCTGCATGAAGTATTTGAAGTCAAAGATAAACCTGAATAGGGTTGGAGGACTTGTTTTTTCCCTGGTACAACCCTTTGGACTGTCACCGGATATAGTGCCCCTACAGTGACAAGCGTAATGGACCTTGGTTGTCATGGTTAGAATGATAAACACGTGGACTTTACCTAGAGCGGCACACCTACCTTTGTTGCCATGGTTACTATAATTACAGTCATATCACAGCTAGGCTTGGGCACAAACACTTCCTGGTTAGGTTTAGGAAAAGATTTGGGTTAAAATAAGTATTTCCTCAACATTAGACGATCTGTGTTGTCATGGTCACAATAATAATAGTGTGGTTCACTTTGTTGAACAGTCATGGATATTAGAAAAACAGAAACCACTACGTTCACATAAAAATTGAACACCACTCTCCTGTGTCATATTCATGCCTTGTGTTGACCCATCCACCCACTCCAACCTCTTCCTGACATGGACTTTGCTGCTCTTTATACTACAGAGTTGTATTTGAAAGCTTGTATTAGCACGTTTTTTTTTCCAATAAAAATGTACTGGTGCTTAAATATAAGGTATATATAACAGATAAATATAAAATAGTGAGGTTGAGAAATGGCAAAAAATATATATATACATTTTAAATTACTGTTACTAGATTAAAGCACTGGTACAGACTCATCATTTGTCTGTTTAAGATGCCAACCTATTGTTAATTAGGAAGTTGTGACTGTCTTTCTAATCTGACACTTGCGAACGATGTGTTCGTGTGCACCTGTGCCTGCAGGAAGTGCTGGGAAATGGGAGCTGATGAAGTTATCACTGCCACAGAGTCTTTGCAAAGGAGTGATGATTAGGACCCACACAAAAACAAACACAAAGTGTTGATAAATCACAAAATACCATTAGTTTAACTAATGGCAATAGTTAGAAATTGCACTAGGGATATGGAAAACATGAAAGCTCCTGTTTGTGTGAACTGATTTGAAAATAAACTAAACAAAACTGGTTGACAATTATTGAAATCTCTCAGAGGAAATGATTCATGTTAGTGCCTTGATGTCTTGATAGGAGGAGAAACATAAGAAAGCAAGACAGAGGTGCAGAGGAGGGAGAAATGATAAAAATTTACTAAAAGTAAGGACAAAGTGGGAGAGAGCGCAAAAGAGGACAGGCGTGGTGGAGATGTCCGAAAAAGAGAGGTAGATAAAGAGGGGGTATTTTAAAGGGATTAGATTTAAGACCTGTGATAAGAATATCAACAGAGATGAAGCCAGGGAGAGGAGTTAAGGAAAGGTAAGATGCAGCCACCTGGAAAAGTTGTGACAAGTGGATGAGAGAATGAGGCAGAGAATAATGAGAAGGTGTAAGTGGAAACGAAAAAGCAGAGCGGCTTGGGGAAGGGGTGTTTTGGTTATTTCTGTGTCACTCTGTAATGGGATTTTTCACCTGAACCACTGAGACCAGGCCAGATGAGCACCTATTTCACATGATTTGATTTCACATGGCTGCGATCCCCACAGGAGCTGGTTCTTTCTTCACTCGTTTGATTTGGGCTTTGATAGGAAAAAAAAGGTAATTTTTTTCCCTCTCAGTGGGGGAGTTAAGTGGATGATTAGAGTTGAGGTCTGTGGAGAATAGGAAAATCAGAAAGTACTGAGACACATGGGCTAAGGTAATATAGGACTTATCTGATGATTCATTTGTCGATTCTACTTGGAGCTATATGTTGTTGTGTACTTGAGTGTTCATTTGAGAAAATAAGGGAAAGTAAATAGTGCCTAAATGCAGAAAAAAACAGAGAGTGTGTGTGTTACAGTACATCAGTGAAGGCTGCATGAAACCGTGAGTGTCAGAGAGCACATTTCCATGCAAACTAACTGAGTTATCAATCCACGCATCTAAATAGGAAGGGACTTTGTGAGTGCCTGTTGTAGGTTACAAAAACACATTTCATAAACAAATTTGACATTGCTGTTCTATCTTCAATACTAACAGACAACACCCCTTTATGCATCCCCCTATCCACTGCACACAGACACAAGACACCTACACACCAGACTTGAAGTCTCTCGCTTTAAGCAATAACCTATGTCTCCTCTCTATCTGCAATAAAAATCACCTGATGTTTTCTCAGTGACTCGGCCAAACGTTAAGAGTATGAGTTGTCATTATGTTAGATTACATCAGTATTTTATGTCTAATTGAATTGCTTTGGTGAAACGGCACCGCTGCAGAGGCTGCACCTTCACTACTTCAATGTACCGTGTGTTGTCTCCTCCCCCTCACCCTCCTAGGCATATAGAGCTATATAGCTCAGCCACATAGACCAGGTGTGGGCATAAATTTGCTAATACATATTTTCTTTAAATAGGCCCACTTCAGAAACACATTTTACATGGGTCTTTGTACAAGAAAGAACTGTAACATTTATCCATTGACATCTGGCGAGAGCAGGTACTTAAACTTGTCAAGTACCCACTGAGCAATACAACAAAAGCTACAGGTTTCTAATGTCTGAAATACATCTACTTTACATTATGATAATAATAATAATAAAAAAAAGAGCTTTGGAAAGGGCAGCATGAGGCATCTTGTAATACAAAGAGAGAAAAAAAACAGTAAAACATTGTGGATCTTTAGTGTGTAGTGATGCTTGACTGCAATGGCTAAGCCATCCCTGCATAACGTCTCCCCCACCTTTATCTGAGAGAGATGCCAAGCTACATACACCTCTAGGGGATCAATTAAACCTCTCTTTTCTACTCTTTACACCTCCTCTCAAATCAGGAGGGGGAGGATTTCAACAACCCCTCTACCCCCCCGCTAACCCAATTAAGACCGTCTTCAAAAGAGTGTGTTAACACCTTTAGTGGGGGTAAAGATGTAGCTTCTTTCTTGAACTGTGGCTGGGTCTTCCACGCTGCTTATTCCTGCCACTGAAGCGGGAGTCATGCTACAGGGAAATGAGGCAGAAGTGAACGCTAGCAAAGCCATAGTTCTGAATACTGCTGCCAAGGTTGGAAAGCTGAGGGAGAGGGCTGGAAGTATTTTGTGTATGTGGCGTTGTGTGTCAGTATTTTCACAAGAAATCACACATTTCACACGGACAGTTTTAGCACAAGTCCCATCTATAGGCTCAATTTTAAAAACAACTGAAATTGCATTTTTTTTTTTTTTTTGCCACCATTGGAAGATGGAAGATGGAGTTTTGTGACATTGCTTACATTAAGTATGCCTAACATCCCACAGTTAATATGCAAGGATGGAGAAACATCCATCACGACTATGAGGAACACAGTGAAAAGCAAAATTTATAATGATGTTTTTTTGAGGATGTTTTTTCATACATAAAAAGTGCCATTTTTCTGCGTATAGTCAGTTTCACACCATTTTCAGTTCCAACACTCACATACACAACCCATTCCAGCACATATCTTAACAATGAATAATGTGTTCACGCTCAAAAACTACAGCTGTGGCTTTACAGGGTTCCTGTGTCTAACATTGTGTTCATGTAATGTGAGAGTGGAAGTAACACTGGCAAAGATGATCATTGCAACTTGCAAGTATTGCCAGCAAATGTTCAACTCAAGAGGGTGACAATAAACATGCTGAATTGAACAGTTGTTGGTAACAGTGGTATTATTTTGTCGTATGTGTTTTATTGAGATATGTTATGTTCTTTGCTATGTAAAGATTTTAATTGCCCTATTAATTGCCACCCCATCGATGAATAAAGTTATTGAATTGAACTGAATGTTTGTACGGTTGACCAAGTTGGTAAGTTGGTTGTCTTAGGACTTATCATTAAAGGAGTGGTTACCTTGAATATAAGACTGACACAAGCCACCATTGTTCAGTGTCATATTTGATGTCACACCGCGGTGAGGTCAAGTTGGGTTTTTGTCCTGTCTCCATGTCTTGTCTTGTCATTTCCTGTTTTATTTTGAAAAGTAACTCTCCTCTCGTTTCAGGTCACTTGCCCTTCCTCGTGTGTCTCCGTCTGATTACCTGCTGAGTGTTTCCACCTGTCCCTTGTTACCCTGTGTATATGAGCCTGCGTCTCCCTTTGTCTTGTGCTAGTGTGTTCGTCTTCGTCCATGTCTGCGTGCGTTCACTCCAGCCTTACCACAGTCTTGTCACAGTCCTGTATCCAGTCGCATTTGGTTTTTGTTCCGGTTCCTCCAAGAAGAGTGATTTTCAGTTGTAAGTTTCATATATTAGTTTAGTTCCATTGCTAACAGTTTCATAGCCTGCTTCTGTTACTGTTATTGAAGAACTCGAAATCCTGCATCTGCATCCTAGCCAGGGTGTGACATTTTATTTATTTATTTATTTTTATATATATATATATATATATATATATATAGCACCGGTCAAAAGTTTGGCCACACTTTCCCATTCAGGTAAATGGGAAACTTGGCTGGTACTATAAGTGTTTAACCTTGTTAACATGTCAATATGGTGTGTTTTTTTTTTTTTTTTTTTTTTTTTTTTTTAATATATAATACAAAACATATCATGAATTAGGGGGGGTTTATATTAGCACAACCGCTAACACTGTGTCAGCCACTGCTGGTTGCAAGCTAACAAACAACATAAAGGTAACTACGCTAACCGTTCTGATATGTCTGCCCATTGACTCTTCATCTGAGTCTGGGTCTGATTGAGGCTCAAACATGTGGCTGAGTCTCTCTGATGTTTCATCTAACACTAAAAATTTTAATACACACCTGCCAGTCACTTAAAACTTGTCAGTACAGAGACTGAGAGTTTGCATTACCACAGCAACTAACACTGTGTCAGCCACTGCCAGTTACAAGTTCACAAACAATATAAATTACTATGCTTATTGTTTTGACGTCCTCTAGTTGCCGATTTTGGTGCACTACAAACTACTCGCTCCTCAGTAAACTCCTGAGTGTGAGTCTGACTGAGGCTCAAACATGTTGCTGTGTCTCTCTGTTTCCTCCATTGACCATCTTCATATGCACTGCTATGTCACCTGTCAACCTAGTGCAATCTGTCCAGAATTTCTTAATGAGGAAATAAGTGTAGATGTGCTTCCAGCCCCATTTTTTTTTTTTTTTAACAGTTTATGTGGGAAAACCATGTTAAAAAAAATATTAAAAGTATTTTT
The DNA here is from genome assembly GCF_046630095.1 of Trachinotus anak. Taxonomy (NCBI): domain Eukaryota; kingdom Metazoa; phylum Chordata; class Actinopteri; order Carangiformes; family Carangidae; genus Trachinotus; species Trachinotus anak. The sequence goes on along the minus strand of NW_027273870.1, from coordinate 8,027,194 downwards.
ACATAGCTTAATACATGTGTGGAGAGGAACTTTAAATATGGAACCTTCAGGAGAGTTGGCAATGAGACTCATGAGGGATGATGTATGCCAACAAAGTAAATGTTGTTATATCTCTGTTAAATTGATGAAGTGCTCAAAATGAATAAAAGAGCACAGTTGTCATAAATTCATAATACGGACAATAAGAAAAAAAAAAAAGCATCACATTTCAGTAATTTCACATTTCACTTCAGAAAAACAAATGAAAGAACGATGAGAAAAAACATTGTTTGACTGAGGCTTGTTGAACAGACAGGTAATGTCATGGTTTTGAGTTTCGGTCTGCTCACTCATCTGATTCTGCTGTTATTTCTGGCCCTGCCTTTCCCACCAGTAGAATCAGCTGACCTGCTCCTCCTCACCTGTTCCTCTTTCCCTCATATGTATACACTAGTCTGTCTCCACATTCTCTCTGCTAGATTGTGTTTGTGCCATGTGCCTTTCCAGTGCTCTGTTCTTGCCTGCTTGTTTTGATCCTGATTGTGTTTTGGACATTTCCTGCTGTTTTTCTGGATTTAGCCTCAGCTCAACACTTTGTATTTTGTTTCCCTGTTTGGATTTTTGTATCCTTGTTTTTTCTCTGAAAAGACTCTTTACTTTTTACATCTGTCCCTTCTTGGGTCCCTTTTCTGAGAACTATGACAGTTAGCTTGTAAAGAGGTCAGATCTCTCTATTTCTCTCTTATTCTACATCACAAATTCAGACTTAAAGCAAAACCTCTACAATGTAACTTTAACAAGCTCCTAAAATTTGAAGAGCCTGTAAATTACATGCTCAGTGTAAACATCACATTCCCACATCCAGTGTAAAAACTTTTTGTCCTGTTAAGGTTTTTTTTTTTTTTTTTTTCTATGAACATTTTTCTATGAACTGACATTGGACAAGGGCAGGCTACACACCCTGGACAAGTTGCCAGTCTGTCACAAGGCTGACATATAGAGACAAACAACCAGTCATGCTCACATTCACACCTATGGCCACTTTAGAATCGCCACTTAACCTAATATGCATGTTTTTGGACTGTGGGAGGAAGCCAGAGTACCCGGTGGCAACCCACGCAGACAAAGATAGAACATGCAAACTCTGCGAAAGGCCCCCAGGCCCTTCTTGCTGTGAGGCGACCACCATGCAGCCCTGCTTAAAAACAGGTGGTTATTTATTTATTTATTTATATATATATATATATATATATATATATATATATACACATACATACACCGACTGAAGCTGTACATTAAAACAGCTGCATATCCTCAGTCTAATATCCCTGATTTAAGATTTGATTTCACAATACATAATTAAGCATATTAGGTAAATAATATCTCAGTAATTTTTTTTACAATAAATTTAGTAATAGGTATTGATGACCTGTACTAACACATGATCTAATCTTTCATCAAAATAATTGAAATGTTCACAAAAAACATAAATAATCTCTGCTATTCAGTCTCCTATAAAATGTAGTTTCTATTTGGCTCATTTTTTTTTTTTTTTTTTTTTTTTTTTTTTCTTTTTTTCTTCTTTAACTCTCCCTCTCTCTCACCACTACCTTTGTGTGTGTCGGAAAAAAACTCTGAGGCGAATTCTCAAAGGGCCATGTAAATTACTTGCACGGTTGATGTGTGCAATGGGCCATTCACATACAGGATTTATACCTTTGGTAGTCTTAATTATGTCTTCCTTTTATTTGCTCAGTAAAGCAAGGAGCACAGAAGCCTGTAACAAGCTTGCCTTTCCTATAGTAAATCTGCAGGATGGGATGGGTGGGTTTAGACCCGGTTGCCAATAGCCTCCTCCTTTGCCTTTTACGCTTGTTTTTTTTTTTTTTTTCCTTCACTCTGCAATCTTTATCTTTTGCATGTTTCATTCTTTGATTTCATTTCTTTTAATCAGATGTTCTTCACTTTGTGGTTTCCCATCACATTTCCTCATGGTTCTCCTTGATTCCGCCTTTATTCCTCAATGTGAATTTCTATATTGACTAAATAATAAAACATGTTTAGTTGGAAATATATAAGTTAATTGGTTGTATTTCATTGACGCTAAGATGATTAGCTGACCCTGGTTAGTTCCTGCATGCCAGGACTGGTTTGCTTTTTCTGCATTTTCAAGTCTTTCCAGTGCCAGAAATCTAGTAAAAGGCCTGTAGGTAAAAGAGAGCAGACACTTTTTGTCCTAACCCTGCTTTTGGGTGAATTATGGGGATTTAACCTTTAACACTGTGTCTTTTATTGAGTGGTTGTGACATCATTGGACAAGGCTAGTAAAAGTAACGTTGTGCTATTTAATTACCTTTCATGACACCATAAATATTGCCTCAACCCCTCTGCCACTCCATATCTTTCTCTCCATCCATCTATCCTTTCATCTCTGAGTAAAAGCACATAACTGAACTTGTCGCTTTAAAATACAGGAGGTCACTGACAGCCTCCTCAGACTGAGAGTGACAGGTTATCGTGTGTTGAGTTATCGTTCTGTCAGTCGTATGTCAGCTTCACATTTGCATCTTCACATTTTCAGCATCCAACTCTCGCAGGTTTAAAGTATAGAAAAAAAGAGTTGTTGTGTGTCAAAGGTGTGGTTCACTTTTATTGCCAATAAAATGAGGTGACACATTTCTTCTGTAACCGTTGTGCTGTAATGATATCTCGATTAATACATTTTGGTGGTCGAAAACTGACGGTGTGCATAACCAGCATTAGCACTGAAGGGCCAGAAAAAGACCCACATTTCAGTTTTTAATTGTTTTTGTCTAAACTTTGAATTTAAAACACTAAAAAAAAAAATTTTGCACACGAAGATCATTTGATACGATCAAAAGCTGCAGAAGATACTGAAGATTATCAGGTTTTTCAGCGATAATTTACTTCTTCTTCTGCTCTGTATCTTAGCACATCGAAAATCTTTGGGTTTGTACCATTTGCTAGACACAAGCAATTTAACAACATCACCCTGGGTTCTGAGGAAAGTTTTCCCTTGTTCCTGCCATTTCATAGTCAGTCAAAAAAACAGTCATCGACAATTAGCCAACAATGAAAACCATCATCAGTTGCAGCCCTGACAAACCAAAAAAAACAAAAACAACATCCTGTGTCAGAATCATTCCTAATTTGCCCGTTTCCTTCTCTCTGTAATGGCGTAATAGTTGCTGACAATAGCCATTCACCTCCAAGCATACATTATAGCTTTTAAATATATCTCTTTACTTTTTTCAACCCAGTTTGCGGTAATAAATGCCACAGTATATGCTGGGGCATTAATGATGAGTTAACCTCTTACCCCAGCCATAAAAGTCAGTTTAAGCAAATTGTCTGCTAATAGAGTAAACTCTACTGATGTGTTAATATGCTGTAGAGCCATACTGCATTTAGTTTTTTTCTTTTTAAAAAAAAAATTTGATTACACATTCAGTTCTGTCTACTTTGTTGAAGACCTCCCCTCCTCTCCTCTGAAAAAAAAAAAAAAAAAAGCCTCATTACTACAGAGCTACGCTAACAATGGTTGCAGGAGAAATGTTGTCATCTTTGTTTGCATGAGTAATTACCACAACACAGAAACTGCAATTTTCAGGAAGTAGATTCGGAGAGCTCTTCACACGAGTGAGCAAATGAATAAAAATTAAGTTGACGTTGTGAGTGACCTCTGCCAGGAGGAAAGAGAGAGAGAGACAGAAAGAGGGTGAGGAAGGAAGAGGTTGGGATAGAGGAGATGGGTTGGTGGGGGTTGACAGTGAAATGGAACAAGATAGAATAAAAAAAAGCTGGGGTTGAAGCAAAGTTCATAAAGGGTCAGAACATAATTACTTACAGAAATGCCTGCTCAACGGGTGGGCACAGAAATGCATTTAGCAGTGCTTAAAATTTTAATTTAGCTATGAAAGGGCACTTTTCCTTTTTTTTTCCCCTCCCCTCACTCATTTGCTATTGCTACACATTAACAGCCTTTATTTTGATCAAAATACCGAGGCACTGAAATTCCCATTAGGCCTTTTTTTAAATTTTAAAAAGAGGTGTTTTTTTTCAAGGAGAAGAGCACATCAAAAGAGAAAGCGCTACTTTGGTTTTATCTTCATGTTAATAAAATCAGCTCCCTGTGTATTTTATTCACTGGTTATTCTTTGATTAAACTTTGTCCTATCAAATTCACTAAGCTTTTTACAGCAGCTTGTGATTTCTGCTCCTTAACAGGTAAATACAAAGAGGTGACATGTTTTAATGGCTGCAGGCTTGTAAAATGCATTGAAGATCTGTAAAGCGTTAGTAAGACAAGTATATGCAAGAGAGGGAACAATTTGAGAGGAGAGACTTGAAGGCGAAGTGAACCTGAAATAAAAGAATAAAACAAAAAAAAAATAACAAGTGTGAGGAAGACAGTGAGCCTATTATTGTGCCATATTGTTGCCTCTTAGTTCTTATTCTCACAAACAAAGAGGTGCAAACATGATATCATATGGACTATGGCTGCTACTTATCCAAACTCAATAAGTTTGAACAAATGCACACATATTTGTAGCGAGAACACAACCCATGTGGCAAACATCTTTGCAGAATTTATGTTGTTCCATTCATTCATTCAGTGATGATTTGTGAAACCTTGGAGTTGGGTGGAGAAAAAAAAAAAAAAAAAAAAAAAATGATGATACTGCAGATGTCATCTAGTTCATAAAATGTTGTCTTCAAGGATCTTCTTCTGGATCAGTTCATAAATGTCTTCTTTGTCGTCTTCTCCCTGTTGACTGAACGCACCGTGCCAAAGGCAAAAATATATAATATGGTAAATCGAAAGTACAAGTTACTAAACAAGTAAACAAAAAAAAGAAAAGACAAACTCCTGGGCTCCATAACATTTCTGTGCAGCAGCTACACCATAAACACACTTCCTGCATTGTGTGTGTGTGTGTGTGTGGGTGGCAGCTCGAACATGTGTGTGTTCACTCCAGCAGTGTGTCTGTGCTGTGTCGCTACTGCCAGCTCTCTCTCTCTCTACAAAGAGTTCACCTTGGGCAATGGCCGTCAGCAGTCTACTCCAATGTTGGATTTCTTTTTATTATAAATTAACTTCTGATTTATTTTTGACAGAAAATGACAATTTTTCTTTTCCTTGTCATATTCAGATTCAGTATAGACATCGAAACCACAGTGAAAGGTATTAGCTTTGTATGATGTCAATATGACTATCAACAAGTCTTTTCCCTGTCTATTTTTGCTGGGAATCTCAAGCGTGTCAAATAGGTGAGACACTTTATCCCTAGATCACGCTTCTCACTGCACAGTGTGTTTACTGAGGGAGTTTAGAATGCTAACCAGCTAGCCCCAGCCTGTCTCTCACTTTCAGATAGCAACTCACTGCAGCCTCCAATCTGCCCTGAAGGAGGAGCACTGCTCAGAGGGCGCATTATAACCTCACATCTTTTAAATGCAATGATGGCCTAAGCTCTCGTCAAGCCACAATCACCACCTCCCGCGCCCAACACGAAACTGCATTCGACAATAGAGAACACTTAACAAATAACCCCTTTAAGGACAATTTGAAGCTAGGTTTGGGTGATGTTGGAGAGTGAGGGAATGAAATCACTTTTTTTAAGGCTTATGTAACTCTGTATAAGCACAGGGATAATGGTGTTTTTGAGTGGTCTAGGTTAGTGGCTTGCTTTTTATTTCCTTTGATCTTGAAGCATATTGAGTTTACGCCTGTTGTATGAAATACACTATAGAAATAAAACTTGACTTATGCACGCAAATCCACACATTAATGTTGAGTAAGGAGGACGCATCATTTAATGTGCTAGGATTTTCCAGTGGGTTCTGTAAAACGTCAAAGTCCACAGGTTAAGACACAGATGGATAAATGTCAGCTGTTTAAGAAATGGGAGGTGTGAAAAGGAGTGTAAAGATGCTCAAACCGAGCCACTTTAAAAAAAAAAAAAAAATATCATCAATAGGTGACAATATTAAGGCAGAACAAAGGACTCAGGATGCAGACTGGGATGCAGGCAGGCTGGATGATGCAGTGAAGTATATCTAATAAATGAGAAGGCTTACAGGCAGACAAGTGGATGACGACGCAGGTGGGTAGCTGAGCAGGCAAACCGGCAGGAACAAACAACAGGATACAGGGCACACGGAACATGAGGGAGCATAACCAGGAGCAAAAGCAGATAAACAAAGAAGACACTCAGGAAGTTACTCAGACTAAACTGACAAACTGAGAGAGTGAGGGGAACACTGGGACTAAATACACGAGGAGGGCAAAGGTAATTGGGAACAGGTGAAACTAATCAGGGCAGGGCAGGCAATCAGACTGGCAGGAAGTAAAACAACAACAGACGCATACGGTAGGTGATTACAAAAATGAGACAGGAAATACAACAGAGTCCGGGGCAGGGAGTCACTCAGAGGGGCAGATCAGGACAGACAATTGTCTCTTGTCAGTGAAGAGTTGCCGTTGATGGTGAAAAGACAAAAAGTCATTTTTTTGTGTGGAAGTCCTTGCTGCGTAGTAACATGTAGAAAGTGGTTAACAACACGGCTGCATGGTCAGGGCTCCCGAAAAGGTTGTACATGACTGCAGAACTTCACCTGTAGCTCCAATGCAATTACCATTTGACATGGACTTGCAGATAGTTTAAATTAAAATATGATGCACACTCTGATGTTGTTTCCTGTGCTGGTTCATTTAACCGTGTTTGTATTCTCTGTTTACATTCAGCTTGTCACCACCGTAATTACTTTACAGAAGTGTCCAAACTGAGACTGAGCACTGTGTTTTAAATCTGATATCAGACCAGCACTGCTTTAGTTTAATTTTTATTTCCAAACATTGATTTATCTGATTTTCCTTTTCCCTGCCTGGATTTCATCAAGGCAGTCTGCTTCCTGAGAGGATGTGCCAAAAGATGGAATTTTAGGCTGCTTGTCTGTAAAAATAGTCTTGAAGATTAAGTAAAAGATTGACCTGTCCTGTCTATAGTGCAGTATCTGGAGAATGCGTCTGCACATAAAAGCACACATTTGCATAAACACACACGCATGTGTGCTTTGACATATACAAACATGCCTCGATATACTAACACAGCATCCATAGACCCTAAAGCACACATGCGTGTATGAGATGAGTACACACACACACACACACACACACACACACACACACACACACAAATACACACACAAAATTAAAAATAAAGCTGTCACCCACACCTGCTTCTGTTGCCCTCACTGCCTGTGTCTGCGTCATCAGATTGTAACGGAACAGCTTTGCCTTAGCCCATATGTGAGCACACGCACACACACTCATTCGTATACACAGTTGCAGAAATGCATCCACCAACACCCACACAAACACTCACACACACACAGGGCTCTCTAGGGCTGCAGTGTCTGGCGGGTGTCCAGTGCTGGAGTAGTTCTGCTCTAGAGAACGGCAGACCCTGTCTACAGCCCATCAATCAAACCCTCCCAGCTACCCTTCCCCTCTCTCCCTCTCTCCCCCTCTCCTCCTCTCCTCCTCTCCCTTCTCCATCGCTCTTTCCCATTGCACTGTGTCTCCCTCTTCCTGCTTTCATCCCCTCTGTTTCTTTGATAAATCCACCACTCTGTATATCCATTTCTCATGCACCACCTCACCTTTGTTAATCTCCCTCTCTCCCTTTCTCCGCGCTCTCCCTTTGAATCTTAAACTTCACCAATCTATCCTTTCCCTCTGCATATTTAAATGCTTCGGTACTCGTTGATACTTTACCAGCTCTGCCCTACACCTTTAGTTTCTATTCCCATCCCACCCCACAGGCTCACACATCCCTTCACGTGCTCTCTCTCTCTCTCTCTCTCTCTCTCTCTCTCTCTCTCTCCATCTCTCTCCCCTCCACCCTGTCTTTTTGCCTCCCTGTGTCTCTTCCCGTCGCTCTCCTGATTGATGCAAGCAGACGGCCTCTATCAGTGTTTTATACATAATCCAAATAAGATATGCTTGTGCCTGCATTTCTGAAAGTCCTAGCCAGCCCCCGACACGATGTGCTGACAGAGGATTCACAATATGCGAAGACACACACACAGACTTACAATTGTGCGTCCATATGCACACGCAAACACTCTCACAGTCATTCAGAGACGCGCACAAAAACGCACACCCCATCGTCAAAGGATTATACCTAAAAGTTATGGCAGACAAGACAAAACATTGTATGTGGTTGTGTGAGGTAATATATTAATGTGTATGCGTGTGTGCCACTGTGTCGTATGTGTGTATTTATGAGAGATTGAGACAGAATGTGCATTTAAATGGCTGTGTTAAGTAATGCTGACCCATCTCTTTCTCTTCTTGACGTTCCCTCCATACTAAAGCAGCAAAGCAGGATGCATGTGAAGCTTTATGAAGACACAGAGTAACAAATGTGATGGTCCAGTGTGTTCCTTCCCACCGGGCACAAGCACCAATGACAGAATTAAAGAAGGATTTCAATCATAGGAGTTAATGCTAATTTCAGTGAATGAGTGTCTTGGTTATATTTATGTAGCAATGGAGCCACCTGAATTTTCACACACACCATAATTGCATCATCTTTCATTGTCATATTATCATCAGTTAGTCTAACTGAGGACAGCACGGTGGTGCAGTGGTTAGCGCTGTCGCCTCACAGCAAGAAGGTTCTGGATTCAAACCCCCGGGCCTGGGGCCTTTCTGTGTGGAGTTTGCATGTTCTCCACGTGTCTTCTCCAGCTTCTTCCCACAGTCCAAAGACATGCACATTAGGTTAATTGGTGACTCTAAATTGCCCGTAGGTTTGAATGTGAAATTCACAGTGTGAATGGTTGTTTGTCTCTGTATGTCAGACTGTGATAGACTGGTGACCTGTCCAGGGTGCACCCTGCTCTTGCCCAGTGTCAGCTGGGATTGGCTCCCCCCCCCCCCCCCCCCCCCCTTTCGAAGAAGCGGTATAGATAATGGATGGATAACTGAACTGTAATATACATAACTGTGAGTGGAATTACACTCATGCCCTTCCTGCCCCTAGAGTTTTTGAGCCAAGAGGAACACTTCACCCTCAGGGATGCAGATCTTCTGTGTGGGCGATATCGGAAAAGAAATGTATTAAAAAATGGCAACAGGACATTTCAAACACTGATGCACTGCTTAGCACTTACATGAAGTCAGGTCACACCGAGGAACATTTCAGCACCACTTTGAACACGATGCGAGTCTGAACTGAGTGCCATCAGATTAATGTAAAGGCTGCAGGAGCATGAGGCAAGAAATGCATGTCTTATACCACCCTCTAACATCACACTAATGAATGTATTATCTCAATCATTATCTCTTATGCACAACAAAAACACAGGAAAAAACAGTTCAATAAACTATGGCCATATATTAAGAAATGGTTAAAAAAAAACAACCCTCTACTATCACCTATCCTAAATATCCAGCTTTACATACACCATGTGAACAAGTTACAATCTAAATGAGAATTCCAGCTTAATGTTTTGTCATTTACTTAATGTGCTTGTGCACTGTTGGGCATGATCAAACTGACAGCAGAATTTGCCTTCTAAAGCATTAAATGGTGTAATTCATGTGGAAATGTATTAGTGAATTTGCTGTGAGAAGTGGTGGCAAGCGTCCCTCACACTCACGGTGGTCATTAATTAATTAAGGCTTCAACCGCAAAGTTTTACAATCCATTAGTGATGCAACGCGTGAGAGGACGAAAAAAAAAAAAAAAAAGAGAGCGTCTTCCCGCTAATCAGAACATTTTTAACTCACTGCTGAGCTCTCTGCCTCTTCCCTCTCCATGCTCCTTCTCCCGCATCAGGTGCCAAATAGCCTGCGAGCATTGTGGCTCATCCCATAAATGTCCTCATGTCTGAATAAAGCTGTAACATTAACATTAATGTAAAGGAAACCTGAAGTACGTCTGAACGTCTTTTCCTTTCTCTTCTTATTCATCAAGGACCATGCACAGAAACCACGAATCTCAGAATGGGAGTAGATGATTTAGCTTGTAGCTCGTTTCCATCTGCAGCTCCTGGGCAGGTACACACAGAACAATAACCCAGGGACAAAGTGGGAATAAAAATCCGCCTGGGACTTCTGACTTGGACTGGCCCAACAAAACCCATCTGGAGACACCCTCACCTACAGCTTGGTAGAATCATTAACTAGACAGAGGGTACATTTATGATGCTGAGTACGTTAGTTAGTAGCCTTAGTGAGTGAGAGATTTGAGTTCAGACTAGACAGTGCAGCAGTAAATACTACACCAGACACCAGACATGTTTCAATTATAGTCGTTTTTCTCCCTTCACTGGATCTATCTGTGATAAAATTCTGAGCTTATCAGACAGACTTTCAGTACTCTAGTTTGTATATTAGAATTTCTGAGGAAACAAGAAACAGAAAATGAAGCTATATAATATTTTCCTGCTAAAACTGGACTCACCGCAAGCTGGGGCCCTGAATTCACTCTTTTACTCTACTTCTCCTGCCTGCTGTCTGCAGAGTTAATGCTGCTAGACTATTTGAGGCAACTGGATTCTTCTTGATTTTAACTACTTTTATCTGAGCTTTTCAGCCACTAATGTCTTTTTTTTTTTTTGTTATAACTCTGTTATTCATGTAAAATAAGTCAGCAGCAGTTCACTGCTGGCTGCCTGTGTATAAACAATGATTAAGATACACATAAAGAGTAAGCGGTTGAATAGAGAAGAGGGACTGAACCGAATGTAGTTTACTTAAGAGGCAGACGTGAGGGGGAAAGACAAAACAGTGGGCTGTGCTGCCTGCTAGACTGGGCTGATCACCAGATGAGCCCTGTGCCTCCCTCTCTCGCCCTCTCTCTCTCTCTGTCTGACTTTATTATTTCCACATTCAGCCACTGGCCCAATAGCCTCCTGCTTAAAGCTGTCCTGTGAAGTTGATGTTGAATGAAATCCGTAAACATACTCAACAGAGTGGCCTACTGGGGCCTTACAATCATCCCGCCCACCGGGAATCTCCCTGAGCCTCCTGATTCACCATGCCGAGCCTGCAATCCCCAGACACTAACAATGTTCTTTAACATGCAGCATCATTATGTGCTTTAACAGATAGATGAAGCATTGCTATGGATCCCACATCTGAAACGGGCCTAAACAAAGTTAAACAGTCCTGCTCGTTGAATAGCAACATTGCACACAACTGTCTAATTCACCCAAAGATGAAAAACATTGAAATTTCTGCATTAAAGTCGGCAACTTGTAATGAAGTCAAATCATCACCTATTTCTGCAAAAAACAGGGAGAAATCTTGTTAATTTTACTAGTTAACACCCAGTGAAACCTCAGCATCAACAAACCAAATCAAATTAATGTTTGTTCCCTCTTAATTACCCTTTTGTGTTTTCTGTAGCTGTAGAAAAATCTGCTCCCAAGTCTACAAGCTGTTGCTCAGTGTAGCACTACTTAGGCTATTGTTATGGTCTTGTTAGAACTGCTTAAGGTGGGATGAATGAAAGTGGTTTATTTAGATTCATGAAACAATGCAGATGATGAAAAAAAAACAACCACTGCCTTGTTTCACCCAGTATTACTACAGTTCATACCAGCAGGGTCAGTGAGCTCATCATTTTTATTTACGCCTTTAATGCTTTTCAGTCACAGTTGTGTATGACTGTGGTCATTAAATCACATATCATTGTAGAACTTAAATTCAAAACATTTTCATATTGAAGTATTATTAACAGTCAAACTATAATTTTATTCTTTCATATCTAACGGCACAGGCCATAATTAAAAGAAACATGGCACACCGACTACAGATTTAAGCTTCTGCACAACCAGCTACACTGAGGTAATTTTCAGGGGAATCATTGCATGAGCACAATGTGACTGAAACTGTGTTACAGGGATTGAGTGCTGAAGCTATGGCTCAGGACAGGTACTTGCCAGAAAAATAAACTTCAGCTCTGTGTTGATATGAGGAGAAATGATAGAAGAGATTTCATTGCTGAAAGACATTCCATTTGCTAATACTTATTACCTGAACATTAGTGTCAGGGAAACTGATGCAGAGCTGGTGATAAAAAAGAAAACACTGGAGAGAGGGGATTATATCCAGACATGCTGCTTACACTAATGAATGACTGGGTATTATTGTATAAACTCAGACCTAAGGGATTCACACTGAGTAATTGAGCAGTCTGGTATGCTTGCCACCAAAGCCATGTGGGCTCAATATCCAAGTACAACACATACTTGACAAGAATCGCTCTGCAACCACGAGCTTATTGAATATATATGCACATTTCAGGTCATTACAACATATTTTTTGTAGTAGTTTCTTGGCTATGATAACATTTAACGCTCCAGAGTGATTCAGTCAGAGACGTTTACTTCAAAGAACTGATCATTTATAGCAAATGATCTGATCTACTGTAGCGTTTGGTGGGGAAGCCTCAGCTCTTTGAGAGAGCTCAGAGCAACAAGGATTCTGCTGGGAGAACTACTCCCCCTTTAAAGGAATAGTTAAATGTTTTGGGAAATATGCTTTTTTTTGCTTTCCGGTGGAGAATTAGATAAAAGATTTTTGCCACCCCTGTTCAATCAAATGCAAGTCAGTTAGGCTACAGACTACAGGAGTTTAAAAATCCTAAACGGTATTGAAATCAGGTTGCATCACATACATAATCTTCTCTCTAATTTCAAACATGCACACACTTTTCAAGATTTGAAATCAATAGCGCATCACACACTATAGGATATTATGAAGATTTTCCTGTCAGAGGGAATAATCAAGGAGCAATGCACCGCATCCCCTCACATGATCTCACGTGGAAGTAGATGTAAACAGTGCAGCAACTAGCAACAAGTAGAAGCGTAATTGAGTCTGGATGACAAATGCAGTCAACACAAGTTGTCTGTTCTTCATTGAGAACTGGAGGTGTGATTTTAACTGCTGTCAACAGTAGTATTTTAGTTAGCATCAAGGGCTAGAATGTTGCTTGGCAACACCGTTAGTTGCACTAAGACTGATGTAATCTTGTCATCTAATTCTCCATATAAACATCATCAGAGTAATAGTGTCAGGTTACATGTCGTACACATGACTGGATGTAACTAGTCAGCTGAGAGCTGTGGATGAACCAGTGATTGATGAAACATGAATGAAGCAGCTGATTCTAGTCAGTCATTTTAAGCCTGACTTCAATGCTCTGCCTGAACTCTTACTACTATGCTTCATTTGCAGAGAGTGTGAGTGACCCTGAGATGTTGATTATAATTCCTTATTGCTCAGGAAAACTGTGCACACAACCACTGCAGGCGTGGAAGGTCATAGTTGAACCACAATGTCAGGCTGTGAAATGTGATGGATGTTTGCAACAGGCGTATTAGCTAATCAGTTTCTCTTTTGTTTGGCTGTCCTGGGGGTTAGTTTAACACCTGTCTGATCACCTGAGTGCTTGTGATATGAATGATGACCGAACCCAGAATGGCACTCAGTCGAGCGCATACCTCCGCCAAGGCCAAACAGTCCTACACATTATTATTATTCACTGCCTTTAATCCTTGTGCAAGACAGCTGTATGGTTTTATTACCTGTTGTGTGCAATGATGAGGTCAGCATTATACAATTCAAGCAGCTCTACAGCTGCATGAACTATGTCGCAACTGTGACTGTTATTGTGGAATTTTATTAGTTGCTCTATGACTGAAACACTAAAGCATTCCTAGATGCTGCTGGTGCCATATGCACTGTTATGTACTATTAAGTACCCTCTGTGTGTAATGCGGAATCAGTATTTTCTTCTACCAGGTCCAGATTGTTATCTGGATTATTATCTGGATCTGCACCAAACTGCACTGACACATAGATCTAGGCACAATAAATATGTCTGATTTTTTACATCATGCTCCACACATAATTTCCTGTGAAACTGACGAAAATGTCAAAAAATGATCCTTCTTGCATCGTAATGAAAATGATCAAACAATTCCTGAATCCGCTCCTGCAACCAGATTCTGCACCAAATGTAGTGGGTTCTTCCCTGGCTCATATCCCATCCCTCCACCAAATTGGTTCAGTACTTTCTGTGTAATCCTGCTGACAAACAAACAAACAAGCAAACAGACTCCATGGCGGAGGCAATATGGATAAAGTTGTGATGAACTGGACATATTCTTTTAACATGTTGTTTATAGGGCTGCTACGATTTGTCACAATAATCGATGACGTCGATACTGTAAATATGTCGACATCAATATTTTAAATCTATGCATGGTTTCCCATATTTGTGGCTGCCAGCACTTTATAAACGCTGACTGCCATATATTTATTTTTTGCTTTATCATTTATGGTTGCACTGCTTCTCTGTCCTCTACTCTCTGAGTAAGGCGGGGCTGCACAGTCAGTACACACACACACACACCAACACACACACACACACACACACGGAGCGAACAGCAGAGCAGAGAGTGGACACAGAACTAGGTGAACTAAAGATAACTGGAAGATTATTCAAGTTGACAACTATTACTGTAGATACTTTACGTACTGAAAGTGCAATAAAAAGAAAAAGGCCAATAAGAACTTTATCAAACCACCTGTTCAACAAGCATCTAGAAAAGAGATATTTTGTCCATTGTCTGCCGGTGTCTTATACACAACAAGGTTGCGCTAGTTAAGCAAACAGCGTAGTGTTGGGAAAAGCTAAAACAAAAGCTGTCTGTATGTAAGTCTGACTGATTATCTTAGTTGACCATGAATCTTAAAATGAGGCAGATTGTTGTAAAGTGAGCAACTGGCTGAGACAAACCAGCCCAATCATTTCTAATCCTGTTCTGAATTTCTTCTTTTTTTTAAAAAAAAAATCTTTAGTAATCTTATTAGTTTCTTATTCTTATCTATTATTACTATTATTTACTTTCTCTTTGGCAATGAAAAACATCCAGTAATGGTATGAGGCGAATCAATGAGGGTCTGGATAAGATAAAGATAAAATTCTCATGATACCCATCCCTACAGCTGGTTAATTTTTTGATTACTATTTTTTTGTGGCGCACAGTACAATCACTCACAAAAATGTGAAGGATTGTTTTATTTGTAAGTGTTGTCTATTCATTAGTAGGGAGAGCTTTTTAACATCTTTTGTCCTTGTAGCTGCTAAATGAAGCTCCATTCAATAAGTGTTCGAGAAAAATGTTTAGGCCAGAATCTGGGTTTATTCGACGTTGATTGACTGTGCCAGGGTGTCATTTAGATTGTTTAGATGAATTGACTAATCATAAAATTGATAGAAAAATACTTGTTTGTGGCAGCCCAAGTTGTTTATTCAGTCTAACTTGAAAAAATTGTCCATAATAGTTGTGGCTCTAATAGCACTGGATATACTGTAAACTCTGGTCAGAGGATAAAAAAAAAAGACAGATTAAAAGACTGCTGTAACATTTCCAATCTCTATTCAGTACCTGCCAGCAGTTTGCTACAGGAAACTGGATAATCAATTAAAATCATTTTTAATAGCAGCTCTGTGCTTCTCTCTCTCTCCACACACAACACACACACAGCCACATCTCTATCTCTTACAGAAGCCTGTGCTGAATTTGAGTGGATTTTACACAGCAGAACAACTTCCAAACTTAACATGAGAAATATTAACCTAATCCGCTGAACCTTGAAATAGCAGTAGTAACATAATAACACAAGAAAATGTGCGTTTCAAGGAACACTGGAGGTATTTTCACAGTGAGTGTAGGGTGTGTTTGTATGTACACATCTGTGGGATTCAAATGAGAAGCCTTGGATGCAGGAGATGAACGGCTGGTGGCATGAAAGTAGAGCACATCCTTGTTTACAAACACACACACACACACACATTAATGCACATAAGAGCACAGCAGTTCTTAACAAGCACGCGCGCACACGGACACAGCTCATAAATCACTGTGGCCTACTCTCAAGATTCAAGCATCACAAAACTTTGCCACCGTTTACTCCCACGTCTGCGGCAGGTCAGCTTTTTCTAAATGAAGCACAGACAATACACAGCGTTTTGTGTTTTGCGTTTTGTGTTTCATTGCCAAGATAATTTTGGTGGGGTCAAATTAGACTCATCAATCACAAATAAACCAACACCTGAGCCAGGCAGAGGTGACCAAAACAGAAAAAAGCCCATGAACTCAGAGGATACTTGGCCAACTTAGAACCAATAAGGTATTAACAATATACTACTATATGCAGTATGTAGAGATACCACATTAATAGTATCAACATTAATAGTAACTACTCTGCTACAATGCAGTGGCTTTGGATTGGGCTGTTTCATGGGATTACTAGTGATCAGTGGCCACTTGAATGCAAATACCTCTGGTAATGTGATATTTTCCAGCCACTGAATCTATGGCTGTCACTTTTCATTCGAATTTTCAGCTACTGCTCAGACATGAGAAGAAATACAATTAATCTGTAACGATCCGTTTCAATTCAAAATTCACTGAATCTAAGCAACAAAAGGTCAAAAGGTTACTCCAGCACTTCCTAAAATGCACTGACCATCTGACCCATCGCATGCCCTTTTGACCTCGGTAAGTTGCTTTCTTCACAAATGCAAAATGATGAACTGTGGTGAACAGATAAAGGTCACCTGTTTCCTGACTTTGTAAAACTGCCTCACAGCAATGATAACCTGTCACTCCAGTGAGGCAGGGGAGGCAGCACAGCTTAACTGAACAATGTTTTGTTCTACAACACAGTTTATGATCAGGCTTCATGGGCTGCGATAAATTTCAATTCATTTTCTAAAAAATATCACACAATACTTTGTTACAACTTCAGGGCCTATTTTTGTTGTTTTGGCCCTTTTCCCCACCAAGTTATTGGCTGGAATGCAACAGTGGGGCCAGCCCTATGATCTGGAGTGTCCCTGACTGTGCATTGTTACTAGACTTAGAGACTTTTTTTCAAACAAGACTGGCTATAAACTTAGAGCATGGCTGGAACATATATGAATGCCAACTGGAGGCTTAGGGCTACACCTCCAATTATGGCCAGGTTTCCTGGCTGCTCAGGAACCATAGGGAAGCAGTGGAGCGCATCCACTTTACAACTTCTGTTGCACCTTGCCTCCATTACAACAAATAAACGTTCATTACGTATATCATTATTACTAAAGGAGGCAGAGGAATAACTAAACATATGTCATTGGTAACTGCTAAAGAAACTAGCAGATCTGAATAGCATGTATCAACAGAAACACCAGCAACTGGAAATGAGACAATAAGCTTATTGCAGCACAGCAATCAAAGCTCTTCAAGAAATACAGGGTTTCACGAAAAGGGCTTTAAATTTGTAAGGAAATGTTGAGTTTGTATTAACACGTGATGACTTTAACACGGCAAACAGGAGTGACTGAAAACAAGGCTTTGTACTACAATACCGCTATGACCAATTATATATATCAAACAGAGGAAATAAGAAAAAAAGACCTCCCGTTTGTACAAGCCTGCCTCAAATAAATGTGTGTTATGTTCTGGAGTTGAAGTAAATAATTATGATAATATTGTGGATCCCAGACAAAGGCTGTACACTGTTTGAGAGACAAAATAAGAAAGATATTCTGTGATGAGACAAGAGACAAAAGCCGCCTGGTGGGGAGTTTAATGTGAGGTGGTTGTGTTTGAGCTTAACCGACACTAACTAGGTGAGGGAGTGAGTGGATAAAATATTTCTCATACTCTTGTCATTCTGTCTTTCTGGTCAACTAGCAAACGAGCTATTTGAACATTCAAGATCCAGTTTCGCCAGACGGGAAGCCCTTGACTTGAACACATATTGACCAGAGAATCTCCAATAGTGGGACTGACCCAGAGCAAGTGTGAGAGGCCACTAACCACATCATTAGACCCAGATTATCTGTAACGGAACCTATTAGTAGCCATTAGCAGGAGGAAATGACCCTGACCCTATCATTGTAGTTTTACTTCTTCTTCACTGGGAGAAGAGACCAAAGAAAACAGATTAAGATCAGCTTGAATTACACCAACTAGGCCTGGAACACAGGGGATTTTAGATAAGTATTGACACACACACAAATACACACACACTCTCACAGACATAGAGATGCACAAACAAATACAAAGCCATGCACTGCTCCCTAGGGGATAAGTTCGATGCAATAAATGCTGTTTCTAAATAGATAGCACTGCAACATGTGTGGCTTTTTAGATCAGCACTGATATGATTATGCAGGCTCAGGACCATAGATATGGAGTAGATAGATTGTGCTGCTGTAAAACACAAACACACGCGCACCCACATACACACCAGGCTTGGCTGTGAGTGCCGCAGCTCCATTGTTCTGTGCTGACATCGGCACTTTCCTCCACGTCCTCCCTATTAAGAAAGGATTGTGTCCTTAGATGACCTGGGTCCTCAGATAGCCCACAGCCAGAGACACATATGCACATACACATACTCACTGTAGAGAAACATACTCCACACGAGGCTATATGCATTCATTCACAGTGGTGTGCATCCATGAAGGGAGCACACGTTGAGCACACACTAATGCGCTTCATACAACACTTCAGTCTATGATGTCATGCCTTACTACTGATCAATAGCTCCACACCATTTTCTGCCCTAATGTCCTCTAAGAACAAGCGCCTTGCTGGCTAGACAAGTAAAGTCAATATCATTGGAAGTTAAAAAAAAAAGAATGTGTGTGTATATTTGGAAATGTTTCATTGTGCATTTAAATATCGAGTACTTCAGAGTGGGAAAGTGAATGAGTCAAACCCATGACACATTTAAAGTGAACCATACAGCAGAACTCAAACATGACCCAAGGCTTATGTTTTAATTTTACATGCTAAATATGGCACCAAACTAAATCTCATTCAGTCTGACCAGATGGCTAAATCTCACTGTGGAGTGCACACCGAGGGTTTCCATGAGGAGTTACTCATTGTGAATCGCAGTTGAGCAGAGCTGTTTTTTCCAGTGACAGCTAAAATTTAGGTGAAGAAAATGATTGATGCCTTGATCTTAGTATGGAAGAAAAATAACTATACCAAAACTCCCAGCCTTCGACTTGGCCTTCCAACTCTAACCTTCTGCACAAAGACAGCCACCCAATATTTAGTCAGACAATCCACAACTGCCCTGGACTACTATACAAATAAGTCAGCTCTCTCTTGCATGTCCATTGCTTCTGCAGACAATGCAAGGGATTGCATTGGTGGAGGTCTGTTGCTACAGGTACTGGGAGACATGAAATACAATCTTGAAATCCAGTTTGGGTAACAGCTTATCAAGACGATAATTATTTTATTTTTCATAGCAACAATCACGAGGCAAACAGTAGACAATATGATCTAACATGATGCAATGGACTTATTTGATTTGGCACTGCAGCACAATGCAACATAATCTGGCAAAGCAGGTACAACTGTTTGTCGGACAAGCCTGCAGTTTTTTTCCCTGAGCCACAGCACTGGCTCCATTCAAAGGAATGAGGACAGATTGCAAATATTGCCATATTGTTACCATATGTCTCCTGTCACCTTGTAGCTGGTGTAACAAAAATGTTAGCACATCCAGCAAACAGGAAGTACCATTTATTTAAAGATGTGCTTCTGGTCACTAACTTTAGTTGCTAACTTTGTCTGTCTGCTGTCTGGTGCTGGGAAGGTAGCTTACACTGTCAAAGCCTCATATAAAGAAAAATGGCATCACCGGAGCACTCTTCAAGCTCAGCCCTCAAATCTCTCCTCATTAAGGCACGGAACATTTGCTGTATGAATGGGCAAATAGAGGGAACATTTCCTTCACATTATCATGCACTTAATCAAAATTACGAGGAGTTTGTCTTAAATGAACACCTGTTATAGTTGCCAAAATTTGCAGACACTGAGATTTGTATTTGAGGTCGCAGAAACAGGTTAGACAGAAAGACACAAGGCATTTTAAGTGAACATGTGCATTAAGACTATGATTTCACACACTGTGGTCTACCTTTCATTCTTCTTTCTTCCTCCTTCTTGGTACCTGACAGGTAGCTGGACTGACCTGGTATTTGACTGCAAAGAACCTCTTAATGAGGCTGGGACCCTTATAATAATGTTGTAATAATGTACTATTACTTAAACAATTACTTGGTGGGGGAACAGTAGTTATCCCTAAACTGTATTAAAATGAACATTACTGTGTACATTTAAACATGTATTAGTTAGGATGTTTAGGTGTTATTTGCACACAAGTGTCTGTAGCCAAAATTGCTATTTGGGCCCAGGGTTGATAGCCATGTGGCTGTTTACACCTGGGTGTATATAGCATGGCAGAGACAACCAACAATGTGTCTGTAGCCAACAATGCTATTTGCAACCAGGTTTCTACAGCCTACAGTTCTATTTGCACATGGGGTGGATAGCCAATGTGGCTATTTACACCTGGGTTTTAGGCTGCCCTGGATCGCTTCAATAAGTCACAAGGGAGGAGTTCTGACTGACAGGATTTCTAACGGTTAACATTGTGAAATGATCTATTTGTAACCCACACCATGATCTTTTCCTGTATTAAGTATTTTGGTGCCTAAATCTAGACAGGTAATGTTGTTGCCTAAGTGAATATAAGAATAAATAAACAAGTAAAAAATAACAAGTAATTGAAATGGAAATAAATAAATACCAACGTTTGTTTCATATGAGTCAAAACCCAGTCTTCTGGTGGAAAGTATGCATGACTCATTCATCCACCACAATGTCCTCCCTGTATGGACTGGTTGATCTTGTAACTATCTTCCCTGATTTCCTAAAGCCTTTCTGCTATATTGTTTAATAAGCGCCTGACAGCAGCAGATTTTAAAAACACCACAGGGCATATGGTGTTTAAATGGAGCATTACAACAATGTCCTGCACAAAGTACTTAGCAAGTCGAAATAATAAATAAATAGCTGTCTATTTTCACCCAGGTGCAAATAGACACCTGGTTTCAGTGATTTTTCTGAGACATTTTTACATGATCATTAACTAAAACAGCTCAGTGCACCTGTGTCTTGATTGCTTTTTTTGGACTGATGTGGTGACCAAAATTGCAGAGCACCCGTGGATCTGCTGACAACAGATACGTCATAGTGTCACTTACACACAGACACACACATAAGCCACACACACACAGATATACAAATACTCCAGGGGCAACCCACCTCATTAGATATAGACAAACATTCAATTAGTCATTGTAATAGGGAACATAAAGCATGTCTGTCTGGTAATGCTTACATTCTCCTTCCCAGTCAGCAGCACTAAAACAACTGGCTGAGGATTTATAAGGCCACTGGTGAATGATAATGCCTCTTTCTGTGTCTCTCTGTGTCACCCAGAGTGTGTTTGTCTTGTCGAAGCATTTGAAATTAGTGTTCATTTCCAGAACAAATGGCTCTCTGTGGTTAGAACCACATGAGGCTAAAGAATGATCTCACTTTCCTCTACAAATGTTTGTTGAGGATACGGAGCAAGTCTGCGACGAAAGTTGTAGCAAAGCAAAGTGAAACTGAATTTTTTTTTATTTTTACAAAACTGAGTCAGTATCTATAGAGACAGGTGAAAGTGTGACCTTATTTTTTGGATGCCAACAAGTTAGAATAAGTCCATTTAATAATTTTTTTCTGTCAAATAGCATCTCATTCACTTTGTAGACCACATGAAACATACCACAGTCATGACCCAGACCCTGATGCAACAAATGTGGGGGCTGTGTTCCTGTTGTTGTTGGGTCGTATGCATTAGCAACAACAATGGCGTCATCACCTGCTTGGCAGTTTTTGACCAAACAGAAATAAAAGTTTCTGTTATATATAATATCGTATTATTTAGAGAAAATCAGTCCAAATTTTTAAATGTATGAAACAACACACAATTAATCACGACTTCCAATAAAATCACATTTATAACATTACTTTTTGAAATAAAGAATGGAGGATGTATGGAGAAAAAATAATGCCAATACCAGTAACAACTGTATGTGATTTTTTCGTAATCTGGTGAATGTAATTTCATAGCTATTAACAAAATTTCCACCAATTTGAGTAAATATCAACTTTTCAACGAATGACAAAAAATGTCAATAACATCTAGCCTTAAACTTGACTATGAAAATGCCTAAAATGGAAATCACTGATAAGACTATTTTGAGGTCTAACATTAACAATATCATGGGTAACGTAACTCATGAAGCTAATTTGTGGCTCTTATGTTTCTATAAATAGATTTTTTAAGAATAAGAGCCAGTTGGTTTAACGAAAACAAATGAAAACAAACGAAATGAAAAAAAGTAGCCTTTGAAAATGCGACAAAATGTATTACAGCCAACATTCTTAAAAAATTAGCGAATGTAACAATATCAGGTGCTGTGGATGTGGATGCAATGTTAACGTTACTTTCACTCTACCTTTTGTGTTGCTATTGGAAAGAATGAATGAAGTTTCAGGATTCATGTGGACATCAAAGATTAATAAGGCGAAAGATTTGACTAGAATTGACTAGAGTGACACCCAGGTTGCATAAAAAGAAATTAAAAATGTGGAATGTGTTACTTATTATTGAGTAATTATTACAATAAGATTCTGGATTGTAGTGTAATGAAGACACTGATTATCTTTACATTTGAGGAAATCTTAAGGTACACATTAATTTCACTCCATAGCTGTTGGTACAGGGTTTGGTAACCATGGAATAGAGTATGAAGACCTTGATATTGGATGATTAAAATTATGTTTGTGTGAGAGGGTGTCTTGAAGCAATCATCTTTTATGCATAGTCTGTTTGAACAAGACTTTAATCTAGCCTGTGTTTCAGGTGTCTTTATCTTCACTGATTTTCCTTGTAAATAAACCTGACTGCAACATCAAAACCAGAATAAGTAATCCCTTCACCAAGCACCGTCCTTTTTCAGAGTCTCCACTCTCCTTTTGTCATTCTCTGTTTCAAAGATTGTTGAATGACCAGCAATTGTATAAAACTAGATAGAGAATATGCTAATATTTTCTCCCTCTAACCTTGCATTACTCTCGACAAAAACAAACACTCAGAATTGCATGCACACACACACACACACACACACACACGTAGCTAAACACACATAACACAGAACCTTCTTGACATTGAATTGGCTCTCATCGTCAGTGATGTCTGTTTGCAAGCCCTCCACACAGGCAGAAGGGGAAAAAAAAAGAAATCAGAGTGTGAGAGAAAGAACAAGAGGAGTGAGGGAAATGATGAGGGACCAAAACAAATCAGGTCAGGAAAGGGTGAAGAGAGAGATGAAGACATGATGCATAGATGGGTCTGATGAAGGACAAATAAAAGTGTTTTCTCTTCTGAAAGTCAGATGCTCAGAAATAAAGCAGTGCCGTTCTTTACTTTTTTCCACGGGATTGGAGAAAGTTTACTTAGGGTTAGGGCCCTGTTGGTTAGCAAAATATACTGCGGTATTGTTAGATATTAGTCGTAACAATTGCTGATAAAAATTCATGGTTTTAGAAAAGATTGAAGGAGTAATGCCCCCACAGTGCTTTTAGTTCACAATTCGTCTTTTCATGTCGATATTACTGACCACATTTTGATCTAAGGTGATCATATTCAAATGTATGTGCATGTGTAAATTTGAACAAAACGGTAAGTCACACAACTGATGCATCAGAGTTACTCTTGTCTCATGTCTGTTAAGTACAGAGCTAGCAGTTAGCTTAGCCTATCTTAAGGACCCAAAAATCCAACCGTTCAGCACATTTTAATTTGACTATTGTGTCATAACCACAAGCAAATGATAGTTATCCATTAAATATGAAATACCTGAAGTACTAAATAACAAGTCAAGCATGCACTGTCTCTTGTTCCTTGCAGGTGTTCTGTATCAGTGATTAAGTTAAAGCACATAGGGAAAGTATTTAGACCCTTTCGAGTTTGGCGGCATTGGGTTCATACACCCTCCGACTTAAACTTAATCAGCAAACCCCAGCGATTCCTGAATGTAAGCTTACCAGTTGTGCTAGCAGGTCAGCTAACCGGACACATCATGTAAACACAGCTTTTGGAGTTACTGGTAGGTGTATTCCCCCTCTTTTAGTGGAAGTTAGCTGCTTCCCTTACCATTTAGGAGCAGTGCGTCCAGGCTTGACTCTGGCATGAAGAAACAGAAATACAAGTAGAGAAAGACACACACACCAGGAGAGAGGAGACAACGTGATTTGGATATGGCCACTGGCAAATGCGCACATGCTCAAAACTGAACATTTCTCAATTTTCATAATGTCTCACTTTATGTCAGTGTCACACACAACACAAGTGAGTGATGCTGCAATGGCCGGGAAGGATACATTGTCTCAGTATGCAACTGTAACTTTAACTATTACATTTCCTGTGAGAAAACAGATATAGTTTATCTACAACTTCATCTTGTTAATTACCATTTTGACATGTTTATTTTTCTAATGTTTAAATTCAGGTTAGCCAACAGTTGCATGGCAACCATAAATGTATAGTGTATTTGCACATAGTGCTCCTTTCTCCTTGTCTCTGAGCTAACACTCATTCCTGCACTTTACATTTGAGTGTGAGAATGTCATGTTCAATGTAATAACATATTAACTTGTAAATGTATTCTTGTATTGGTGTAACTATGAGTCCAATCTGTAATTTTGGGTAAGACTGTCCTACAATTACATAACACTACTGTTGCATTGTGATGTGTGTGATTTGTATGCAGAGTTGAACGGCACATGCCTATGGGATCAGTATACCAGACTCACAAAAGAGTCCTTGTACGGAAAGTATAAGTGCTCTTTCCCCTGAATGAACTAAATAAACCACTCAGCAGATGCATCCCACAACAACATCACTATGAACCAACACTCAAAACAGCACAGAAGTCACATATTTTGCATGTAAAAACTTATTCTCTGAAGTAATAGCAATGTCTCAAGTAAAACATGAAATATTTTCCTCTGAAATACAGTCACATAAAAGTCTCAAAAAATGGAAATACTCTCCTGCATCTATGAAAATCACATTTTGCATTTTTTCCATACTGTTGGGCCAGACAGGCAATAACTGTATGTCTCGTACTGGATCCTCTTTGTTGAAATGCATGTCAAAGGGCACGCAGTGAAAGGGGCATAGGGTGGCAGCTGCCACCCCTAAGTGCCACCCCAGCTTTGGACAATTAAGAAATACCTAAATGAAAGGTTAAGGTTGCACAAAAGCAAATCTCAGATGTTCAATTGCAAGTGAATGCACCAAGAGATGCTGCTCCCCATAGACCCCAAAGTTTCCACTTTCTCCAACAGGAGGCGTCCATGACTTGGGGTGAATTCAGTGGCAGTCAGCAGACTATAGGGTAAAGAAATGAGGTATGAGAAAACAAACAAACAGCCTCGCCACAATGTGTTGCCAAGAGCCTTGAGAGGACACAGGTTGGTGACAGACTGATTGCTGCTAGCTGTCCCTAAAGTGGGCAGGAGTCCCCTGCTTTCTCCCAGCCCCTGCAACTTTATGTGCAGCCTTGTGTTCAAGTCAACACAAATCGATGCTGAGAAACGTTCAAAGCTTGGGTATGCTTGTTTTAATTAGTTTGCTTCTTACAAATTGAAAGTGTCTGTACAAAGTTCTGTTGAGTTTTCGATCCTGGAAGGTCAAGTTACGACAGCAAGCATACTTATTCATAAAGCCGATGGCAATTTCCCCCATAAGATAGCCCTGGCCTTGAACCATCAGGAACGCCGAGGGCAGTGATTTTTGGTCCCACCCACTATAAATCAAAATGCAATTGGTTAATTCACCTGCCACTTTCTAAACAATCAAACCACTGTAGGGGCTTCAGGCCTTCTGTTGCGGTTGTCACACCGCGGTGAGGTCAAGTTGGGTTTTTGTCCTGTCTCCATGTCTTGTCTTGTCATTTCCTGTTTTATTTTGAAAAGTAACTCTCCTCTCGTTTCAGGTCACTTGCCCTTCCTCGTGTGTCTCCGTCTGATTACCTGCTGAGTGTTTCCACCTGTCCCTTGTTACCCTGTGTATATGAGTTTGCGTCTGCCTTTGTCTTGTGCCAGTGTGTTCGTCTTCGTCCATGTCTGCGTGCGTTCACTCCAGCCTTACCACAGTCTTGTCACAGTCCTGTATCCAGTCGCATTTGGTTTTTGTTCCGGTTCCTCCAAGAAGAGTGATTTTCAGTTGTAAGTTTCATACCTTAGTTTAGTTCCATTGCTAACGTTTTCATAGCCTTTTGTTTCCTCCGTGTGGAGTGATTATTTGTTTGCTTACCTTTCATAGCTTAGTGCCTCCAGTTTTCAGGAGAGTTTTTTTGTTGGTTCGACTTCTTTTGTTATTTCTTTTGCCTCCGTAGCGGGAGTGATTTTCAGTTTCTATAAATGTTTCATAGTCTTTTGTGTTTTCCTCCTTTTTAGTGGAGCGATTATTATTTTGGTATCTTTTGTAGCCACGCTTCTCCCATATGGAAATATAATAGAGCTAATTTTCATAGCCTGCTTCTGTTACTCGGTCTTGGAGGTTTCTTATCTGATTCTTGCAATAAAGACTTATATTGAAGAACTCGAAATCCTGCATCTGCGTCCTGTGTCCTAGCCCGGGTGTGACAGCGGTTGCATAGAGTGAGCCAGCTAACCTTTTCTCTGACCAAAAGGAAGGAAAAAAAATAAAAAAAATAAAAAATTGGATAATTGGATAACTATATTTTTATTGTTTTAGGGTGGTAACCCTTTCATTTCTGACACTAACTTGATAGAAAATTAGGCTAAAATTAGAATCAGTACAGAAGAATTATAAAAATAGAATTTGAAGATAAAAATTAAATGGAAATATAATAGTGACATGTTTGGCCTCCTCTGTAGGCTTAGAAATGTCAACTAGTGGAAATACGGTAGATGGTACCCAGTTTAAATAGTGCTAAAATCACTCGCTCCAAGACCCAAACAAAAAGCCACCAATAGAAGCTCAATGATATGGAGCATTACTGGATAAACACTGGATATCTTAAATTGTATAGGCCAAGTGACACATTAGTGAATATAGTCTTTATTTGAAGGTCTCTACCCAGAAGCAAATTTAATCCCTTAAAGAAAGTTTGCATGACATTATTACTGATGAGTTCTGTTGGGAAACATTTAGAGGTATGCAGGAGTTTGAAACATTAAGTGAATCACTTCGAATCTTGTAGGAGACATTTGAAAAATGAGGAGGAATGGTGATATTGTCCATATCTTTGCTACCAAAGAGGACGCCAACTAATGAACGGAGTGACACATCAGATGAACTGGTGATAGCAAGAGAGCAACAGGGATGTGAAAAGGTTCTCTGTGGAGAACACCACAGAAATGATGAGATGGAAGAGGGAGTGGATCACAGGACAAGTCAGCTGTTTTTATATAGTGCATTTCATACACAGATAATTCGCTGGGTTTTAGCCATATTTTGGCCTGGATTTTAGGCTTTTGGTCTCATGTTTTACGCTCCCATTTCAGATCTCTAATTTTTATTGGTTTATATGTGTGTGTGTTTGTATTTATCTCATCAGGTCTCATATATACATGATATATTTATGAGTTCAAATATCTTGAAATTGGGAGCGCTTTTGCAAGCAAATTACAAATATTGATATATGTGATTGTTGCAATTAAATAAGCATATATTTTGTCTGCTACCTCTTAAAGTCTCCCTGCCACCCTCTAATGAACAGAAGAGAGTTAACTGTTGCTTTATTTAGTTTACTGTTCAGTTTACTATTTGATCTCATCATTAATGTGGGGATAACATTGATTCTCACAATATTTCAGCCTCAGTATTAACCACCACGTTCAGTGTACGGTCTGGGGCGGAACGGCGCTGCAGCAAAAAAGGCGCTGGGGTTTTAACCCTCCAGCATTCAGGCGCTCTACATTCTCTAGATTCCTTCCACAGTAGACATACGTGCAGAATTCATGAACTCTAATCTCCTAGATATGTTTGTCAATGTACTTTCTGTGTGTTAGCTCTGTGGTAAACCCTGTTTATTCAGTGCATGCTGGGGTAGATTCTAGACCACCTACAGGATGAGTGGGCATAGGGAACGGACAGATTGTCAACATAACGCTTACGTTTAAAAACAGCTGCTTATCCGCAGTATCAAAGACTGCAACTGAAGACATACTGGGGAATCATGGTAACAAGAGCACAAAGCATACAGTATGAAACATATACATATTAGGTAGGCTACATCTGTACAGTCTAATCAAATAATATAGCTCTGCCACGAATTCTGCTTTTATAGATCTAAACTGTGGTAACAACGCTGAGAAACAGTAGGAAGTTAAGTTACTGAAGATGAGCAGTTATCGGATGGCAGTGAAACATTTCCCTGTTGAAAACAGACCAGAAGCCTCGGTAAGCTAGCTTCTCAGGTATGTTTTGCTAGTTTTGTTGTGTGTTAGTAATTTTCTTTTGCATGTAAAGCTCATTCTAGTTTTATGCTGTAGTTTGTGAATATCAAGTGACTGAAGGAAAATGTATCTGAGAGAGGAAGAGAGAGAGAGAAAAAAAAAACCTGAATTTAATCTTACATGGTGTTCTACATCATTTACCCCTCATGCTGCTCGAGATGATAAATTGATTTGAGAAGCAGTATTTTTGACAAGAAATGGTGAACTATGTAATTTAGTTTTAGCCCTGCTGTTTCTGCTAAGAGCATTTAGCAAAATGATTGTGTTTACTCAATTAGTGAAACAAGCACTGTGTTTCTATAGAAAAATACAATTTTTGCTTTCACGGAGAAAGTAAGTTTTGCAGGTTTAATGTTGAATGTGTCAGATATGTGTTTCATTGTTGTTTCATCAAGGGTATAGGTTTGGTGTTAGGGGCATTTTTTGTGAGATGGTCAAGATAATACACACACTTTTTTTCTCAGATTTTGTAGCTGTGTCTTTTCAGTTTGTTGATTTGGGCAACTCAAGAGTTCAGTGTCAGATCCACAGTGATGCTCAAACTGATCTTTCAGTTATATCAAAAACTTCGGACATCACTAGGACATCAGAGCTCACCTGAGAGCCTGCAGCTCACGTGTCTGTGTTGCTCAGGCTGCTGCTCACGGTATTTTCGGAATAAAATTATGCAGCCTGACAGTAACAAACAAATCAGCTGGGCTTATTTACTTAATAAATAATATTCATGTCTTAATGACCCACTTGCAGTAAGAACCCTGGTCTCGATCTACTCATTAAAAGGCTGAGTGAGGCATTAAATAAATATATATTTCTCCAGCTAATTTCAAAGGGGACACATGTTTAGATTGATTACAAACTATTCTTGTTAGCTGAGCTCAGCTGTTATTAACGCTTCAGCTTTTCCTGACCTGATGTCTTAATGAACTTTCTTAGGAGGCATTTTCACCGCACAAATTAGCAAACACTCAACCACTGAAATTTAAATATAAAAGCAAGTGATGTTAATTTTGTCCAGTGAAAATGTTCTCAATTCTGTGACATTTCAAACCTTTAAACTATAAATACTTACCATTTCAGATTCACCACCACTCATCACTAACTTCACTACAGCTACTGCCGAGCTGCAGCTGCTCAACTATGTGTAATGCAGTTTGAAGTTGAGGGTTGCCAGATCATGGTTGAGTTTCCCCTATATCCTAGTCTTTCATTCTTTGTCATAATAAGCAACATATTGCAGAAAATGCACAAACCTGGCAACTCACAGTTTCTGATCTTAAAGGTAACATAGGAGTTTAAAAATCCCTGCTGTCCATACCTAAACCTACATCAATGTATCAAGTATGATATTTGTATTGTGTATATATTATTATATTATAATATTTTGTCAGAACAAAATAATTCTAATATCACTGATGCTACGGATGTTGAACTAGAGAAAAACAAATCATTTTCAGTACGTAATTTGCATTCATTCTGCACTTACTTTGATGTTAGCATCTAGTTTGATGCTTTACAACATAAGAGAAACACATGAAATAGAAAGGATAGCAGAGCAGGGACTATAGGCCCGTTTGTAAATGCAGGTCAGGTCTTTTATTGAGTGAGAAGATCCAGTGAAAAAGATCCAAGGATTCCAGTAGATAGCAAGCCTTTCAACTTGATTTCCAGGAGCCTGGATTGATATTCCCACAAAAACAGCCAGAGGAACTATCTGCCTTGTTGTAGGATCATGCCAGTCACCAGATCGGTACCAGCTTGTACACACATACTTAAAGAGTGCAGTCTGACTCATCAGACTGGCAGATGAGATCTCCATCTGATCTGAGCTCAAACAAAATTGACTTTGACCAGTTTTGGATTGACTTGGATGTTACTTGAACTGTGGGAAATCTCATACAAGCTCAATTTTCCTAGGTTTAAAGGTCCCAGTTTTAATTTTTCATATTGATGTAAATGTGATGCAAGTTGCATTGTTTAGCTACTCATAAGCAAACTATAGTTGCAGTTAACTGAATTCACTTGTGTTGTCTTTATTGTTATTGCGATCAAAACATAGCTCAAAACGTAGTTGTTAGCTATCTAGCTATCTATCTAGCTAGATAGCTTACAGCTAAACTAGCCTATGTAGCTAGCTAGCTAGCTAGACCAGTGGTTCTCAACTGGTGTGCCGTGAAGCAAGATGAGGTGGGCTGTGAAATTTTAGGGTGACCAATTCATTTCATAGGCTATACATAATGTGTCCACCATCTACTTTTCACGTCAATTTCAGTAACAAGAAGGGGAATAATTATTTAGCTGCACATCAAATCTGGTAATTTCCCCTCCGCCATCCCTGAAGTTGTGATGATCCTCAGTTCCGTCTTGATAGAGCATGATGCATCAATATTTCTGTAGTGAAAGTGAAAGTTCAGTTACTGTGTACCCTTAAGCCATGAAAGATTAGAGCTGCTGTGTTT
Source organism: Trachinotus anak (assembly GCF_046630095.1). NCBI lineage: Eukaryota > Metazoa > Chordata > Actinopteri > Carangiformes > Carangidae > Trachinotus > Trachinotus anak. Next base: position 7,996,241 of record NW_027273870.1, on the reverse strand, counting down.
GCCCTCTGTTTGACAGTTTCATGTCACCAGAGCTGTAGGTGACAAGTGCTGGACATGCCACTTGTTCGATGCAAGTAAGATATTCATATGAATATTGTATAATATGAGTCATTTGAGTTAATGTGGCTAAATAATGACAAAGTTTCCTATGCTACCCATGAGCAGGATTCTTTATCTTTTGTCACTCAAAAGTACAAAAGTACTACATATGTCCTGAAATGACTGATGCTGTAGTTTTTCATAGGAGGACAGTATCCAGACAAGACAGTTTACAGACGTAATCATATGTGTTGATGTGTGTCATATTGTATTGGTATGTTATGGAATCAACACTCGCCTCATTCCTCTGTGGTTCTCAGTTCTTGCATTGTTATGCATTTTCATCTTGTGATTCATCATGTCAGAATTTCTTTATGTAAGTCAACTTATTTTTGGTGTAGTGCAGCAGGTAAAGCATTTCCTCTTGCTATAAAAACTTTGTCCAGTTTTGTTGTCTTTCCATCTAACAGTAGTTAATCTGATGAGCTACTGTTCTTGTGGAACCCTGACCTCAAATACCCTTGTATGTCCTTGATGTGGTAAAGATCTCACCAGCCATTTCCACCGATAAACCCTATTATCAAATCGTCCAGTCAGATAAGATACAGATCTCTGACAGATGCTGTTGTTGGTAATTACAGCAGAATTGATTGCTGAAGCAGTGGGAGGGGTCAGGGCAGGGTAGCATTCCTGAATTTTTGTTCTTCAATTTCTGTCCTCCATCTGTTCCATATACCCTTGTTCCAGCAGGATGAACATATCAAAGAGACGCCTGCCTGTGACTGAAACTACTCATTAACCTTCTGCATTGTCATCACTCTTTGCATTTTATAGTAATGCAGTGTGTGATTATCACCCGTTGACTCATCAGGCTGCTGCATACTCAAACAGCACATTACAGTTCTTGATATAAATTCGCATACATTTTATTTAACATATTATAACAATATAAGCCTTACTTTTGTGGTGCATATCTTGAGCCTGCCGTCACCTACTACATTTGGTTTGTCATTCGAGTTATTTCTCTTCTTGCATAATGCCAATACACTTTTTCCTAAATTTATAATTATCCCTGTTCTTCCTTTTTAAAGCATTTTTGCCACAAAGCTAAGTCCTTTTCCACTTTGACCTAGTTACACATTTTCCCTAGTTTTTATTCATTTACCTTCAAAGGATGGCATCTGTTTAACCCATTTATCACTGACTACCTCGCCACCACTACAGATAAATCCCCTCTTACTTCTTTAACTGTGCCGCTTATTGCTTTCCCAAGCTGCAGTCACAGCAGATACATCACAAAGACAAATCTACATGTCAGCAGAGGTCACTGCTCCAGATATGCATGAATTTTAAACCTGTCTCATTGTATTAATAATTAGTGCATAGATAGTGTGTTCCTTGATGTGGTTGCTGCTGGTGTAGGGGAGAGAAGGAAGTATACCTTTGACGCTCTGTGCAGTAGCACTGAAATAAAGTCATAACATCTTATGCTAGTAATTACATATATGATGTGGAACTTACTGCAAGTTGTTTAATGTCTCTATGACAATATCAAAGAAGCAGAAACTTAGTACAATAAGGAAAGCTAGAAATGCTATACAGATAATGAGCCTCAATACTCAGTCAGTTTCTGTATGAAAGATAAGATTGTAGTGCAAAAATGAGGAGAGCATCTCTGCTCTTTTTACTGGATATTGTTGGGATGACATTCTGCACCTTCACGATTGAAAGAAATAGGAATCCTTCCAACCAAGTTGCTAAGGGAAGGCAGAAGGTGCCCCAAATTTTCTTACTATCAACAAATCTGAAAAATAAAGGCCTATAATATGATAGTCCATCCATCTCTCAATGCAATGCTCTTAACACTAAGCCCATTCATACCCCCTGAAGACATAAATCATTGAAAAGTGGTAATAAAATAAATGGTTTCACTTTTATTAAAGCTGCTGTAATTTTCCAAAACAGCTAGGCAATGTAGTTTTTAGAAACATTACTCAAACAGAAGTAAACATTGCATTTGCTGGGGACTATTTTCAGCTGTGGAGTAGTACACATTTGCTGTACTGGTTGAGTACTTATGGCAGCAGAAATGTGTATCTGGGATTAACTCAAAATGAACAACAGTAGCCATATAAATCAAAATAAAGCATTGTCAGCCAACATTGTGTCTCACTGATTTGTTTTCAGTTTTTTTTTGAGAACAATTATTGCAGATGATGATTGATGATGATGGTTAGGATTATAAACAAGCATGAGTACATATCATATCATAGTATAATTCCTGTCTTCATTACTCTTGTTTCTACAGGGGGGCTAAGGGTTATCACAGAACTATGGCTTCTTGTACTTGTTATAGTAGTAGAATAAAATTTATTATTACTATAGGCCAACAAGAGAAATTTTGATTCAAGGAACATAGCACCCCAGACTTTAATCATCTGTAAGTGGCCATGGGATTATTCCCTCTGAGCTATCTTAAATATAATCCACCACAGAGCCTGATAGTGTCTCGACATGAAGCAGAGGAGGCTTGGTCTACACTTGGCTCATCTCACGAGATCTCATAAAGCTGTTAGTAATCCATAATGTCTAATACCAAAGGAGTGGCCTTGTGGAGTGCCTGGCTGTGTGGAGTGTGCATGTGCACCCAGTGTTTGGATTTCCTCTGGGTGTTGTGGTTTCCTCTCAGCAGAAAATGCATCTTATGTATGAGGAATACTCATTTCTATTACCCTAAGGAAAGACACTGACTTTAGGATAGATAGAGTCAAAATGAAATGTAACTTGCGTAAATGAATCTTCATTTGAAACAGTAATGGAAGGTGCTGTGTGTTGTCAGGTAGGATTTTTATTGGATGCTAATAACAGGGTACAACATATATCTTTCCATGAATTTATTTTGAAGATTTTCTCATGTAGTCTAAATGTAACGCAAGGCAATATATTCACATTACTATGTTATTTACATGTCATATTCTGCATGTGTAAACTGTAATATGCATGGGTACATTGTTCTTGAAAGAAACTTCCTTCTGCAGTCTAACTCATTTCCTCTTCCTTGAGAATCTGCTGCTGAAATCCTCCAGGCTGTGCTTGCCCCGTGAACTGACCCTGTGTTTACAACATTGTTTATGTAGCTCAACAACCCAAACCTGTCAGAAACAACAAACAACAACAACCACAGCGAGACTCGGCGGCAATTAACATTAGAGTGCCCAGAGACCATACTACCATGGCACAATAAAGGAGAAATTACATCATAAACATTCAAATTTAATTGAGCGTGTATGAGTGTGTGTGTGTGTGTGTGTGTGTGTGTGTGTGTCTGGAGTCGTGTCTACATCTGAATATTTCTACTCTCCTATTTGTGTGTGTGTGTGTGTGTGTGTGTGTGTGTAGGGTTGTGTTTTAACAAGTGCCCCTCCGTCCCACTAGCTCCTCTATTCCCTGGGGGGGTCCAATCAGACAAACAAGGCTTCTCTTACTCTGGGTTTGTTTGCTTTGATTCCTCACTGAGCACCACAAACACACATGCAATCTCTCTGTCTGTCTCTCTCTCTCTTACACACACGCACACACACACACACACACACACAGAGAGAGAGAGTAACTACATGCAAATCCATGGAGATGTGATTGCACATACACTTTGAGGTCTTTTCCACTACAGGAACTTGTGATATGGAGGCTTTGGTTCTAGGTTCTTCCTACACGTGTGTCCATTTGCCGCTGTGTTTTACAGACTAGAGTGTTTTGTCATTTAAAAGGTAAATATATGACAATGCCAGGATAATGCGCTGTTTGGTAGACAAGTGCAGCTCTAGGGCATAAACAATGGAATAAATGTGGCTAACAAACATGGAGGCCACCAGAATGGGGCTGGGTGAACAAGACCGGGGCCACACTAGCTCCCACCCACCTACCCAGCTCTGCAGAGCAAGGTGAGTCACTCGAGACAGGTCAGTTGCACCAAAGGATGCACTGGCCCTGCTCTATACCAACAAATCAGCCAAATGTCATGACTGTTATGACTCAGAAAACATGAAAGTGCAGGAGAAGAATCTGAACCCTCATCATTCATGTAAATATAGAATATATAATTATAGCAGTAACTCAATACGTTACATGATTTTAAAAATATGTAGCCTAAACTAACACTGTACTAACACGGACAAATGCATAACAAGGTAGAAAAAATTCTGACTTCACCTCACACATTTCATTGCAGTACTTAGCTTAAACCAATAAGTATCATTTTGGAAAATTCGCTTTCATGGAGTCTTGTCATCACTGTGGGGGGGAAGAAGTCCTTAACAGCTCCCCATCAATCAGGCCTTTATGGTAGAGTGGCTAGACAGATACCACTGTGAGCAAAAGCCATATGAGAGCCCACTTGGAGTTTGACAAACGGCATTTAAAGGATTCTGAGATCATGAGGGAATAGACTCTCTTGTCTGATGAGACAAAAAATGAAGCCTTTAAGCAAAACTCCAGGCAGACCTCTTCAGCTGGCTAACATCAACCCAATGGTGGAGTGGTGGCAGGATCATGTTAAGAGGGTTGGAATTGAAAGAAGCAGCCAAATACAGAGAGATACTTGCAGAAAACCTGCTCCCGGAGTGCATGCGACCTGAGGCTGGAGCTGCGGCTCACCATTCAGCACGGCCCGGATGAAGCCCAGACTTAAACCCCATAGAACATCTGTGGAGAGACCTGAAGATGACAGCTCACATATGCTTACCATCCAATCTTGAGAGGATTTGCCAAGAAGAATTGGGATAAACTGCCCAAATCCAGGTGTGTAAAGCTTGTAGTTGTAAGTGCTGCCAATAGGGGCTTCTGCAAAGTGCTGAATTACGGGTTTGAATACTTTTGTAAATGACAGATTTCAGTTTTTGACTTGAGGGATTTTGTTCCCTTGAGGATAGAGTGGGGGTAGCTGTTTCCCCTAGTTCCCAGTCTTTATGCAAAATCTTATCTAACATTTAGTGTACAGATATAAGGGTGACATCAACCTTGTCATCTAACTCTCAGCATGCTCAAAGTAGATTTATTTATCCATGCTTTAGCTATGTTGCTTAAACTTTTGAGGTCACCAGTCTGTCACAGGGCTGAAACAACCATTCAAACTCACATTCACACCTATGGACAGTTTAGACTCTAAACTGGAGGCACCAGTTTACCCAACCTACAAGTGTTTGGACTGTGGGAGGAAGCTGCAGTTCCTGGAGGAAACCACCGTAGGCACAGGGAAAAGTCCACACAGAAAATTCAAACATTCTTGCATCCCTCACCAAATGGAAAACAGTGCAAACAAAAGTAGAACCGGTGACAATGGCTTCACGCCAAGCCGAGGAGCTGGGTCATCAGGGCTCCTTAGTAGTAAAAGCTTATACCGCTCATCACTAGATGCTGAAAAGTAATTCTTGGTTCAGCGGGACAAAACAAAAGGGATCCATCTGTGTCAGAGGCCTTGCTCCCTCTCCTCTCACCTACTGCCCTGACTGACTACTTCCTTTCACCTTCTCTCTGCCTAACCAACACTCCAGCAAATTCTCCTTCCTGAACTCTTTTCTCCTTGCCTCTCCTCACCCTCCTTCCCTTATCTTGATTTTGTCCACCTGCCCCTCTGCTGCTCATCTCACTCCCCTCCAAATTCCTCCCCTTCCATCCATCTCTTTTCCTCCCTCCTCACCCTGTACTGTTCTCAACCATCCCTCAAGCCACGTCCTTGTTTGCCTGGCCACCCTCCTCCCTCCCCTATATCTCCCCCTCTGTCTCACCACGTCTCTCCCTCCTGCCCCGATGCTCCTGCGCCCTCCTCTTCTTTTCTTCCTTCAGACAGAAAGCCAATTGGAGCTGTCTAAACAAATGAGAGGTGTCTGAGATCATTTAAACAGCCATAAATAACATCAAGAGAGGAGGCAGACGATGAGTGGACCCTGCTGCTAAATGCACACACATAGACAAGATTACACACACAGACACGCACACACACACACAAACACACACTTTTAAGTGAACGACATTGCTAATTTGTCTGATAGCGTGTTAGGGGAAGATAAGAGCGGAGGCAGGAATCTGGCCTGCCTGAGATGCATTAGCTGGCCTTGCACTGTTTTCATCACTCAGGCTATGGGAGCACAGTGTATTGTTTGCTAATTTGCCTTTTGCAGCTATTGTTTGGGATGCTAGTGGAGTTATCACTGGAGGTAATGGGCTTTGCGTGTGTGTGTGAGTGTGTGAGTGTGCCAGTGTGTGTGTCTCCACCTGAAATAGTTGGAGTTTAGAGTCTTGATAGAGAGATCACTCTAGGTAATGAGGCTCTAAAGGAATGAATGGTGCCCTTTGTGTTGATTTAAGGCTGTGCTGCTTGAATCTTGCCCGTCGCTGCTCGCTGGCCTAAAACCTACAAATATGAAGCCTGCACATCACAAGCTAGACAAGTAAGAGAAGAGGCTTGAGTTGGATCTTAATTCATTAAGCTTGTCCGTGTCTTGAAGAGAAGAAGACGAATGGTGATTTTGTTCTGTCAGTCCCTGGCAAGCCTCCACTCTGCTGGTTTCTGACAGCTCTCTGCCAAGTAGGACATTAAATAATAAGCTTCCTCCTTCTTCTCTCTCTGTCTGTGTGTCTGTCTGTCTCTCTCTTACTCTCACTCTCTCTCCCCCATGTCTATCTCTGAGTGTGTGTGTGTGTGTGTGTGTTTGTCTGACTTACTTAGTGTCTTTCTCTGTTATAAATATTTAGCTAGGAATGAGACACTGGCAGCTTTGTGTGGAGTAAAACATACGCCTGCACACACACATACAGTGTCTCTCCGCCAGTACCCTCTTAAATACTACAGAGCTGGCACTTGTTATAAGCCTCTGCACATCAGGCCAAATCCATTTTGGGAGTGCCAATTTCATTCTTGGGATGTTAAGCATCTACACCGCAAGGTCAAAACATTGCAATGAAAGCCCATTTCACTCTGTTGCAGAATTGGATGAAAATGAATGTTATTTCTTCTGTTGAAATAGCCATCCTGTTTCACTGGTTCCCACATAGTAGGCTGGTATATACTAATATACTGGGTACATATTCATACAGCTTGACATTAGTGGTGCGTGAAGTGGGAATTTTCATATAATTTTGGGCTTCTCTCACGTTATCCTTGAAATTGTATTTGTACAGATATGTGTGACTGTCGTGTTGACATATTCCCATGTACATATGCTTGTTCTTCTATGTATATATGATGCTGTGTAATACTGTAGTTGGCAGTGTTTTAGTTTGCTAACTGCTAGAAGGTGCAGTGGGTGTGGGGATGTGGGTGTTTTGCTTTATACGTACCAGCTTTGAGCCCCGTGATTATTCATATGATGTTGTGTGTGACAGGTTGCCTATGGAGGTGCTAGAGACCACAAGGGGGCCCTGGGGACATGCATACTGTGGCGTGTGTAGAGGGGGGATTATGTTAGTTTGAAGTGAACAGCAAACCATACTGTAAGCTTATAGTCATTGCTGATATTTGTGCATAGTGGGGCTAACTCCGCGTTGTGTTGTGTAGAAAAAAAAGGACACACTTCCCAGGAATGTCTCTGAGCAATTAATTCACCAACCCTCAGCATCAGCAACTGCAACTGGGAAAAAAAAAGGGAAATTCACAGGGTTTCTCTTGCATACATGCTCTTAGCACCTACCCAAGGAAAGTGTATGCACAATAGCATTACAAAAAGAATATATTAAATGCAAAGTATATAAACAAATTAAGCTAACATGAATTAAAAAAAAAAAAAAACAGCTCAACCTAACCCCAAATAACTGCAAATTGGAAGAAATAGGACAGTTATAAGGTTTCTCTTGTGTCCACGATCTCAGCACCTGTGTAACATCATGTGTTATTATATAACTTAACTTCATATTTACAACCAAAAACAGCAAAAGTAGAGAGCATAAAGAATATGTGGTTTCCTGAAGAAAAGTTCCAAAACAAAGAGGAAGCATGTGTAGCAAATGCTTGTCTGAAAAAAAAGCAACTAGTGCCATGCCATCAAAGCAAGCAAGGAAAGCAGTGCCTCACCAGTTAAAGCTGAAAATAGATTTCAATTAGAACAATACAAAAGTGGAAATGATATCTCTCCTTACATCTGATCTCAGAACAGCTTTCTGTCCCATAAAGGTGGTGGCAGCAGGGTATTATCTGTGGGAGCTGGCTTGACTTCCATCATTGTAGCTATCGTTTCTGTCATTTTCAGGGGCGTGACCATGTCCGGTTGACAAAGACTGGGGCTTGTCAAGAGGAGGCGACAGCAGCATTTTTCTGACTTTGGCTACAGCTATTCACCTGTCAAAGACCCCAAAGTGTGTTATATGATATTGCACACATTATATGCATGCATTTGTGGAAATTTAATTTGCGCACTAGAAAATTACTTCCAGAGCCCATCAAAGGGAGCATTAAGAGGCAGTTGTAGCAAGTAAACAAGCACTGTGATTTATCATTTCTAAGCAAGATCTGTGGTAAATTTTAGAAGTTTGAGACAGAATATTGTGACACAAGTACCACAGCTTCTTTCAGGAATAGCTCAGTACGTAGGTTGTGTGTGTAGTGGCTGAGAGAGAGAGAGCGAGAGAGAGAGAGAGCAGAGAGGCTGGCAACCAGAGCAGAGAGTTAGACGATAGTTGTGTAGCTGTGAATGTAGCAGTACAGTGTATGTACACTTTGAACTATTTGTCAGTAAATAAATGGTATAATTCCTTACGTTCCACCTAAGACCTAACCTCACAACTACAGTCTGGACATTGAGCCAGGAAAAGTTAAATCTATGAAAAATGCAGGATTCTGTATTGTCACTGGAGTGTGTCATTGTCACTTAATGGTAAATATTTTGAAATCTAATAAGGTAAAATCACTCTGGCTAAACTGCTTATACCACATAGGCAGTAATGGCAAGGGTTGCCTAGAAGACTTTTTTTATGTTGGGAACTGTAGGATGTCCCGCTACTCACCCAGTGATCACCCATGGTCTCCTGCTCCACAAATGACTGCACAAGAAATGTGCGTTTTGATAATGGATGGTAATACAATGATATATTATTGCCAGATGTGTTATAGTCCATTGTATAAAGAATTGCATTTTTACAATGGAAAAAAATTTTGGTGGGTTGTCTGGGTGGCCTAATGGTTAAGGCGCTGACCATGAACTCTACTGTCCCCAGTTTGTTATGTTTTTCTCGCATTCCCTGTCACTTCTCTACTTTCATCAGCTATCTAAAAATGAATAAACTATATAAAAAAGAGGTTATTAAACAATCATGCTAAAGGAAATGTGTGTGGACTTCCTGACTGACTGTCTGCTGATTAATATTTGAGATGTTTTACTTGCTTGAACTAAACAGGTCCAGGGCAATAGATCCAAAACACCCTCTGCAAACACCTTTGGAACCTTATTCTTCCCATGGGTTTATGTCAGGTTGCCTGAAAGCAGTAGAGCATGGACAAGCAACTAAACAGTAATGTGGCTAAGCCAATGATCAATCCATAGCAAACAAGCTGTCAAATGGAAAATAATGAATACCAGCATCTTCTGGTGTTCTCTGGTGTGATGGTAAAATCAATTGTTTAATGTTGTCTTGCTTGATTGCCAGAGGTGGTTGTGTTTGGGTGAAAGTGGACTGGCCCTCCAGAACTTCGGAGCAAATGTGAGTTCTTGGGCACCTGTCAGACTGTCCCATCCCTACATCTGAGTACATACTGTTAACATCTGTATGACAGAGTTGTTGCTTGCTTTAGTCAAACAGAATTATTGGCAGATGTTACTACTACAACAATTTAGCTGCCCTTTGTTATACAAAAAACAAGGAATTGAAGGTTCGAAGGTAAGAAACCATACAAATAAAATTATTTTGTTTGGTTTGGCAAAAGTTGGCATGAGGATCCTAGAGGTTCTGTATTCCATACCATAACCCTGAAGGATTTAGTGGCTACCCTTTGAATTTGAATCCTCAGATGGTAGAGGGAGGGAGACGTGGACAAGTGGCTGAGTCTTATCTAAAAACCAGTCGAGAGTTGAGTAAAATAGCCAAGTCTTAAAAAAGCACAGATGACAGAGAGGTACTTAACATTTTCCCTATTCCCCCACTTGAAATTCCTTGTGACTGGAAAGTAGTTTTATACAGACATGAAGAAAGACAGCTACACAACTTAAATATCTGGGTATCAGTTTTACACAAACTTGTTTTTGTCCTTTAATTCCTTAATGATGACACAGTTGGTAATAAGCTGTCAAACAGATTGACACTCTGCTTGGAATTATCTTAGCACAATGTAAAAATTTAATTCTGGTACTGCAGATTCTTTTGTTGTTATTGCTTAATGATCAGGGTTTTGATTATGAATCAAATGAATAGAGAGATGAAAGGTGGCAGAAACCCAGTGAGAAGGAACAATAGATGGAGATGTCGGCAGGGACTAAAAATGAAAGAACAGCAGTGAGTACAGAGATGGGTCGACAAAAGGCAGAGGATCCTCAAACTCTTTGAAGCCTGGGGTCTTCAGCTACCTCTCCTGTTTGGCCCACTTCTCTCCCGTCTCCCCACGGTCATCCAGCTCTCTGTGCATTGTTGGAACAGAGGAGCATCATGGAGAGAGGGAAGATGAGGGGCAATGCGATACTTGCAATCATCTCTTCAGCTTCTAAGAAGCTTTCAGCCCTGAGGTTTTTAGTTCTCCATTCATTTTCTCTCTAATGGTGCCTTCCTCTTCTTTCTCTCTACCCCCTCTTCCTCTTCATCTCTGTCTCTTTCAGTCCCTTTTTCCTTCATCTGTTTCTCATCTCTCTTTCTTGCATTCTCGCTTCCTTCAGCCATGCTTAAGCATTCTGCTTTCAGTTTCTTTGCTTCCCTTTGCCTCTCCTTTCATTTCTGCATAGCCCTTGTCTGTTGCTTCCCCCCCTTTCTCTTCAATTTCACCCCCTTTCTTCTCTCTAGCCTGTCCTCTTAATTCTCTCTCCCCACTCATCATGGGGACAGTAAATCCCTTGGTGGTTGGGGCACAGAGCCACAGAGCTCTTTGATCGTTTGCGGGGAACCGACATCCTGACTGCCATTCTGGACAGAGCTCTGTCTGGTGTCTGCTCGGTAGATGCTGAGGGAGGAGCACTCAGTTCTCACACACAATTTCACTTCCCAGAAATGCACACACACACACACACACACACACACACACTCATCTAGGCAAGTGTTGTCCTGTGTGTAATTAAATTTCCTGAGGACCAAAAGAATGAGTTCATAATACATTTACCAAATATCTTAAAATGCCCTTCATGAATACCTTCCCCTACCCCAATGTCTCTTTCGCTTTCCTCTTTATTTCCTTCTTGGCCATTCACTCTGAATGCTTTATGGAGCCCCTTATCCAAAATATGCTGTTTAATCTGGCGAAATGAGAAATTACCATCAAACAAGAAATATGGACTTATGAATACTGATTTAGCATGTGCCATTCCCTTGCAACGACTTGAAATGTAATGAAATGATTCAGTCGTTTATAATGCATGAGTGCACGGCTTGTAATCAAACGAAATTGTGTTGTTCACTTGCTGGGGAAAATGAAATAATGATGATGTTCTTCAAAATGAATGCTTTGTGGGATTTAAATTCAGTAAGAGTGAGTTAGGTGAACTAATCTCATTGCATGTAATATGTGATTTAGTTGCAAGATAGTGGGAGAATATGTAAACTCTGTGTGTAATTTCAACGATTTGACAGTGTACTGGAGAAAAGGAACATGAAAGGTGAAATGTTTCAAATGCGTCACTGATGTTTTGACATTTTGTTTGCTTGCTTGTTTTTCTTCTTTTGCAAAGTCTCCATAGGCAGCATTTTTTGTTTGTAAGATATTAAAACGGCTTCTGCAAAATCAGAAAACAAACATAAGCCTCTCAAATGTCACTTCATTTTTCTCCCTAATGTGAACAGCAAGTCTTAAATATTAATACTATATTCTTCATGTTCTGCTTAGGCTAATGGAATAGAAGGAATGTACAAAGGACAGAGCAATTCCTCATCTCTGAGCAGACTAAACTATCTTTTAATAACTGCTGTCAAAGGATTCGTCTGAAGAGACCACATACGAGTTAAATAAAGCACATTCCATCTGATATCATTACCACGTTTATTCATGACTCTGTGTTTATTTGGGGATATGAAAATCCATTTGTATTTAACAATTTGTCTCAGTTGTCAGATGTGGGGAGACAATACAAATGTTTAACAAAGGCTTGAATCCCCTTAAATCCTTCTGCTTTTATTTGGCATGCGGTTCAATACACTCATTATGACTGCATTTAACATGTGACAAAGACCCATCTGCACACACATACACACACACACACACACACACACACACACACACACACACACACCCCTAATGTCACTCCATCTAGAAACACCAGCACTGTAAGGAAATGCATCTGAAGGAGGCACACACACACACACACACACACACACACTCGCACACACCACCCGTCGTTCGGATAAGCCTGTGGAATTGATGTGCCCCTAAGCCTGTTTTTTCCATGCATTATGCCCCAAGGAGAGAGCTTCTGAATGGTGGTGGCTGCCACTCACTAGAGTATAAGCTTGGGATCAGACTGCAGAGGTAAACACAGGCGCACACACACATATTAAAGCACACACATGGGGCGGATGAGAGCAAATTTAAGGGCACGAATGCACAATTTCAGAGAGGAAACATACATATTTCAGGGCAACACATTCTGTTTCACTCACAATCATTCCCCCACTCTCTCTCTCTCTCTTTCTCTCTTTCACACACACATACACAAAAACATAAACACTCACCTCTAAGCTAAGGGATGAAACCTGCACAGTGTGTCTGTGCCTCATGCTGGCTTAGGCACAGAGCTGAAGAACAGTGAGGGGATAGAAAGTGGAGATGAAGACATATGACAGAAAAGCTCTGTAAACAAGACACACACAAAGACGCATACTTACAAGCAGATGCACGCAGACGCGAACACACATACACACACACATACATATTCAGGGGGACCTGCCCCCGCCTGTCTCTCCCTTCTGCTCAGTTGCAGTTAGGTGTGGTGCTTTGTGTCAGACTGGCTGTCCCGTGCCATGTTTATGTCTCTCTCCTGTCCCGTGTTCAGCACTACAGGGGAAGCTTGATGTCAGTTTACTGTGAAGCAGAGAAGGCTGGCTGAAGGGCTGACTAGGCCTCTCTGTGGGAAGCTTTGGCTTGCGTCTTAAGATGCTGCCAAACCTTTCAGACCTACAGTACCTATGTTGAACCATTTGCTGTGCTGGAAGAGGAAGCAAACTGCTGACTTTGGGTTGATCATCACGGTCTGTGTGGCGTGGAGTGGCAGATTGCACTGTTTGTTGGCAGGTGTTAAACGCTTGTGTCTTATTACATATTCTACACATTGAACACACAAAGTCATGCAAAATGCAACACACAGGAAAACCTGCACAGCAAAAAGTGTTGTCCAAAATTTATAATGAACTGTTGCTTTCTGCTGCGACACTGCACAATCCTGCAACAAGCTTCAGGACTGTGAGGTGTTCCACGTGTATGAATGAATTTGTATTTTCACTGGCATTATGTGTGCATGTGCGTGTGTGTTTGTGTGTGTATCATCATGACAAAATGTAGTCCTGGAGTTACCTGCTGTAGTGGGAACTACCACAGAGGTCTGTCTGTTGACAGATCTGATCACTGCAATAGCATCACAGCTGTGAAATATACCGTCATGAAACTTCACAGTTGTGTAGTTGAGATCAGAATGAAGGCTGAGTTCAAAGATGGGAGTGGTCTAAGCCATGACTACTGAGTAATCATGTAATTTACATTTATATTTACATTTACTCATTTGGCAGATACTGTTCAAAGAGACATATAAGGGAGGGACAACAAGTTTCAGTGCAGTAGGACACTTTGGTGTAAGTACTAACTCTGTTCAACTCTATGCGACGTGCAAGATGATCTGGTAAAGAACTCCACAGAAGAAGTCCATAGTCAGTGCATTATTACAAATGATGGAATAATAATGTAGTAATGAATACTGAGTACTGATGTGATCCTATTTTTTCTTGTTTTATTGACCTGTTTAAAGCCACACTAATAAAAAAAATCTGTGTAAACAATGGATGAAATGACTGTGTGTCATGTGACAGGAGTCGCCCACAGAGAGTTACCCACAAAGAGCGGTGATAAACCCACTTCCCTGCACCAAATGTGAGGCTGACACAATTAGCGCCTAGCCAGTGAACCCAACAGTATATTGAGCTGCTAAAGACAAACATACTAAAATAGCCTGTTGCCGTGAGACTGGACTGTGAAAACCACTGTGACCAACCAGCAATAACCATATCCATTTATTTTTGTGCATGTTAGCATTATTTTGATGATGTGTCCTTCTTTAATATGTTTTTTGTTGGCTGAAGCACAGAATGCCCCTACTGTCCTGTAGGCAGTGTTGTGTATGTTCACCCTTTACAATAACGAGCTCAAAGTTCAGTTCACACAGATTAAAATGAACTTGTGCATGTTCATTATTTTTTAAATGAGCTACTCTGAGCTATTGTTTTTCAGTGGAACCTCCTCCTACACATCCATCCCCAGCCCCCAGTCATTGCCACATTGCTGTACGCTACTGTCAAATCACAGATAACGAATATTTATAAAAGCCAAGAAAAACCAGTGTGAGTATATGTTCGACCACTTAAAGAATGTGTCATAAAGCAGAACAAACAAAAACAGATCTGTTAACAACACTTTAGGCTTCTTTTTAGAAAAGCCAGACTAGACAGCTAAACTACATTCAAATGGTCACTGTATGTCATTGTATGTATCAAAAATACATGGGCTCCATGCAGGCCAGTCAAGTTCCTCCACAGCAAACTTAGAAAAATCATTCCTTTAAAGGCCAGGCTTTGTGCACGAGGGCATTGTCACGATGTAAAAACGAAACTGTTGTCACAAAGTTGGAAGTGTGCTATTGTCTCAAACAATGGTTCTTAGGGACTAAGTGAAGCGGGTCACTGCGAGATTATCAAATCTCTTTTTTTTGTCTGAATCTTGAGTTCGCAGATATTTTTGTTTTGAGAAGCCATCGCTCCATATTCAGCCACTTTGCAGTAGGTAGTTAACATTTAGTACCTGCCACTGTGCTGTGCCACTGTCAGCATGCTACCCCAGCTGGAGGAGACACATCTCCCCCCCAAGATTCACACACACAAACTTAACTCACTGGCTTAAATCACTTTTATAATAATTACATTTTATATGTATTTATTGGTGAAAAATCATGTCATGAGTATTATTATTATTAATATTATTATTATTATTATTGTATCATCACAATGTCTTCGATGTCACTTTCTGTTTGTCACATTCTAATGACTGCATTATAATATAGATATGGGAGATCTAATAGAAAAATGAACATATGAATGAACATGAACATGAACATGAATATGAATTTCTTTACAATTTATTTATTTATTTTGCAAACCAACCACAAAACCCTCTCAACCTGGGCTTTGGGATCCCCAGGTTAAGAACCACTGTAGCTTTAAGAGTTTCCTTAATAGGAATGAAAAACAGCTCTAGAACAAAAGCACACAAAGGTATGGGTGTTATGTTTAGATGAGGTGGGTCTAACTAGCTTCTTTCCACTGCCAGCTCACTAGTCATTTAGGACTTAGTGGATGAAGTGGGAGAGCAGTCTTTACATTGGGCCAGCTGCCATATAGCCGAGCGGGCAAATCCTTTTTGGCAGAGCATATACATGCAAATGCTCAGTGTGAGAAGCCACAGAGATGAGTGGTCAAGCAGTAAAGAACCCAGTTAGAATGTGAAGCCTCTGTGAAATACAACAAAGATTTTTGAATCAAGAAGTCTCTGACTCTCTATCACACACACACACACACACACACACACACAGAGCAGTGGGGCTCTTCACTGACCATTACTCTTGGCAATGAGTGCTGAACAGAAAGTGCTTAGTAGAAAACAACAGGATACTTTCACTCCAACTCAAACAGCATCCATCAGCCTTTCGCAGTGTGTGTGTGGATGTGTGTATTTGTGTGTGTCCATGTTTAGGGAGAAAGAAAGAAAGACAGAAGGAAGAGATTTCTCTCCTGTCACTTCAGTAATGCGGGCCTGGGCTCTCCCAGCATCCCTCTGACCTTCACGCTCAGTTTCAGCACACTTACATCACCCGTGTCAAACACAGGCCTCCATCACTTCTGTATGTGTGTGTGAGAATGTGTGTGTGTGTCTGTGTGTGTGTGCGTGTGATATGGAGAAAATGAGATAGAGAAATGATAAGTACTGAATGTGAGAGGCACAAAAGCTTCTTGTATATCTATCTAACCTTGGGTTAAGACATCAGCAGTTTTATTGATCTCTGAGGCCTTTTGAGTGTCAAAGTGTTTTCCTTTACTTTTTCACGCCTATTTCTCCCCTTTATTATTTCCTCCTCAAGTATTTCTTCCTGTGCCAGTGAATATGTGCAAGTCTGTGCACCGCTTTTCTATGTTTTACAATGTGTTAAAAAAAAAAACTGCCATTGTCAAATTGAGTTTTGCAAAGTCACACCAGTCTGACCAGTTGTCCCTTCTCCTGTCTGTTAAAGGTTACCGCTTTGGCTCAGGGTTATGGTTAGAATTAAGTCTCACTTTACATGATGAAGAAAGTAATTGGGGAGGATTTCTCTACTGAGCCATTGTTCCTTTTCACTAAGAAGACCCAGGGGAGGTGTGGACGATACAGATGCCTCTTGGTCACTTCCCTGTGGAGATTTTCTGGGCATGACTGACTGGGAGGAGACCATAGTCGGGCAGGAGGGATTAAATCTCCCAGTGGGCCTCAGTGTACTTGAGGATACTCAAGAATGAAGTTGGAGGAACTTGAAGGGGAACAGGATATTTAGGCTGCTTTACTTGCCCTGTTACCATTGCAGCTTATAAAATGGATAGATGGATGAATAAATGAGTCAAAGCAGAATTTGGTCAAACGTCTTGTAAATTATGAGGTTGCGTGATGAGGCACTTAAAATTAGAGTTAGAGATCAACCTGGTCCCTTGGAGATCAACTGCACCAGTATGGATGGATTAAAGGCACTGGATTTGTACACAACATATTAAACCATATCATAATTTACTTCATAATAAAATATACAAGGTCTCTGGGCTACTTCATGCAAATGTCTGATTAAAATATTCATTGAGGAACCTTCTTGTGCATAGTAAAATACCAGCATTACAGATACATGGTGCACAACCATAAATAAGCATTTACTAAGTTAATTCTGTTAGTGTAAACAGTGAAGAAATCAGCCAGCCGAGCTCTGAATGTGTAGCCAGTGGGGAATAGCTGTGCAAGAAATGACACACAAGCCACTACTCTAGTTTAACTACTCGCTATAGCATCCAGAAAACCAGGATGAGCCTACACTATTGCATATTCAATGACCACTGCATCAGTAGAGAGGAATATTAAAAAAGAGCCCTGGAGGAGCAAAAGTAAGAGGTAAAGAACTGCTGCTACTACTACTATCAGCTCTACTCTAATATGATACAATGGAGATAGTGGTAAAGTAATCTTGTGAATATTACATATTCAAAATATTAATATATTCATAATGAGTAAATTTACATTGAATCATTGCTTACACACTGTTACCTGAGTAAAACCTTGTGGTGGCAATGTAATGGAGTACCTACGGTGGCCCTGGGGGTTAATCGCACTGCAATTTGCAAGCAAAAACACATGCGAACAGACAAAACAGGAGAAAATTCAGAAAACTTCTTCATCAGTTTGATAACACATGTGTTGCAAATGCAGACAACTCAACCAAGCTGACAAACATGCTGCAAAAAAACGCACAACACAACCAAAAACAGAAACGCGCTGCAAGTAGCACAGATGACAGTGGAAGCATTTCTGGGGGACACAAAGAAGTGGTGAATCCAGCTGAGACACACTTCCATGTCCACTTGTTGTTCAATGCTTTTAAATTTCAGAGTCACAAAGCACTGAACAAGTCTAGCCAGGTTCGCCACTTTTTTTCGTGCCCCCTGGAAATATTCCATTGTCCTCTGTGTTACTTGCAGCGCGTTTCTGTATTTGGTTGTGTTGTGAGCATTTGCAGTATGTTTGTCTGCTTGGTTGTGTTGTGTGCATTTGATTGTTGTGTTGTCAGATTTATAAAGATGTTTTCTGAATTTTCTCTTGTTTTGTCTGTTTGCATGTGTTTTCTTAAGATGTATATATATATTGAATTCTAAAAGGAATTCATAAAATGTATGTGAAGCTGTATTATCTTGGATACTTTTCTTTATTTGATGTTGGCAGACTTTAGCCATAGAGACATATTTTAAGGTTCAGACAGTTTTGTGATTCTGATGATGGTCCTGAGTTACAGAACAAGGGTCTGTGGAAGTTTGAATGTAGAGGCCATAATAATGAAATATTATAGCATACTCCTAAAATGGTAACTAAAGTGCAACACTGGGATTTATGGAGGCTCGGGCAAAGAGATTTATCCTCTCATGGAGTCAGATTCGTTTGTACTTAAAGCTCTATATCTAAAGATGTGAAGGTGGAGGTGAAAGCACTGCGGCCTACATTAAAGCTGACCTTCATGTTGGCAGGTTTGTTTTATCACTCCCCAGATTTCATCATAACAGATCTTCTGTTTAGTTGAATAAAATGTGGTTGACTCAGTTTTGCCAAAGGCTTACTCATCTTTTCTCAAAAGAATCCAGATAGTTATATTTCATGTCACAGTTACTGATCTGTGCAAAAAGGAATCACTTCACACTCTCTAAAGAATGGGGCTGATTTAAGTAAGAGGGGTGGGAAATCACTTGCAACACTAAATACATTGAGAATTGGTTTGAAAGTATGACATCTGTATTGGCTGTGGGGTACTGGGGATTTTATTTTCATTCAAGATTGGGGTTTGGGTTCCCTCAGGGAAAACCAACACAGATAATTCTCTAATCCCAGTGACCTCCTGGCTGCACAGAGAGAACAATAATCATAACTAATTGATTAGTCATGCAACTCACAAAAAATGTTTCTTTTTTTTTATGTCTGTAACTTACCTCAGTATATAGTGTGGTTCATAACTACAATGTGTAAAGTTTGTATATTTTATTCCATAGCTTTTATTTTGTTATTTCCTTTAAACTAGCCAGTGGGGAATAAGGGGAAAATGTGTGTGTCTGTGTGTGTGTGTATCTGTGTGTGTGTGTGTGTGTGTGTGTGTTAGCAAGCCTACCTTTAGTGTGAGTTTTTGCTGTTTTATTTGTTTGTTTATTTGTTTGTTTTCTTCCTTGTACATTAATAAATTATTATCTTATTATTATAACTGTGGAATACCAATATCCAAAATGCTAGTTCATCAAAATGGATACTTTTCAATTCCAGAGAATAGCTTAGGGAAAACCATTGACTAAACTTTAGTTTTAGCTATGGCTAGCCACGGTTATCTGTGTAGTTACTGCAAGCTTACTAATGTAAGCTGTTTTCACAGAAATTAGGCTGCACAATCTGTGGCAAGCTATAATATTTTTGTATGGTAAAACAGGTTATAACTCATTTTGATAAACATTTTAGCATTGTCACTGTGCCCATTTTAGCACATTGATATTAGCGCTTATCTCAGTCTTAGCATGGCTTTAGAGGCTTTTCATCAGCTTTTGTGGAATTTTAAAGAGCAAACAATGTTAATCAACATTAAAAACATTTTTTAAGTGCACCCTCAAACGTAAAAATTGATTTCTGCTGTGATTATAATTGTTATTATAATGACAACTTTTTACAGTTTTAATTGCGAGATGCTCCTTACTTACTCTCTTGTTATGCATTATAATTATTTGCACCAGTGCAATGCCTTCTAGGAAGAGTGTCCCCTTTACATTACCTGTGCAGCAATTATTGAACAACAATGAAAAGACTGCTGACATGTTCATGTGCATATTCAGAGGTCTGCATGTATCCGGGGCTGTAGCAGTAACTTTGGTGTGGTGGATATTCTGCTGATTAAGTGAATATGTCTTACCATGAAGTCAGTGATAATTAGGCTGATAGATTGGTGGTGGGTGTACATGTGCATGTTGTTTGGTATGTGTGTGGGCTGCAGCTAACTTACTAACTAGGCTGTTTATTTGGCTCCAGTTACATTACAGGCTGTTTCTGCTGGATTATTTGGGGGTTTTAACAGATATCATTTAAATGTTCTCTGTACATTCATTCATTACATAATAGAAAGGGACAGCCGGGGTACTTTGCCTACTGTGCATTACCTTACCAGGGCATTGTTATGAATTATCGCTTGAATACACCTTGAATAAAGTGAGGCCACAATGAGGAGCTGCAGCAGGACCGACAGGAGCTAATGATGCTTTATGAAGGGTAGAGGCGAAACAGAATGTAAGAGAGGGAGAAAAGGAGCAAATACTCCTGGCTGTCTCTCTGTCTGTCTGCAGGTTTCCCCCCTTGTTAAGAGATTAAATGCCACACTCATTGTTTAATAGGATTGCTTGTCAAGGGCCAGTGTGTGTGTGTGTGTGTGTGTGTGTGTGTGTGTATAGTTGTGTTGTGGGTGGGGCTAGTGTTGGAGTTTTAACAAGATTGCTGGCACAATATTAATTCTATTTTCTTCTGGCACCACGTTGCACTGTCTTCTGGACATCACCTCTCTCTCTCTCTCTCTCTCTCTCTGTGTCTGTGTGTCTGTGTGTGTGTCTCTGTTTCTGCAGCTTCCACTGATATCATAGATTTTAGAGAACAGGGAGACAATTCAAGGCTGATACAAAGTTTGCTCCATGACAGATGCCGTGCATGTCAGACAGAGAGCAGAGGAGATGGGATAAGATGAGGAGGCAGAGCTGCAGCTGTGTGCATGCTGTGCTTGGATGTGTTAGTCATCTCACATTTACCAAACATCATGACAAAGACAAATGAAATGTTATTAGCAACGTTACACAAAGTTAGCTGTTATCTACAAACATTGCATTTCTGACTCATGAAAGACACATTATCTGTAATGGACAGTCATTTTGCCCAAAAGACTGGTTTGCTCATAGCAGGGGATGTACATGCAGAGGGATATACTTTTTTTTTTGAGCTGTAAAACATGGACAAATATCTGAAACAGGAAACTTGAAAAGACAGTTAAAGAGTAAAATGCCACGTCTACTGTACAGCTTTATTAAAAATTAAGCTACCTAACAGTAAATACAACACGAGCTGTAATGATTAGTTGATTAATTGATTACAGGAAACTGCCAACTACTTTGATAATTGTTTAAGGAATTTTTCATGTAAAAATACCAATACCTTTTTATGGTTCCAGCTTCTCATGTGTGGATTTGCTGCTTTCCTTTTAATTATTCTAAACTATTTTCTTTAATTTTGAGGCCTGGCATGTTGATTGGACAAAAAACAACAACAACAAACAAACAAAAACAAAAAAAAAAAACAGAAGTCAGTCTGGGCTTTGAGTAACTGTGATAGGTTTTTCATTGTCTAAATTCTTAAAAATGATCACACAATTAAGAAAATAATCAAGCAATGAATCCAAAATGAAAATAATCATTAGTTGCAGTTGTGTATAAAATAATTAAAGTTCCTCTTGTAAAACTACTCTGCTATGATTAATGTTTTGTTTAACATGGAAGCACATCTACACTTACTTCCTTATTGAGAACTATGGAATCAGGTCTTGTGGGGCACGAGGGGGGAGGGGCCGCAAGCGCTAAGTTGACTGGCGAAAGAGCAGTGCGTATAAAGATGGTTAACGGAGGGAACATCAGAGTGACTAAGCCACATGTTTGAGCCTCAGTCAGTCCCAGACTCAGGAGTATGAAGACATATGAGAACGTTTAGCGTAGTTAGCATCTTTTATTTGTTTATGCTGTTTGTAAGCTTGTAACTGGCAGTGGCTGGCAGTGGCTGATAATGTAAACTCTCACTCTCTGTACTGACAGCGCTTCAGTTTTATTTAGCCCTCCCCCACGTACCCGCAGGTTGACGGGATTGGTTCCTTAGGTTATAGGATATATGAAACCCTGGCTGTCTGAATCTGCTTTTATGAGACTGTCGTTGGTTCACTGCAGTTCCAAGGTGGAAATGCGCAGTCATGGTGTTGACTGCTTATTTCAGTCACAGATATGTCTTGTATTATATAAAAATACCATATGGACATGTTAACAAGGTTAAAAACATGTTTTCTCTTTTGGAGGGGTGGGAAAGTGGTCTCAGACTCAAAAGTATATAAGTTCAGGTCACTTTCTTACATGACAGGACATAATATTTGTGCAATATTTAAAAAAACGAAAAATGCTCAGCCAATAAAACCTTTAAGATAGTGTACATGTCAAATTTACGATAGAAAGAAGTCTCACAGTTTATATGAGCAAACTTGTGAACAGTGATTGTGTCCCAACCAAGTGTCAACCCACCGTGATGTCACCCATCAGTTTGTGAACTGCCATTTTGAAGCCTTGAGTTTGCAATTTGGCCGTCGACATCTTGGTTTTTAGAAACCAGAAGAAACCATATTCAGACGAGAAGGTGGAGCTGAGGAGGAGTGAGAGGTGGATCTGACCCTGCTCTGTACTCTATCCTGATTGTCATGCAGGTCGCCATGTTTCGTGTCAGTCAATTACACGGTAGCCACGGCCTAAAGCATACCCTGCTTTATCACCTATTTTCAACTAAATGGTACCATAACTTAAAAATTAATGGCGTGTTGAAGAAGACTTGAAACTAGCGATTAGTTCCTCATTAGGAAAATGTTTACTGAGGTAATAAATCAAGTATGAAGCAAGAAGAAGCCATTTTCCCATAGACTTCAATACAATTAAACTTTTTTGATGGTCATTAGATAGAATGCAGGTTTAAGGCACTTCCACATTTGGGTTCATTTTTCAGACCTATGTCCATCTTTATATACAGTCTATGGTCCCATCCCCACATCTCAAATCAATAGTAAACAGAATATACTTTGTAATCTTCATAGTATGCTGTTGTTACTTGATTTGTCAACAAAACTGATGCATTAGTTACTCTTTTGTACTTGATAAAATGTGTGTGCAAACAAATATCTATGAAACTGTGACTTAAAAAAAAAACCTCTTGCCTCCTGCTCAGTCCATCTTCTCTTCTCGTGTGAGTGGCTCCAGGTAAAAAGTCGTACTCGGTTGAATACGGTGATCTTATCTCTGTCAATGACTACCATCTTTTGAATTCTCTAAAATTTTGGTATGATTACTGGCAGGGCAGTAAGGGAGAGTCGTGAACTTGAAGCATCTTAAGCTGTGGCCAGTTTGACCCATCTCGTGAATGAAAACACCGTCCATCAGTCATAGTGTGTGTTGGTGTGTGTGAGTGTGCATGTGTGGGTGTGTTGTGACGATGAAAAAGGAGATGAGTGATTTGTATTTAGGTGGGTAAATTCACTCTGCACCTGATAACTGACAGCTTGTCAAATTAGAATTAATTATTAAAAATGGAAAAAAGTGGGAAATAAAAACTATTACAGTGTGGTTTATATACTGCATCTGCCTGCAACTCGTAATCTGAGTCAGATTCCTCAAAGAAATTGTATTCATCAGAGGTTTGAACTCTGAGAGCTCTCCTTGCAAAACAAGTGATTATTATATTTGTGTGTATTCAACTGCTGTAGCATTTTTTGCAGCCGGTGTGTATTCACTACAAACAGCCAGTGCTGGTGTAAGACAAGAGATGCTTTTTGCCTCAATTCAAATCATATAGTGCTCTTATCTGATGGAGAGCAAGAGATACTATGTGTGTGTGTGTGTGTATTAGCAACAGTCCAGCAGGAGTGTAGTTTATTTCTACTTGAGATTTCTTCACATATAAGAAAAAATTGATCTAAAAGAAGAGGTCTGTGCCCAGTTACTTCTTTTCTCCAAGTGAGCAATATGTCATTATAGTTGAAGGAGTTACTCCAGCACTTAGCAACGTTCAGCCAGAGTAGCCTGACTGAAGTCAGCGTTGCAGACTGTCTCTGGTCTCTGAAATTCACAGCAGAATAATTTCCCCCAGGACGTCTGACCTTAGCTTGAAGCAAGCCAAGCAAAGTGACATCTGTCAAAGTTGCGACAGTGGAGCGAGCCGCCTCCAAATTAAAACTAATCAGAGACTACTTGCAGAGCAGGCTGGCACAATAGACACTGAATTAGATGGTTACGGTAAAATATTTGCCTAGGGCATGAGAGGTTGATACATTTACACATGTGTAAAACATGTGAACATGAGCTTTTTCAGGCTGAATGGAGATTCCTGAATGGCCCCTTGGAAAACCATTGGAAACAACAAAACATACAGTAGTTTGTTTACTTTAGATGCTGTGCTATATAAGCTGTAGCGTGGCCCATAAAATCCAACATATTGCTTGTAAAATATCTACAACTTTGGGTTGAGGAAGTAAACATTTAGCAGTGCTTTGATCTTCGCAGTTATTATGTGACCATAAAAGCAAGACACCATGGGTGAATGTGATGGAACAAACTAACTCTTCTAGTTGTTTGAACCTGTAAAATGAGATACAGTATGTCAGCCTTTCTGGAGCTTAATGCTTGCTAATGACTACACCACATGCTAATTATTTTCAATGCATACTGTATCTAAGGGACTGTTGGTCCAGGTGGGAAACTGAATTACCAACACAGTAGAGAGAGTATCTCAAATGTACTTATTTTCATGGTTCTCAGACATAGAAAGTTAGCACACACTGCTTGTCTGGAACTGGCCTTTGAGACCACAGCTTATCTTTTGGCTAACCTGCGGCCCAGGCTGTATTTTGTCATATCAGGATACGAGACCAGACAGATGGCCATTGTGGAGTTGCCTTGTACATCCTCTACAATGTGACATCGGCCCACGTGGTAGTTGCACTTGTATTGCCGCATGAATGATGAAATTGCAAATGTCAGAGAGTCTGGAGAACTGGACAACCCCACAATCCAACAACAAAGACCACCTCTTCAGAGAGTGGTTGCGTCTGTGCACATCTCCCTGATGTGTTCAGCGTGGACCCCCACAGGAGAATTGTTACATCAACATGACGGTGGCGTCTGTCTGGACCTGCATAATGCCCTGCATAATTTCCCTTTCTACAATGTAAGATGCATGAAATTCTGTAGGAACAGACGATATACATGCTGTACAGGCATACAGTACATCGACTGGCTACTTGGTGTATTATCCACACCAGACAGCAGAGGCAGTGGAGATGCTGTAGTGCAGTATTAGGACCTACAAAACACTGTGGCTGACATCAGGTCTTGGATTGGGCTATGGGAGAGACACTGTGAGCCAGATTTGGTTTCCTTTCCGGCTGGTGGAAGTGGATCTGTTCAACACAAAATAATTCTAAACACAAACCACGGGCAAAGAAACTACTCTGCATCTACACTCTCTTTCCTAACATGTGACCTTGTGAATGTTGAAAAGAGATGGACAGGTGGAGCTCTGGTAGGCTTGGGCTGGAGAACAACCCTTTAGTGTAGAGAAATGATTCTGCTGTTGCAGGTGCTAAACTGCCCAATTCCTAATCGTGAAAATGTTGATTAAGATTATACAAGTTGATTAGAAGCAGAAATGTTTGCAGACTGAAGCCCAGGGCATCTGTTACACTAGATGTGTTTCTGGCTGATACAGGCTAGGGTGACTGTACATACCCTATACATTCATTTGTATGTGTGCCCATCTCTCCCTGTGTCTACGCGCCTCTGTGTTTTTCCCCTTTTCTTTGTTTTCTTGTAAGTAAAAAACAGGTTGAATCCAATAAAACACTGCCTGTCCCTTCTGGGCACCTCAGTGGCATTCTCTCATTTCAATATGAAATGATACATTAATCACTGGCTGGACTAAATTACATTTTCAAGAAAATACAAGTCTGACTTTGCACAGAGAAATTCTCTTAGAATATTCCTCGGCCTGAGATGTGAGAGGCGCCTATACACACCTTCAAAGGATGAATTAAAAATAATCCACTCTTCACTCTGTATTGCCTTTCCTTCCTTGGTCTACTGTACTGCTCGCTTCCCTTAGGGATCTCAATATACTGGTTTAAACCCATAAAAATCGTGTAAATCCATTATGCAACGTGCCATAAATCTCTCAAAACCCACACTCATAATCCTAATCCCAGGTTGCATATTAATTTAATCCAGTGTTTAGATCTAATCCACTCCTCTCCTGGGTGGTGGGAGAGCCCGAGCCATGAGATGTGTAATGACTGAAATCTCTCTAATCAAATTTATTTAGTTTCTCATTTACTTGGTAGTTTGTTAGAATGCATCTCTGTCACTCTCTGTATCTGCCTCTGCTCGCTCTATGTTTCTCTGCCTCTCTTTACTTCAGCCCCATAGGGAGTTTCCCATAGGGAAATATTCAGAGATGTAATTATGCAGTCTGCTTTTCATAATTTGAACGTTTACACTCCATGGCTGCATCTCTCATCTCAATCAACAAACACAAACAAATCAATTAAGACAGGATATCAACCATGTTTGCCACTTGACAGCAAACTTTGCCGGGTTGGTGAGAATCGCTCTCCCTCCCTGCTCCGTCTTTCTCAAACAACCAAACACAAAGTTGAACGCTCAGAAAACACGCAACTTTGAAAATGTGTTAAATAGCGCAGCAAGGAAGCACACAAGCACACAAAAAAGCATATAATACTTGACTGCAATGCATACACACACACACACACGCACGGATAAAACAAAGACACAATTGTGTTACCACTAATTGCATCAGTTCCATCAAGCCATTCTCAGAGAGCCACAAACACAAATCAAATTAGCACTTCACATCGCTGTGTCCCCTGCCTCAGATACTCCAATTAGGCCATGTCTGAAGGACTAGATTTATGCTCATGCACACACTCACACACGTGCGCGCAGAAACCCGTAGCTTGAATAGTCAGGGGGTATCTGCGACGGCACAACTTTCAGAAGTTGCTGTTGATTTTTGGTATTGTGATTAGATAAACCGTGTGTGTGTATGTATGTGTGTGTGTGTGTGTGTGTGTGTGTGTGTGTGTGTGTGTGAGCAGAGGCTGATAAGGGAGGAGAGAGTCAGAGATAGTCAGAGAGACGGGAGGAAGGGGTGAGATGGGCTTTGAGAATGCACTGATGGATTTTGTTGTCAGATTCACACATTTCAGATTTGGCTCATTATGTGACTCTGTCCCTGCAGGCTTTTGCATGCCTTTGCCTTGATATGTCTTCTAAACTTTTTTTAGTGTGCTTATGGAGATTGTGTGTGATCTGTAACTCTGTGTGCATTTAGGCTTACACTGATGGCTATGTATCCTAATTGCACTTTTGTTAACAGCGGTTGAAGTAAAAAAATAATCATAGTCATATTTACTAAGACTTTAGCCTGAAAGAACGTTTCGCTGGTGTATTAAACAATTCGGCTGTATATATCAAACACACATTGTTTTTTTTGACTTACAGGGAGACTTAGGGAGTCTTATCGAAAAAAAAACAAAAAAAAAAACATTTGTTCATTTACTTCATAGCTGAATGGAAATGCACAGACATTCATACAGTTATAGACCTTCAAATAGCATGCAGCTGTTACCTACATTTACCTACATTTTCTTGCCTCTGCTGTCCACCAGCTCCTGATGGAAACGTTTGTGTCTTTAGCTCTTCATGGTCTGCTATGTTCACCATGTAGATGCTAACTTTTTATGGGTTGTTCAGGTTGAGAGTGAACCTCAACCATGTAAAAGCAAAAGACTGAGGTAATAGACACCGAAATGCTTCACAGAACCGAGGGGTTCTGTAACACTGTGTGGTAATTCTCTTGTGTTTTTTTTTTTTTTTTTCAGTGTGACCTCACCCCTTTCACCTTACACTTAGCAACCTAACCCACTGTTTCAAAAAACATTGATTAAAGCAGCTTTGAAACATCCTTTGCCAGTTGCTTTGGTATTTTTAGCACCCTACTGAAAGAACAAAATACTGCAAGACTGCCAGGAGAGGTGCTACGAGGTTCGAGTTCTATGTAAATGAGGTAACATAAGGGCAATATGTTGATATTTAAATGATAATTAAGTCATTGATGTCCCGAGGACCATGTCTATTCTCAGCTCAGGTAATCATCAGTGCTCCAGCATGCAGAGAAGAATAAGAAAAAAAACATATGGAGCTGCACAGCATTATAATAAAGCTTGAGGGGGCTTGCAAATAAGATAAACTAAAGCTCAGGTAGGTCTCTGTCCTTCATCTGTTTTCCCTAAAAATATATAGGATAAAGGCAGCAGTACAAGAACCTAGAAAAATATGCCGTAGATAGGAGTGATGTCACTCAGGCCTCAGGCTATACCATAATAAATGAGGTCTGGTGTATCTCTTTGATTTTATGTGGAAGCACAGGACAGGAAAGTCTGTGGATGTCTCACTGTAGTGTGATGCAAGTTGCTTGATTTTCTATGTCTCACCACTTATGATTTTTTATTTTAAATCTGCGAGTTTGTGTTCGACTAAGTGTCTCAGAGTATGATACCTGAGATCACTGCGAGATCGGAGATGAAAGACTTTCTGTAGCAGCGTGATATTTTTTGTGAAGAGCTGCTGACCTCACTGGTCATGCCTGGTTTCAATTTTTTAAAGGCAAAATCATTAAACATCACATCTACTCTTGAAATCTAGCCTGCTATCAGAAGGATGCTCACTCACCCAACTCTTGCATGTGCCACGATATTTCTCTGAATATTAATGTCAACCTCGTTTTCCTGGTGTTTTCATTCAAAAGTGCGATTGTCTCTCTCAAGTAAATCCCGGCGCCTGAGCAAAGAGAACAGCTGGGCCGTCCTCTTAAAACCATGTTTATCAGTCTTAGTAATACTCAATTAAAAAGATGGTTATTTAAAAGATGGCGGTGATAAACAGATGTGTGATCTTCTATTTTAATTACCGAGAGGTCTGTTCACTTATGACAAAAAAAAATTAAAAATGCTGTAGTATGATGGATAGATAGACTCATGCCTTCAAGCCCTTGAAGCTTTGAACTTTTCGTCTTTTCTTACTGCACCAGCCTGCTGCTCTAAATTCATTACACATAAATAAATCACTCCGCGTGTCTTCATGTGTCATATTGATGTCCGAAGTTCAATAGCGAGCCAATGTGATTTCATGCTCAGGTGCAGACAAATATGAGGGGAGAAAGAGAAGGGAGAGAAACTGAGAGAAACACAAATTTAGTCTGTCATTTCTATGGCTGTTATCTGAACTGAATTTACCTCTTAAGTCCACAATTCACTGCATTTAGAGGAAGATAGATGGCAAACAGACGGCGAGAGGGAGAAAGTCAGGCGCGAGGGAAAGAGAACAGAACACATGCAGAAGCCGAGACAAGTGGAGAGACAGATGGACACAGAGAGATCCACAACCCGTCTCAATACATAGAAATTGGATCCCCTTGATGACACTGAAGTGAGTAGCGTTGGAGAGGTGGGGGGGGGGGGGGGGGGGGCAAGGTTCTCTGTGCTCAGAATATAAGTCCAGTTTGTGAGTGAGCCTTGCTGGTAGAGGACAAGTGTGTGCATGCATGTGTGCGTTTGTGCACATGCTGGCTTATATGCATAAAAATGTGTGTGTGTGTGTATACAAGACCCTCATGCTCAAGGTTTCCCTCTAGAGCAGAATACAGAGAGTCCACAGAGGGCACCAAGCGGACACGACCCAAGGGTGCTTAGACTTTGTGAAAGATACTGTTGGACACCTGATGTCCTTTATCATGGTCAACACACTTCTGCTCTGAATGGCAATTGACTTATTGTGAATGTGTGCATGGACCTGTGATTCAATGAATGTGAAATGTGTGCGTTCTTTTCAGATTTTACCCACGTTTGTGCCATCACAATGTCCTTACTACTTTTAGAGCACGCAGATCTATTTTTTGCACAAAAAATAGGTTGGTTAAATAGCTTAAAATTAAAAAAAAAAAAAAAAAAGAACAAGTACAGCTAATGGATTTTCACTGTGCTTGATTCTAACCAAACCAAAAATGTGTATGTACAGCTAACTGTATTAGTAATCTAACCCATTATGACTTCCAAGGCCAAGGAGGATTTCATAAAACACTGTTATGGGGTTTTCAAGTTTTTCATAAAAAAAAAACAAGGCCCATTCGTGATAGCACATCCACTGCGTGCAGTATGTCCCCACTGTGTGGAAGCTGGTCCTTGATGCTAGTATATTTGGGAGAGCCCATAGAGCATGCAGTCCTTCTCTAGGCAAGCCAGTGGAGAGAATGCGCATCTGAGACTTCCACTGGCCGAGCACAATGAATAATAGGATAAAAAATGGGACTATTGGGTTCTTCTGCATTTTCTACAAGTCACTGGACCAAATGGATCAACTTATTGTAATCACTGAGGGGTGTGTGATGCTCAAAAAAAATGTATTCACCTTTTTACAGCTGCTACTTTCAATGATTGTTACATCACAAGTCACATGATATATGTGGATGTTGCAATTCCCTGTGCAGCCACAAGGCCAAACTCGACACAGCAATATCCTCAAAGTCTTCTCTCTTTAAGTGAAACATTGGCCACTGTTTGAAAATAAAACATGAATCTCATTTGTCATGCTGGAAATGAAAGCTAGCTTAGCTACATTTTCATAGTCTAGCCTATATTAGCTTCGCTTGGCCTGACTGCTGTGTCATATTATCAACATTATAAACTGCTCATAATGTCAGTCTAACATTTGATCATGTGGTCATAGTTGACTGATATATGCAAACTTGCCTCCATAGGAACACTGGTTACATAACCTTCGAAACCAACTGCAACTTAACCTTGTGCATGCACCATCTTGACCATCACTTTTACCTGGGACAGCTTTAGCCTCACTCTTTTTTAGAACAATTTTTACATGGTTCTTGTTTAAAGGCACAGCTGAAGACTGCATTTTTAACCAACTCAGCTAAATTAGCTAGCTGACTACAATGCTCTCCAAAAATAAGAAGCATGTTTTTGTTGATAGACTTAAAAGGCCCAAAAAGTTACAAGAATTTGAATTGGTAAATCTGCCCACATTATCATTGTAAACTGCACGTTGATGCAGGAATGGAAAACTTTACAGGTGCAGCAACAAAACTAAGAGGGGTGGGCAATTAAAACTCAATGCTGTCTTCCATTTTGTTGGCTCATCACACTGACACAAAACATGCATATATGAGTCTCTACTACTGACTTAATTATGTTTTATTTAAATATATCATTACATGTTTCAAATCAGGCTAAAACTCTGAATCAGCCAATATGAAAGTAACAAGTACTCAAGCTGATTCACAACATTGAGATCAAGCATGGATGAGGATGGATAATTATTGACTATAGACACAGATGTCTTCTGAGGGCAGTTGTAATAAAAAAGGTCCAGTTGTACCCAGTTAAACACTGTGTTGCACCCAGATGAACACTGGCAACACAACAAAATGTAGCAACAGTGGCCAGTATACTTTAAATTCATTAGCGTGAGCAACAGTGAGCAAAAACAGTTGTTTATTGTGTAGTTAAATAACATTTTACAGGTAGTCATACCAATATAGTGCTGCTGTGAGTTAAAAAAAAAAAATCAATATACTGTTAATGCTGAGTTTGAAAAGAGACTCCTGACCACCTCCTAAATTGCAGCACCATTTTTACCACAGGCCTATTTTAGGCTAAATGTAGCTTACATTTTGTGTTGTATAATGTAGAGGGGAATCAAATCCTTGATAATATTAGAATCAAACAAATGTATGAAAATCCCACTTTTCTTATGTTGTTTTTCACCATATCCCAAACCTTAAAACCAAGAAAGGACCTTTAACAGGGACACTATTGTATAATGTTAAGTTACTGATTTACAGACTTTGCATTGTTGATGATGAGATACAGACACACACAGTCCATCTTTCCATCCAGTTTTCCTCTCTTTCCTCCATTGTTTTTGTTATGGGAAACACAAAAGAGCTTTGCTGTTAATAATTCATGAAACAGACGTGAAATAGCTTGTACATCAACAGTGGGAATGCTTCTCTGTGAACCTATGCCATTCTCCCATTGTTTTTTTTTGTTGTTCTTTTTTTCCTTTTACACCTTTTTTCTTACTCCCACAACACCTGTTTGTACAGTAACACATGCAGACACAGAGATCCAGAGCCTTGAGGCACTCCAAATGTTCTAGCAACATCTACACACAGGAGACCAATTACAAAAACATCAGGATGTGTGACCCTTAAAGAAGTACTATAACCAAGCACAGAGAGGCTGGAAGTTTCAGACAAGGACATAGCACAGCTGCAGAATTGTTTTGTCTCCTGCAATGGGTAAGCAAAGGTTCAGTACCGTTCACAGCTGGGAAATGTCTTGCCAACTGTCATGTTTGCACTCTTTCCCCTGTTTTCTCTGTTTAGTTGTTACTCCTCATCCTATCTGCCCCTCCTCCCTTCCCTCCCTGGAGGCTATGGTAGGAGTAGTTAAATAATGCACCCTGCCATCCACAGTTTCAGGGTCAGTTATTTTTATGTTCCATTAACAATCCCTCAACTAGGGGAAGTGTAATCAGAGAGCAGAATCTTACTTAAGAACCGAGAGGCACCAATCTCTGAGTGCCACTGATGAAAATGGAGGGAGGTCTTAGCAGCAGCAGTGGGACAGGACAGCACTTTGAAGTGAGGCATTAGAAAAAAGGTGCCTGCGATTGATTTCACGCAAACAGGTCTGGGAACTTCAAAAGGCTAAAGAAGGTTTTCCCGGGCTTTGAATTTACCACTCACCCTCAAAAACCAGAGAGATAAGACCAGGTTCAGGGAAGGCCATTATGTTGCAGAGCAGAATGTGAGTCTTCTGATGGTCAGGTGGCATAAGACAGGAAACTGGACAAACCTTAACCCTGGACACAACAATAATGGACAATTACAAGTTTGACAACATTTGAGAACCAAGACTGGAACACTAATACCCCTTTTACACCACAATTAGCTGGTATAAGCAGATTTTTAAATGCTGGTACACCTACTTATAAAAGCCAATTGACCCCTTTTCCACTGCCAGTCATGTTGACCTTTCTGTTCAGACTGAGGACATACACAGCTGCATGGAGTTATGTCATCACATGCACTATATATAGCACACAGATGCGTTTAGGAAAGAGTGAGCTGCTAGCCACCATGCAAACTGGTAAAACAGATCTATCATGTCTCATCCCCAGGTTGGTGCTCCTAAAAGTGCTGGAGTCTCCGTGTGAGACACTTCAATCGGTGATTGTGTGTTTTTAAAACTTATTTTGGGGCTGCAGCTCACTCTTTCATCCCCGAGCACAGGGTAGCTGCTGTGTTTCTTGTGTAACAGTGCAGGTTTACATCAATGCTGATCAGAGCTGAAGCCGATAAATACCCGTGTCTACTGCAGAGGCATTTCACCGGGGTGTGACTGCTGATTGTACCCTTTTCAATTGCCAACAATGCCCAATGTTAGGGGGTCTTAGCAGACTTTTGACCAGTGGAAAAGGGGCTTAAATGTAATAATCCTTCAGTTTCTGCAGTCGCAGGTGCTACATTTCACATATAAACTATGTAGCATTAGAATAGAAAATAGAAAAATAAAATTAGATTAATATAAACATTAATTAATTTGAGTCCAATCAGTTTAATACCAGAAGCTGTGACTTCTAAATTCAATGGATCCCTGATCTCTACTTCAAAGTAACACAACAGGACAATGACTGAAATGAAAAAAAAAAAAAACTATACCACTAATACAGATAAAAAGTGGAGCAAAGAAGAGAAGAGTGTTAATCAATAGCTGATAAAATGAACTGTGTAAAGAACTGGGTAATGGTGGGAGAAATCATGTTTTGGCCATTTAATATACAGGTATACTACTAAATGATGCTAAGATTTCTACGAGTGAAATTTGATGGTTAAGATAATATTTTACCACAACATCAAGACATGAGCTGTAGATGAAGATCTCGCCAACTGTGAGCTCCAGCTGGAGACTTTCCTGGTCAGAACCCGCAGTAGTTGGTATTATGGGCCAGGAACTTCTTCATGACGGACTCTGGGGTGGTTTCCTAGGAGACAGTGTGTAACCACCGGCAACTGTCTCTCAGCTGATCAGCTCTTGGCAGTCTGTCAGCAGGCTTTCTCCATTGGCACTGCTGTGGATTTCTCTGTAGGCTTTTCTGCAGGCGGTCAGGGGCAGATTGTGTTGTCTGCCTTTTGTCTTGCGGGTTGATGCGAAATAAAGCTCTAATTGTGGCACTTTACTTTTACTAGATAACTTCAGAGGAGATTGGCATTGTACAGATGACACAAAAACTTTCAAATATGAATATCAAAATGAAAGTATAATCAAATCAACATAATAAATGCTTCCCACACCTAAGTACACCTTAGTAATACATTTGGATTACACAGTAGTCCTTTGAATATAATATTAATAAAAATTTAAACACCATTGTGAATGTTTTAATGTCTTTTACCTTGTGTGGAGCATGCTGACAGTATGGTCACATGGAAGATATTGTCTTTAACTTCATATTTTACATTTGAGTCATTCTATAGGATAGAAACCTGGAGATTGGCCTAAATTACATAAAAACTTTACATGGGCTACAGAACAGTCGGAGAGTTCATTTTAAATTGTTTGTGTCTGAAAAGAGTAAAGTGCTGGTTCCTTGCCACGACTGAAATCTGGCCTGTGGTTTGTAATTCTGTTATCATAATAAGGACAGAGAAAGAGCGGGAAACCATAGTTTGTGTGGGTGTATTCATGTGTGTGCCCAGATTTCACACCTTAGTGATAATCACAGTCCTTTTGGTGTCACTTTAACTATATATGTAACAATTAAATACAAACACAGAGATAAAGTCTTATTCTTTTGGTTGTTTACTCAAATTTTTCTTTGTGTCCATAGTTGATCCTCTGAAGCTGACCAATAGACCCATGGTCTGGTTGTACATCTTTCTGGTCTGTTTGTGGAAGAATGATCCTTCATTTGTTTCCTTTGTTATTTGATAGTTTGATGGTGTGAAGAGTAAGAAGGGTGACATTTTTGGGTCCATAACTCTACATGCCCTTATATGCACTTCTGTAATGGCTTGTGACTGATGCGAGGCCATGGACATCTGCTACAACTAACCAAAATGTTCATAGAGAAAACACAGAGATACACAAAATCAGTCACGCACTGGTCTCATGCACACGCACAGGGTTTGATTTCTGGCACCATTATTGGCTGTGCTACAACCCATTTCTTTAAGCCACAGATTTTCCCCGTTAGGTCCTGACTTTCCAGCTGCCCCAAACAGCTCTCACTCATGTGACAGGCCTGTCAATTAATCCAGCCAAACTGCAGTCAAGGAAAAAAAGTGGCCCATATCACCCAGGCCCCTGAAAGCTTGGATTATAACATAAACCGGGGGATTTTAGCCTTCCTCGTGATGAATTCTTTGCCAGCTCCACAGCCTGGCTTTTGACAGCTAATTATTTCATTAAACATCTTTCGATGGCTCTTTTCGTTTATCTTTCAATGACTTTAGCTGATCTAAATCCCACTGACGCACATGCTCCTCTGTTTTCGGGCAGCTTGACTGCTTGAGTGTCAGAATATATTGGTCTTGTTTGATGGGACTTTAGTTAAGGTTTAATCATTCATCTACCATTGATTTTTTTTTGGAGGGGGAAGAGTTTCTGTTTGTGTTTGCATGTGCAGGGGGTGGTGTGTGAGTTTTACAAAGGCAAAGAGAAACCTCTCCCATCCCTCTCTGTGACACCACCTTTAATGGTTTAACCACAGCTAAGGCTTGGGTCGCTAACATTGACAAACTCAAGCTTTTCATAATCACTATTATGAGTAAAGTAATTGCATGTCTGTCGTGACTGTACAATGACAGCGGCGTGTACACACATATTAACCCTCCTAATGTGTTAGAAAAGGGTTTACACCTTGAGTGTTTTGGGTCAGATATGACCTGTCTTTGAATTCACAAACAAGCACTTAAAAAAACACAAAACAAAACAAAAAAAAACTAATTATCATCCAGTAAAACGTTTTATCTGCTTTTATCTGACTTTTGTCCCTCACTTTTAAGTCGCTTTAGCCTCATTTAACTAACAGTATTTTTAGTTTAAAATAGGTACAGTTCATCTATTTTACTGCTTTTTTTTCTTAAGATAAACAGGTAAATATATTATCAGACAATGAGAGGCTAATGATAAATAAACAACAAAATAACTTGTTCGTAAATCTTGAAAATATGAAAGGTTTGAAGTGACATAGTTGCACGGAAAATAGCCTGACTTGTTCCAGCATCCCATACAGAAATGGCCTTACTGTTGGACTTGTGTACCCCTGCAAGCATCAACATGTCATGTGCCAGTCTCCCTCCAATTATTCCCAACACTGGTCTCACTTCTATGTTGGACATATCAATAATGATCTTTTCTATAGGCTGTGAAAACTCAGAGGTACATTGTATGTCTTGTCTTGTCTTGTCTTGACTGCACACCTTATGAGACCTGGGGCCCTTTTAATTATATTTTGTAATTGTTCTCAACACCTCATGTGTGACAAAGGCGGGGTTCCCATAATAATAACATTATAAAAGTACACAAAGTGACAGGTCAAAGGGTAGTGTGTGTGTGTGTGTGTGTGTGTGTGTGTGTGTGTGTGTGTGTGCGCGCATGCATGCATGTGCATATGTGCACACGTGCATGTGTGTGTGTTGTGCCTGCGTGTGTGTGTGTGTCTGTGTTTTTGTGTGTGGGGTGTGAGTAAAAGAGCGAGTGGTGGGGTGTTTGTTGGATCATATTATTTGTGCTACTCTACAAGTGAATTGAGGTGAATTAACCATAATTCAAATATTATTACACAATATCATTATATGATTTTAGTACTATTATTTGTTCTGTTGTCATTTTTGATATTCATTGTGGGGTGGCAACATTTACTCTGTATTTCTCTGCAAAAACAACCCGTCAATATTAAATTTGAGCCATAACACCACACATGTAACTTTTTTGATCATGTTTGTCTTTGTTAGAAGTTTTGATCAGACAAATAAAGGTTTCACACAACTAAATTACAAATGCAACACAACAGGAGGGTTAAAGGGCCTCTGTCATCGCTACACATTGTGTACAATTGTAAAGATTGTGTCTATGACACTATGACTGAAATGTGTCATAGTTTTTTTGGAGGTTTCATAAATGTTGTACTCAACAACGACGATGACGACAAAATGTAAAACCGAAAAGGTTATCAGATTAGATCCAGATTAACAAGTTTTTCCCCAAACTTATTCATTACACTCAGGAGGCTGAGTGTAAATAACATTTAATAAAAGAGACTGAAATGTCATTGTAATCCTCACATACAGACTATTCACCTCATAATAAAACAGTAAATAGAAGTTAAACTTTAAGAAAAGCTGCAAAGGTCTGTGTGGAGTATATTTTGTCATCAGTCCATGTCCTCCTGCACAGTTTGAACTGCATATCAACAAATCTTTAACAGAGAATATATACCATACCCCATCATCTAAAACAGAACTGAATGTCATGGCATAATGAACAATGATGTGTTCACTTACTGATGTACTTGGTAAAGCACTTTTGAACAGTGACATGATGGCTTGTGTTAGAAAAAGATTAATGAACCGTATAATCAGTGACTATGAATCTTTGAATTGAACCGAATCCATTATGAATCAGCAAAGCGATTCATAATTTCAAACTCTACTGCACTTGTGGCAGAAATAGAACCTGTCCACTGACATGCCGCTGTCCATGTCCGTATCAGGACATTTCGGAGGTAATAGCATCCACTATTACCACTCCTCCTAAGACTTAACACTTAATGTTGTGGTCGACCCAGAAAGGTGGGCTCTAGTTTCTGTGTTGTGTTTGTTTCTACTGTCTTTCATATCATGATTTACAACAGACAGATTTTTATATTTTTTTTACTAAATTACAATATGGTTAAGTGTAATATCCAAATCCCAGGAGCTGTAATTTTTTGATAAAGGTAAAATGTATACATAATGTGTACATAAAACTATTTCATCATCATTTTTATGTTTTTTTTTTCAGTAAAAGTGCAGTGTAAAAAGGCTCATTCCAACTGAATTGTGACTCATATCCACAATATCTGTCCAGATAATGACAATATACTTTATTTTTACACAATATTTGTACTGCACTAGAAGCTCAGCAAACATAAACTCTGAAAAGCATATATATATATATATATATATATATATATATATATATATATATATATATATGTATGTGTGTGTGTGTTTACTCAATTCCTACTTGTTGAATGTCTGAATAATGTCTGATTAATTCCATGAGGGTTGTAAATGACCAGACTCAAAGATAAAACTATTCATTCATTCATTCATTCATTCATTCATTCATTCAATCACTTAGTCATTCATTCATTCAGTCACATGTCTGTCCACCACTCCAGCTTTCCCACCCTTAGTTTCTACTTTTCTACATAAACGACACACTCCTACCTCTATTGGTGCTGGTTCACTGTGCAGAATCCAGAATTCCATCTTCCTGCATATTTCTGTCAACTTGAACCAAACACCTTCAGTTGCTCTGCCATTTTGCTCCACAACACTTTCTGGAAGCTGGTTTATCAGCACAACTCTAGCTCAATGTTCCAGCTCACTTCTCCAATCAGTCTGCATTTCTATGCTGAGACGTGAAAGGAAGAATAATAACAAATAACTTTAAAAACACTGCAGGGCAGCACAAATAAAATCTGTTGCTGTTTTATCCCCACAGCAACAGTTGTTTGTATGTCACTAAGGTAGTGTTGCATTTCACACAGAATGAAGCAATTTAACAGCTTATTAACAACAGATTCAAAATCAGGATGACTGATGGCTTCCATGGGGACAGAGTTTATTTCAGTAACCCAACATTTCAGCTCTAAACAAGGTATCACTGACTCGCACACTGTCACTGTCACTTTCTCTAACCCTCACACACACACACACACACATACACACGCACACACACATCACGCTCTCAATCTGCTTTGATTGCCTCTCTCCCTCTAGTCTATTTGACTGGCCATCACTGCCTCTGTCTCTCTGTGTTGCATGTTTCTTTACAGAAGTGAGTGTCTCTTTTGCTTCATGTCTGGTTTCCCACTGGACCCTCTCTGCACTCCAATTAGGTTTGTCACTCAACTACTGTGGATGGGATTAAGGGAAAGACAGAGTGGGAGGGAGCAAGTGAGTGAGGGGGAGAGATAGAGAGGGAGAGATGGGGAGTTGGAGAGAGTGAGGTGGAGCAGATTTTAAAAGTATAAAGAGACAACAAGAATGTGAGTCAGGGCAATACAGAACGAGAATGAGAGCAAAGGGAAAAGAGTGCAAGCAATGGGCTACGAGCGAACAGCTGGATTTGGCCTGGAGGACTTCTGAATAATGTGGTACCATTAAAGCAGGATTCATAAACTCATTGTCCTCTCTTCTCCTCCCTGCACCTCGCTGCAGATTTTTCGCTGTTTTATCCCTTTATTTTAATATTCCCATAACATGCATACTGGATGCTCTTGCATATTCTCTGCAGTGAATTTACAGCTAGTCAAACCACATATGGACAATAAGCTGCAGTGTTGCTGTGTACCCCGGCTATTGTAGCATATAGTAAGAATGACAAGGCAGTAAAGGTTTCCTATGAAGATGTAAGGTCCTGTTGGTTTTCGGCAGTCCTACGCACAGTAATATTGTATAAATATTTGATAGTTCAGATGTTGCGTATATTATGTTGATGGTGTTGTTGTTGCTGAGGCAAGGGAGCAGTGGAAAAACAGCAGGAGGAAGGAGAACACCGACAGCTGTGAGACTTAGGCAGAGTGCTGGCTGCTGATCCAATGCTGAACTTTGACCTGGTCATAAAGCACAGCTGTTCACCTTAGTAGAGAAATGTAATATGTCAAGAAATAAATACAATAAACAGTAGGTAGGAATAGTCCAAGAAAACACTTATCTGCTTATTTGTTGCTGGCACAGGTAACAGGTCTGCAGCAGGTTTTAAGATTGACTGACAGTGTTACATGAAAGCTCTGGATATCAAAGCTATTACTGTTCATCATCTGGAGACCATGACCTTAACCACAAGATGGTAGTGTACTGCCACCCTGTGCTAAATTTCACTGCAATCCATCCAACAGTTGTCGAGATATTTCAATAAAAAGAGAAAAATATTTATGCTGGAGGAAAAGTCAGGGGATTGCTAAAGTCATTTGGACTCAACCTCTGAAGACCTCGAATATCTGTAGCGAATTTCATGGCACTCCACCCAATAGTTGTAGAGTTATTTCACTCTGAATTCCACTGATGTTAACTTCATGGTGGCACTGGAGGAAAAGTCTCACCTTGGAGCCACTCGTCTGAACAACTTTTTATGCCAGTACATCCAACAGATTTTTTGAGTTTTTTTCACTGAGTAACTGAAGATTTTGACCTGCAAGTGGTGCAAAAGGAAACGTAAGGGGATCACTAAAGTAATTGGAATGTATCCTCTGGGGACGTTGGACATCTGTGGTAAATTTCATGACAGTCCATCCAATAGTTGTAAAGATGTTATAATCAGAACCACTGATGTCAACTTCACGGTGGCACTAGGGGAAAAAATCATCGGATCAACCAAAGTCAGTAGGAGAATAGTAGCAGGCTATTCATTCACTGGGGACCATGAATATCTGCACAGGATTTAACACAAACCCATCAAACTGCTCTTGAGATACTTCAGTCTGGACCAAAGTGGTGGACCAACTAACAGACAAAAGAAAAAAGTGGAATTGAGGAAACACTGAGGAAAGAAAGTTAATCCCAGAGAAGAACTTGAGCCCTGAAAAAGTATTTCCTCTTTATATACTTCTTATTCCCGTTCTCCCAGAGTGCTCTACCTTAATTAAGGGAGGGTTCAACAAGGCAAGGCTGTGCAATAATTTGAAACTTTAAGAAATATTGAGGCATGACCTATTTACTGCGGGGAGGCGGTCTGCAGTGGTGACTTCAAACAATGTTGTATTTTTATTTGAGTTTGCTTGCTCTGTGGTCTGCTTTATTGCCTGCAACCTGTTTCTAGGACAATGATTTACAAATCTCCCCAGAGAGACTGTGAGGGGCCAAGACTAAACAGACTGTTGTAATATTTGATCTTGAGATGTTTGATATGGAGGTGAAGAGGCTGCAGTTTTTTGTTTTTTTTTTTTGCTGTTTGAAATGTATAAATCAATCGTTTGTGATTCTAAAGACAAATATCAAATAAACATATCAAGCATTCATTTTTAAGTAATGTGAAAAGAATCCCATTTAAGTTTTGATATTGAATTTATGTTTCTGTGCGGTAAGGTGCTGCTAGAGATGTGGTATGATTAAGAAATCTCCTGCAGGGTAAAATCTCTTCAGTGGTTCAGATCTGCTTAAAAAAAAAAAAAAAAAAAGCGATGAACAATAATCAAAAGTGACAAAAAGCATCTGTGCTCTTAACACAAATACTGTAGATTCCACTGTGATCCAGGTGATGCTCAGAGTGGCTTAACGGCTCACAATACAAATGGGACCAAGTTCTGCTTAAGCAATATTCCAAAGAATGAAAGGCTTATGCCATTTAATGGGGGCTGGTGGAATTTAAGTCTTCAAATACAACTTTTATTTTGACTTGAGACCCTGTAATGAGAGGCAACATCCTCCTACACATGTTCAAACTTGATTTAGCATAACCACTGGGGATGCCCCGATGCCCCTTTACCACTGATCCCGATACCAATTATCTGTGAATGAGACTGGCTGATCCACAGCTGATATAGATCATGTTTTGTGTTTTGTAATAGCAGCTGCTTTAGTGGTTTGTCAGTCTGCTTACAATTACAATTACAATTACATCATCATATGTAATCTGCCCAGCAATTGCATGGTTAACACTGATGCTGCATAGTTCACCTGCTCCAATGGGGAGACCTGAGGTCAAACTACCCCCTGTCCCTCTCCCCATTGTGCCCCACCTCTGAGAGTGAGAGAGAAGACCTTCTCAGCAGCAGAAGCCTACACCACCAAGAAAGAACACCCACTTGGTGATGATTAACATATTAGATGTCAATAAAAGTATTAAAATGTGAGTTTACTTGACATTTAGGCTGTTACGGGGGTTTAGTCTGGGTTTAGTCATTTGGCCCTGAATAGTTGTATTTTTTATTTATAATTTCAGGTAAGTAATTATGAAGATGCATGAGTAATACTGAGTATTTTTAAATAAGAATATTTCAAAAACTCTGACACTGTGAATACAGCAAAAGAAAAAAGAAAAAAGGAACCATTAATATTCAAGGATCAGCCCAAACAGGCAAATCAAGTCTGATTTGGGTTATTAAGCCACTAAAAATCTATCTACAATTTGTTATGTAATTTAATAAAGACATTCTTTGACTGTAGATAACAAAAAGTCATGCTAAATTGAAAAGGCAGCTTAACCCTGATTAACAAATAAAAGAAGGTGGATAAAACAAGATTGGGTGGGTTTATGCCCCACCACCTCCCTGCTCGTTCCCCCTTTCACTCTTTTGCTTTCGTGGCCCAATCTTCAAAAGCCTCTTCTCCACTTGAGGGTTTAGGTGCATTTGAGAGCATATGTTCAGGTTCAGTAAATATTTCTTTATCCTGGTTCTAATGCCGTAACCAGAGCGACTGCCTGCTTGAGAGATAGGCTTCCCCACTTTGAAGTGTATAAGGTACTCAGTATGCGTAGGTGAAACTGTAAATGTGCTTATCTT
This sequence comes from Trachinotus anak, assembly GCF_046630095.1. Taxonomy (NCBI): domain Eukaryota; kingdom Metazoa; phylum Chordata; class Actinopteri; order Carangiformes; family Carangidae; genus Trachinotus; species Trachinotus anak. The sequence continues at coordinate 7,953,311 of NW_027273870.1, read as the reverse complement.
GTGTCAGTGTGTGTGTGTGTGTGTGTGTGTGAGTAACAGTGTGCGTGTCTTCTTTGTGTTTGTGTGTGCAGTTCAACAGATAAGGGGTATCCTGAATAGGTTGAGTAATAGCATTAGGTTGTGAACAAATTCATCTGAGAGCAGTGTGTTCTATGTGTGTGTGCGCATGTGTGTTTGTGTATGTGTGTGTGTGGGTGTGTACAGTAGTAAGTGTCTGGTAGAAAGAAGTTTTATACAAGTGGTCCAGAGTAAGGGACAAAGAAGTACAAGGATATATGTGTGTGTGTGTGTGTGTATGTAAGAGAGAGGGGCAGTAAGAAAGAGAGAGAAAGAAAGAGAGGGCGCTACTCAGTGTGAAAAACAACCTTGGCTGAACCAGCATGAAGCTTTTAAACCACTCAGAATTCTATATCACGTCAAAATATCCAAGGACAATCATGAATACCCTCCACCACACACACACATGCACACACACACACACACACCCTGGCATCCTGAGGCAAACTGCTTAGCCATGTTGTTTGGAGCACCTCCTCGTAAACAAAACTAATCACTTCATTTGACATGTGGCCTTTTCACCTCGTTTGGCACCACAACCCGATGACAACCTTCGCGCAACCTAAAATCTGAGCATGCCGACTCAAACATCAAGCCTCGCTAATGTGATAATCAATGGAGAGAGAAAAACAGAATCAAAGTGCTCGAGCTGATAAACAAAAAGGCCTCGCAAACAGCAAGAGTCGATCAGGCTGGCCTATCGGAGACCTTGGGTGAGGGGGGAGAGAAAAGAGGGAGAAGTGTGAGAAATGAGGAAAAGGGAAGGAAAAAAAAAAGAAAACTGAGAATACTTGTGAGGAGGTGGGGCAGGGGTTTGGGAGGAGCAGAGGGGAGATACACAAGGCTAGATGACAGGGGGAGAGGGAGCAAGAGGCCCAGTGGCAAATCTCTTTGGAGAATATGATGTGATTTATGGAGGCCATTACTCTGAAGGACAAACAAATGGGAGTTATTAGCGGCGTAACAACAGATGCGCGCGCACATGCACACACACACACACACACACACATATATATATATATATACACATGAATGTATACACGCTGAATGGGGGACAACATGCTGTTCAAAAGTACATGTGTGATGAATGAGGATTGAGAGTAGCACGCAGGAACTAAAAGCCCACTGCTTTTAGCAGATTTGTGACAGTTTTCAGTGCAATTACTGGGTTTGATTTGTAAATAGCTGTGTCAGTCTTGTATTGTGTTCCAAACTAAGTGTGGGCAACAAGTGGGCATGCAGTATTTTTTTTTTTTTTTTTTTTTTTTGCAATTAAAAAATTATAATAAGATAAGGCTGCAGCCAAAGCATCACATAAGTAGTATGATTTGACAGCATCTGAGTGTGTGAACACGCATGTGTTTGCAGAGGAAAGTTAATAGTGTCGTCGTTTTCAGTACAGAGGTGCATCATGGTGAAAAACTGACAGAAACTGACAGTGAAGGGAAAAAGCAGACAGAGGAAGAGGGAAGAGCTAAAAAGAGACGGGGGAGGACAGAATAGAGGCATACATACAAAATAGGAGGAAAGACAGAGGCGGACATACAAAGCAAAGAGAGAGGATGGGGGAGGGAGAGAGAGCGAGGGGAGGGAGAGAGAGAGAGAGAGAGAGAGAGAGAGAGAGAGAGAGAGAGAGAACAAGAGGTGCCAGTTTGCAGATGAGAGGCTTGGAAGCCAGAAGGCAATTTAAACAGGCTTGGCTCCCTCTCAGGCATGACAGACTGCTCATTCCCCATCCTCACACACACACACACACACATGCGTGCGCACACACACTGATACAAAGTCATTCATGCATGCTGGCATACAAAACTACTAAGAAAAGTTAAACAACCAGCAACACTCAAGAAGCACAAGTGTGCAGGCAATTGTCGGAAAAAAAGTACAAAATTGTGCAGATGCATATGCAAAACATTTGAGCTTTATGGAAGTGTGAACTATACAGCCACCCAAATCCTTTCAATCCCCCAAACTCTGCATATATACCAAAATGTGTGTGTTCAAGCAAAGAAATACATATATTGAGTACTTACACAAACAGTGCACACACACACAATCATTATCATTTCACAGCTTGAAACTGGGGAGTAGATTGAATAAGCCATTGTGCGATAGCAGACATACTAATGGTTATTAAAAATCTACATTCAATGCGCTCTCACTTTCTCAGTTTGGGCAGCTTGCCACTTACTGCAGTTCGCACAGATAATAACAGGAATTTTGGGCTTACTCTACAGCTGCATTGTCTTCTCTGACAGACAGAAATGAAAGAGATGGAATCTAACCTGTCCCTGTAGCAGAGCAGTTATTCCAGTCAACTTTTGACTTTGATTGACCAAAGAATCTCTTTCATTTGCTTCACTTGTATTCTGAGCACAGCACATCTTGCACCTTCGTTCTTTTTTTTTTTCCTCACACCTGACTTCAGTGTTATTGAGGTGGATTTGTTTTCTCTGAAATTCAATATCTCTGTGTCTGTCTGATGCTGTGTGTCTGTCTGTCTCACTGTCCCCTGCTTGTCCTCTCTTAGCTTGGATATAATCAGTGTGGCCACTTACTTTATTTGTCTATTCTGTCAAACATATTTATGCAAGTCAAACATGACCAATATTAAATAAATAAATAACCTTGTGGAATAATTACATAAATACATGGAGTAAAATATCCAAACCGTTTTCAGTCAACAGTCTCCGTAGTGGTTTCTAAGTAGAGATGAAATGGTATAAAAATGTAATATCACAATTATAGTGACCAAAATTATCACAGTGTTCAAAGAGTAATAACTTTCATCAATTTTTATCATGGAACGTACAAACAAATAATTAGCAGCACTTTTTGTTTGCATTTAAACATTAAATTAACACTGCTGACTCATCTGTGTCACAGATGAGGACAATGAACCAGTAGTAGTACTGGGTTTGCCTTCTGCATATCCACTCTGTTCACAAGGGAATAGCAAATGCATTATTTTTATTATTATTATTATTATTATTTTCCGAGCTGTAACATTTATTCAGAGCACACAGACATTGTGAACGGACCTGTCACGTGCCCAGCATGATGCTGTTAAACTGCAAACACCACAGCTACACTGTGTTTGGGGATGAAAGAGTGAGCTGCAGCCCCGTATTAAGTTTCAAAAACACACAATCACCAACTGAAGTGTCTCACACAGAGGCTGACAAGTGCCTGTGATGACATTACTCATTGTGTGTCCTCTCCGGAGAGATAAGCAAACTCATCGGGCAGTGTGATAGGAGTCAATTGCCTTCTTTAGGGGGTTTACCCACATTTAAAAAACCTGCTAATACCTGCTAATTTTGCTGTAAAAAAATCTCACACTACTGCCTTGCACCATATTTTGACTGAAACAAAACAAACCCACATTGCTTGCCACACATACTTATCATTTGTCAGGTCAATCATATAAATATTTAGGTATTTCTGCATGATACAACAACTTGTATAGCTGAAAATACACAGAATATATTTATATAAATTAATGACATGGACGAAAAAAACAAAAAAAACACTACCATTCCTTTCACCAGCAGTCATGTGGTGTCCACCGGTCGATTAAAATATGGTGTGGCACTAATGAGTCAGACTTTGATGCACTGGCTGCTCAACCATTTCACGTGTCTGTGCACAAATAAACTCTAGTCATTAAGCTTACATTGGTGCAAATGAAGTTGAGCTGCTTGTTTGTGTGTGTGTGTGTGTGTGTGTGTGTGTGTGTGAGAGGCTTGGCCCTGATTGAATTTGCAAGTGTTGCATATATGCAGTGCACTAACACAGGGGTCTACAAGGTTAATGAAAACAGGTTTCAAATACATTCATACGGATGACATGAGGACGGAATTATGGATTATGACTACTTGGCTGGCTGACAACCACCTATTAACATGTCTGACACATTCTTGGACTGTCTGTCTACCTGCCTGGTTGCTCCTCAGCACACTTTTATTTGTCAGGCTTACTTATCTGCTGCCATGTACCAACTTGCTTGTGTCAGTACTCTTGCCAGTCCATTTCTAGCTTTACAGTATGTCTTACTGTCTTCTCATGTGGAGATCTTTACCTCAGTCTGACTCAGATCCCCTCCCGTCTCCCTTTCCCATCACCAGCTACCATTTTTTTATCCCTTGTGTTTCTTAGCTGTCTATGGTAATCTAATGTCTCTTCATCGGGAGCTCAGCTGCATACCGAGATTAAAGCCCACAGATGGAAAAAAAATAAGGAGACAGAGCCTGAGAGATTGGTAAATAAAACAAAAGCTTAGAGTTTTTCCTCGGGTGCAGGTAATAGGCACTTTCCTCTCTCTTCACTTTATTCCAAGAAAAGTGACTCACTTTCAGTTCTCTGATGCAGTTGAAGTTCGTGAAATCGCATGTTGCATTTTCCTCTCCATCTAAGCCAGTTTTACATTAGTTCACTCTCTTTGTATGGGAATCCACAGGTAGTCTTAAACCCCATTTCCAATGGTAAGCCTCTCAACTCTAATGCTCTTGTACTCAGAGCTTCTTTGTGCCTGTTAAGTGTGTGTATGTGTGTGTGCATGTGTGTGTGTGAGAGAACGGGGGTGTATGTTCATTCATACTGTAAGTAAGAGTACGCATGTAGGTATATTAATGCTCCATGCCCATGTGTGTGTGTGTGTGAGAGATGATTTTCAGTGATGTGTGTGTAATGTGCTTCCTCACCATGCCTTTGCCAAACCCTTCCAACATACTACAGTTGTCCCTTTACCTCCACAACCTCACACCCGAATGGAGGGTGCAGTCCTGTCAGCCATCCTCCATTCGCCTGACAGTTGCCATGGTGACCGTCACTACACCATGGAGACAGCAGTCGGAAGCTGACTGGGAGGGTGGAGAGGGGAAAGCAGCACTTAGGGATGAGAGAAAGATGATGGCAGGTAGAGGAGAGGACGGCTGGTACAAAGAAAAGAGTTGAGGAAATGCCGAAGGAGATGTCACAGAGGCTCCGCGGGAGCAGCTGGGGTGAGAGGAAGGAGGTGATGGAGGTGAGAGAGACTTTGACACAGAGAAATACAGACAGAGAGCCAGAGAGAATGAGAGACAAATCAGACATTGAGACCGTCAGTGTGTGTGTGTGTGTTTGTGTGTGTGTGTTTATAAACAAAAAGTACCACTAAAGCAAAGGGAAAATAAAATCCCCACTTCTAGAAGTTGTCTTCATTTTCCACACGAGGGAAATGGACTTCAGATGTGAAAGTGTGTCCTTTTCAGTGAATGCTAACCTTGAAAACTATTTCATAAGAGCTATTATTCATCTTACCAGCCCCCAAGTTCAATTTCAAAACTTAGTTCTCTCACAAAGCGAACGGGAGAGAAAATATTGCATTAGCTTTATTTACTGTGTGCTCTTTCAGGAGACAAATACAATCTGGGGCAAGAGGGGTGAGGAAGAAGAGGAGTAAGAGCAGGGGAGAGTGGAATGGGAGAGTAGGATGCTGGTTGCTTTGGCACTTACTAAAAAGCTGCATTTAGCACAGGTAAATTATAGGGCCTATTTCTGTTGTGAGCCTGCTATGAATGCTCCGACATCTCTGCACCTCTTTTATGCCTGTGGCTGTGTGTGACTGTGTGTGTGTGTGTGTGTGTGTGTATTTTTGTTGGAGAGTAAAAGCGTGTGGAAATGTGTGTTTGCTAAGTATGTGTATATGTATGCATAGATATGCATGTGTGTCTTTGCACGCCGCCCACAAATAAAGCTTGCACGCCAGAGGGCCAAACATCAAGGCGCTGTTGTTCCTTATTAGGAGCCCCAGTGGCTTTAACAGAATTAGCAGAAAGAAGCAAGCAGTGCCGCGCCCTTAGATGAGCTGATCTCAGCACTGATACCTGTCACATTTAAAAGCCTCAGTCTGCACACCGTAGAGAATCAGATTTACACATGCGAAGGGCAAATACATTAGCAGAAACACAAACCTGTCAGTCGCATTTCCCAAGCATGCTCTGACAACAAGGGATGCAGAGAGAGAGGTGGGAAAATCCATCTACGGAAAAATCAAAACAGTGTTTTTATCTCAAGGTTTTTGCTTTAAGACTGGAAATTATATGAGCACTGAAAAACAAAACAAGGCTAGTGCTTGTTTTTTTTTTTTTTTTTTTCATCTCTCTGGTGCAAGCTTGAAAGTCCTAATATTAAGACACTAAGGGTGCGAGGTAATGGAAGGAATAAATCTTAACTTGGTGAGTCATATTATGCTGCTTGTGGAGTCTAAGTACGGCACATATTTGTCAGAGGGAGAGAGAGAGAGAGAGAGGGAGAGCAAGAAAGAAAGAGAGAGAGGTAGCCTCACGAGGGAGAGCATGATGACAAATATTTCAATCTGGATGGAATATGCCTTGTTGTTCCTTCCCCAACGAATAAAGCACATCATCTGTGTTTCACTGCTCAGGAAGTAGGAATCAGAGCTGGGTTAAATGGTGTTTGCAAAATACTATAGTATTTGTCGTATCTCGCCTGGAGTGACAGATGGGTGGGGTTTGCCACAGGACAGAGGAAAGTGCTCCAGACAGCAGCAACAGTCACAGCAAATACATTCTGAAAGTTAAAGGTGATCCTTGTATTTTGATACAGTCATCTTAATGAGTGCGTAAATTTGAAGCCCCTAAAAACTTTTATTTTCAGATGCTTAGTATTTCATTATAATATTAAAGGTGCATCCCACAGATTTTAAACATGAGGGTCAAGTTACTTAAGTTACTGAGTTGCATTATGGGAAATGTAGAAACTGGCAGTTTTGGGGCTTGGCCCATACTAGAGACTAAAAGTCAACACCTGCTGCTTTGATTTTGATGATTTTTTGTTTCGTCTGTTGTGAGTCCCTAAACTTTTTGAAAGTGTATTACTGAATCACATATTCATTACTAAGGGCGCAACAATATGGACATTTTTGTTGGACTTATTATTTGTAACCCACAGAGGACCATCCATTAATGTGTACCACAATGCACAAATATTTCACTATCCACAAACATTTGCAGTGATACAAAGTTGTTGTTTTTTTGAGTGTGTTGTAGAAAATTATATCCACAAAAATACAGAACGATTTGCGAGTACGTATTAATTGCTCTGTAAAAATGGATGCATTCTCAGCCACATTGTAAATGAGGGTCCTTACTCAGTTTTCTCCAGAGAATTAAATGTAGGACGATGACTATGGCGATGACTGTACAGCATTCTGATTGCTCAAAAGTAAAAGCTACAATTATATTGGTTACATCAAACGTGGGTGTGCCAACATCTCATTCCAAGGTTACATAAATGTAATGTAAAAAGTGCATTAGTGCTCTTAATAAATGAGCAAGCCAACCATGGAAGTTATGTGACATTCCTTTTTTTTAAACTGAGCCATGACCTCCTCAAAACAGCAACAAGAGCAAGGACAGAAATAGAAAGCTCTCATGTGGAAAAATCAAAACAGTTCACTCTGGCTTTAAATTCTGTGCTCGTGTTTGACGGAATTTCTTGAGCAAGAAGCTGATTATGAAAATAGTTTTTTTTAGGGCATTTAGATAAATCTAATATAATAATATTTACTGTACCTATCTTGCACCATGGCAGAAAATCAGCATAAGAATGTCATTTTTCATTATACAGTGAAAAGGGCCTATAACACAATGAACAAAAAAATGTTAATTTTCCTTTGACATACAGTAAAAGCAAGATGGTGATAGGTGTAGTCAGTCTGCAGCTGCCTCTGGATGCAAGGGGAGGTTGGATGTTGGGTGAGCTGTGCTGCAGGAAATGTTTCATATTCTCCCAGTGACAATTAGAAGCAGAGCATGGTTTTGTTAAGGCTATCCCTGACACAGGAGAAGAAAAGGAACCCACTTTACAGTAGCACACGGTGTCAAAATGAGTTAAATTGACAGTTGTAGGTATATGCATGATGTCAAGTTGGTCGACAGTGATGTTATTGTGACATAAAGGAAATAATTTGACAGGTGGGAAATGTTGGTTTAGACCCCGTGTGTTTTCAAGCGGGAAAGGATGTGTCATTGACAAGCTGCACTGATGCAACCTGGAGAAATAATAGATGAAAAGCACACTTCCTGTGCGGCCTAATCAGGTTCCTGCCTACCGCAGGTGCCACAGACACAGCTCTCTCTAACCCTATTATTTCAGACACAATCATGAAGAAGAAAAAGAAAAAAAAAGTCTGAAACGAGATAAACAAATTGCTGTCTCCAGTCCTTGTCCTTGACATCGCAAAATAATGTAAGGATAAATATAAAAAATTCAGAATTCATCACAGTGAGCTTTTTGAGAAGGCAATGATGAAGCAATCAAAGTGAAGAGTAATTTTAAAAGCAGAGCTAATGCAGCAATCAGCTTTGGGTGATTTGTCAATAGCAAGCAATTCATGCTTCTGCTCTGGTGCAATGCCCTCCAGGTAAACAAGGGAAACCAATGTGAAACATTCAAGAGCACTCTTCCTCTCCACCACACACAGACACACATACACACACACACACACACACACACACATACACACAGACACGCACACCTCCTCATCTGTTGTTGTCAGCATGTTAATCAGGCTTTGGTATGGTTGTAGCCCTGAGGCGCTGAGTGATATAAACACAGATAGAATAAATATCTCATTTTAGTACCTTTAAATGACGAACTTTGTTGTCTTCCTCCCTGATGACTCTGAGAAGAAAGTTTGTGATTAAGTATTTATGTTGTTTAGTGTTCAACAAGGCCACTATCTCTCAGATGCCGAGGCATTAAACCTTAAAAAAGAATGATACTGCACAATGTGCCGCTGTGGTGAGTGCTACTGACCTTTCTGGGAGAGGCCATCGGTGGTACACGGCTGGCATTTGAAACGAGATCATTACGGCTCTGGTTTTAATTGAAGCCTTTATCTCAGGTGTAATCAGGGCTAAATAAACAACACTGGAATCATCCAAGACCCAATTAGGCCTATGGGGAGAGTTGTGTGTGGAGATGCAATGTGCTGCTTCTTCATAATCAGCTGAAACTAATACTTGATGAAAGAGTCTGATATCTCTACCTGTCTCTGCAACTAATTGTCTGTAATTAGTACAAGGCAGGGGTAATTGTGAAGGTTGATGTTATTATGAGAAGTATCATTGGGTACAATATTCAAATTTCCTATTGTGTGGGCTTTGGAAAAAAAAGGCCTCTGGAATGCCTTTAATTGCTGTCATAATGGGCGCTTTCACGTGGGAATATTACATGACACCATAAAGACATACTGAGGATGTTTGAGAAATGAGGCTTCATTAGGATGATTCTGTCATCTCTTAATCAGCACTGAAATGGAAGCTTCCACCGTGGTCGACAGGCGTTAATCTTCACATGATGCCAAAGACCTCTAAATGACTCCACACCTCTGTGGCCGGGGAAAGAAAGAAAAAAAAAAACTGACAAAGTAAAGTAAAGACATACCCGTGATACTCTTCACTAGTTAATTAAGTGACGAAATAAGCTTGGAAATCCCCTGAATCAAATTACACGATGGGGTGAAACACATAAAGTATATACACCACTGCTGCTGTGTAACAAATAGGCTTAATGCAATCACACATCTTTAATGAAATCGTGAATTAATGTCTTAGATCTTTGCTTTTATGAATTTGCCTCCGGTGGCCAATGCACCAGGAAGTCAACGGAAATTATTCAGCCGTTGCTCTGTGGAACAGAGTCTGTGTGTGTCAGCACATGCCTAGGAGGGAACGGGGAAGTAATAGGACAATGAGGGATGATGCACTTATTCCTTGATATTGCAATATTGTGTGTGTATATAAGTGTACTTTTCATATGTTAATACATCTACTTCGGCAACGATTTACATGTAAATGCAGGCAATTACTGATTCAATGACTCCTGTTTAACATATGGAGCAAGTTTTCTTCTCTCGTTATCCTCATCTGGTGGGTCATGACACAAAAATGGCTCACAGGTGTGTTTCGAGTGGATTGCGTGTATGTTGAAAAAACAAATCCCACTTATTTTCAAGTGAGCAGCTGTCATGTCACCTTACTGTGCATCTTCAGCAGTTTTTGCAGAAGAAGACAATACTAAAAGCAGTTTACCACAAATGAGATCCTCTGTTATTATCCCTGATAATAAGAACTGAAAAAACTATTTTGGTTGATAAATGATTACTGTGCTGTTAATGGTGATGTTAAATACCATTTTCACTGCTGATTTCTGTATAACTGATTTGGTAAATCTCTATAATTTGTCAACCTTTGTAAAATATTTAAAAATCATGCTGTGGCTCTATTAATGGCTAATAAATCATTACCTAATACTTCATATAAAACACTCAATAAGAGTGTGTGTGTGTGTGTGTGTGTGTGTGTGTACCCTGTCCTCGCTCAATCTGACATTGAGCGAGGACAGTGTACAAACTTGGACAGGTCAGCAGTCTATCAGAGGGCTGATATATAGAGACAACAACCAGCCACACTCACACTCACAACTACAGGCAACTGAGAATCACCAGTTAGCTTAACCTGCATGCCTTTGGACTGTGTGGGGACGAGGAGAACACGCAAACTCCACACATGAAGGCCCCAGCTGGCTGGCAAGTTCGAACCCAAAACTTTGTTGTTGTGAGGTGACAGCACAGACTGCAGACTTATTTTAAGAACCCTTTCTCATGCATTACTGTTATAACCATATATATTTTATGTTTACTGTCATTTATAAATGACTTATTGACATTTATAACTGCAGATTTGTTTGCTTATTAGGTTCTTGACCGCTTATTAATTATTTAACTTGTGATATAACAGCCTGAGATCCTGGCAATCCCAGTGTTGTGTTTATTAATGTTTCATAACTAATCTACATGGAGTTATTAACTGATTTGTTAAGCATTAATAAACATGTTACAAACAGTTACAAATTATAAACCCTTTGTAAAGGGTTATCTATTATTTATTAGTCTTTAAACCTCAACAACTACAGTGGTCACTGGTCCCTACTCTGAGATACGACCCATAGGAGCGAACCAGAATCAGACATACTGCACCCTTGTCAGCATGGAAACAGTAATTAACATGTGATTAAGGTTATGGGACCATCATGATTTGATTAGGCCAAAAAAAATGTATCGGTTAAGTTTAGGAAAAGATCTTGGTTTGTGTTAAAATAAATACTTTCATAAGGTTAGAGGGCATTTGTCGTCATAGTTACAGTAATAGACGGGCGATTAATGTTGTGGCTCAATATGCTGCATCATCTGACTTCTTCTATTGCTCCCATCATAATTACTGCGGCTGCTAGAACTCACCTCTAGACAATGTATGGGGTAATGTCTTTACAGGAGGACAGTATGAAACAAACGATTATAGGCTAAATATTACATTTATTTATTGGTCCTTTTATTCTATAATGAGGAAAGAAAACATGAATAAGAAAGAAAGAAAACATGAACAGCCCTATCCACAGCACATGATACAGTCCAGTAAAAGCACAGGAACAGTCCACTGAAGCAAAGAGTTAAGAAAACTGAAGACAATGTGAAATGGCTTTCAACCTCCATGCCCTGTTCTCAGCACTTGCTCGATCTTGTGACTCATTGTAAATGCATTAAGAGGTAAGTGGATGTGGAGTTGACTTTTCACAGTGTGAATGAGAGTGACTGTGGGTGTGATAATGATAAAAAATAAAAAATGTCAGCAGCTCATCTGATACACGGCAACATGGCTTAGCAATCGACTCTCCTACAGCCCCACAGGGGTTATGTTACAATGCTCTTTGTTAGCTAAATGTCAGCGCCCCACCTGGCTCCTATCATACACTGTCTGATACCCCCAGGCAGCACTCACAGATTCCGCTGAGGTCCAAAGGTTCAAACTCAGTTTCTCGGTCAGTTTAGAGCCAAACGTACAGTGCTGCACACCTATCTGAGCAAGGTGAGGGTGAAGACAAGTGACTCCAGCCTGCTTTTCACTTGAGGACCAGCACATGTGTCTTATCAGGACTAGTGACAATGCCTCAGCTTCACTTCCTCTACAAGTTATTTTTATTAGAGATTTTTCTTTCCTTCAGACAGCTTATCATGTAAAATTTCAGTATGCATGCTGAAGAATGTCAAATTATGAGGTTAAAAATGCAAATTATGTTGTCCTGTGGAAAAAAAAGCAAAGAAAAACCCACATTATTTATTCTGTGTTGGTCTCCATGATTACAAGACCATGAAAAACTGCAGGGATTGATAACACCTGATTAACTAGATGGCAAGCTGCATAACACCCCAGAGTATATTTTAAAACTTTGACAGTGTGCTTGAATTTCTTTGAATGCTGGTAAATCATGAAAGCAGCATCTGTTGTGCTACTTATTTAGTTAGAAGTGCTTCATGAATAGATTTGGTCAGACTCGACATAATGGCCCTGTTTGGAATACATTTTTCAGATGCTCTTGACTTCTCTGAACCTGAGCAGCTGTGGAGTTCGTGTGCTCTGTGAAGATCTTTCAGGCAGGTTTGAATTAAGTCATTCATGTGAATAATGGAGGAAATATGTGTTGTATAATTTTGTGGTCATTGTCAAGCATAATGAATTTTTGCACTTTTCAGTGTTTTATTGAAATTAGTGTCTAAAAAAGTGTAATGGTGATTGTGGGGTGAGTGCTCTTCACTCATAAAAAACATAGTGTTAGCCAAGGGTTAGCCTACATTTGTGGCGTTGGAGGGACGTTGGAAGTGGGTGCTTAGATGTGTGTGACTGCCCACATCAACAACATCCAATTACTCCTGAAAGTTAAACTAACGACTTTCAGACCCTCATAGTGTTATTATATTGCACTACATAAAAACAGAGATTGACCATCCACACATCTACCCAACCACACATTTACCAAGCATCCATTCAGCGAACAATCTCTCCCTTTCTCTCGCTGTTCTGCAGTAACACCTACACAAAGTGCATTAACTTAAGTTGCATTCACTGACATTTATCATTACAAGCTCAACATAAAAATGGTGACTGTATTATCCTGTGGCCATGTTGGCCCTGATAACGAGCTTCAGAGGTTTGATGGCCTCATTATCAACAGCTTGGTATGCCAAAGGACCCCCTGCAATCGCAGCCAAACTCCATTATGTCCTATAAACCCCCACCCCATCCCATCCACATGCCCCCTAAGTTTGTGTATGGGATTGGAAGTTAATAATAAAAACCATCTGACTGTCTACACCAGCACCGACCCACAAAGGCTGTATGTTTACTGACTCTGAATGGAAGCACATTAGAGGAACCATCATGCAACCATCATAACATTTGGCTACCAAATTAGTATCATTTATGGTGACACAAGTAAACCTTGCTGGTAGATTTCCCATGATTGCATTTAATTATGGCTGTGTAGCTAAATTGTACTGAATTTCAAATAATAAAGAGTCAATGCATTTTCTGGCATGTATTCATGTTTCTGTAATGTTTGCATTTACAGGTTAACAACTCATAATATATGACAACTGCTGAGCAGGCATGGTTTCTGCCTGTATCCATGGTGAGGGCTGCTTCCAGCTTATATAGCAAGAGATTACCTGTTTATTTATACGCTCCCACTGACTACAGATTGTTCTCCACAGCTGTGGGCCTGACTTCATGCAGAGTGGAGCACTAAGTGAAGAGGGACTGATTTGAAAAAGGGCATAGACTTCTTAGAAAAGACACAGACTTCCTATGAAACTGTGACTCTCTGCCTTTGTTGTAGTGGTGAGCCACATGTCATTATGACGCTGTGGGAGTTAAATTAAGTGCAGGCGGCACTTGAGGCAGGTACAATGTTAAATGTGTATCAGCTGATAATAAGAGAGCAGCAGGTACTGGTTGAAGCTGTGGTCACAGTTCTTGTTCAGAATGAGTTGTGAAACAGGTAATTATCAGGTAAGGAAAATAATTAATTTAATTGTGCCATTTCATATGCTGATTTTAAACTAAGAGATTCAAACTGGTTCAGTGCCTGACAGGTTTTGGAGAACAAACTTTTATGAGGACCTGATCTCGCATAAATCATTTCAGTTTTAAAAAGTACTCCTGACCATCCAATTATATCAAGCAGCCTCTCTATTTATTCCATGACAAGTAGTGACCATGTTGCCCAAAAAAAAAAAAAAAAAAGTATTGAACTGACTTTTTTTAAGTTCCTCTGCAGACATATTTTAAACTATGTAAAATACTCTGCCATGATTAATATTTTGTTTAACATGATTTTCCCATATTAAAAGTGAGAAAAATAAATAAACAAAAAACTGGGGCTGGAAGCACATCTACACTTACTTCCTCATTGAGAAATCTGGATCAGGCCTTGTGCCGTGTCCACCACTGCTGCTTGTGCTGGATATCAAGATGGTTAGCCGAAGAAACATCTGATGGACTTAGTCACATATTTGAGCCTCAGTCAGGCCCATACTCAGGAGTTTTTGAGGAGCTTTTTGTGCACCAAAAATAGTGACTAAAAGGTGTATCAGAACGGAAAGTGTAGTTAACTGGTTATGCATTAAATGTTTATTTCGCTCATGATATGTCTTGTATTATTGATATGTTAACAAGGTTTAAAACTTGATTTTTATCAGCGGGGGTCTTTGAATGGAGAGTACCAGTCTAACAGTTAAATCTTCTACAGAAAGACCTTGTTAATATTGCTTGACTAGTGTTTCTTTAAGTCCAATTATCATGTGTCTTTTTAAATTAGTCCACACCAAAAGTTTTACTGAAGCCCACTTTAAACAAGAGGAGTGTCTGACAGCACCTGTAACACGTTTTTCTGTCACAGAGGAAATAAATTCCCGACGAATGAAAATAAGTTGAAAGTGAGTCTCGTCGTCTTCACTGCAGAAACAGACCACAAATCTGTCTAACAGCCGAGAATTTCCAATGTCACAGAATGTGCTGATAAGGAGCTCAAAAAGACAGTTTGAAAAAGGCTAATAGTCAGAGGAAAGTATTCTGACCACTTCTGAGAGCCTGACAGATGGGTCTGAGTATGTGACTGATAGACAAGCTGCACAAATGTTACAGTACTTTCTGCCTTAATGGAGGGATTTCATGTTTCGTTTTTACTAGAGAGGAGGATGAGGACTCTTTTCTGCTTGGACTGTACTTTTTCCAAATAAAGGTGTTGAAAAAAGAGGGAGGGTAGGGTTAATTAGGGTCATCTAATATCTTAGCCAATATGATAATTGCCTCACTTAATGCATATCACAGCGATGTTAAGACAACAATGATGGATTTATTGATATATTCATCAAAATGAGTTATAAATTGACAGTGGATGTATGAAACTTTATTTCCACAAAATTTCAAAGGCACAGCAACGCTGTAAATTCATTTTGGTCTATGAGATGTGAAAACTCAGTGTGACAAAACCTTACTTCATTGCCATGAAATACGGCCAGATGTTATAAGGTGGAACCTCTGTGCAGGAAAAGCTGTGATCTAGATGTTTTCATATACTGCCAGCAGCTACAGCTGTTATCTATGTGCATGGTCTGAATTGAGGACACAGATATGCGTTTGCTCACAGCATTTAATGGCGAGTCTAAGGTCACATTCAGTCATCACCTTCCATACTTTTCTCTCTCAGTACTCTCAACACTGTTACGAATGAATGTGCCAGTCCCAACACCTAAGGGCACTTTGGCAACACAGCCATCCTGCACACTTGAACCTACAACCTCCGACAATTTGCCATTAGCAAAACACTCTGAAAGTCCCTGCAAGCCACGAGGCCAGGTGTTTCACTAAGAGCCACTCAGACTATTTTTTCACCCTGAGCAACACTATGGTTCGAACAGGGAAGAGCTTTGAGCCGGCAATCTGTTGCCAGCTACACATTGGTTCCACAGGTACCACTGAAGATGCATAAAAAAGACCGGAGGATAGTACTGTGTCCGGCACAACCCCCCTCTGAGGAGTATCAATAATTCAAAAGGACGAAGATTTTGATACATGAGAGTAAAATGCAGCTTGCTCTCCCCCCTCCTGTGTCAGTATTTTGACAGCGAGTGCGAAGAGGGGAAGGAATCCGAGGGGACTCTGCCATGTAAAGTGTTCTTTCATGTTTTGCAAAGTGAGTGCTACCTTTCCCTCTACATCCATGAAATGGAGAGTTAAGAAGAAGCCACTGTGAGGGTACAGTCTGTTCGGACTGACTGACTAACTTAACGACTGACTGGCTGGGAAAATGACTGAGCTTCATGCCGCCAGTCTCTTCTTCTCTGCGACTGCTCCCGCTTCTGGTGTCTCACTCTGTTTCTTACTTCTTCTGTCTTTCAGCGTTCATTTTTTTTTTTTTTCATTCTTAAACACCCTCACCTCCCACAGCAAAAAGAAAAGGAGCAGAGGGAAGCTCATTACAGTTATGAGGAGAAGAGAGAATAACGCACAGGGAGATGGAGAGAGCAGCAGAGATGAAGGGGGTGAGAGTAAAACAAATGGAGAGGAGTGTACAAAAGGTAATGAGGCCAAAAGAAAGGGAGCAACTAGAAGGAGTATGATAACAAGATAATGTGCTACTGTCATTGTAGTCCTGATTTAAAACAAATGGTTACAATCAGCTTCAACAGTTTTCCATTGTGTTGGTTTCTGGGGCATTGTGTACTAGTCAAAGCGGAGGAACATTTTCTTTTTGGATTTTAAAAAACCACAGGCAGTTGCATCATCTAAAGCACAATTCATCAAGGTTTAAGGATAGTAGTTAAAGCAGGTAGAAGGATGTCATCTGCATCTGGGTTGCACATTGCAACCAATCACTTAACTCTCCTCCCAAAAGTATCTTTGTGCTGTGATGTATGAGCAAATACACACGAACTGAGACGGCATGTAGCCACAAACACTCCTTTAATTATGCTGTGAAGTTTTCTCCCAGATGCCCTAGTTATTCTGGGGAGTGGGGACACGGCGGAGTCTTTAGGGACAGGCGACGCTCCCTGAAGTGGGTGAAGGAGGATGGAAAACGTCCCTGGTGGCACCAGGGGAAGACCATGTTAGTGTTCTCAGGGGGAAAGAACAATTCAGGACCTTGTTTTCTCCTTCTTTCTGTTTTGTCTCCGGCGGATGAAAAGAAAACACGACAACATCTTAGAACAGCTTTTGTCTTTCTGGGAACATAATGAAACTGTATATAAATAAATAAAAAGTGGGAATAAAGTCGTCAGATGGACTATTAGTGTTTCACAGGCAGTTCTTTGCTGTCCTTTTTTGCTTTTCTTTTGAATTAATATGACAAAGGGCCGATACATATTCACTGATTACTGTACATTTACTGACTTTTATGGCTTTCAGGCTGAAATCATACACTTACAAGGCAAACACTGGGCCTCAGGCAAGAACAAAAGGGGCTATTTGTAAGTTTTCTCTGCTGCTGATCGTGGTTTCTTGCCGGGAGCGGGTGGTGGTTACTGTCTCTTAACAAGAGCTTCACTCATCGTTGCTTTTATAATACAAGAAGTTATAGAACGCCCTCTGAGCAGCACTACGTCTTAAGGACAGATCAGAGGTTACTGTGAGTCGCTATTGGAAAGTGAGAGAAGGGTCGGGGCTAGCTGGTTAGCATGCTAACTTCAGTAGAAGAAAAGTGATAGACAAGAGTTAACAGCAGTGTCGTTTTCCACCATTGGAGACAGCTCTTTGTGAGAAAAGGAATGAAGTTTGATGGAGAGCTCGCAATGTTCCTTCTAAACAAGTAAGTAAACAGCTGCTAATGCTAACATATGTAGCAATAGAAAAACTTACAAATAGCTCCTTTTTAAGTGGAAAATAGAAATAATTCTAAATAATAATTTTAAATAAGTGGTCGAGGCTTATAATACATGTCAAGTAGAGTCTGCCTGTCTCCACAAGAAACCTTAAATACTCAAACAGTTTTTTTCTAAACCTAACCAGGTGTTTTTGTTTCTAAATGTACCCATAAACTCATAAGGGCATTTAGGCTGGAGAAGTTGTTGCCAAAAATAATTTTGTTGTCAAATTACAATGCCTTAATCCAGATGATTTTTTTAAATATGTACTTTGGCACAACTTCTTTCACAGTTCAGTAGTTTGGAAAATTCCCACTCTCCAAGAGGACTCTGCTGTCCAGACGGTAACATCATCTATAAAGGAATTCATTTGTATTTATTTGTAATATGTCAGCCGACTGATTGCTAAGAACGGAACTTGAAATTCTTCAGAATGAAATTCTGCCTTTCTCTCTTGGGTGACGTTTTTGTGAGTGAAGCTTGTTGCCCACAAAAGAGGCAGAGCAGGTGGTTTTATAGAGCAATTTGATTATGCTAATGATCAAATCCCAAGAACCCACATCTACTCATACAGGTGGCATTTGTCACGTTGAAACAAGCAATTACTGAAAAGTTAGTGTGGTTAAGAGGGTTGTTGAATCTGAATCATTTGTTTGAGGAACCCTCATGGAAAAAAAAAAGTATTTTCAGATTAAGGATGAAAATTTAAAACATTTGCGCATGAGGCCTGGAAATCACACTAAATGATGTGGATGTCTTGCACTCGTGTGTTTCATCCACTGTGTGAGTAAGTGCTTGTATGTGTGATTCCCTCACTCACTCACAGTGTCACTGACACGATCAAAACAGGAGGTTAGTTTCCAATAGAACTAATCAAGAAGCACTGAATTTCCTCTTTCTAATCAGCATATGCTCACTCTGACAAGCTCCATCACCAACTGTCACTGCATTTTAACTTGCTGCAGAGCGTCTTACCCTGTTCCCGTTCTCGCATCAGGTGACCGCAAGCCTGTAACTGACATAACGGTCTAGCTGCTGATGCCAGCCCTATTTTATGACATTGGATAATTAGCTTGATATTATGACTCATATCAAAATTAATTTACACACCAGCCTGCACCACCCTCACGGGTCAAGTCTGCGGTTCAGCATGTAATAACTGTGTCGCTCTCTCATTTCATTTGAGTATTTTTATTTATTTCCTTTCTGCCTCATCACTTTTTAAGCTGGATCTAATTAATAGAGTCCTTGTTAACTGTGAGCTCCTCTAAGTGATGGTCTGTGAGATAATCAACAACTTAAAATGGGGCGTCTAGCTTCTATTAGCAGGCATTCGACAACCAGTTATTACACTATTATTATGTGTCAATTGACTATTCATCTTTGATATCTTATTGGAAAGAAGTGCTCAAAAATATTTTTCGTCTTAGGGATTCTGAAGAAATAAACCCGTACACATGTACCCCTAGACCTACTAAAAATGTGCATAATAATCACTCTGGGCTGCATTTCAGCCCCTTTATTTGCCATGATTAAATGTTGTACTGCCATTTTGAAAGCCACTTTAAAGTATTGTTCACCATAAAAAAAAAAAAAAAAAAAAAAAAAAAATCAAGTAAACACTTTGTCTTCTACAGTAGGTGAGAATGTGGAGGTTCACCACGTAAAAAAACAACAACGAAAAACTCAATACATAAGCAAATAATCACACCTCTGTGTTAATGTAGCATGTGTAAGGCAGTGCTGCATACCAGATTCATCAGGATTAACAGATGGCTCAGTACTGCAATGTTGAGATTTCACACTGTGTATAATTTACAGCTCCAGTGATACCTACCATCACACTGCCAAAGCCCTATAGTGCTGCAGACCCATCTGAAGAATAAAAAAAATAATAATCAATTACATATTTTCATCCAAAGCAAACATTTAGCCACAGGACTGGGGATTTTTGGTATGTTCATATCATTCCTCAAAGCTCGTCAGAAAACAAGCACCTAAATTTCATTATGGAGACTTCTTGTCGCATTTGCTGCCAAAACTGCCAGACAACCCAACTTCAAACAGCTTTCCCTGTTGCTAATGAGAAAAGGATGCATCCTGCTTTTGAATCCACTGAGCGCCATCTTCTCTGAAAATGCATTTCCCTTTCTCTGTCTTCCAACCCATCCCCTTCATCCCTCCACCACTTAGCAATTGAACTCTGAAGTGCCAGCACGCAAATCAAGCGCTAATCCATTTGAAGCTGACAGAGCGTCCTGATTACGGCGGCAGCTTTCTTCTTCAAACGTCCCATCACCGTCATCTATCCAGGAACACATGTCGAAACATAAAAGAGCTCCCAAGTTCAATTAGCCGATCAATTGTTTGTCGGATGTGCCAACAAACTGGGGGCAAATTGTCATACATACACCTGAGCCTAGGAGTTTAAACCTAAGAGTTTGACTGAAGGTACAGACTCAAACACAGTCTCAAGCAAACACATAAGGCACACTAATTTGTGGAGAGAAATCACAGAGCACTTGTTATCCTTGTCAGTTTCTTGTTAAATTACTAATATTTAGATATTAAAATTTGAGTGAGTCTTGTGTCTAGATATGAATGAAGGAAGATGGAGAGACAAGGTGAAACACTTGCATGATTAAAGTGTCTTTGTTCCCAATTGCCAATTACACTGCAACAACATTTCATTTCACCTCACGAAGACCTGCCGCCAAACAAATGTCTATATAAAGTAGGAGTATTTTACATAGCAAACTCTGATTTAAAAGTTTTCTTTGAATGAAACCCTCAATGTTTCTCAATTTTGAATCACAAGGATCTCTCAAATAGTCTGATAATAAAATGGGTTATGGGCTTCCTTCTGTTTGTTTGATATGGCAGCTAGCTCTGACAATGCTATGAGTTCAAACAGCCGTTGCTATGGAGAAGCTGCCAGACAGAGACGCAAAATTGTTTCTCTTCTTTGTTGCTGCTGGGAACAAAATATAATGGCGACAGAATTTTAAATTCAGTGATGCATTTTTTAAATCAAAATGCTCCTAAGATTTGTGGTTAAATTCTCGCTTTAGGCCATTAATCAGTCAGTAGGCCTATGCGATGTGCGACAACATTGTTCAGTATTGCAATGATGATATGACTTCAGTATATCATTATCAGTAAACAAATATTGAAAAATTGATATGGATCAATTCATACCGCTTACTGAATTATAAATTCTGTTTGGTAGTTATGTTTGCCTTTTGGCTGACAGCACAAAGAGGGAGAGAGGAGGATATACAGAGAGAGAGGGGGAGAGAGCAAGAAGAAGAACCAGGTGAGAAAGTGAACAGACAGTAAGACCCTACAATGAATGGTCTTGACTGTAAGGCATACAGTTATAATGGAAGCCTCTGTTTTGCTCACATTCTGTTAGGTATCTGCTTCCTCCTCTTTGTGTTCCTTCTGTTTCTCCTTCCTTATATTTGTTATTTGCCTTTGTTTGTGTGTGTGTTTTGTGTGTTTGTGTCCGCTGGGCGTGGTCTTCTGGACGCCTCACCCAGCCCCTTGTCATGTCTACAAACCCCAGCTTGAGATTCGATACCCAGCCTGCTCTGTGTAGATTGTGATGACCCAGCCTTAAGCCATGATTCCTAAATTCTACAATAAACAGCCTTTATTAAACTGCTCCACTGTCTCTGTGTCCAAGTCCTACCTTTGGGTCTGACAAAAGCTTTATTAAAAATGTAACACATTCATTCAGTGTATTGATATACTGTTATCAAATGTGGATTCTCCCCAACCTCATCTTACATTTATTTACATCACAAACACTCTGTCTGTTTGCTTTATTTTTTTATCAGAGTGTCATTTCTTGTTCAATACAACACAGCCACCCAACTAATTAGGTTGCTTCTGAAGGTAATACTGTGTACTAAACTGAACTGAGGTTTGCCAAGGTTAAAGGGGCTGAATGCTTTGGCACACAGCATATTCCATTATTAATTTTATTTTAAAATATTCTGTTTTGTAAAGCTCATTTTACCAGTTATATTATTGTTGTAAATTAAAATATCATACATAGAGTAATATTGATGATTTAAAGAGGACGTATTATGGTTTTCCTTTTACTATAATGTGCTATTTAGCTTTTTGTGCATGTAAATGGTCTATAAAGTCATAAGGCTCTAGTACGCACTAAAGAGAGTTACTCTGTCAGGGCTAAAACCACTTTTCTCATTTTCTCATGAAAAAAACTTGTTGGGGGTCCAGGCCTTACTTCCTACACCTATTGACATCAGCACATGCCTCAGTGCTGCCCACCTGCAAGCTGGACACTTCAGTTTTGTAGCTATGCTGAAAAGACACTGTGAGGAATCCATTTTTTATGAACCTGAAAAAGCTCAATGGCTGCAATTAATTTTCACCATTGTTCCCTCCATAGTTCAAACATCAACCGCAGGTAGATATTGCTCCAATTTCATCTTCACAGTAGGTCCTAGTATTTAGCAAATATGATGTAGGTGTTGATGTTTGTGGTCATTTGTTAAATCTGCTCATATCAGTCTAAGTTTGGAAATGGCAAGGTGCAGATTTAAGGAGAAATGATTGGAGGAAGATGCATTTAAGACATGTTTGGCACTGACAGGAGCCCGCCCACGAAGCAAGCTGCAAGATATGTTGTAAAACCTTAAATATAGGGACCATGGGGATTTGGGGATAAAAGCTGTGGAATCCCACATGAAATCTGACAAGCACAGGCAGTATGATGCATATTAACACTTCACTTCACTTCACTAGTAACTGCTCAACAGACGTCATTATCAAGCAATATTGTGTCAACTGAAACACAGAGATTGGAGGTGTGAGCAGGCACTATTCATTCATCATGTCTTTGCCGTTCCCCGATTTGGACATTGCAAAGTTGTTTACCTGCGGTGACATGTGCCCATGTCTCCACATATGGCTATAACAAGAGAGAGCTGTCAGTCAAAGTTAGCGAAAAACCGTATGTCCTCATGTTTGATGAGACAACAAAGTACATAGTTTGTGTCAATACTAGTCACCTGCAAAAGTCTTTCAGTCTTATTAAAGGGTATGTCAGTGTCTGTCCGGCTTGTCCTGAGAGGTGCAGCTTTACTGTTTTTTCCAGTAGAGCTGGGTTCTAGACTGTTGCCCAGTAATTTAAGTGAGAAAAATAAAAAGTCTGATTATCTAAAAATTAACATGAAATTCTGTAGTAGGATTTATAAAATGTTTAGCAGCAATAGGAAGTATGTTATTTCTACCAACATGCAAAATTAATGGTACTGCTCCAGCAGGTGTTTTATTGCTGTATCTATTTATGTCTACTATGACTAGCATAGAAAGAATGTTCTACTTTGCCTGTATATTAAAACATTGTTTACAGGAGAACAAAAATACAATTCTATGTTAGAGAAATAATTTCAACATTGCTTGGTCTTAATTTTCATTTATTGAAGTCTTAAAAAGGTCTTAAAAAGCATTAATTTTAATTTTTTAAATGGAGCAAGAACCCTGTGTAAGTATGCATTATTACTGTGGCTTCATGATGTGTAACCAGGTTGCTGACGACCTGATCACATTAATGCGAAGCAGCATAGCAACACTCACAAAGATATAAATGCTTCAGTGTTTGTCAGTATTGACATGTTATACCTTGCTAGCACAGATAAATTATCCACAATTTAATCTTTCAGTTCATTTTCAGCAACTATGAGCACTAGTGGAAAATTCAGTATCATAAAGCTGCAAGTTGGAGAACCAGTGGTGACTCCCTACCTAGCGGTTGTGAAGTCTGATTGTCTGTCCATTCCTCAGTTATTTATATTTCTTCAGTCCCTAAGTGTTCACAGATAAAAAAAAATTTAAAAAAAACAACAAAAAAAAAAAATGAAGGGCTTCTTCATAAAAACATTAGCATGTATTTCTGAAATTATGTAACTTTCAGTCTCTACTTCACTCCCAAAGCACAACCATAACCTTCCCATTAAATATATATAAGCTGTGGCATGATGCTCCTCCAACTCCTCCTCATGGGTCACAGTCATTTTTCAGCTTCACTTTCTCATGCACGTGACCTCACCTGCACCATCACCGACTAATTTGATTTCAAATGCTAACTGACGTTGATTGCTTTGCTTAATAGTAATTAGTGCTGTGGAAATTTGTCACCATTTTCCTCACAGCCCCCCCATCCCCTCCAATATTACTCCAAGCTCTCTCATCTGTCTCCATCTTTCCCCATGACTCAGCTTCTCTCACTCTCTCTCCATATCTTTAACTCAAGCCCCCCCCCCTCTAATTTTCTCACTTCTTTCTCACCTCTCC
Organism: Trachinotus anak; assembly: GCF_046630095.1. Classification (NCBI taxonomy): domain Eukaryota; kingdom Metazoa; phylum Chordata; class Actinopteri; order Carangiformes; family Carangidae; genus Trachinotus; species Trachinotus anak. The sequence continues at coordinate 7,929,157 of NW_027273870.1, read as the reverse complement.
TCCACATCTTGATGAATTTCTCTCTTGCTCACTTTACTTTATCTTTTCTTTCACCCAAATTCTCATTTGCTCCCTCCCCTCTCATCTTTCTCTGTTCCTTCATGACTCAGCCTCTCTTTCCTTCTCTTTACCTTTCTCACTTTCTCCGACTTTCTTTGCAGGCAAGAAGTCACAGAGATCAAAGGGAGGAAAAGATGGAAAGAGGCAAAGCTAACCCCCACGCATATATCTACCCTGCACTTTCTTTTCATTCACACTCCAGCTGCTAAATCTTAAAGTCTGTCTTCCTCTAAACATCTCTAGACATATTCGTTCCATCTCTTCCTTCCTCTTATCATCTTTCTCTTTTACGCTTTCCACCCTGCCATCTCATTTGTATTGTCTTTTCCCCATTGCACCACATCTCTCTTTTAACCCCTTTTCTCCTTGTTCTGCTGTCCTCTGATCTGGATATGTGTCGTTACAGCTGACGTCAGTCCGGGGAATCATTCAAACACACAAGAGGAACATACGAAAGACAAACCAGCTCTATCGCTGAAAGATTCACTAGATGGCAAGATGAAACAAAGAAGAAAAGGAATGGGAGGAAAGAATAGAGACAAGCTCCCACATATGTAGAGCTTCTCAGCCCCTGGAGCTTCCAAGGAGGGCATACGGCGCCGTGTTCTTCACAACCCTATTAGTGTCTGTGTCTTTGTTTTTTTTTTGGGAGGGGGGTTCTGCCGTAAAGCAGGGGAATTAGCTGTTAGTACATACACATGTTCACACAAAACATTAGCACACAGTTGAACAAATAGCAATATAGGCATATACACGTGCAAAGATATTTCCCCACATGCAGACACACACACACACACACACACACACACACAACTACACACCACACACCTACATACACTAAAACTCTTCATATGTTAATAAAGTCCCCCTAGACTTTCTTTGTTCTCAAAGCCGCTTCATCCATCCCTTTCTTTTTCCCCTAGAGTGTTGTATAGTCTCCAAACACACAGATGCACACATACAAGTTATGATCAAGAGCATGTGTGTGTCTGTATGTGCGTGTGTGTGCGCGCACTTCCTGGAATGTCCATTTAATGTATTCATAAATCATGCGAACACAAACATTGTTTGCACAACTTCACAAAAATATTGGCACTACAGCGATGTGATGAAATTTCTAACACAACGCTGCAAATCTCTCCAGTGCGTTATTAGGCTTGTACATGATAAGTTGCTCAAAGAAGTCCCCCTCCCCACACCCCCCTCCCCAGGTCCACCATGGGACACATCATCAGAGTGTTTAGAGCAAGCTTTGTTAATTTATTTAGTCCTTCTTCTCTCGAAGGCATACTACTGGGATTCTCGGTTAGCCGCCCTGAGTGGGAAACTGCGGGATATAACTCATCTTGTCTGCCGACTTTGATGAAACTTAAAGAGCCCCAACAGGTAAAGTCTTGCAGGTGGACCAAGTGAGTGGCTCAAAGTCAAGGCTGAGCAATCTTAAAATAGAAATGTTCGCCCTTAAAGACGTGTGATGAAAATTGAGTCTGAAAGATTGAGGAGATATGGATTTTTAATGGAGGCAAGATTGTGACACACACAGAAGGAGACACACACACACACACATACACACACACTCACACACACTCACACACATACGCTGTGCCCGACTGGTGTTTTAAAAGATACAGCAGGATACTGAGCAGCTCTGCTTTACCTACTGTTGTCTCCCTACAGTTGTTAGCCGAGTCAGAGAACAAAAATTCCAAGGGGTAAAAGAAATGGAAAAAAAAAGACAGAGAAAAATAATACTGGCCAACAGTTTTATTTACCAATCTTCCCCTGCCCCCTCCTCTTCCTCCTCTCATTTTTTCTTCCTTTCCAATCAAAGTTTCAGTGCACAACAATAAGACTGCTTACTCTCTCAAAAGCTGTTTAAGTGAATTTCACTGGCTCACCGGGGAATCGCCCCACTGAGGCTTTTGAAGGCATTGAGGCAGGGAGAGAAAGTAATTACTTTTTTCCCTAAACAGAAGTGGGGCGCGGCATGGTGTGTGTATATGAGTTTGTGAGTGAGTGTGTGAGAGAATGAATTAGTTTGTGTGTGCTTATGTGAGTGTGCACAAGTGAATCTCTATCATGTGTTTGTATGTAAAACTGTGCAGCCTTATGTTTATGAGAGTGAGACTGAGAAGCAGACAGTAATAGAGGAACAAGGTTCTCACACTTGAAGAACAAAGCCTGGCAAGCTTTTTAGTATGGTCATGAGGCAGTGATGTGTCTGTGTGTGTAGAGATCTGAATAGACCATCAGAAGAAATGTTCTTTTTCTTTTTAACTTTCTTTTTTTTTTTTCTTTTTGAAAGCAAAACTTACTGTGGCAATTTACTCTTTTTTTTAGACCAGCCTTTTGCTTCATATTTACATAATGGCGATGTGCAGCATATGTGTTTATACATACATATATATGTATATATATATATATATATATATATATATATATATATATATATATATATATATATATTATATGCCAAATGATATGTCAATGCTACCTCAAGGAAAAGAGTCTTGAGGTCTTGTTCATGAATGAAGATGAGATCGAAAGCATGAGTTCAACAAGTGGATTGGCACGGCATCTGCAGCACTGCATGTGATGGGGAAGCTAAGCCTGAGGGCAAAGGTCTCAGTTTATCAGTGGATCCATGTTCTAGCCCTCTGCTATGTTCATGAACTCTGCGTATTGAACAAAAGAAGAAATCTGAGAAAATAAGAAGAACATGAGCTAACCAACTCACAGGTAAGCAGCTCGCCTATCCACACAGAGTTCAGGCTAGAACTGCTGCTAGGTCCCACTGACAGAAGCTAGACGAGGTCCCTAGAATAAGATTCTGCAGCATGCCAAGGACAGTGCCTTGGTCTACTGCCCTGTGGACTGTGCACCTATACTTCTGCCCTTGTAGGTGGTGGGCCCTCATCGTAGCAGTTACAGTTGATATCGGGCCAAAAGAATAAGATCATGGATATGAGTGACCAAAATGAGTTTACTTCAAAAGGGTGGCTTGGGTCAAACTTAACGACAGGGCAGGGTACTCGAACATCGGAAGGAAGCACAGATAGAACTACTGCTCCCTGGCATTGAAAGAAGTCAACTGGGGTGGTTCAGTCCTCCCTTTAGAGATTTTCCTGGAAAGTCCATTGAAATAAGAGGAGAGCCCAGTGAAGACCCAGAGCACCTTGGATGCTGGGGGACTTGGCTAACCTACCGTCACCACAACCCAGACTCAGATAAAAGGTTAAAAATGGTGGATGGAAGGCAAGAAGGATAAATGAGGGCTTGGGCAACTGTTCAGAATATCTTCCTTGCAGACTCTGATGCTGATGTGGCTACTCATAGGGCAAATACAAATACTATAGTTGAATGCTAACACACAACTCAGCTGGGAAACATGCTCGTGCATTTATTCGCTAACATCTTATTGTTCTCTGGATTGCACATTATGCCATTCAGCTTAGAGTTTCCATTTCTTCAAAGGTTAGTTCAGTCAGAGTTCACCAAAGCTGAACTTGATGCAAATAATTTTAGTGGATTTACTTTGCCCTTGTGAGCAAATCCACTGATGGTGCCAATTCCATTAAGAAAGTAACAGATTTCGCTGCAAAAATTTTGCCTTTTGAAATGCTGGTGTGACTGGGCCTTTACCCTGAACACATCCACAATGTAAGGAGACTAAATATCTGGCCAGAGAATATCTCTGAATGTCCCTGGAAGATCTGAAGGATGTAGCAGGGGGAGAAGGACATGTGGGCTATTTTGATTAGCTTTCCACTACCACACCTGGAGATGTAAAAGTGGTGGACTCACGGAGGGAGACAAATGTGCACTGAAAGTACTACATTCCACATGCATTTGTGTAGAAGCACTTAAGAACCTCTGCATTGAAATAAGGTCTTGTGACATGTCATGTCAAAGCAGCCCTATCTTAGCCCCTTTACTAGAGCTGAGTTCTGCTCTTAGATCACTGTGTTTCTTATGTAAATCCATCTGACACCAATGCAGTCTCTGACATCGTCCTCATTTTCTCTGCATCTCAAAGCCATGGCTCTTGCACTCAGTCCTCTTGTCAAATGTTTCTTTATTATTCCCTCTCCACTGTAAGTGGCCATTTACTCAGTTTACGTACTATTTTTTTTTCTTGATTCATTTTGTTTTTTTCACTTTCATTTTTGTCTTTACACTGCAGATATTGAGCAAGCGTTCCACTTCTTTCACCAGAGGAGGACAGAGAGGAAGTTCCTCATCAGCTAGTCAGAATAAAGAATAAGAATCAGAAGTCAAGAACAAGAAAAGGTGTGGGCCAAGACTAGCAGAGGAACTACCAACCAGATGCAACATCAGGGAATTCACTTAGACAAAGACTTGGACAGTTTCACATTTAGCCAGTTAATTGCTGGTTACGCTCCCTGAAATTAAAAGTTGGGGTTGAGTGTTGCCAAATGCTTTTCTAATTCACAGAATTTGGACAAGATCCTCAAACCTGTGGCAATTCTAAGTTAGACACTTTTATGTTTTCCCAGGGACAGTTCATAGATTTGGTGCTTTGTGCCCAGCTGGTACTGTCCTTGGATACACACAAAAAAAAATACTTTGAGCTTATCTCTCAGGATCACAGTGATGGTACAAAGAGGGGCTCCTCTACCTTTAGACTATGGACATTTTTTTCAGATCTGGAACCCACGTGTCAGTGATTTTTGTTTTTACTGTTTTTGTCTCTGGTAAATTGACCAACCTTGACTTAACTTTGCCAATATGAATGTTTTAGTCTTGCCTGAGTCTGGTGTTTCACATTAGCACATAGAATTTTGTATCTGTCATCTGGATACTGTGGGTGATATAAAAACTGTTAGGAGTACTATATTATCTCCATTTAGATGACATGAGTGATATATATACATATATAGGGAAGTACAACAGATTGTCTCAGGTGCAAAATGAACACAATTCAGAACTGGATTCAGCCACAGTCTTCTGTAGTTGAAAGTCATGTAGTGGGATTACAAATGTATTATTTCTGCAATCTTAGTGATTGACTCAATCTGCAAATCAAATCAGACTTCACCCAGTGATGCTAATGCCATCCAGAAGGGACTACTGTGTTACTACGATAAATTACTCTGGGACTGTATCACTTGTGACAGATATCTGTTAAGTATCTGTAAGGTGTTCCTAATATTCTACTTTTACTCTACTAACCTTTAAATAAGATCAAAAGAACCTTAATGATTTCCATGGAGAAATGAGGTTGTCAGAGCAGCAATGGCAGGGGAAAAGAAGAAATGAGTATAAGCACACAAATAGAATTTAAATTTAGCAATAAGAGGGAGAATTTGCACGTTTAAGCACATTTCGATGCCCGATTAAATTAGATAAATAGAGGGGAAAAAGCAGCCGAGCTGAGACTAGGACTGCTCAAGCAGTCAGTGATTTAGGGTGATTTATTCAACCACCTAATTTTCCCTTGATTGTCTAGGGACTTCAGCTGACCATTTTGTGTTCAGACACCTTCTTCTCGAACCTTAGAGTTTTTCTCACTTCCACTAATGACAGAAGGCAGTAATGGAAATAATGGAGGAGATTACAACAGTAATAGAAAGTGAGAAATACTCAATAGGTGTCTTTATGGGTTTTTTAAAAAAAAGAATCTGATAATATAATCCATATCATCTTAATTTATAAATTAAAAGCATATGGTGTTAGAGGAGTACATTAAACTAGTTAAAATCATCATTATTATATTTGGACAAAGCTAAGTTTATGGCTTTGTTAATCAAAAAAAGGATGAAAAATGTTTACTGTCTATTGATGGAGTTGATATTGAAAGGTTAGATTTTTAGCTGTAATAATAGACTGACATGGAAATCTAATATAGCATACGAACAAACAAAGGGATCCGAGAATATTTTTGTTTTGAAAAAGCATGTGTTAAATTATATTATATTCACCCATACTTTAGTTACTTTGTGGAGATGTGAGGCAACATGAGCATCGTAAAACCACTGTTCATATTACAGAAAAGAGCAATAGGAATCCTACATAAGGTGGATTTGAGGGAACATACCAACAGACTGTTTATGAAGTCAGAACTACTGAAGCTTAAAGATCAGGGTGAGTTACAGACATTACTGCTTTTGTACCAGGCAAAAAATAGTTGCCTGAAAATTAGTTTTTAGCTCCAAAGACGAGGACCATGAAAGGATATTTAATTATAAGCCTCAGTATACACAGACTACTTTAAAGCAGAGGTGTTTTTCAGCATGTGGCATCAAACTGGAATTCTCCAGAGAGTGATCTAAAGAGTTGCTGGAATATTTTTTTTTATTGTGTATTTTGGATTTTTTTTTTCATGTTAGTGGTAAGCAATGTTTCTTAAATGACTGGAATTGACAGACCATCTATTTCTGTTGTTTATCTGTGAATAGGTGCAGGCGATCTAAGATGTTCCCCTGCTCCTTTTCGATCATGGAAAGTGCACAAGTCAGTGGCGCACAGCCCGTCGGGAGAACCTGGACATATCCCAGTGGCCTACAACACAAACAGTCGACTTAAACCTGCGATAATATAACAAGCAGGAATGAGTTGACGGACTTCTTGCGTGTGTATGATGCCAACCCACTGAGCCGCTGCTGCTGCAGCGCTGCTCCTGCCAGCCCTACCTTTCTACATTGAGTTTGCCTTTGAAAATGGCCATAAATAATAATAATCAGTAGTTTAGGAGTGGTCAGAAAAGTGAATACTTGTAACCAGAAAGCAGTCACGTGATTTTTGTTCATCCTTGTTAAGAGCGAGCGAGAGAGAGAGCACATGTGAAAGCCTTCACCTAATGTTCTGTTAACTTATTGAGAGAATATTATTATAAATATATGTACATGAAAATATTTGAAAATTTCTGCTATGATTATATGTCGTTACATGTAGCCTCCACTTTCTATTGTAATAACAATGAATTGCAAAAATGGTAAAAATAAGTAAATAATTATTATCATTATAGAACCTTTGTTTTTCATATTTATTTGTCAATGACAAATTTTTGTATTTTGTAATCTTGATGATTTTCCTACCAGATGAACATAGTGGCCAAATTTATAACAACTCTGGTACCCTGTTACTTCAAGCGTTAGAATTAGCAGTCTGACGGTTTGTGAGTGTGGCCTTCAGTGGTGTCAAATTCCCAGCCTGGATTATTGTTTCAGTCCAACCGTGATACTGGCAAATTGAATTGTATTTCGTTTATGAATCACATCTTGCTGCAGAACTGTGCAACTGTAAATTAAATGTCTTGGTTAAACTATTTTATGTCCTCTTGATAGAAATTTTATTTACTCATTGTTGAATGTAAGAAACTCACTGCTCACCGGATAGCTCAAGGACTTTCTTCCACACTTGAAGGAGGACCAAGTGAGTGAATCGGACCTGCCCGAAAGCTTGCCTCACTGAATTAAAATGGGAATGATTGAATGAAAAAATGTCCATGTCCAAATATACTATTAATAACTGAATATTGTACAGACTGGGGTGTAATTTTTCTTATTCGTTTCTGACTGACTGTAGTTAATGTCTGTGCAAGAGTTGGGGTTGGAGCACAGGTCACAGGAAGTGAAAGTGAAATATTCACACCCACTGACCTATGAACTACCCAAATACACCCACATAGTTCACTTTCCAAGGTCTTATTTCAGTTGTTTTCAGTTGAAATCATGGCCTGTTTGCAGACATGCTGCTTTCATGTAGTCCCTTTTATGGAATCAAAATGGCAACACATTTCTCCCTTGAAAATAAACTCACAGCGTCGTAAAGAGTAGATGGATAACTGTACAAGGAATTCCCTTCATCTCCAGAGTCATATCTGACTTCATTTGTAGCAGTGGGTTGTAAAGCCCTTGAACACAGAGTCTGCATTGAGGCAGGCTTACAAACTACATTCCAAGAGAAATGCACCGCAGGCTTGAGTCTGGAATGGTTGGAAAGTCAAAGCATAAGTTGCCATACCTCAAACAGACGTTTGACAGATCATTTCCGTGCACACATGATGAAGTTGTATACCCAAGAAAATGTTTGATTTGACATGGGCATGGGGCTGAGTTTTTATTAATTCAATCAATAATTTTCCTTCCACAAGCTCACTACAGCATGGGTGTAATAAGAGCTATGTCACTGTCCACACATCCACACCTTTGTGAAGCACTGTGTATAAGGTTATCTTTAGATAATTTCATTATAATATCATCTCTAAAATATTTTGTTTAGCGACAAATTTCTTGTTCTTGCCAGAGAAAGGTGAGAGCATGCTAAAGCTTGCCGGTGTATTTATACCCTGTGACTCCACACAGCTACACTCTGTTGCAGATAGGGAGGGTGTAGGGGCCTGATTGGAACTGGGGCTCTGTCTCTCCCTCATTTCCTGTGTTCTCCTCCGTCTTCTCCATTCCTAATGTGCTTGTCTGTTCCTGATTTTGTCTTTCTCCCTGCCTGTGTGAGTGTGTGCGTGTGTGTGTGTGTGTGTGTGTGTTTCTGCTGGGTGTGACTTCCTGGTACCGGCTCCCGCCAATTCACCTGAGCACCTGCGATTCATCAGTCAATCTACTCTACAACCTGCCGCAGTATTTAAACACCGGTTCAACTCCTCCCTCTCTCCCAGATTGCTCAGTCTCCCTTGTGATCCTTTGCGCCATGTTTGGCCCAGTCCAGCCTCCCCCAGCCAAGAATACCTTCGCTGGTAACAAGCTGGGATCGCAGTGCACTCATAACGCTTCCCTGTTCCACTCCGTCTGCCTATGAGCCATCTTTGCCACCCAAGACCCAGCCTGGACCCCAGCCCATTGTCACTCCAATCTTATTTGAAGTCACAATAAATCTACCTTGCAAACTGTAAGTAACCTCCTGGTCTGTGTCCTGCATTTTGGGTCTGAAATTTTCTCACTTACTTACTAAAAAATGCCCTTTTCATGTTCCTATCATGTTCCTATGTGGTTTGGGGTGACCAGCTAACCCTGCTCAACATATAAAACCAATCTTAAGAGTTAGTTAATGGTTTATAGCTAAGAATTGTTTAGACTTGGCAAGATGGTGTACACCCTGAGGACAAATCTTATGATAACTTCCCTAAACACAGTCAAACTTTAACCACTCTATGGTAGTTTTTCGTAGGATGCTTGTTGCAAAACAGCATCATATGAACGTAAATCCTGGCGATGCTGTTGCTGTAACTGTGCGTGCAGATGTGTGAAATAAATAAAAATAACAGTATCTAATTTGAACACTTCAGACAAAGTGGCAGACAGCAAGACACGCTCATACACCCCATTCCCTTCCGACCCGCTGACAGCGAATCAACGCATAGGCCCAATTTTCAGTGAGATTGCCTCATCTTTCTCCAAACTATTTTTCCCCATCAGAATAATTTTAAAGATCTTACAATCATGTAAAGTTCTGATGAAAAGGGCTTTAAAAAGGAAAAAAAAATCCTTATGACGATGAACCCTGAGCGTTACATGGTACACTGGGTATGACTAGTTAAACTCAGCTCAAACTGAGTGACACCGAGCCATGCCCCCTCCACTTAGTCATGCTCCAGCTAAGACATGCCACTCCCTCTCTCTCTCTCCCTTCTTGACAGTCGCTCGCTTGGCTTGGCTCCGGCTCCTCTCTTTATCCTTTCCACGGCTACGAAGTGCCACTCTCACGTGTTCTCTGCATGACAATATTCACACCCTCATCCTCCTCTGACAGCGATGACCTCTTTCCCCCTCATTTATCCCATCCCTCATTTCCCCTCTGGCTAAGATCTGTCCCATCCCCACAGCATACGGAGAGGCTAATGTTAATACGGCTGGTGAATCCGGAGGGCGAGGAGCTAGAGACAGGCATGGAGACAAAGACGATGATAGACATGGGCATCTGCATATGTATGAATACACACATATGCATAATCCCGGAAAAGGATATGGTACAAATACGCACACGCAGCCTGCACACAAACACAGATCCACTGCAGAGCATAAGGTGCACATACATATAAGAGAAGACACTCACTGACACTTGTGTGCTGTGTCGCTCACTATTTCACCAGAATGTGATGGTGACCACGTGCCTCTGTGTGAGATTACGTTAGTATGTGTGATTGTGTCTTTCATCATGAATGGTGTACACATTTATGTGCGACTGTTTTATATCTTCCCATTTCTATGCACTTGAGCATGGCAGTGAGCCATCCGATCAGTTGACGGGAGGGCAAGGGCGGCATTACCTGTCTCGCTGCCCCGTGCTTTTAAATAACTGTGATTCACAGCGTCTTAGGTTCCTTTCTCATATGGCTGGTAAGAGCTGGTCACATTAATCTCCATTTATACAGTAGGAGAAATTTACACAAGGGGTGAGCCTCAGATTTCAACAAAGATGACTCATGAAGATATTTAAATACATTGCAATTGATCAGGCTGCTCTTCAGTGACTTAGTAAGAACAGGCTAAAAGAGAAAGAAAAAGAAAGAAAGAAATGTACTATATGTAATATATGACATATATGTCCCTATATCAAGAGTGTTGGCATATATGAAAAACACAAGAAAAATGGTATATGTACATATAAAAAAAAATCTATGATGAACTTTTATATTGTGTAACATGGTGTGACGATATTTGCCAATGATATATTTTAATTTATATGCAAGTTTCTTAAATCAGCACAAAAATTATATATGCATATGTTTTTCTTGTTTATTTTAAATGTCAATATATGAATATGACATGTATATATTACAATCGATTTCATATATAATCATATTTTACATATACATCCACATATATTTCACATATGGAAATTCAATATATGGACAAATATTACATTTGCATATGGAAAGAAAGAAAGAAAGATATTGCTGATACATATCATTCTCTGATACAATTAGCTGCTTGAAATATTGAATGCACTGCACTTATATGGTAGCTACAGTCTCTAGTTACTTTGCTTAAGATTTTACCTGCAAAATCAGATTTGTGATGAACCATCTAACACTACAGCATATAAAACTGAAATAAGTTCCACTTTCAATCATATATAAGATGTTACAATAATCATTACTTCACCGGTTAGCTTAACCTGATCTGTCTGGGCAGGTAATGTAGAATGAATATTAACTCTGAGATTAAAGACACTGAAATGACTTGTACATCTATAGAACTGAGGGAAATGGCAGTGTCTGGTAATTATTCTCTGTAGGTTTGTCTCTATGAATGACCCCATGCACAGTACACAAAGTCATTTGATTTTATTTTCCACTATTTATCTAAAAATCCAACCTGTATACATTTACCTTGTGGCTGTTTTTATTGTAAATGAGTTATTTTGATTGTATTAAATATCTTCTGTGGTTAGACTGTAAAAACAAAAACGTAAGCTGTGTCAGAGGTTTTTAGATTTGCCAAATGTGCCTCCTTTTTTTTTGCTGTATTAGATTTGTATCTCTATGGATTTTAGTCATTGCATGCTCCACAAAGTTTTGCTCGCCTTACTACTGGGCACACTTTCAGACCCAGGCATCTCCATGTTTCAACATTTTACACAAATCATTTCATTCTTACTAGGTTTGATAGTGACTGATCTCCAGTGATGAATCCAACTCAGTGTAGTGTGACAGTATCACAGAAGCTCCTGATACATAGGATGGGCTGCCAGGGCTTTCGTTGCACCACCAGTGGGATACTCTGAGTACAAGATGTATTGATGATATTTGTACTATTTCCCACTGTTGTATCCTTGCAACCATTTGATTCTCTCAGCCTGGGGAAATGTCAGTGACAGGCATCAAAAATTAATTTTACACTGTGTCATTAGATATTTATACAATCAGAAGATACTGGGACTGAGCATGATAAAAAAGTGAAGTGACAAGTATTCAGAATGAGCAACATAATGTAAATAGCAGAGCTCCTTTTACCCTCTATGATGGCACATCAGGGCCAGAACCTGTGTGTGATATCACAGTCATGCTGTTATAATATAGTGAGGGTGGTAATTTTCCTGTGAAAAGGTAAGAACTGGAAGCAGGTACATCAATTAAACACCATGTACTTGCAAGTATAGGTGTAGTGCTGCTGGAGTGAACCGGAGCGACACTTTTTTTTCTCCAGGTGAGGAAACAGAATATTTGTTTGTATAATCCTTTTGAAACTGATTTTTTTTTTGTGTGTTTGTGCTTGAAGATCCAAACATCACTAAATAATTTGTCATTCAAGAGAGGCATTAAAGGCAAATGAAATGGTCAGAGTTTTCATATTGACATTTAAGGTGTATTGATGGATTCGGGAAGTCAACCCATGCACTGAGTAACATGCAAGAAACATTCCACCTTATGACTTGTGCAGTGAAGTAAAAAAAAAAAAAAAAAAAAAAAAAAGTTCTACCTAGCTGTCATTAACTAGTAAATATCAAGACAACAAAACATCCTTTCAGTCATCATTCTGTCATCTGACGTTTCTTTGTTTGTGATGCATTTGCAAAGAAATATTACAAAATCAGACTTTTAAACCTGGAGAGCTTGTACCTGCTGGAAATTAAAGCTTGTTTAGCTATGTTTTCATAGCCATCCTATTAGATGAGCTTGACCTCTGCCTGCACTGGAACTTGTCCTCAGAACGCTGCTTCATTTGCTTTGCCCAAGTAAATAAATTAAATCATTCAAAACCACAAACTACTTGTGTCCATTCGCCTATGGTGCTTAACGACACACTAAAACTTTCTTTTATAATTGACTTATGTATGTCACTTGCCACCATAGCAACAGTGGTTGCATAATTCTTGAAATGAGCCACAACCATGCTCGAGCACACGGTCATGTGTGCGGGTCATAGGTACTTAAACAAACAGGACTACACTTCCGCTTGCAAAAGTGGTTGCAAGTCCAAAGCATGTACTAATCCCCAGGTCCTATATGAAACCTGCGATAAACTAAAACAAAATTCAGTAAAACAACACCCCTACTCCTTGTTCTTGTGCTTCAGTTGGGTATTGTGAGTACAAAGGCTTTTTTTAGCACCACCCTCCTTCAAATCAACATTGGTTTCACACCTGCAATCAGTCACTCTGGTTAACCACTGGCTGGTTAACCACTGGCTAATACTCTCCACCTGCTGAAAGGTCTTCCCTCTGCTCCCGACCCTCTTACCTTCAGGAACTTTGACATTAATTACCATTTTAAACAAATGTAAAAAGCAGGACTTCCTCCCTTCCCCTTACAGCCAGGTTCATTAAAGTAGATCGTCCACTGCACTGATGCAGCACCACTGCTGTGACATATGGTGAGCCCACCTATTCAGGCTGCAAGAAGGAGTGAGAGAGAGGTACAGACCCACACCCACATAGTATGTGTTGTGCAGATGTGTGTGAGTGTATGTGTGTGTGTGTGTTTATGTGAGCGTGTTTGCATGGTGAGTAAGGTAGAGTCACGCCAACCTCTAATTACATAGCTACTCATTAGTGCCCAGGTGCCAACTCGCTATTGGCAGAGGCTAACTCCATGCAGGCAGCCGAGGTGACATGTTAATGGTGTAATTGCGCTGACCCATGTACCCTGATGGTTGATAATTACCTTCTCCATGTATTTATAATGTGAGGGATTAAAAGGAGAAGGGATGCTGAAAAAGAAGGTAGGAAGGGTCCTGAGACCCCATGGAGACCCTCTGGGAAGTGCACAAGCTGCACTTTAATGGCTACAACCAAATCAAAGTAGAAAGAGAGAGCCTGGTGTGTGTGGTGAGGGTGGTGCAAGAAATGTCACAGGTGGTAATTCCTGAGCAATCAGAGAGCCAGGCCTGCTGGGAGACTATGCTAATGTTGGTATCACTTCACATGCTATATACAGTAAGAAAAACAGTATTGATTTTTTTTTTCTGATTTAAAAAAAATAGAAAATAATAATAATAACATTTCATTATCATAGTGATAACCGGTTGAATAGATGCCATGGGAAAGCTGCTGAAACAGCTTTTTCCTGGTGGTTGTATTCCAACACAATCAGGTTTACCTCCGTGGCCAGTTGCATCATGATGAGGTGGGAAATCACATTGTCTGACACTGCAGTGGTTTGCTAAGCAACAATGATTAAGTATTATAATTCCACTTGTATGAACACAAGTGAGCCCTCTAACAGGGCTTTATGGGTTTTAACTCTCAAGCTCACAGATTCACACATTGAAAATTTGAATAATGCACGCTAAGCCAGCCAACCCATGATAAGCCCACAAATTTGAGCCCCATATAACTGCCCACTGGATCCACTGAAATTCAGAGACTAGTGGAATGGGAGGCTTTGTGGGATTAGGGGTTAAAACCTGATACCTAAACGCTGTGATGTGTCAATGACAACACATTCCCAAGGTGGAGCCTTTGGAAAATATGTACCATATTAGCAGAGGTGGTCAGCCATGTACCATATCAAAGACTCCACCCACTTTTTAACACTCAGTCACCCAGATGAACTGTAAACTCCTGTAAGATCCCCTGCTGGTCCAGCTCCTTGTGGTTGACTGCCCCTGGTATAAAGTACTAGGTATCACTACAGACCTTACAGACAATAACCTTGCTGTCCTAGTGATGAATTCTGGTTACCTTGCTGATCTTGATGAGCAAACAACTGAAATTATAAATCTCTGCAAACCCACTGATGCACTGGTAATATTGCCGCCTTGATCCACGTCTGTACATGCCCAGGTCTCTTGAGAATGTTAGACATCAGCCTGGCTACAAGTATTGCAGGTGGTATTTCATCACTGCAAATCCTTTTAGTGGTAGTGTAGCAGAGGGAGCATAGCACAGCTGTGTATTCACCATAGCATGATATGCCATGCAATCAGAGACTTTCACAAAGATGAGGAAGAATCAAATTGAAATGGAAATGCATACCTGTACCACGTAGTGCTGGCACCAGTCAGAATAGATGAAGCTGTCCAGACAGAAGAGCTCTCATCCCCTGGTGTCTCAAGCTATGTCCACACTAATACCTTTTGATTTTGAAATTATGCTTTAAGAATAAAGCGATCTCCATCTCCATCTCTGTATCATAAATAATCGTCTATACTAACAGGCCTGAAAACACATATCACATGACCATTCATGTATACTGGGAATGCTTGTGCTAGTGTTAAAATGAAGCAACTTGTCTACTCTGTGGCTGCTTAAGTGGCAGAAGACACAATGAATGAGAAGCAGCAATGGCGAATAGTAAGACCACGGATTTCTTTACTTGGAGTGATGATGAGGTGGAACTGTTACTGAAAGTAACACATAAGTACGAGGCATTCATGGTGGCAGAAAACGTGCATTGGGAGAAGGATAATTTTAATTGATAGGAAAGCAAAGCAAACATGGGCATCATAATTTCCAAAAGTCTCTATCTTTCTGTCCAGACTTAAATGCAGCCCTGGAGTTTTCAAACTAAAATGGGGCTACAGCGTTGCCAAAAATCTTCTTTTTAGGGGCTGAAAATCCCTGCAGCAGTATGGACACTAGGCATAAACATAGCAACAGTGATGTGTTTTAAAACTAAAATGTATCAGTGTGGCTGTAGCCTCAAGTCCACACAGTTTCCTTAGCAGGAATACCTGAATGATACCCAGTTGCATTTGTAGACAAATCCCTTGAAGACAAAACAATGAATAGGATTATGTGCTGGGAGACTGAAATGCTAAAGTCAGATGTTTCTGGTCTGTAGAAGTGAACTAGAGCCCAGCTGAAGAGCTCTGCTCCAATGTGCCATTCAAAGACTGCGACCCATGAGGGGCAGTTGAGGCTGTTCAGACCAGTGAATTGCTCTCAAGTATCTGTGGCTGCCTGTTGAAGCCACAGGTACCGCAGTCTATATATATGTATGTGTGTGTGTGTGTGTGTGTGTGTGTACTGTATAAATGTGTGTGTGTGTGTGTGTATATATATATATATATATATATATGACCTTGAGCCACAATACTTTCATCTCAGAGAATGAACTGAGGAAAGCAGCTACTTTCATGTGACTGTCTTCAGATATGTCCACAAGTGTTTCACTGTCCTCAGTTATGTCCCCGATGGACCTGGTTACTTCATCACATCTTTCACGGTTGACAGGCTGTCAAAGCTGCCAAGTGAGACATCTCTGTATTCCAACCATGTCTGCTGTTGGGTAGTGCTGGGCACAAAGCAAACACCCTGAATATGGGAGTCCTAGCTACACGCTACAGAGGGAGCAGCTAGGGACGGGATCATGCCAGAGATTGCACTCATTCACAGCATCCTCCTAAATGAGTAAACACGCTACACCCAAGCCATCTGTCTAAAGCAGTAGTGGAGGTAGTTCTGCTACACCACTGATGTCAGGCTGGGGAACACCTGCAGTGTGCTGCCATACACTGCTTGGTCGATAGCAATCCCCTCCTACCCCCACCTCCTTCAGGCCCTTGTCATGTGGCAGGTTGCCAGCTTCACTTGGGTCAAATACTTTCTAAGGCTGGCATGGTGGCAGGGATATGGGGAAGTTATGGCACAAAATGAGCAGAATGATAAATGTTAAAAAGCATGGGGACAAGGTGAGGGTGACAATGTAGATGCAAGACTAGAACAGAAAACAGATTCAGAGTAAAAAAGGAAATATGCTGGATTGCAAAAGTGAGAAGGGAATGGTGATATTTTAGGTATACACAAAAAGCATGAGGTCTTGCAGTATGAGTCCACCTCTATGTGCGATTTGTGTGCTTGGACGTGTATGTGTGAGTGTATGTGTGTTATTCCCTGGGGTATCTTTGACCATGGCTACAGCCATTCCAACAGGCCATAGAATCAGGTAGCACCAGGTACCAGCAGGCTTTAACAGCTATAAACCCACTCCTTCTCTTCCAGTTCGGAGTGTAATAGAAAGTACTGATACGGCTGGCCAGGGGGTAACACCGCTGCCTCAGCACTCGTAAAGGAAACAGATGAGGACCATTCAAAACTCAGGCACACTCATTTCGACCTGAGTAATAGTGGTGGGATTCTGTTGCCATTTCCTAGAGCAGCAGGAATGCACGTACAGTATACGTGAAGAAACAGGCTATGAACTGTGTGTAAGGATGTTCTCCTGAAGTCATAGACACATTATTAATTTTGACCACAAGTTCCAATTTGCCTGTCATTTGCATAAATATGTCACAGTTATATCAATTTACAAAATGATTTATGCAAGAGGCAGTTCCAAAGTAAATGTCATCACAGGCCTCCCAACTTTTGTGTGCTTTACTTCTAGGGAATTGTTTTTGCATATACATTGCAATTTCTGTCACATGTTCGATGTCTCACTCAGTAATAAAAGTCCTCTCTTGGTACTTTAGTATACTATGCACATTGTTTTAGATTCATTCAATAAAGCCTATTGTTCCAGCAAATCCCTGCTTTATATTCCTGAATAACCTTGACTGCCTCAGCACTGAATGCACCACTTGGGGATCCAGGGACTCTCTTTGTCATTAGGAGCTGTTACACAGTAAATCTGGAAACTAGATTGCGGGGCAGTGAGCTGTGGCAGAGTTCAGGAAGGTAGCAGCAAAGGCAGGATTGACAGCATTGGCAGTTAAATCAAACAGACGAGGGGGAAATACAAATATTTGACTGGGATTCAATTGGCTTTTGATCAGACTCAATAAGAGGTGTTATAGGACGGGCAGTGCCTCTCTGTATCACCATAGTGACAAACAAATTTCAGGTTATTAGCAGATAATGCAGTGGGTGGTAGAGGAGACCGGGGAGAGTGAAGGAGATTATTATAGAGAAAATAAAGAGTGAACGAGTAAGTAAATGAATATATGCAGGTACAGAATACCAGTGGGAATGAGTGCTGTTTTGAGGAGACAGAAAGACAAAGAAGCAAGGTGAAAGCTGATTGGATCAAGGATGGTGTAGGTGACAGTTTTGATGCAGGTGGTAATCAATTGATTTTGTTTTGATCTGACTTCTATTTTGACCCAGCAGAAAGTGATGAGGGAAAATTGCCAACACTTACTTCAAAGATGAGCACGAAACTGCAGCACCAAAAGGTGTGCTGGGATGTTGCAGTTGTCACTGGTTTATCTAAATAAAACTCTCTCTCCGGGAGAAAATTCTCACAGCACTCACAAGCACTGCTGGCATGCCAATGCAATACAATTAGGTTCAGGTCATGTGATTTCACATTAACACATGATGAGCATATAAGCCCCACTAACAATCAGAGTATAATTGAGCTAGATGGTTGAGGAGATTTGCCCTTAAGAGAGCTAAAAACAAATGAGAATGAGTCTGTGCATGATTTAAATTGCAATCACGTTAATAGCCAGCTCGGCTCTAATCATGATTAGTCTTTCTTCCACATCTGTTTATATTATGCGTTTTCATTAAACATAAATAGCCTTGTTCTTTTAAAGACATAATCCATCAGCAAATGTAAACAAAAGGGTCAAGGTACCAATGGAAATTTAAAACACGATATTTGGTCACTTTCAGACTGACTGGCAGATCTTTAGGTTCACAGACTAAGAGACGAAGAGAAATAAATGGAAGTAGTGTTTTCATGTGCTTACATATCAGAAATATTTGTTAGCAAAAGGGTAAAACAGACAACTGTGTGCTCCCTTACAGTGCTTGATCTCGAGTAGAAAATTTTCAACCATGATCAGTTGGTAAACAAGAAAATGCTTTTTTTTGTGAATCTACCATGACTTTCATAGTCATAAAGGCTCTTTTATGTATTTAACAGACGCTCCTCATATGTAAATGCATCACATCCTACATGTGAAATGGTTGCATTTGTGGATGATTGTTAGAAACTGACACCTGTTATTAACCCAGAATGACAGCCCATCTCTATTCTATAATCGTGGATATGCTCGGTCGCATGGATCTTCTCTTTGTCACACATTCACATGGCAGTTTCTCAGATCTGTCTCAGCAATTAATCCCACAATGTGTGTGGAAGCCAGCGGCTGCTAGTTTCCAGGAACACAGATCAGAGGGCCAAGGCAATGTGTTTTTGGTATGTGTATGAGGCTGTGATAGCAAGTTGCAAACAAACCCAGCAAGCAAACAATAATGTATCTGTGAACCACCAGGCAAACTCTGAGACTGGGTGGCCTCTGTGCTCCTTTAATGACCAATTGCATGCACCCACAGTGTTCAAACAGGCAAACAAACTCCTGCTGCATTGAAACTACTGGTGTATTCAAAAGGGGCAATTTTGACAAAATGTTTCCCCAGAGCATTCCTACGGATAAACTATGTATATATTATATTGTTTGTGCAAGAAAAGAAAAAAGCCAAAACCTCAAAGTCACAATTTCATTACAGTTTACTTTGGGGACAGTTTGTTGACTCAAATGATTGGATGGTCACACATACAAAGCTGCAGTCATGGATCCACAGTCCTGCTTTTGTGTCCCAGCCCTCCACATCTTCAAAAAAGAACTGTTGTAACTCAAAATGATGAGTATAAAAAAACAGTACAGTTTTCATTTCGTTAAAAAGGGCTTACTGTGTTGCAGTCGAAACACGTGGAACAACATGAAAACCAGTTACCAGTTTTAATATTGAGCCTGAACAGTGTATAACTGACCTCCATCATACTCCACTACAGTATAATGTTGCTATATGATCAGTGAGCCTCTATCATCCTAATCAACAGATATTATGGCGTCTGTGCTCTAAATTAGAGAATAGATGGGGGCACACTTTGCATAATTTATATATACAGTTTGTTGATAGCAGACTTGGACCATAATTTATACTTGGCAGGGGGGCTCACAAGTATTGCTGATCAATTCCAGTAATGTCTCTGTTAACTTGATGGAGGCTGAGCTTTCAAGCTTTCTAATCAGGCAGTGCAGCCCACTTCTGTTTGTGAGTACTCTAATCTCCCAGGCACCCTCAACTACATACCAAACACTACTAGCTTGGTTTAGTTTTCCCATCATCCAAGTGAACATACTGTATGTGTTGCACTTGAAAGGTTGAAGAAGCTTCAGATTGATGTGGATTTGATATTTTATTTATTGGACATCCAAGCAGTTATGTAGACTAGCTAACACATTTTTTTTTTGTGTGTGTAGCTAGCAGATGTCAACTTGGCACAATGTTACAGTAGGTTGCTTGTTGTGTCTTGTCCTGCTGTGACTGTGAATGAAAAACCCAAACGAAATTCTGAATGTGAGTAGGGTTGGGTCTGAAAGCACAGGTCTGCCACCAGACAAGAATGTTGATTGGATGATCATGCTAAACGTAAGGGGGCACAGAATTCTAATTCTATCCCCTTCACTTTTAAGGTTTTGGTTTGATTTACTCACTAACAGTCTCTAAACAGAACCTTTGTATGGTCACAAAATATTCATATGTAACAGTACTAAAAAATATTGTCCTACTGATAGGGGTATAGGTTATGACAGACAGGATTGATTAGAAGTTTATTATGAGTGTTGACATTTGTGGCTGAAACAAATTTAAAGCATTGACCATCATCATATCTGGGTGTAGCTCACTAGCTTGCAGTTGGGCTGTTATAGGTGTTACCTCATTCTTTCTAATATGTAGGTTGTATCATGGTTTGCCCTGATGGATACTTTATGTGTAGACTCTTTGCATTTGTTTTGGACTCTGTGTTTGGACATTTGCCATTTCCTGTTTTATTTTGAAATTACTTTCCTTGTTTCTTGTGGTTATTTTACTTCTCATCTTTCTGACGTATCCCTCCTTGGTGATTGTCTCTCCCGCCCTAATGTGATTCACCCGTGTTCAATCACCCTTGCCTCCCTTGTGTGTATTTAGTCTCTGTTCTCCCACTTGTCTTTGTCAGTTCACCTGCTTTGCTCCAGTGTTTTTCTGTTGTACTCCACTTCAACTACATTTTGGATTTTGAGTTCTCAGCAGTTTTATCAGTTTTGTAAGTTTGCTTTTGTTATTAAAAGACCTTTTTCCCCACCTATACCCTTTTTGTTTTGTCTGCATTTAGGTTATTAGTCCTTTACATTGGACAGGTTGGACACACTATTTTTAATTCCATCCGGCTGGCTGATTGTTGTTGTTTGTGTTACTTTGGTATTGTTTTACGTATCATTGCCAGTCCTTAGGGCTGTCATTTACAGTAGCATTAGTGTTAGTATAGTAAGCCAGAGTTACACAGTTAATTCATTTGAGCTTGTTGGGCTTTCTAGAAGGACAGTTGTCACCAGAAGTTGTAAAAATACCAACAAGAAACATACACTTAAAGCTGAAATATTTTTGGTTTACCAAGTGCCTATGTTCATCCATGTGTTACCAGCTTCATGCACAGTTTCCTGGTCCAGCTATCAAACCAGAAGTGACAGGATTCAAGCACATTAATAGAGGGGAGGGGGATCTGGAATGTACTATAGGTAAGCTAGTAGATAGGGGTGATTCTGTTCGTACTGCAGATATGTTCTTTTAGGGGACTAAATATTTATGAGTATGCAGTCATGATACTTTTTATATTAGGAGAGAGTGAGTGATGTGCACAGCAATGTTTTTAGCTTCATGTGTATGTTGGTTGGTTGATTAATTGATTGCAATTAACCCGTGGTTTGTCTCATAGGAGGGGCTTCTGGTATAAAGCCAGCGTAGAGGCAGTCCTCTTATGAGTGCAGCTTGGACCTGGAAGGGTAGCAGGTGCCACAGCCCTTTAGTCAGGGGGCTTGTGTAGTGATGACCAAAGGAAGCTTTTTAAAGTAGTGAGGTATTTCAGCTAATTGATTGACCAAAAGTTTAATAACTCGAAGCTGCATTGAACAGAACTCACTAGTGATATCTACTGCTCAAGTTAATGTGTAGCAGCCAAATCATCCGTGAACCTCTTTATAAAGAACAATATAGCCCTCCTGTCGCTCCTGGAAAGTGAATGACTTGATGAGTGTGACGAATAAATGAGTGTGCTTTTTTTCATTGTATCTGGCTTGAGACCGTTCCTCTTTTTGGAAATGACCTCTCCAGCCTTTGAAAATACTCTCTCACATGGCAGTGAGGATGCTGGTGAGCATGAGAAAAGGTAATACAGTTGAGGATACACAAGTTTGTGTGTGTGCCAGTACTGCAGTGGATCTTCAGTGCTTCTTATAATATTGTCAGCCAGGTATCTTTCCACTTCTATCATGGCATCGGCTTTGGCGTTTCAGCTCCTTCTGCTCAGATCCACTGTGGAGTCTAGCAGATGCCACAGTTCATTTAGTACACTTCGGTAGTTCTAATCATACTTAACATTGCAGTCTGAAATATACCAGTAGTAATATGGCAAAAATTCAACCAATAAAACCAGAACCAATAAAAACTTACCAGAGCTGTTTATCGCTTCAGCTGCTTCTGATGGGGCTGGTAGTTGAGCTGGGGCTGCACTGCTTGAGGCATCAGTGTTTCTTATTACAGCAGAGCACTCATTTCTTGTGCCTTGTTGTGACTTAAGAAGCCAAGGGTTTTGAACTTTGGGTCAAGCATATTGGCCATTGGCGTCACACTCAATCACTCAATGTTGGCTGCATTTGGCACATTCATTTTGGAACGTCTTGGCTTTTCGTTTCAGCAGATGTGTTAATGGATTAGAGCGGACACGTTGCCTGCATGAGACGTACTCCTCTTGTGTCACGGCTGCGTCATTATCTAGAGGTTTGGCATCTCAGCTATTTTTCACGCGTTACGTGCACATCTGTCAGCCAAAACAGAAGGTGAGAAATGACCTGTTGACATCAATTTTGACATCATACCATATTACACAAAACGGGCACCCTCCACTATAGTTTCTCTGTCAAGGCTGAATCTGAATATGTCTTAGACATGAAAAATATAAATATCTATATTTTTAACCATTTTCGCAGCTGCATGCAGAGACAGTGGCATTTTAGAGGTGCGTCCTGTCAAAAATAAATTGGAAATTAATAAAAGATGCAGAGAAATCCAATGTTCAGGTATCTTGTAGATTCTATGTGTGGCCGGAGCACGGCTTACTCCTCCTCACAGTGGGGCGCTGTGTCACCCTGTGGCACTGATTTGTGGGCGGGGAGCGCACCTTTATATATAGGGGCCTGGGTACACCTGGCGCGCTCTCTCTTCTGTTCCGCTCGTCCGTGGTGGTGGCTGTGGCGTGGTGAAGCCCTGTGGCGTGCTGGCACCAGAGCGTCTTCAGCGTTTTGCCATAATAACGCACGCTCTGCCCTTTAGCGCAGTGCAGCGTGCCCAGCATCAGTGCGTCTTTGGCGTGTCGCCAGAACGACGCGCGCTCTCCTTCGGCGCACGGTGTGGCGGACTGCTGGAGTCACGGGGCTGAGCTGCCCTGCTGGTCGGCGTTGTAGCGCGGTCTCCACGTGACCTCTCGGCGCTCTGTAATGCCCTGCTGGTGAGGCCCAGAAACTATTAAAGTCACCATCTCCTGGACCCACTGCTGTTTTGGCTCACTGAAGCCGTTTTGACTCCTCAGCTCTTCTGAGCTGTGGGGAAGCGACGTACTAAGGCTCTTCACAGAGCTGGTGTCAGGGCCTATTGCTACTTTAAGGATTGTTTAGTTCATTAATCAACCTTGAAAAGATTTATTTTGTATTCATTTGTTTAATTTGTTGAACATTATTGACTGTTTGTTGTTTAAGGAACATTATTTACCTTTGTTTGATGGTTTGTTTCGTTGTTTTTAATTACTTAAAGTATATTGTGTGTGTGTGTGTGTGTGTGTGTGTGTGTGTGTGTGTGTGTGTGTGTGTAGGAGTGTTAGGTAGCAATCAGGGGCCATATTAACTGGAAGGCCAATTTTATAACTTGCTTTCTTGTCTTTGTGGACAGGTGCGGAGGGCCAGGCGGCGACCCAATTCCTGGTGCTGGTATTTTCTTCACGAACCCCTGGCGGGTGTGTGTGTTTGCAGTGTTACGGGTGTTTTTGGTTAGTTATTCCTCCCCCTTGATTTGGTTTTGGGCCGCCGTAGCCTCCACAGCCCTGTTCATTCCGCTCTGTGGCCCCAGTACATAATTACGAGCCAGTACTGTGATATTTTAATTGGTTGTAAAATAAACTATTTTTCTACTTTTCCAAATACGTCTCTGCCCGTGGTATACGGACCTGTGTAGACCTGTGTATAGTAAATTTAACCATCTAACCATATAACCATCTCATATAAACTATCTCCTGGGGCGAAATTCCCCAGGTGGCGTTGTCGGTACACCTTTTTCCACCCCCTCCACTCGCCACATATGTAAACAGCTAGAGCTGGCAGCAGCAGTGATGGAGCAGACACGCAACTGGTGGGGGCACATGCGTGTGTTTTTCTGCAGCAGATCAGCAACGGCAGCCATGACGCACAGGCCACACATCCAGTGTGTTTCCAGTGTTAGAAGGTTGTCACTCAGCTGCCTTGCTCTGTTATTATGTGGATGTTCTGACTTAGCTAGTCAGCATCTTCATTCAGATATTATTTTAGATGCTGAAACCTTTTTTCTCTTCTGACACCTCCTCTAAAGCCTGGTGAAATGGGGTAAGCACACGTAAACTTTCCGCTACGGCCCCATATTCATGAGAAGTCAGTGGGGATATGTCTGTCTTGAGGGTTGCCAGGTCTGCCCCCACTGGCTCTCATTTTGAACAGCCGCTCCACCATGAGGTACATGCTGTTCCAGCGTATGTGCTCCTCAGTTATCAGCTTGAGTGTCTGTCATCCCATCTGCACCTGTATCTTGTCCAGTCTTTGTTTTCTGGTGGTGCTTCTCCTAAAATAGGTGACAAGCTTTCTGGCTTTTGTGTGTATGTCACTGAGGGCAGGGAACAGATCAAATTTGCACAAGCAAATTAAGGCCATGAGCCGTGCATATTGCATTCCCCACTCATAAAGCCCGAGCACATGCAATCATATTTGACGCAGCATCAGTGACAAGGTATTTTACCTTGTCTGTAATGCCCCAGTCTTGCAGTAGTGTATGCATCGCCAGTGCCAAGTTTTCAGCTGTGTGACTCGAAAATATTCCACTCCAAGCAAAACAGTGCCCAGTTTGTCGTTTCACCTGAAGTGGCAGGTGATGGCTAGGTAGGCTTCCATATTCATGGATGTCCACATATCAGAAGTCAGGCTAACTGCTGACACCTTCTGAAGCTGCTCTTTGGTGTTTTCCTTGGCTTTTTTGCACACATCCACCATCATCTGCCTGACAGGGAGAACATGTTAATTGTATTAATTTTAATTAATACAATTACAGCAAATTGCTTTTGTTATATACACGCCTTTCTAGTAGGGAGAACGTATCCAACAAATGAATGAGCTCCCTAAACCCCACATCTTCCACCACTGTAAATAGCTGAGAGTCTTTAATGACCAGGTTGACCACTGTTTCATTTAGCATTTCCTTTCTGGAATCTACGATGCAATGTTGGCGTATTTAAGAGACACATAGTTCGATTTCAATCATCTGATTTAAAATAATGTCTCACTGGTGTCTGGTCTGCTGGCAGCCTGTGCATGTGGCTGAATAGTGCCTAAGCACTGATGAGGTGTTATTGTTATACACAAGCTCCTTCTGACACAACAAGCACTTCTCCTGAAGCACATAAATATGCTAAGATGAATGAAACAATATCCATTACGCACAGACAAGACATTATTGGTAGCAGACACTTCAAAGTATTCCCGGACAGGAGAGGTTTTTCTCTTTTTTGCAGGCTCCATTTCTCCTACTCCTAATCCTACTTCTCCTCTGCCTCCTCCTTCTCCCTCTCCTCCTTCTTCCTCTCTTACTGCTGCTACTACTACTACTACTACTACTACTACTACTACTACTACTACTACATACTCTGCTAAATTAAACTGTGCTACAGTGAGGATGAACAACAACAACCCACAAAGTGTCAGGTGTTTACTATGCTTCTATCCAGAAACTGACATTCAAAACGAACAGGTGACATGTCCCATACAATGCAAGGCCTCGCTCTTGTCAGAGGTCACATAGTTTTCTGCAAAACAAAACTAGCCTGGAAGCGGGGCTTCATCTGGTACACCCCTTCATACATCCCATCGCTAGCATGTTGGTCTTTTTTTTTTTTGTGTGTGTGTGTGTTTGACTTGAGTTTCCTTATAATAACATGAAGAGTTTTTGTGTTTATTTATTTTAATTTTTTGGTTTGTATTTTAAGTCATTTTTGTCAAGTTTACCTTCACACCATTGCACTTGCCACCTGACCGGTGACCACAATAAAACGAAGCACCAAGTGAAGATTTTGAATCGTTGCCACATCCTTCCACCGCTGGGTCAATTCTTCCGTGGGCTGCTGCTGGTTGTTTGTTGAATATATTTTCTTAATCTTTTATTCAGCCATAATGATGTATTTCTTTGTATTACAGCCAAATAAAATAAAATAAGTTTAAAAAAAAACAACATTTTGATCAAAACACCACTAGCAAAATAGTAGCCGTGTTCAAATCATGGTAAGTGAAAACGATGAGTGTAAATCAGCCATCATTTCAGTTATGGCTATAGCTGGCTAATTGAAAAACAACTGTTAACAGACAGAGGCGATGAGGACCTGATTATCCCTTTTATGCCCAGCTCTTTGTTCCTTTTAACCTCAATTAATCTGCACTGCTTTTTATCCTCCTGTGCACTGTTTAGCTCCTAGCTAAATATCAAAAGCATCAAAAGTTTCATGCTTTCCAAAGAAATTAAAAGTGATACAGATGAAATACATCATGTTATGGCCATGGTGGAGTGAAAAAAGCCTCTTCTTTTCTCTTTGACACAGTGGATCAGACCACTCTGACTGATTGTATTTAATTGGTTTGTTAGTAAGTTGCCTGAGCAGAGTTTATTGCTGAGAAAATAGGCATATCAGTCCAAGGCAATGTCGGCAACACTGCTGCTTTAAATCAGCATGGCCTGACACAGTGGCTGAAAGGCGGCGTTGAAGTCCAGCGGACCAGGAAAACACAATCAAAAGAATTGAACATAGAATATTAAAAATGAAAAGGAGAAAAGAGACCAGTCTAATGAGGGTATTTATGTAACATATCCAGTTGTCTCACTTCCTATCCACACATTGCCTCCATGTGATATGCATTTAATTTAACTACAATGCAACACAGACACATTAATTAGAAACATATTTGAACAATTCCTTGAAATGACTGGTGTGAAATTAATCACTCCCTTTGAATCTCTTTATCTAAAAACCTCACAAACAACGATTGTTGCCATGTTGGTCCGTTGAATTAACTAGCACATCAAAATGAATTAGCATTGTTGCCACTTTGCACCCCTACTCTTCCCTTTCTTTCCCATTTTATCTCATTCTCCTTTCATCAGGAGCAGATGTTGAGGTCCACTTGACAGATAAACAGCATCTCTCAACAAGACTGTGAAGAGTCTAAATCAGCCCCTGCACTGTCACTTTCAATGTTCATTACCATGCTTTATCCCGACTGTCACAAGCAGAACACAGTAATAGAGACGACAGCCTTGGTTGGTTCTTACATGCTAGCTAGGAACTGCATTGTATTTAACAGTATACAACATGTGATGCTAATAAATGTGTAAAAAAGAAGGAATCAATGAGGATAAGCAAATGTAGTGGCAATATTTAGGTAGCAATCTGCAAATTCATATTCACACTATTACCACTACACAGTGTGAGTGACATGCCCTGGAATCAAAATGAAATGAACTGAATGGTGTAAATAAGCTTATAAATAAACTTGTGAAAAATGTGTCGCAAAAGTGAATTCTCATAAAACTAAAGCTTTGTTTCAAAAGTATAAGATATAAAATACAAAATATTTCTTCCTTTGTAACATTCACTTCACACTCAGCTGCCAACGGATTAGGTACATCTACTGGAAATAATCCTGTGCACATGTTTATATGCACAGAAGAAACATAACACTAACCTTTATAACCTTCATGAAAGAGGCTATTTGTAATTTCTCCACTGCAGAACATGGGTTCTTGTCAGGAGCAGGTGGTGGTGATTGTCCCTTGCCAAATGCTTCTGCCATTATTGTGTTTACAAGACAAGAGGTCATAATACACCCCTGGAGCAGTTCTATGTCTTCAGGGCAGACTAGAGGCTACAGTGAGTCACACTGAAAGTGAAGAGATGGTCCAGGGCTAGCTGGTTAGCATGCTAACATCAGTAGAAGAAAATATGTGATAGAGACAAGAGTTACCATTGGTGTTGCTTTCCACCTCTGGAGACTGCTCTTGGTGAATAAAAGAATGAATTTTGAAGCTAAAATCGCAACGTTTCTTCTTGACTTGTTAATAGTGACGCTGGCTATGTAGCAATAGCAGACTTACAAATAGCCCCTTTAGGCAAAGTTTATTGCAGGGTAGACTACATTAGTTTTAGCTAGGTGCAACTCATAAACTGCCAACTGAGTGTAAGCCCAAACAACTAACTGCAACGATTATCCCTTCAATGATATGAAAGCTGCATAACGTCTCAGTTCACAGTCACTGCTGAGAGCTGGTTTTGTGACTAGATCAGTTAGATTATGTGCCTGAATAAGACGCCCCACTGTAGCGTTGTTGAGCTGCAAGTAAAAACACTGCAAACAGGGAACAGAAAACAGCTCACGGGGAGCACGTTTATCAGACAGGCAAGTTTTATTTAATCTACAAATGATTAAATCTGTGACAAAAAAAAAAAAGAAGAAAACAAAAAAGAAAAAGAGGAAGGATTAAAATGAATTATGACTCATCTGTTGGGAACAAAGTCTGAAGTAAGGTGATGACAAAGTCCAACTAAGGATGTTAGGGTGGATAGACAGGTCAAAAAAAAACACTGGACTTTAATGCTGGTGACAGCTGTTCATTTTCAACCAACAATCAGTGTTACTTTTTTTTAAAATCATGACCACAATCATTGCCTGACCCTAACCACATGGGTGTTATCATAACCGTGATGCAACCTTAATGAAGTGGTCAGTTTAACCCAAACCATGACCTTGTTCTAAAGCAAATCAAGTCATTTTTTGTGCCTAACCAAAGTTTGACCATAGTGTTTCCACAAGGGCCAAATCCTCACTCAGACTTTGGGGAGAGGGAGAAAGTATGTGAAAGGCTTGGGATGAGGATTATGCATCCGGGTATGTGTGGATGCAAATTATTGCCATAATAATTGGAAACCTATCAGTAAATAAAACCAAATATTGACATTTAATCACAACTGAATACCATTTTATCTCATCTCAGTACTTCATTCGTGGTTCATGTAATAACCAGCGTCATCATACCAGTTGTCCAGGATCACCAGTGTTAGTTTTACTGAAGCGAATAAACCCAAAGACAGACAGAGACTACAGGACAGCAGCTAGAACTTGGCTGCAAGCCCACTTGTACAAACTTATTTTTTTCTTGCCCCGGACAAACTGTGAAATAATGAACTTCAACACAACGCGTGACGTGCTGCCAACAACATTGTTGTTTGAGTAATACAATGACTGGGTGCTCACCTTGAGCCCAAATGTTATCAGTCTGCTTACTGTCTGCCTCTTTTCCCTCCGTTTTTTCTTTTTACCAGAACATGTGCATGCACATTCTCACACACACACACACACACACACACACACACACTCAACAGTGACTGAATGGTTTTGGAGGGCACAGACAAATAATGCCCTCCTGCTGATGATAGGAGCTTCAGATTAGAAACCACTTCTATATGTCTTTCCAAAGGATATGAATATTTCTGACACAGCTGCTATACTGTTTTTTGTTTGTGTTTTTTTTTTTTTTTTGTTTTTTTGTGAAGACAGTATCCACTTTTACGCTCCTCTTTTCCAAGCTGTCTCTTGTGCAGTTTGAACTGACATTTTGTCTAGAGCGGCACCTGATTGCCTTCAATACTTCTGAGAAGAGGAGAAAGTGAACAAGCCTGTTAACAATCTCACAGTTGGCACAGTGAGAAAAAAAAAAAAAAAGATCAGGAGTTATCAAAACCATTGAAGTGTGTCTTTAACCAGGGAGATTACCAGGCTGAAATTACCTTTGTATAATACCTGATAACTCCAGGTTCTTTCATGTACCACGTACCTGCATACGTACTCATCTAACCTTTTGGGGCAGCAGATGATAGCACCGCAGTGCAACAGACCTCTCATTTTTGCCAATTTCACTCTTTTCACTGAGGCTGAAGTCATGTGCTACAGTCTACTGAGACCGGTTCAATTTTAAACAGTAAAGAAGGAGCTGGTGTTGTTGCTAATCATGATCTTGAGGTTTGATTGCTTTTCTGATAGAGTTTGTATGTATGTGCTATAATAAGCAGCTTGTTTTGAGGTTTCAAAGTCTCTACCTGTACTTCAAGCTGTGTCTGAACTGCACAGAGGCTTTGCACCCACCAAATCTGAAACCTCCATCTTTTTCCATTCCGCTTCACTCAAATCTTTTGATTTTCAGCTCCATCTATTCAGAGCACAAATCACGAGTCCTGTGCCTCCGAATCAAACCCCCAACTTATCCTGAGCCCATCGTTCATTCTCCCAGTGTCATTTACTCTCCACCTACAACTTCACCTTTTCCACCACTTTCAGAAGTCATTGCCACCAAGAGAATTACGCCCACCTGAGGATGAACCCATGGAAGACTGAAAAGAAGCCCACTGCTTTTGTGCATCAACCGCCTCGGGGCACATTAGGTAACCACAGGAAAAACAGTGATATCGGAATCAGAGTGAAGTGTGTTTCGTTGTGGAAGGGTTAAGCCTCATTTCGTGAAAGCCTAGGGGCTATGTAAAGGGAAGAGAAGAGGGACTGAGGTATTTCTCCACCGCAGGCCTTAAGGGGTTAAAAAAAATTCTCTCCACTGAGGTTGAGATGCATGTTTGATTCGCCTCAGTGAGCTAGTGTGAGTGTATGACTGGTGATGAGTGTGTGCGTCCAAAAAGATGAAGTGTATCTCTGCGTGTGTGTTTGTATGTGAGTCTGTGTGTGTGTTTCTGTCTGCAATAAATAGACAGACACTTGAGCATCACCCCCTGGCTCTTCTCGCTTTAGTGCATCTCAGCCTAGCTAAGCCCCCCAGAGCCAAACATCTAACTGGATCTGTCAATATTGACGCAGACGAAACACACTTTCTCCATACCCGCTGTTACAGAATATAAGCCTTCATGTTCAAAAACTTCATGTTGGAATAAACCGCTTAAATCGACATGCATTCTTCATTTCCCAATGCATACGAATCCTTGACCTAACCAAATCTGTCCAAGGTGTACTCCAGAAGTACAGTACTCACTTCTGCTAAAACGCTGTGACATATGGGCTTTCTATCCTTGTAAAACGAGGGTTTTTTCAAACTGTGAGGAGAGATGTGAAGCAAAGCTGTTTAAGGTGAGAGGGGCAGGTGCATGTCAGTCTAGAAACAACAGGAAGCTACTTATTGTAGTTTGGCAGTTGATTTGGCCTGCTCACCGACACAGTGAGGTAGCTCAGTGAGACAAGTGCTTAAACACCATTTGTACCCTCTACACAGACATGATTCTATATGACTTACACTTTCCAGGCGTATTATTATTCCTATTGTCAAATGCAAATTAACATCCATAAACTTGCTTTGAAATAATGGTAAAAAGTTTTGTTTTTGGGTTGTCCATCTATCCCATTCTTGTGCATGCATGCCTTGAGGAAACTTCTTTAAATTTGGCACAAACATTAATTTGGACTCAAGGACAAACTGATTCGAATTTGGTAGTCAAAGGTCAAGGTCACTGTGATGTCAAAAAAACACTTTTCCGGCCATAACTCATTATTCAATGCTGTAAGGAAGGGGAGATTGTGACCACATTTCCTGCAAATTCGCTGGTTGGCAGAGGCATACAACCACATAGGCAGGAATTCTACTTCAAAGTTATCCAGTGATAGTTGTCGGTACATCCATGAGTACACTTGGAACAGGAACTGCTAATTTAGTGCACTTTTAGTGCCAAAATGTAAATACATATGTCTGCTGAAAAAATCTGACGGACTGCACATCAACATCATAATCCCTGTTTACATTCCCCAAACTGTTCTTCCAAAACTTAAAGCATGATTTTCTATCAAGTGGAAATGAGACAAAGAGTAATAACGGGTGTGACAAAACCATTAACATCAACTTAGTTTTTAACATTGCTGAGCTTTAGACTGTCCACTCGACATTGCCTGGAGAGCACATACAGTGTTTTTGTGTCACTGTCGGAACAAGCTTCATACAAGTTGATGTTACTCCATCATGATGAAAACAGTCAGATTTGATATTATTTTAAACCATATTTAAGTAAGCCGTCAGTATGCCTTGTATATTATTTAATATTTTATAGCTGTAATTCTTTCTATGAAAAGAGATAACGCTACATGTGTACACTCTGGAATAAGTGCTCATGAAATAAGACTTTATAACAAAGAGGTAGATATCCCATTACAAGCCTGAACCGTATAGACTGGGATGACATTTACTGTCTCTGCCTGTCGGTCAGAGCATTATCCAATCAGACAGTGACATATGGTGAGAAATAAGGCCTTTGTCTTGTGAGATCTAAAGATAAGAATCGTATTTCCATTAAATCAATGAGCTGTGCGCTTTACTGCAATGAATAATGCATTGCCCCTTCAAACCTGCTTCCCTCACTCCCGTCCTTTCTCAGTCTCCCCTCTTGCACAGTGTTTGCGATGCTCACCGACGTACAGTGTCTCAAGTGTTTTCATACCTTCGCACTTCGTAATAAAGTGAGGGTCTTGATCCCTCTCCGCCAGTGCTACTTCATTTTCTCTTAACGATCCTCCCAGGGTGACTGACGAGGGCGGCAGGGGCGGGCACCACAGATGTCAAGCAGAGCTTTTCTTATGCATTGATATGCCCTTTGAGATGATACACAGCCTGGGAACAAATGCTAAACAACTATTTATTTTTCTACTCTCTCTAAAATGTTTCTTGGGTATTGTAGGGAAAAAGTAAAAAAAGAAGGTGTGTGGAGTATGTGAAACAGCGCACACTCATACTGTAAACTGGCACTGAAGTGAAATCCCAGGGACCTACCCCCAAACAAACTGGCTCAAACTGCGTGTGCCACACTACATTAGCTCACCTCTTGTACCTCTCCTTCTCTTGTCTGTCTCTCCTGTAACACTCCCACCTTCCCAGATCCATTAGCTCCATTAAGTCCAATTCACTATCTCCCCTACTGTGAACTTAAACCAAACCGACATCCTTCACGCCCATTCACTCTGACAAGGCTGTTGAAGACACAATAGGCCTGGTCTCACTTCCTTAATAACTCCCTGTATAGAAGTGTACAGGCGCGTGTAAAGCCCTATTGATCCCCTGTAGAGAGGCAAGGCTAGCATTCCACTTTTGGTGTGTAGCGTTGACCTTGTCTCACTCTTTGTAATTAATTAAAACTTCACAGCAGGACTGACAGCTGATGGATCGCCCCCTTGTTGATTATTACTGTTGTGGTAATCACACACACACACACACACATGGACACGCTCAGGCACGTCGAGGTGTGTCTACTCTCACTGTGTTGAGAAGGAGCAGGGAGCACTTAGGGGGGAAAAAGGGATTGTTGTGGTTTGTTAATGGTGACGCCAGCAGTGCAGAATGATGTAGATCGTGTGTGTGTGTGTGTGTGTGTGTGTGTGTGCAATGCATTGATTGTGTGTTTAATTAAAAAAGATACTCACTTGCTGCCCTAATGACGTCGCCATCACTGAGGTGTGGTTAACTATAGTTACCAAATGTGTGTTTGTGTGTGTGTGTTCTTGTTTTACTACATTTGTGGGGTTTTACAGTTTTGTAAGGACCAAAGTGCTGGATCCCTCAAGTTTAAATGGCTGTTTCTGGGTTAGGACTTGGTTATATTGTTCAGGTTAGAATTAGGTTTAGGTCAGGGTTAGGGTTAAGGTAAGTTGGTGGTGGTTAAGGGTATGGTAAGGGGGTTGGGAATTGCATCGTGTCAATGATGAGCCCCCATGAATAGTGTAAGACAGGTGTGTGTGTGTGTGTGTTTGTGTTCACTCCCTTATCCTTCTCACATATAACTGCCCTGTCTACCTGTGTCTTTGTACTCTATCCCTCACCCTCCCTTCATCCCACTCAGCCAACCAAAACTACAGTGTGTCAGCCCCATTTCATCATTTTCTGCTCACTCTTTCAAAGTTAGATCATTTTCTTTCTCCCTCTCTTGCTCCTCTGAGCAACACTGAGACCATTTGCACCAGCACTGATCTGATATCAGCCTCGAGAAAATTTTAGCCTTTGGATTAATATTGCATATGACACATTTAACACTAGTCTTCAGCAACCCACTGTGACAGTAGATAATTGTGTGAAAATAATGATTGTCTATCAATTCATGAGTCCCTCTGTGTTTTTTTCTTTTCTCTCTGGCTCTCTTTATCAGATGTACCAAGAGAGAAGACCAGAGTTTCCTTCAATCATATTTTTTCTTGCAGTGTTGTTTTGATAAGGAGAGAGAGGGTAACAAGATCCAAAAGAAAAGTGGCTGGCAGTAAACAGACAGAGTTGGAATCTTGTCTTAGCTTCATTCTTAATCAACGTTTATTCACTGCTGCCAATCTATACTAATAGATCTTTAATATAGACTGTTGCCAGAATTTATAAAGGCACTGACTCTATTATAGGCATGATCTGATAGACTGTGAGGAAGACTGTTGTGATGAGCCATATCTGATTGTCTGACACCAAAAATCTACCAATTGACAACATATATGGTGAACTAACTTGACTATCCCTTGGGCTAGTGAAGCAGTAATATTAAAAGCAACTGCATGACAAAGTGGGCTGGATACAAGGTAAAGGGAGGTAAGTTCATTTGGATGTCACATTGCAAACAGAGCAGAGCTTTTAAATTGCAAAACTCATGTTCAATTACATTTTTAGAAGTCACACAAGAGGCTTCTAAACAAAAGAAAAAAAGAATCATAATCACTCTGGTGGTCCGCTGACTTTTCCTCTGCTGCAACCATGAGGTTCACATCTGTGGGTTTGAGTGAATGTCTCTACTACTGAATGGATTGGCATAGAATCCAATACACACATTGATGACCACCCTCAGGACGAACTGTAATAACTTTGATGATCCTGCCTTTATCAGATTAAAATTTTGAAAGGTGCAGCACACCACCATGAAAAAATTAAGGCCTTGTTCAGACTTTGTATTAACATCTGTCCTGAGTGATCCAATCACAAGTGGACAGCTCTAAGTTGAGAACGCACCCAGGATGCACTCAGGATGTATTTGAGATCTGATCAGTCAGACCACATTCAGAGGTGGTCTGGGCCACATATGGCTGCCTACTCTAGTGACATCCTCTGCCACAGTCTAATTAGTCCTGCCACAGTTTCATAATGAATCGGAAATATTTTACAATTTGATTTGCTCAACCCCTCCATGCTGCTCTCTTTTTCTCTCTAACTCACACACACACACACACACACACACCCACATACAGACAATGAACCCATGTGTCCGATTGGCTAAAAACAACGCCACATACCTGTTTAGTTGCATATGAAGTGGGGAAGTGAGATCTGATCACAAGTGGTCACTCAAGACGCATGTGATGACACATTTTAAAGCTAGGTGTGGACAGATGAACCTGTGGTCTGATCACTGAAGACGCATGTTAATACAGGTCTGAACAGGGCCAAAGACATTTCCCTTAGCCAAAGTTGTACTTTGTAATTGGCCATAATTAACACGTGTTAGAATGCTAACATGCTAAAATAAGATGGTGAACATGGCAAACATTATACCTGCTAAACATTTCATTTCTGTTTTATGCGAAATAGTCTAAACCCAAATAAGTGACATGTTAAAAAGAAGCTAAAATTACATCAAAAGCAACTATAGCATGCACAAGACACTGCCCATATCATGCAGAGCAACAGAAAGCAAAAGTTTGATGCAAGAAACAGGACGAAAACATCTACTCTTTAACACCAGAGGTGCCAGAATTCCATACCTACAAGAGCAGCTGTAAGCCGTCATTCTGACCACTAGACTCCAAACTCTATGATCTCTCATTATAAATATCCAGTTGAAATATTAATGTATTTATTTTGTGAGGATACCTTTTTAAAAAACAAAATAACACCAAAATGTAAATTTTAACAAGTTTCCTCATCAATATTCATCCATCCACCCAGGAAAAGTCGCTGTCAGTTTTCACCTCTGACAGACCCCCAGCATCAGAATGATCGCTGTCCAAGTGCTGAAGCATCTCCAATCCCTCAGCAAATAATGAATAGAATAGCGCAAAGTTCCGTGCAGTCAATATGACTGTCTACGGCTAAAACCAACAAGGAACACATGTTTCACACTCATCTACAACCTCAGCTTTCATCCTCTTCCTTGTTGCTGAGCAATGTGAAGATCACACTCCCACCTGCAGTGGAACCGAATGTTGGCAGTTTCTGTTCGTCTACATGAGAACATAATACACAGTATGACCCGATTACTGGAAAACCCCAGTCTACATACAATTGGTGGATTATCAGATTTTTTTCACAACTGTACATTTTGGCATATTTTAGATACAATGCGTATTCATCTAAAATAAGAAACCCTTTTAGTGATACGTGACACTGCAGCTTGGAGAGACTCTTATTGGTGGGAGCGATTGGGCTGACAGTGCAGAGATGACAGTTTCTGTCATTAGAGACCACAGTTTTTCCTCACAGTGAGAATGTATCTGTTTTACAGATAACCTACTGCTCAGCTGGGGAACGTATCAACATACTTTGATGTATTTATTTTAGGTTCAGCTGACATAGGATAGATTTTTGCACGCAAAGAGGACTCACTGCTACAACCAAAAATCTTTCCTTTCATCCCCCTGCAGTGCTGCAGCAGCGATCCCTTGTCAGAGCTGCACATGCACACACTTAAAATCACCCACTAGACTCTGTGAAGTGTATACACGACCAGGAAATGTTTTTTTTTTTTTTTTTGGGGGGGGGGGGCAGAAACTGGTTTCTTTTAAGGAAACATGATTTGCCATTGACATTGTGTCCAAAACATCAGTAGTTTCCTGTAGATATTGAACAATAATCTGGATACTAAAGTGGGCTCAGCAACTGACAGACCTTTCAATAAACCAATGACAGCTCCAGGAAACTCAGCCCAAAATTCAGGTCTTCTGTATTTACTGTTTCTTTCAAATCCTGGGGCAGATAAAGTGTAAAGGAAACTATTTGAATTCCAATCATCTCAGCTTGCCTCTGTCTCCAAAAGACTTCCAAGACTCAACTGTACAAACGATCTCAACTTTTTCAGTTGAAGAAATGTTGAGGAGAGGATTATGCAGCGAAGACTTAAGAGATTCCGCCTGGAACGTCAGTGAAACCACAACAATACCTCGGTGTCTCCCTCTCCGTCTTGGGGGAGCTGAGTTGAGCTAATTAGCCATAATATCAGCAAGCAAACTCTCCTCGCTTCGTTGACACGCACAACGGCCCCTAATTGACTGCCAGGAGTTTTGAGGCTTTAATACAGCAAAGAAGCAAGCTGTACCTTGGCGATTATGAGGTTTGGGGATATACTGCATTACATACAGCACATTCTTGCAGAACCAATCCAATGTCACGAACTTCGAATGCAACACTGCTTGAATAAACAAAGATGTGCTCAAACATTCAGAAAAGCCCAAAGGAAAGTGAAAACATTCAGCACTGAAGTTTGAAGCTAAAGGCATTTGTATTTTGGCTGATGCTCTGAATACAAAAAGCACAGAAACACACACACATACGCATACACACGCACACGCACATACAAAAACCTTCTGCTAACTTAAATGCTCTATCGCAGCTGGAGTTTGCACATCCATTAGACCATGAATCCTTCAATTATCACAGCGGCAAGAGTATCAGGTTATATTTATTGTTCAATCTCCTTGTCTTCCAGCTAAGATGGAGTGCTTAGCAGATATTATATGGACAGCCTCAAGACATAGGGCCCATATCCACACACACACACACACACACACACACACACACACACACTCACGAGAGATCGATCATAACTTATTATGCCAACCACATAACAAAACAATTTCAGAATTGAATGAGTCTGGGGAGGGGGATGAGTTGGAGTGGGAAAAAGCAAAGGTATTGAACATAAACATCTATTTTCTGATGGGGGGAGGGGTGGCCTCCTGAGTCATTTAGACGATCATCCATTTTTAAAAGGGATTTGATAGAAACCAATCCCCCCTCTCTGAATCTTTCAAGCATTTCCCCCAGGCTCTGACTGTGACAGGGACCTCCCTGTCTCACTGTCAATCAATCCCGAGCAGCACACGCGAGTCACTTTGAGGCTGCAGGTGTACAGTATACCTGCCCGAATACCGAGCATTGCATTTGTTTCAGTGTCCGCGCCGTCTTCGCCGGATTAAATCTTTCATTTTCTCAGAGAGCGAGAAAGAGAGAGACGGAGAGAAAGAGAGAGTGGGAGGAATATGATGGGGGGCCTCGCCTAACCTCTGGGGAAAGGCCAGTGCATTAGACAGAGAACAGATCAGTTCCAGCTAAGATGAATATGAGCACATAGATTGGTCTACTGTCTGGGGAGCCTCAGAAATGCAGTTTTGTGTATGCCGAAGCTGCGAGGCTCGGAGGCAGTGAGTGAGGAGGGCAGGGAAGGAGGCAATCACTGCATAACCAAACAGACCCTGAGCGGAGCACATCAGAGCCAAGGGCCAAGCTGAGACAGATACAGATTGCTTATTGAGCTGTTTTTAGAGTGACGGTATTAACAGCATGTGGCTGAGAAGAAGTGTTTTTCTCAGAATAGCCCCTGCTCCAAAGCTTTGACAGTATGCCACAGAGCGAGGGCAATTGTATACTAATTTGCTTGCAGTTACATAATGGCAATTATTGCACATTTCTTGTTTATTGAATTAGCGATGATTTTTACTTTTCTCATCCATCTTCTCTGTCGTTATCATTTTCACCATCATTAGTTCAAGTCATGCATGTGACATATGAGGTGTTCATTTACCAGTGCCACCTCCTACTAGTTACAGTAACTGTCATCATCAGTATTATTGTCACTACTTCTCGATGCTCTATTATTCATTTGATTGACATGAGACACCCTGTTTATTGAATGAAGGCCGAGAGAGAGAGAGAGAGAGAGAGAGAGAGAGAGAGAGAGAGAGAGAGAGAGAGAGAGAGAGAGAGAGAGAGGCAAAAATGCAAGGGATTTGTTAGCAAATTTGGTGCAAATAGGATTTACCTCTGTGATTTTCAAGGTGCACAAATGTTAAGACCTTAATGTGAAAATTAGATTTAAAAAAAAAAAAAAAAAAAAGTTCAGTGGAGTCACCAGATGTGAAACCACCACAACAAACCAGATAGAGATTTTGGTTAATTTGTTTCTTTTCTTTAAAGCTTCTTTAAAGCACAATGATCCGCATGGGGTGGAATCGGCTCAAACTGTGCTCCAACAGGTGCAGGCTCTAGGCAAGTTTGGGTGTTGAAGAAGAAGACTGTGCTCAGCTGGAGGCGGGGGGGGGGGGGGGGGGTCTTTAAAGACTCTCAGTCTCTGGCTGTTCCTCCTAGTCCGGTTGGCTCTATCCCGTCCAGTGGCTCCTGTCTGGGATGGTG
Source organism: Trachinotus anak (assembly GCF_046630095.1). Taxonomy (NCBI): domain Eukaryota; kingdom Metazoa; phylum Chordata; class Actinopteri; order Carangiformes; family Carangidae; genus Trachinotus; species Trachinotus anak. The sequence continues at coordinate 7,889,500 of NW_027273870.1, read as the reverse complement.
GTCCTGCCTTAAAAGATCCACATATTCCACTCCACAAGATAGTTATGCCTTCCACAGTCAGTGTTAAAATCTTTCCTAGTTAAAATCTATTATGTTAAAAGAACTCAAGCTTACTTTCCTTTTCCACACCGAGATGCTCCAAATCCACGGGTTAGCTTTCTCCACAGTCCACCCAGGAACCCACTCTGCTCAGCATTGGGGAGGCAAAAAGAGGCCAAGGCCAATCTGCTCTACTACCTTTATAGTGACAGCCACCAATGAGTTTGCTTTGATTGCAGATTGAAAATACCTGACACCTTTGCTGGGGAGGAGTCCTTCGCTCTGCCATCTCCTGTGGGAATGTACTCGTGCACTGCACACTGAACCTAATGAGACTCGAAACAAAAAGAATAAAATCATGCAAAGCAAAATGTGGCACAGCAAACACAAGTCAGCTTCAGTGGTGCAGGTACTAATCATTCCCTCTGTATATCTCATAACACTAATCATTATTTTTATATTAACAATGGGTTGACTGACTATGTGTAGTAATATAAAAAGTGTTGCTTGTAGCGAAGAACCCACAAAGAATAATCACCCAACTCTGCAGTTCTCCTCACTCCAGGGAGCGTTATTAGCATCTCTCAGGCCATCGTTTTGGCTTCATGGTATGCGACTTTAAGTTCAGTCTCATTTCCAGCCGCAGCAGGAAGTGGTTTTCAGTGAAAAAGCTCTGATAAACTGCCTGTACACTTTAGCAACTAAAAGGAGAGTGGATAACAGACTTAAATTCACCAAGTAGCCAGATATGCGTTTCCAAATGAATGATAATTTATAATTGTAATGTGTCAACAGCGTTTTTTGCGAATGCGTTCAACCACAACTTTATATGGCTGTATGTTGTCAGTGGTGAGTCGTCTGCTGGTCCCAGGTGGTCAAAACATCAGTTATTGCTGTTGTAAGACTTCCCCTCAGTTATTTCAAAAAGGTTAGCATCGTGAAAGGACAGGGTGACTGTGAGCCAGTTTAATATACTGGGGACCCTGTTTTGACAAGCGACATTCTGATATTGCTAAGAGTCCCAAGTGCCTCTATCTGGGGACAGTTTTTATGGGCTTTATCAAAGATCACTGGCTGCGGCGAGATGTAAAAAAAAAAAGAAAAAAAAAGTGACCCGCAATTGTGAGCTGTTGCTGTGCATAACTGGTTGACAGCGTGCTATGCTTCTCTGAAGGTACCAGTTAACGTCTCCGCAGAGCTGCGCACAGAAGGGTGCTATGGGTAACTGTATATCAGAGAGGTTGGCCGAAGAGCTGACATGCACACCTCCTGAATCTCAACCTGAGTGTCAAGTAAGTTGATTCAGCTCCATATTCCAGTTTGAACCCGAATTACCAATCTGCATTTATATAATAAAATATATGACACATTTCAGCAGAACAAACTTTCCCCTTGTTATGTTTCATTAAGTGATGTGTATTTTAAATTGTGTTGATGTAATCAGTCTAAAAATCTCACTTTATCTTCAACGGCCTTAAAGGGCCTGACATCCGTGCACAGTATATCATCAGTATCTGCTCGCTCTGTTATATTTACTCACAGTATAGGATATAAAGTATGTGTTCTTTGTTGATTTAAGTGACACCATCTTTCTTTATGGTCTGTTTTTTTTTTTATATGTTTTTTAGCATCATGCCAAGATGCAAGAGTTGAAAATTATCTCGCTGACAGTTACTGATGTATTTACAGAAATGGTGATGGATTCTCTCTGTGAAAATAAACCAATTACCTAAAGTAGCATCAGCTTCATCTTCTCCTCTTCTCCCGCTTGCTCCTCTTCCATTTCTTATCAATATCATTCACTGCTGTCATGCCCAGATCCCAGATCCCCATCTCTCTTCCCCTTTTTTTTTCCTCACCTCCTCTCATCTCGTTTTAACACCTCAACCTCCCGAGGCCCATATTCCTCCACTCATACTGCTGCTCCCTCATGCTCTCTTGCTCATCCTGCCCTAATCTACTGTCCACTCCTTCTTTTAAGCCCAGTTGCTCCCTCCATCCTTTCCACCACCCTTTGCCTTTTCTCCTCACCACTCCCTCTGCCATTCCTCCATCCATCAGACTGAGTAATGGCCATCAGGGCAGGGAGTCACCCTGCAGCTGTCTGGGACAGACACTGATCACACACACAGTCACTTTGGGCTGAGGGCACAGCCATCCATTTTGCACATGGCCTGGTCCAGCTAACAGCACACTGTACTTTCTATGTTAACGCAATTACAGGAGCTCAGATGGTACAGATGAGGCTGATTGCACTCATTTGAGGTTAAAGGGTGAATATATTATGCTTTTAATAAACAACTGTATCCACATCTGTTTGCACATTCTCTCTTTACGGCGTTGTGAGATGGCTGAATGGAATCTATCAAGTAGGACTGGGACAGTTATTAACAGCAAATTGTATTTGCAGTGTATCGATCAGTTTTCTTTTCAACCTTGATTATTGCGACAATGAGACAGACTGACTCTCATTTACATTGTTTGTTTATTGACCTGCTCTGTTCTCTTTTATAGTTTTTACAGCATTTACAGCCTTGGGCCCGCAGTAAGCCAATGAGTTAACATCACAGAAATGAACAAGGTTTTTTTTCCTTCTCTACCGATCACTGGGAGTACATTTAAACCAGCCTCGGACTCATTTTCCTGAGCACTGATTGTGCACTTAAATCCAAACCCACACAGACTCTTGTTGACATATTGAAAGCGTCTATAACACCTAACTCCCGTTTGTCATTGTGCTAAAACTCACTTGCACTGCAGTCTCTGAAGTGCAGTTTTTGAGCAGCAGCTGGGTACACGGCTGTCGAAGGGCACTGTAATAGGCTTGAGGTATATCCTTTGAGTGCTAACCCCCTTAATGATATCTTAATTGCCTTTTTGTTCATATTATGAAATTTTAATGGCCTACTGCGCTTTTACCTACAGACCAGCTTTAGTCTGTTAGCCCCTCACATCATGGCTGGTTATGATATCATTTGTCAAAAATTATGTCCCATTTGTCATTTTGGACGCCACTAAATTATAAATGTGCCTAAAATGAAAGAAGAATGACCGCTGATGTTATTCTTACTCGTGGGGAAACAACCAAGGATGAAGTGGAACCAAATGCAGTTAACCAAAGTCTTTATGTGTGGAACATTTTTCTTATATTTACATGGATTTATGCTGTGCAGATTTATCGCAGGAAGCAGTCTCCTATTGAATAAATATAAAAGCCCTTTAGAGATCCGTTTGACATTTTGGAAAATACGCTTATTTTATTTCTTGGTAAGAACTGAATGATTAGATTGGTACCACTCTCACATTTCTCTGTTAGACATGAAGGCACAGCCAGGACACGACGAGGATGGCATGAGAGTGGCATCAATCTTCTCATCCAGCTCTCAGCAAGTAAGCAAATGAAGGTATTTCCCCAAAATGTCAGACCATTTCGTTCAGTTATAAATGAATAACGTGATAGGACTTCCGTGGCTTACTTGCTAATATTAATGTCTGTTTCCGTCTGCACATATTTTGAGAACAACTGGAAAAACCCTGCACACCTACATTACACTCACGCAGATGTTTTCCCATATTGTGGTTGATTAGCTGTCCTCTCAGGACTGTTGTTGATTGACATGTCCATTTTACCTGCAACATATTCCACCTTTATTATTCTTACAGCCCTTTTTTTCCGCAGAAGATATTTTGACATGGCACGGTAGGAAAAGGGCGAGTGTAAATAATAAATAATAAAATGAATGATGGCTGAATTCCGTTCAGCTGCTTTGGTTTTCACAGTGCAGGCTCACTGTCAGTCATGGAGCCATTGTTAATGTTATTAGTAACACGTGTTTTTCTTAGTATGACAAGCCAGGATGTCTGCTGTGAAAAAGCCTGTTTGTAGAGTTCGGTGACCTCATGTAATTCCCAGCATTGCTCCACCCAGGTTCAGCCTTAGCAGTGGTCCATTCAGCCATGACTCAAAACACCTGTGGGCACAGGCAGAGCCTTTATAATCACACACGTTCACTAAGATATTTCCCAGCTAGAGGTTAAGTGTATCGCTGTCAAAGTTCAAAGTAGTGTTTTGAACTTCTCATTTCCCTTCGTATTCATTTGTGATGTATTGAGAATAACAAGCACATCCTCTGGCTGCTGCCTTCCTCTGTATACAGGGCTGCTACAGGTGTTCGCCACACTTCAGTTGCTTTTAAACAGGTAAGTCGTGTCAGGTGTGCATAACCCAGAAAAATAAATGCTATCATGGGCTCAGGGCTATGAAGTTATTTAGAGTTTCTTCTCCAGGGCCATAATCCTGTAAATGTGGACAGTTATTAGAATCAGCTTTTAGACCATGACATTGGGAAATAAGATTTATAGGATGTAAGAGTTTGAGGAAAACTGTTTAAAAACATTAGAATGAATAATAGTCATGTCTGGTTTCCCTTGAATAAGACACTTAGAATTGAGGTCAAACACTTCTATCTTGGATTCATCAGATCAGAAAATCGTGTTTCCCACAGTCTCAGAATCCTTTTGGGGCTTTTTTGGAAACTTTCCCTGAGGAGATGCTTCTGTCTGGCCGCTCTACCATAAAGCCCAGATCAGAGAAGCGCTGCAGCCATGGTTGTCCTTCTGGAAATTTCTCCCATATCCACACGGGATCTCTGGAGCTCAGCCAGAGTGACCATCAGGTTCTTGGTCACCTCTCTTACCAAGCAGCCAGCTCCAAGAAGAGTCCTTGTTGTTGGAAAAATTGGAAGCCACTCACCTTCAATGCAGCAGACTTTTTTTTTTTTAAAAAAAAAGCTCCTAAAGGACTCTGAGGCTATGAGAAAGAAGATTCTCTGGTCTGATGAAACCAAGATTAAACTGTTTGGCCTCAGTTCTTGTTTGAAGGAAACAATACATTGATGTGAACTGGTTGTCCTTCAGGATGTTTCCTTTTTTTTTCTTTTTTTTATTTCAGCACATTGCTGCAACATAACAAAATGTGAAAAAAAGTGTATATGTGTGTGTGTGTGTGTGTGTGTGTGTGTGTGCGTGTGTTTGTATGTGTATTTGTGTGTGTTTATAATGTAATAAGTAAGTGTCAATGCCAGTAATACTGATCCAGTAAATAATTATAGGCTAATCATTTGAAACTCACAGGCGCAGAATAAGTCCCTTTACTCTCCACATTTAGGTTTGAATACTTTTGTACTTTCACTGTGGTCAATGCAGGACTTTTATTTGCCGGCAAATGGAGTATGTTATATTATGGCACTGCTCCTTTCAATAAAAGATCAGAATCCTTCTTCCAACACTGTCCTTGTAGAGGGGTGGGGGGCACAAACAAAAAATGTAATCAATAGTTTAATTTGCTGTGTTATTTCAGTTATTTCTATCTAAGAAATAAGCTGCTTCCCTGCTGAGTGGATACCAGGGTCCAAGTTCCGGTGGCTCCTCTTCATATCCAGTGATTTCATAAAAAGAAAGTGGGCAGACACGAGGGGGCGACGTTGGTCTCTGTAACACCCTGAGAGAGAGAGAGAGAGAGAGAGAGAGAGAGGCTACTGGATGCTCCGCTCCGAGATCCGACTCCAGTGTCAGCTCGATTCAGTCACACAGCTCCGGCTCAGACATGGGTGGAAATTCATCTAACGTCTCCTCTTTGTTTCTCCTGACTTGTATGGCGAGATGCAGAATCGCGTATCACTCGCTGTTTAATCCGCTGCACAATGGCCGCGTCGCTTTGCATTACGGCCGATGTTGTTGCGCTCCGTCTATTACATTTGAAATGAGAGACTTATGCTAATTAGCTTCAATTACTCTCTTTTTCATCTTTTTGTCGTCACCCCTCCAAATGGTGCGCAAGTAGTTAGACCCCCACTATTTGTGTTTCCCCTCACCGCTGCTTCATTTGCATATTTAATTTCTGCTTTATGAATTAAATTAGCGCATGACGCAACTGCGTTACAGTTAAGGGCAGCATGTGAGGGGGTTAATGATAAGAATGGGAAGATAGGGGAAGTAATAGGCTCCAGGCTATTAGCAACACGGTAGGACTAAAGTATGACGCTTCATTACACTGAATTAAACTAAGTCATGTGTGCTCCTGCTCTGACGGCGGAACCTTATAACACACTGATGCTCACATCAAAAACACACCGGAGACACTACTTTATTTCAGATGTTTCTCTTTTTATTTCTGTTGTGGCTAGATGTGTGTTCATCTCAGAGAGAGAGAGAGAGAGAGAGAGAGAGAAAGAGAGAGAGAGGATGGTCATGGCACAGCAAGGTATTGCGTCACTGGCTGTCTTAACTTGCGCAGGCTCTTTGCATGGTGGTCTTTGGCTGTGGGCATCCTTGCTACAATCTGACTCATACATTTGTATCGGAGCGGAGCTTTGATACCAAACTGTTGAAATAATTGCGTCAAGGGCAACCTCATGACCCTCCTGGTGCTTTATTTAGCGAACTGGCAGCCATTTGTCACAGTGGAAAAACCATAGAACAATCAGGGTCATGATAAACACTGGCACTCTTTTCTCATACAATATTTCAGAAACACCAGCGGTCCCATGGCAGCCGCAGTGCTGTCTGCACACAGCCGCCGCCGATGCCAAATGTCACTCGCTATTATTCGACTTTCTTAATTCACTGGGTGTGTAAAACATTTAATTTCCCTGCTACAACTGAGGCTGGGCCTTGAGGAAAGAGAGGAGAGGATGAGAAGAGAGGAGCGCAGCGGCACTTAACTGGTTTTGTTATGAGGGCCCGATGTGTGCTCTGGCTGGCGTTGCAGAGCCCCAATCAGGTGCCATTACACCCGGTGTTTGAGAATACTATTGGCTGGTGGGGAAAGGAGCTGTGCGCAAAACCAACCCCGCCGCTCACACTCGCCTTACAGAAGCCGAGCTGAGAACATCATCCGCTTTGAGCGCTTAGGCGCAGTGATTACATCCTCACAGAGAGAGATAGAGAGAAAGTCCTGTCATTCGCCAGTCTTTATTTAGAAGTTGCATTCGTTATAGATTTCGGCGCTGCGTAAATAGGAGTTCTTTGCCCTCTTGGTTTTTTTCCCCCCCTGCCTATGTGGAATTTCCTGCTTTGTTTTCTGACTTTCTGTGAAGAAGGGGCAGTCTGTTCTGTGCACAGGGAGTGTTGGCTACGCGTCCTGGCTCCAGCCTGCAATGTTTGCGCTGACGCCAAAACTCACAGACCGGTGCAGAATTGATTAAAACAGAGAAGCTCGGATCAAATGGCTGTGCTTTTCACAGCTGAAACGACACAATGTTCCACTGACCCGAGGCAGAGGAGAGGAATTTTAGAACCGGGCAGCCTTGTTGCCCTTTATTTCACTGCCTTTTTACGGACAGAGGAAATGGGAAATGCTCATTTCTTGTAAGAAAAAGGAATAACACTTTTTTTTTTTTCGTCTTGAAGTGCACTTTGAGAGAGGGAGAGGAGATGATTTGGTTAATATTCCTGCTCTCCATCCTGGATGGAGCTGTCTCTCAGCTACATTTCTCTGTGCCAGAGGAGCAGGAGCCTGGCTCTGTGGTTGGGAATATTGCAGAGGATTTGGGGCTGGACATCACCAAACTTTCCGCTCGCCGCTTTCAGACGGTGCCTAGTTCACGGACACCTTATCTGGAGGTGAACTTAGAAAACGGCGCGCTCCTGGTGAAGGAGAAAATTGACCGGGAAGAAATCTGTAAGCAGACCATCCCGTGCCAACTGCACCTGGAGGTGTTTCTGGAGAACCCGCTGGAGCTCTTTCGCGTGGAGATTGAGGTGATGGATATCAACGACAATCCTCCCAGCTTTCCCGAGACGGACATTTCCGTGGAGATATCGGAGAGCGCCATCCCCGGGACCCGTTTCCCGGTGGAGAACGCCTTCGACCCTGACGTGGGCACAAACGCGCTCAGCACATATGCCATAACGAATAATAACTATTTTTACCTTGACGTGCAGACACAGAGCGACGGGAACAAGTTCGCGGAGCTGGTGCTGGAGAAGCCGCTGGACAGGGAGCAGCAGGCGGTGCACCGGTATGTGCTGACGGCTGTGGATGGGGGCATCCCGCAGCGGACCGGGACGGCGCTCCTGGTCGTTAAAGTTCTGGACTCGAACGATAACGCGCCCACGTTTGACCAGTCTGTGTACACTGTTAACCTGCGGGAAAACTCCCCCGTGGGCACGCTGGTCATTCAGCTCAACGCCACGGATGTTGACGAGGGACAAAACGGGGAAATAGTTTATTCTTTCAGCAGTCACAACGCTCCGCGGATAAAGGACTTATTCAATATTGATGCCAGAACAGGTAGGATAGAGGTGGCGGGGGAGGTGGACTACGAAGAGAGCAACACGCATCAGATTTATGTCCAGGCTAAAGATCTGGGGGCCAATGCGGTCCCTGCGCATTGCAAAGTGTTGGTCAAACTCGTGGACGTGAACGACAACACACCAGAGATCGGTTTCAGCACTGTGACCGAGTCCGTGAGCGAGCAGGACGCCCCGGGCACCGTGATCGCACTTTTTAGCGTCTCAGACCGCGACTCCGGAGAAAATGGACAAATGAGCTGCGAGATATTAGGAGACGTTCCTTTCAAGCTGAAATCGTCTTTTAAAAACTACTACACCATCGTGACGGACGGGCCGCTGGACAGAGAGAACACAGATTCATACACCATCACTGTGGTGGCCAAAGACAAGGGTCAGCCCTCACTGGCCACCAGCAAGTCCATCAAAGTGCACGTCTCCGACGAGAATGACAATGCGCCCCGTTTTACGCAGGCTGTGTATGATGTGTATGTAACTGAGAATAATGTGCCCGGTGCTTTCATTCACGCCGTGAGCGCTTTGGACCCTGATATAGGACAAAACGCTCTAATTACCTACTCCATATTGGAGTGTGACATACAGGGCATGTCTGTGGACACGTATGTGTCCATAAACCAGGACACCGGCTACCTTTACGCGCTGCGCTCTTTTGATTACGAGCAGCTGAAGGAGTTTAGTTTCATGGTCCAGGCTAAGGACTCAGGTGCTGCTGAGCTCTTCTCTAATGCCACTGTAAATGTAATCATAGTTGACCAAAACGACAACGCTCCTACTGTCATAGCCCCCATCGGTAAAAACGGCACAGCCAAGGAGCACTTGCCGCGCTCTGCGGAGCCCGGCTACCTGGTGACGCGCATCGTGGCCATGGATGCGGATGATGGCGAGAACGCACGCTTGTCCTACAGCATCCTGCGGGGCAACGAGATGGAGATGTTCCGTATGGACTGGAGGACGGGAGAGCTGAGGACGGCCCGCAGGATCTCTCCCAAGCGGGACCTGCAGGGCTACTACGACCTGCTGATCGAAGTTAGGGACCACGGGCAGCCCCCTCTCTCCTCCTCCGCCAGCGTGAGTGTGATGTTAGTGGACAGTGTGGTCGAAGGCCGCAGCGGGGATCGCGGCTCGGCCTCCAAGGCAAAGGAGACCTCCCTTGACCTCACCCTCATTCTCATCATCGCCCTGGGCTCCGTGTCCTTCATCTTCCTCCTGGCCATGATCGTGCTGGCCGTGCGCTGCCAGAAGGACAAGACGCTCAACCTGTACACGTGCCTGCTGGCGGGTGACTGCTGCCTGTGCTGCAGCTCGTGCTGCAGCAGGCAGGCTCGCGGCCGGAAACAGAAGAAGCTGAGTAAATCCGACATCATGTTAGTCCAGAGCACCAACGTGACATCAGGGGTCGGGCCCGTGGGTCAGGTGCCCGTGGAGGAGTCTGGTGTGGGCGGCGTGGGAGGGGGCTTCGGCTCCCACCACCACCAGAACCAGAACTCCTACTGCTACCAGGTGTGCCTGACGCCGGAGTCCGCCAAAACGGATCTCATGTTCCTCAAACCGTGCAGCCCCTCCCGCAGCAATGACACGGATCACACCAACCCCTGCGGCGCCATAGTCACGGGTTACAGTGATCAACAGCCGGACATCATATCCAATGGCAGCATTCTCTCTAACGAGGTAAGCGAGGCCTGAGCCAGCTCTTGTCGCCCGGGGCGCCACTTGCCTCCTCTATCAGATGTATTAAAAGTGCATAAAAACCGCGATTTAAAGGGTTAACCCCATTTTAAAGCTCCTCTAGAAATCAACAGCTGTGTCCGCTTCATGTCAGAGCATGTTACCCATTCAGGTCACGCAGAGCAAAAGTCTCCAAGAGCATGGAAATGGTATCTGCTATCGACTGTCTGTTCTGCTCAGTGGCCTTTAATCATTGTCATGCGTAATAGTGATTGGACGTGTCAATGGTGAAATCTCATGTGGCCTTTTGGTTTTTATCGCAATAGAACAAACGCTGTCAGAACAACCTTTATGTCATGCGCAACAGAGTGTGACGGAGACTTTGACTTTGGCCATCAAGTGCTTATATTTTTCCAGTCCCATCACCAGACTGGAAGTTACTTTATTTCTTTATTTGAATTCTTTTGTTGGGTGATTTAACCTGACCTACATATTAACCAAATCACACGGAAGCGCGCACAGTTGGAAAGGGATTTTGTAATGTGTTGAAAATTTGGGTTACCTGTCTGGCAAGGCGTGGCACCTGTCAGTATAGTGAGTCCAAATATAGTATAGGTATTTGATATTGCAATGATGGGGCGTGCGTAATGCAGAATCTATCCGGAAGTTTGCATAAAAATCATATTTGCGTGCAACATAGTTTGGGTCCATCAGAGGATTTCCCCCACTGCTCCTCCCTGAGCACAGAACATTTGAGCTGATATATCCTACGCAGTTTTGAGTGGGAAATATCATCAGAGGAAAGGGAGGAGTGATTCGACGAACCTGACTTGTGTTCAGTCTGTGCGTTCTGCTCGGTGGAGCTGTGGAGTTGGGGGCTTTTTTTTTTTTTGTTGATTGCGGTGCGGCTGGAGTGGAGCCAGACAACCAGTCACAGCCTTGCCTTTGCTATGCGTTAAATATTCCGTGCACGACCCAGCACGGCAGCACCGTGAACAAAGGTTGTTCAGTCTTAGCATCGGGCGGCTCAATCATTTACGCATTCAATCGCCTCCCTAACCCACTCTCCCCTGCTCTCGTCTCCTCTCGCCCACTCACTCACTCACCAAGTGGTTGCGCGCTGCCACAGCCTCTTTTAACGCAGTGGAGCGCTGACAGCAATGTATGCATATATGGTTTGTTATGCTTCTTTCATTTAGTACTAAACCTCCATCTCTCATGTGTCTGTTTTGCGTTAAAAGTGATCAAACGTGTGTTTCTGTGGGTTTTCCAGACAAAACACCAACGAGCAGAACTCAGCTACCTGGTGGACAGACCCAGACGTGTCAACAGGTAGTGAGGAGCACACTATTTCTCTCTCTTTCTCTCTCTCTCTCTCTCACACACACACCTTATTATTACCTATGTGCAAAGCCCAGTGAGGCACATACCATCCACTATCAAAGGACCTCTAACATCCAATAGGCCTCGAGGATCCACAACCTGTTCACATATCTGTAAAATTGAATATTACACCCATCAGGATGAATCCCGTATATTCCGCATCGTTAATTGTGGCTTTGAGAGGCTACATGGTTCCCACTGTATCCATAATGTTCATCTTCAATTTGGCATCAGTCCCATAACTGACAGAGCAGCGCCTATTAAAGCCCTAATGCTGGATTTCATTACATGCCATGTGTAACATCCAATTTAGACTCTTGACGGCCACCGTGACTGTATTAATGTGGTGTTGATTTCTGATTCTCCCTCTCTTTCTCTGTCTCTCTGCCCCTCATTAAATCCTCCTCCTCCTCTCCCTTCATCTTCCCCTTCCCAATTTTGTGTCTTGACCTCTCTCGCTCTCTGTCTCTGCCCTCTTCATTATCATCCTCCTCCTCCTCCTCCTCCTCCTCTGTCTGTGCTGTCCCCTGCTTGCTCCAGTTCGGCATTCCAAGAAGCAGACATCGTCAGCTCCAAAGACAGTGGTCACGGTGACAGCGAACAGGGCGACAGTGACCATGATGCCACCAACCGGGGTCATTCTGCTGGTGAGTCCCACCCCACCCATCCACCTACGTACATCACATAATTACACTCTTTTCAGTGCTCACCCCCAGTTTTTACTTTCAGTAGTGTGTGTTTGCGATTGTGAATCGGATAATGCTGAATTGTTGGTGCGGACCGGTGACTTTTAATTTCCTTAATTTGAGAGTGTGCAAAGGGCCTGGGCTCCGGGGTTGCTGGCTGGCTGGCATGAACAGCCCCAGAGGTGTTGATTGTATTTCACACCCGGATGAAAGGGAGGAAAATTTGGAATTGTCTTTTTTCTTTCTTTCTCTCTTTGCCTCCTGCTTTTCCACTCCTCTCTTTCTAACCCCGCTGCTGATTCACTGAATGATAGTGAAAGAACAGACTCGCAGCGAGGCAGTGCCGAGGCCTGTAGTGCTTTAGTGGCACAAATCAATAGGTTCACTCAAGTGAAAGGAAAAGCCATGGAAGCTAAAGTGATATAATGAGATGCATTTCAATCAGCCCCACAGTCGGTATATTGTACTGGCTTTGTTGGTTATAGAGTCAGCTGATCAAACACATTAGCAGCTTTTGCATTCTTTGTATTCCTTTGCCAAAACCCCTTTCACTTTGGCATAAGTTAAAGCAAAGGTAAAATATCAGAATTAGAGAAGATTTCCCGCTCCTGACTCACACTTCAGGTTTATTTACTGACTCCCATTTCTCTCCTGCACTTTACAGTGCAGTAGATTTTTTTAGACAAGGCTTTTGGTCTTATCATAAGCCTCCGCTTGTTCTCTCTAAAATTCTATTAGGTTAGTACCTGTTTATTGATCAAAGTGGAGTCAGACAAAAAGCGGAGCGATACAAAATCTCATTTCATATTGAATTGCCCTTTCCCTCTGAAGGATTGTTCCACACGGCTTGTGTAAGACCCCAGCCTAGACCGGAACCTGCCAAATATCATGTTAGTGCTGGGAATACAAATAGAGCAGATTAGATAGGTGTTGCAGCATAGTGAATGGTCCTCATCAGGCTTCACAGTGTTTGATATTATTAACGAACCAAGCCAAAATAGAGAGCCAATATGCAGCCGCGGCAGTGTCACTCCCTGCCCTCGCTGATGAAACGGGCTGCGAAGGTCAATCAGTTTGAGACTGAAATGCAGAATTGGATGAAATCCAGCGGCTCCAGTCTTTCTCCATCAAGAATACATTGTTTTGTGAAATAAAATCTTACCATGGATGTTCTGAGTTGGATAGCTTGCATCAGAATGTGATCTATGCATATGTGGAACAGGACAGTCATGCAGAGTTTGGCTGCATTTCCACTCAACAGACCAGAGACACACACACACACATACGCATACACACACACACACACACACACACACGAAAGATGAGGGGCAGCATAGAACATGTGCTACGGCTATGAATAAGTGCTATGCATTTAGCACATTCAGCTGCCAGGTAACCCCGGGCTTTAATGAGAAATCATCCATGACGTGATAAGGACAGGCCTGCGAATGTGTTTTTTAAAACTGATCTCATGTGGAATATTGTCTTCTCGCCGGTCCACTAGCACAGTTACAGGATCACACTCATGAACCAATATCACGTTTCCTCAGCTTCGCTTGGCTCCGAGCGTGCTCATTTGGCACTGGCCTGTTGGTGCTGTACTTTGTATTTCATATGAAGAAAGCCACATTTGTTCCTCATGTTGGATTTAGAAGGGAACAGCTTACCACTCCATGGGAGGTAATATCACACGACTGGTATTTTGGAAAGAGGGACGCTTCATCTCCACGGACTTCTGTAAACAAAACCAGACACCATGTGTGTGTGTGTGCGCGCGTGTGTGTGTGTATGGGTGTGTGTGGGTGTAAAGGTATACCATTGTCTGATTTAATATGTAGGTGTACACATGATACCTGTATGTAATCAGCTTGTGTGTGTGTGTGTGTGTGTGTGTGTGTGTGTGTGTGTGTCAGTGTGTGTATTGTGTGCAGGAGAAAACAAAGCTCATGATGATGTCTGTATTGAAAAGGAGTTTTCCTTTGAGACAGTGCTCTGGGAAGCTTAAATGAGATTCAGTTTAAGAGGAGAGAGTGGTAGCTGGTGCTTGGCACTCAGCCAGGTGTATATTGCCTCTACATAGACATACCCATTGCTCATTTATGTCTCAATATGTATATGTGTGACTTTTTTTTTTTTTTTGTACGGTGTAAATATACAAGGATGAGAACATGCTCGGTTGTCTCATGTGGGTTTTATGCTATGTTTGTGTATGTTATTGTCAGCAGTTGTCTGTATGAGTTTTGCGCTGAGTGCATGTTCTTAACGAGAGAGCCAAACTGCACAAGCCTGAGCCAAGACTATGTATAGACCACATGTCTTTCTGCAGCGTTTGTGTGCACAAGAAAATCCACGTGTGCACATGCACGCAGAAAGTTAAATTTAGCAAGCATGTAAAGACACTTACGTTCTGCATGTGTGTGTGTCTGTGTGTGTGTGTGTTTGTCTGAGACACACATATTCTCTTTCAGGGTTTGTGGCAGGGTCTCATCCTTCATTCTGTCTCCCCCACACGTTGGCTCTCCGCAACACTCGGCTGATCAGTAATTCATTTCCAGAACCTTTGCATAGCAATTATCAAAGGAGGGTTAGAGGCAAGGTTTCCTCACGGGACAGCGCGGCACACTCTCTCCCTTTTGGTGCACCTCGGAATATTTCAAATCAAGAGCAAACCATTTCCAGTTGGCATATCATCAACTACACCTGCCGTAGCTTCCCGCTCGGCCGCTCGCCTGACACTTTAGAAAATAAGTCTCCTGACGTGGTTTTAAATCAAAGGGACACTGCCTGTGAGGCTAGGATATCACCGGATACCTTTAAAAAGTGGGCAAATGGCTTTTCTGATAGCAGTGTGTCTGGAGTGAGGCACCACTGCGTCAGGAGCCAAAGCACTATTGATTGACTGCTACACCTTTTACCTCCCCACACCCTCTTTTTTTTTAATTTTTTTTTTTTAGGTTGTTTGATTCATATTAGACGCTGTTTTCCTCATTATTTCCCTCCTCATCCTAATGGGAGATGGCGGGAAGAGTGAGCAAGCAAAACAAAAAAGGTGACAGATAAGACGGTATAAAATATTCATCAGTGAAAAAAATTTGGCATCTCAGAAACATTCGATCAGCTGTGAGAGGCTGCGTGACGGGTGGGAGACTGGAAACGATCATTATCATGACGTTTGTTTTGGTGAGAACAACAGCCGTGACAAATGGGACAATTAAATCACTGTGGCAATGGCGTATTAGATGGCTGATTATGAATTAGTGGTGGGCACCATGTTGCAGTTTCCCATGTCAGTGAGCTGTCAGAGAAATTTAGCATACAAGGATCTCTGAGGCACCCTCCTCACAAGGCAGAGATACTGACAGAACGGGGGCTTTAGAATGAATGATTGGTACAGAGATATTGATTCACGTCAAAATAATATGACAAATATTTATGTCAGTGATTCCAAGGGACCAGAAAGTATGTTTAAAGTTAAGTTCACAAGCTCAAACAATAAAAAAAAAACAATCAGCAGACCTTGCTGAGTGTGAAGGAAAAGACGTCAGAAAAAGAACATGCTGGGAAGACAATAAATTTGCTGATATAAAATGACATCAAAGCGCAAACAGCAGGTTACATGACAGAAAACCTTTCAGTCAAGAAAAATCTTCAGTCCTCCACTCGAAAGAGAGGCATCAGACTAACGATGCATTTAATTTTTTACTCGATTAGTTGTTTTGTCTCGTATATGTCAGGAAATGCTTCCCAGAGTCAAAGGTGTCACCTCAAAGTCACCAGTTTTATTTCACCATCAGCCCGAAACCCAAAGATGTTCATTTAAATGCAAGGAACAACACAGTCACTGAGTAGGGATGTGATACGGTGACGTGTGCACAAATGCACATAAAACATGAGCTCACAGTCGAGTCTTCACCACAGTATAAAAATATCTCAATGTGACATGAAACAGTGAAAATCTATTACAGCAAATAGGATAAAAACATTGCCTCAATGTAAAATTGATTAGCATTTTGCCTGGAACAGGTGGAGATGTCTCCTCTGCTAAGCTGACCGCTTCATTGAGTATCAATAAAAGTCATAGCAGAGAAAGGGAACGATCAATCACTTTGATGAGCTAATTGAGTAGACTGTTTAGATTCCTGCAACCTGTCTTTCTCATCTCAAACTCAGCAGAAAAAAAAAAAAAAAATCTCTATTTCATATAACCTCGGTTAAGGTAGAAGAGGAATAGTGTATTCACTTCAACTTACCGAGGTCTCTGTGGACATGAATCATAACCGCAGTTAGAACATGTTGTGTAATGGTTACCAATGCACTGAAAGATCTCGTGAAGTGTCTTGATGAATGTGCTCTCGGTATGTGTAGGCTGTGCCACATGAATGAGCTGAATGGCAGATTAAGTGTTTCCAACTCTAAAAAGGTTGAAAAAGACGACAGCAGCGTCCTCTCATATGAACATGCCCCCACTCTGCTGAAAACATAGGATCAAAAAGTGAAAAGATATTCAATGCCTCAGATGGGGGCCTTAGATATTTATTACTGAGGTGAAACATAAGGCTAGAAGACTAATGGAAACTCAGCAAAGTCCTGGGAGTCATAAAAATGCTTTGGCTATGAGTAACACACACATCATCCTTTCTGCCCAGAGATTTAACATCAGCGAACATCTGCTCCAGCCAGGTTGCAGTGCTATACCTCCTACAAAAAAAAAAAAACAAAAAAAAAAAAAAACATAAAATATGACGTCAGGATACGTGTTGGTAATGCTCAAAGTAGTTGGTGACTAGTAGCTTCGTTTACATTGTTCTCTAATACGATCCAGAACAACAGCTACATCACTTGGCGTCAGTGTATGAGTAAGAATACAAAGGAGGATTCCAGTTCATTACAACTTGTGTCATATTTTGCACTAAAACCAACATTGTACTCATCAAGTTAATTGCTGAGGGGATGCACTTACGGGTTTTAAGCTAACCCTCATGTTACACAAACCAATTAGGAGGAGAAAGCAAAAGGCAGATCATTGCAGCGTTTTCCTATCAGATGAAATTGTTTCAGTTTTTCTTCCAAGTAGAGTAACACAGTTCGCTGGTTTCCAGCCCAGTCCACAGAGGTGCACTACTTATCTACTCAGTCTGCCTTCCTGTTACTGTCGCAGTCACCTAGTTAAACAAAATAATCCAATTTAAGAGTTGAAATACTAATATTAATATCCAAAAACCAACCAAGCCTTCATTATGGTCATAAAAAGTCACTTAGTTAATCTGACTCAAATTGACCTGTGCGATTGTCTTTTTCTTCCTATAGAAACTGAGTTTGTCACTGAGTTGCCTTTTATTCTACTGAGTACAATGTTATCAACTCATAGAAGTGAGGGCCAGGACAGAAAATAATACCCGAGTTGTAATAAATCATAATTACCCTTAAATGGTGCAGTCAGAAGGTCTCAGTGTCTGAGGTATTGTCTGATGGAGGCTCTGGCAGGCTGCATTCAAGGAGTAGACCAAGTGATGAAAAGCATACAAACCAGAGGTCATCCAGAGGCTTTGCTCTTACAATATATAAGGGGCCTTATTAATCAAACAGACACTGCTAGGGCAGGCAGCCATCTTGGCTCTCCTTCCCAGCCCAGTTTCCGCGTAACAAACATTGAAAATGGTAGCTGCCTCTCAGAGACTCAGAACAATTTCTCTGTCTGTCATTACTGGATATGGTGGGAGCCATATTGCTCTGTTTTGGCCCTGGGAGGTCTCTGGTTTACTCATCACAGCCTCACTGGCCAACTCGCACAAGGAAGCTATGCTACTC
Organism: Trachinotus anak; assembly: GCF_046630095.1. Taxonomy (NCBI): domain Eukaryota; kingdom Metazoa; phylum Chordata; class Actinopteri; order Carangiformes; family Carangidae; genus Trachinotus; species Trachinotus anak. The sequence continues at coordinate 7,871,606 of NW_027273870.1, read as the reverse complement.
CCCTGCCGTCCTGAGCTGCTGTCCAAATATTGACGTTTGTGTCTGTATTCTCTGCGGAACAGTGGAGGACAAGATGAAAAACAGAGGTATGGATAGAAGACACCCTCTACCTGGGGGAGAGTTTTTTTCTTTACTTTTTTTTTTTCCATTTTTTTATTTTAAGAGAAAACAAGATAAGGACAGAGGAAGCAACGGGAGCAGAGGATTAAATGTGAGCAAAAATAACAAGAGGCAGAGACAGAGGGGAGGCAACACAGGGGGACTAATGGAGACAGAAAGAGGGACACAGACAGATGAGTGAGTGCAGGGAGAGAGTGACTGCAAACCTGAATGCGGCAGATATATACACACAAAGTCGATTCAAACATGGGGCTTATGTTTTCCCTGGCGTTGTTTTCCTTCATTTCCCCGCTCCCAGTTGCTGGATGTACGTCAGGCAGTGCAATTAGTCAAATCACACCGACGTGGGATTTCAGAAACACACAGAGATGTAATGAAAAAAGAAAAAAAAAGAACAGAAATGCTGATTGCTTATTAGCAAGTAGATTGTGTTTGCAGTATGTAGCATCGTTTACATTTCCTTGTACGCGTATGCAAGCGTGCATGCGTCTGTGCGTGTGTGTGTGTGTGTGTGTGTGTGTCTTCCTGCCTGATGAGGTCACGATGAGAGAGAGGGCTGCTGGCAGGGACTGTCATTGCCAGTCACTGTTCTGGTTGTTGTTTTGCTTCCTGCCCGAGGAAGAAAAGGTGCTTCACAGGGATCAACAGCCACTGGGTGTCATGTGCGCGTGGCCTGTCTCCCTGTTTACTTGTGTACATTTACATATCTCCACATTAAGAGAGTATTTTTAAACGTGTGTGTGTGTGTGTGTGCACTTGCAAACATATGTGTCAATGTAGCTGTTTTTTAAAGAGTGAGCCAGCAGGCAAAAAATCACGGAGTAGTTTGGAAGCTAGTGACAAGAGTTTTCTGAGCCTGATGTACGGTAAACAGTGACTGCTGCAGACTATATTTACACATCATCTCCGGAGTACAATACGCCCTTGTGCCTGCTTAATAATGTACTCAGATATGAGAGATATGGAACAAAGTGAGTTCTCTCTTAATCTGTTGACATTAACTCAATATGCACGCACATCTATGTGCTTTCTGCAGAGCGGCCTCCCTGTTTGGTTTCGTGCATGTGCTTCTATCTTTCGACTCATTTGTTTGTACATGTAGAAGCATGTGCACTGTGGCTACCGACCACTTCATCCTCACATCGGCACAGATGATGATTGGGGGGCCTGAGGTCAACACCCTTGTGTGTTTGAGAAGGAAATTCATTTGCAGAAAGTCCGTTAAAAGGCTAAAGGGTAACTTAAAGTTGGGAATTAACAGAAATTGTATGAATTATATGCCCGCAGCCTTTAAAGGCAGCATAAATAAACATTAGCTCCCCGGGTGAATCGGAGGGTAAATGCAAGTGAACGGCATTCAAAATCTGAACCAGTATTGACACAGACTGCCCAGTGTAGCTTCCCCGCACTGTTCTAGTGAGAAATTTAGAGATTCTTGTTTTGTTCTCCACCTGATCACAGCCTCTCTTGGTGAGAACAGAGCTGCTGCTGACGCACAACCCACACTATGTGCTAGGTGGTGATGAAAACAAACGAAGCCTTTGGCAGCCGAAGCACTGAACGGTGCTGATTCTGCGGGCCAGACAGGAAAGATAGAGGTAAACGGACCAAATCGGACACCTGACATATTCAAAACTCAGTGAATCGATCACAAACTGTTAAATAAAATACAGAAGAAAGTATCTGTCAGCCCTTACATGCAGTTATTTTTTCCCAGAGCCTGTTTTTCGGCAGGAAAAGGAGACTGCGCTCTAATCCTCGGATGATGTAATTAACTCTTATCAAAGTTTAAGCACAAATTTACATCTGCATGTTTCTCACATTCTCTACATTTATTCTTATTCATTATTAAAGACTCCAGCCCCACATGACCCTGAATGGTTGGATAAGAGGGTATACAATGTGGAGGGCTGGATAAATATCACAAACATTGCTGCATGAAAGGGTTTAAATAGAAAAAAGCAAATTTTTAATTGGATTTTTAATTTCTGCTACTTAAATCTGAGTCCGCCCCCTCTCTACCCACCTCTGTCTAACCCCTCTTCCCATCTCCATCTGCAAGGCCCGGGTCTCCCCCTGTCTTTTCTGGCCATTGCTCTTTCCATCTGTGATTGCCTGGGTCTTCCCTCCCCTTCCTTATGGTTCCCGCGGTCTTGCTGCTTCTCCTGCCTGCTGTCTTGCTGTCTGCGAAATCTGTGACTCCCCCCGTCTGCTTGGCCCTCGCTGTCTCTCGTCTGTGAGCTTCGTGGCTCCTCTGGCCTCTCTGGTCACTGCACAGTCTTGTTGGGAGTCTTGCTCCCCGTGAGGCCTGAATTAGCAACACGATTAGATCCACACAATGCACACAAACACACACACACAAAACCAACGAATCAGCCACAGCAGCTCTTAAAGAGCGTGTTGACAGCACTGCTGTTAATAATATATGGTATTTACATGTCACCGGATGACATTTACAGTTAGAATTACTACAACAAATTGACTGTCTGCTTCCTCTCCCTCCGCTGTTACATTTAAGTTATATTTATCTTGCATTTTTCTTAAATGTCTTACATTTAAGAAATTATCCTAATACTTCCCATAATAATGGTAGAATAACAAAAAATAAAACTAGGAAAAAAAAAGAATCTCTGCCTTAATGTTATTGCTTTAACTCTTCTTAATCAATGTTTCATTTCCTCAGTAGAGGCGATAACTGATGCTGTATTTACATCATCACTGCGAAGAGCTCTGTGCTTTGCTAATGTACTTTTTTGTATCTGTCTGTAATACTAACAGTGACTAAAAACACAGATTCAATTATATATCTGTTGAAATCAGAGAAACGTGCAGAAGAGGTGAAATGACTTTCTCAGAGTCTGCAGGTGTGTGTGCAGCTCGAGAAGTGAAACCCAGGGTACAATGTGCACAACTCGCTGCTGCTCCCTGATCTGCTCTGCTCTGAGCGCACAGTAATGACTGAAGTCGACTCATAAGAGCGTATCAACATTTTTTATCAAGTCCTCCTTTGTCTCATCTGGATGGACAGTAAAGGGACAGTGTTTAGACAGATTTATTAAGAAAATCAACCTGGAACAGTAAACAGGATGGGGAGTGGACAAAAAATGAGGGAGACATGTCCCTAATTACCCCCTTCCCTGTAAGAATACCAGTTGGTATCATTTTCCCACAACAATTCTTCCCAGAGTCTTGTCTGTATGTATTTTTTTTTTTTTTTTTTTTTTTTTTTTTTTTCCAGTTTTAGTCTCAGAATTGTTAAATTGGCATCATATTGTAGAAACATGTCTGAAATGCACAGAGCTTTCAGTCTGACAGAACAAACAAAAAGAACCTTGACTCTGTGCACCATTGTGTTTTCCTGCTCTCGCGGCCTCTTTTACTGTGGGCAAACATAATCCATAATCCATGACAGGCTGATGTTTGGAGATTAGGTCTTAATATGCAGGCGGGAGAATGAGAAGGAATGGAGAAGTATTTTTCTTTGCCTTAAGCTGCAGGTCAAGGAAAAGGTGCCACAGAAAAAAAGCACAGACTTTTAACATCTTATATTATGGAGGATAATATAAAGTTACCATGCTACTTCATCTTGGTGGTTGTATCGATCTGTTCTGATTATTAAAAGTGATACACAGTATTCCTTGACCATCCTTCTTAAAATGATTCCTGTGTCTCTGTGTATAAATACTCTGCCTAGGCTTATCCCTCTTTAGCTTAATATCTATTGATACATATATGCTTACGTGACATTGTTTTGTGTGTGTGTGTGTGTGTGTGTGTGTGTGTGTGTGTGTGTGTGTGTGTACATGTGTGTGCCTGCTTTTAGTAATAGAGGAACAGTGGCATTATCAGTGGAATGGATCAGTAGAATAGATTTGTGTAAGTAGACCCTTTGATCTGAAACCCCCTCAGCCTCAGGGAATTACAGATGACAGATCGTCTGCGTTCTTTGTTTCTCTCTCTCTCTCTCTCTCTCTCTCCCTCTCTCCCTCTCTCGCTCTCTTTTTCTGCCTCTCTTTTCTCCCTGATGTGTCTCTTTCCTCCTCTCACCTTAAACTGCACATTTTCCCGCTTTGATCGCGCCATTCCAACGCTTCCCCCCCACATTGTCCTGGCTCCACTGGAAAACTAGGAATACTACAAATCCAATCTGCACATGAGTGGAGAATGGCTGCAGGCTCTCATTATTATGATGACTCTGTTCACGTCTCTTGTTCCTTTCTCTTGCCTTTTATAATCTCCCTCGTACTCTTTCCCCCCCGTCCTCCTCTCTCTATTCTCTCTAAGAGAGTGTAATTAACATAACTGGTACCTCTTTCATGCTGGTCGTGTGTGTGCACGACTGTGTGTGTGTGTGTGTGTGTGTGTTATTCTATTATATCATTTCAGATGTTAATTTAATCTTTTTTTATGTTGATGTTTTGTTTTTGGCTGTAGCTCCGTGTCAATTACACACTTTGTCGGTTTGTATAGGGATGATTGACATTAGAGTGTGATTAAGCAGCCAGTGAATATTTTTTGTTGGTTTTTTGTGGTGCATTTCTTAACATAATTGTTGTTTTTTGTGCGCGTGTGTATGAGTGTGTGTGTGTTCAAGGCTGATGGGATATGGATTCACATTTTGTCTCTTGGTGTTTGGGAATCAATTGTGAGTCTGAGGATGTTGATGTGGAGAGGGGGTGAAATGTTTTTGCAACACCACATCACTTTGATTGCACATTTCATTCGGAATGAATGAGGTGAGGAGGAAAACAAACAATTCGCTTCATCAATGTTGGCCTTGTCTCTTTGATGAATAGCTTTTGCTGCACTTTTTTTGCTTGTGACATTGGCAAATGATTGCTAACTTGTGTTCTCTCTTCTGGTCTCTTTCTCTCATCTCCCCTTCCATCGCGCCTTTCCACTCCAAATATCCGGGCCTCTCCTCTTCCAACGCTCCCTCTTCTCCTTTTTTTTTCTTTCCATTCACTTATCATCCCTATGTCTGTAATCTTCCATCTACATTTCCACCCTTCCATTTCTCCCCACTTCCCATCCCTCTGTCTGTTTCCTCTCTGCAGGTGCTGACCTGTTCTCCAACTGCACGGAGGAGTGCAAGGCCCTGGGCCACTCTGACCGCTGCTGGATGCCGTCGTTCGTGCCGTCCGACGGGCGCCAGGGGCCGGACTACCGAAGCAACCTGCACGTCCCCGGCATGGACGCCACGCTGCCCGACACTGAGGTACCCTCCACTGTCAACCTCTCCGACCAGCTCACCATGACCTCGTCCACCACCTCGTCCAACGATAGGTCATTCTCCACCTTTGGCAAGGACGGTCAAAGGTCACAGTCACACCACAGCCTTCACCATCACCTCCATCAGCAACAGCAGCAGTACAGCTCCAGCACGCTAGAGAGGAAAGAGTATGATAGGGGGACCCTCCCGTACAAACCCACCTTTCTCTGTGAGTATCAGTATGAAAGTTCCCTGGGACCCTATGACTTTGGTCTGGTCCAGTACAGATACTAAAGGAGGGGACAATGAATCTGCCTCTTGATTCTGATCTGGACTTTTTATGTTGTTTATCAACTTTTATTTCTTCTATTTTTAAGGAGTTTTTTAAAAGATACAGCTTTATGTTTTGTTGTATTGTTTATTTTCTTTTTTTTTTTTTTGGAAATTATAATTTCTTTTGTCAAATGTAAATTGTAATCTATTATTGATAACTCCCCTTCTCCAAAACCCCCATTGAAATTTTCAATCTAACCCCATCCTAACTCTAAATACTGTCTGTAATCATGTCACTTATTCTAAAATAAACACAATTTCAATTGGACTCATGTTAAACTGCTGTGGCCCCTTTTTCTTTCTTTTTCCTTATCTCTAAATTTTACCCCTCAAAGTCCTTTTTATCTGATGCTCATATTAGTAAAGGTCACCGACACATGAACACTCCACGTTTCTATTCTCACCATCACTAAACGCATCATGTTAAACACTGAAAAACATTTTAGTGTACAGAGAGGAAACAAATGCTAGATCATGTTATGCTGTGAAAGACATCTTTTTTTTTTTTTTTTTTTTTTTTTTTCCATTTGCTCAACAACAAGCTCAAGCATGATGGCTTCCCTACTGAATAGCTCAAAAGGTGAAACACACAACCCACGCTTCTTCTTTCTCGCAAGGATTGAAGTCCAGTTTGTTCTGAAAAGCAAGTCTGGAGTATCTATACTTGTTTGCTTGTGGATCAATGCCTGACATAAAGAAGGGTGGGAGAGGTGGGCCGTCAACCATGAGGTCAAGATTCCTCAGCTGGAGAAGTCACGCACACAAGTTATTGTGCGAGAAAGGAGGGAAACTATTACAATACAAAGTAAGTTTAATTTGGCAAATGAAACATATTCACAATACAATACATTGTGGTAAAAATTGAGTTTCCAGCCTGCGTCTCTAAAGAAAGTGAATGGGATTCTCTTCTGAAAAGGATGGCAGGACACTTCTTGCCGCTTTCAATTGCTTTCCAGGCTCCCACATTACATGAATATTCTATTAGCTCTAAGAGTAGAGAATGGATTTGATATACACATTCAGTAGAGAAGTCATTTCCAGTCAAGTCACCACCATGTTAACCACCATCCCCCATGATATTGCATGCTGACTGTGGGCTGTCTCTCAGGTAAACGATGAGCACCATAACCTGTTTTTTTTTTTTCTTTTTTTTCAATGTTTGTTTTCTTGTTTGGGACTTACTAAAGAGAGCCAAGCAATATTCCTCTTGCACATCAGGTCTGTGTGGAAAATAATTGGTATTTAGCCTTTAGGTGCTAGAGCCTGCTTTGCTCCAAATATAGCTGCCTGCGCGTCTGCTCATCTCGTCTGCCTCGCAGGGTTTAGGATAAATGCACTCCACTTTCACTCAGTCCAAAACTCACAACTTTATTTTGTATCATTTTACTTTTTTGATTTACGATTCTTCCAATTTTTTATTATTTTTTTTCCTTGTCTGTTGAAATTAATCGACCCCACGCTGCCACGGCAAAGGTTTTGTTGTTCATCAGTCTGTAAAAAATATGAGGATAGTCCCAGAGGCTGAGGCTCTATTAACCAACAGGCATCATGTTCTACTTTTAAAAATAGCACAGTATGCAAGTACTGGCTACGGCAACGCTCTGATCACCAGGGTTGCCTTGATAAAGGGTTTATAAATGTTTAATGATCCATTTATAGATAATTAATGAAGCAATTAGTGCTCTGTGTATTTTCTATGCATCCATTATGTAGCCACCAAATTCTGAACATTTATCTTCACTGATGGACATGTTTTTACCCAATTCCCAAATTAGTTAGAGCATTACACTACGAAGACCAGTCTGTAGGGTATATAAATAACTTCACAGAGAGTCCTTTGTGGCATGTATCCTTCAAGAGATGGTATTTCGAGCCGATTGTGTCACTAAAAAGTCTCAAGGGAAAGGGTGTCATTTGTCTTAACAAGTGTGTTTCTCTGTCTTTTCAGCCCGCAAAAGGATTTGCTAGCTCGTTCCACGTGGACCTGTCGGAGACGGTGTGAATTCCTGCACCAGACCACCAACACTGATGCTATAGACAGCGAAATAAAACTAAACAAACTGCAGCCTGGACAACAGCAACCTTGGTTAAACTTCATTATCTCGGGTGGCGAACTGTAACAAAGCCTTGGCAGTGGTCACCGAGGGAGGAAAGAAGAAATAAATACTGAGTAGCTGTAAACCTTTCGATATCTGAGGAGAAATCCAAGGCCTTATTCCTCTCAGCAGGACTGAGACCGAGGCCGAAACACTGGACATGTGAAGATTATAAAATCATCAGCAGAAGGAAGAGGAGAACTGACGAAGAGAAACCTGATTAACTCTCAGAGGTGTTTGGTATTGTTTTTGACTGAGGAGTTAGCCTCTAGAGATCTGTGTGTGCCTGTTTACATGAAGAAAAAAAAAAACAAACTAACTAATCTTTCTGTACAAACTACAACCAACGTTACACGGAACCCTTTAGCTATTTCTATGGTCACCACTAAGCCAACTGTACAGAGACTGTGTTGGGAGAAAAAATGGAGACTGACAGCCAGGTTGAAAACGAGAGACTGAGCGAGAGACAGACAGTTAGACAGAGAGTGAGAGAGCAGGTGTTGTACAGGTATGAAATGACAGAGAAAAAAAAGAAGGAAGAGGGGACAAGCAGAGATGATGTGCAGTACTATAAATTCTGTATCTCTGGTTTTTTGACTTGACTGTCTTTATATAACTTCTCTTTTTTGTTTCTGTTGTTCTTTCTGTGTGGTTAAAGTGTGCAGACTCTAACATATTCCAACTTACAGTTACAGGCAGGAACATGTGGTCTGGAGCCGGTTTCAGTCCGCTTTCAACTTTAGCCACTTCAGGAAGGCGATTTTAACAAATACACACTGCTTAGAGAGAGCAGTGAACACAATCCTCATGTTCGGTTTATCAATAAAATATCACCAATGAATGTTCTCATTTCTACACTGGTGACTAACAATTCTCAAGTTCCTTCCTGAGCTGACTGCAGAGAAAGTGAAATGAGCCTTTACCAGGATGTGGTTCCCTTGATGCCATTGGCCTATACATAAACAATCAGACACATTCAGTGGTTTTTATCATGTGTGCAAAGTGTTTACTGTGCTATTTTAAAAAGCTTATAAATGAACATAAATCTATATATATAACTATATATATACAATATACTTTTTCTGAAAACTGTGTAACCATTGGTTAGTTTCCACACCTCATACTGTCATTCAATCTAATAATACAAAGTGCTACAAAATCAAGACTTGTGTCAAAACAGAGGAGGAGTGCTGCGGCCCAAAAAGCAAACCCCTTCACACCAACCATGGATTAAGTTGATGTTCTTATTTGATTGTTACTTTTCACTGTTTACAGACGCTGGGCCTTGTTGTGTGTAGCGAAGACACCAGTTGAGTTGTTTTGGCCTATTGTGTATTTTTACTAGCAGAATATGTGTTCATGTACAGGAAGGGGGACTATCACAACTGAGCTAGATATCAAAGGTTTTACAATCATACAAGACAGGTATACTCAGATAAATATGGACATAAACAGACAATACATGGTGAGGTGCAATATGGCGCACGCACACACACTCACAGACACACTCAGACACACTCACAGACACACACACACACACACGCACACACACACACACACACACACACACATACAGGTCAAGTGGTGATAAATAAAGTGTCATTGAAGTTCTCTAATGTGTGTTTTGTCATGTTCACCTGGGAATAATATTATGTAAGTGATCAATAAAACATAACTAAGAGCCTGCAGCCATACTAGCGGCTCTGTGAGGCTGTACTTCAGCACAAGTGTGCTTTGAGCTAAATGCTAACATCAGCATGGTCACATGCTCATAAGGACAATAAAAACATGTTGACGCTAAACAGGTGTACTCTTTACCATTTTCATCATCTATGTTTGATGTGTAAATATTTGCCAATTTGCAGTAAACACAAAATAGCTGAGGCTAATGGGAATGATGACACTAAATGAAAATTTCGAGGATCACAAATGTCATATACACATACAATTTCTCTTGTGGACATTAATGTTTGCACCAAATTTGATGGCATCCCATCCAATAGTTGTTGACATTAAACAAAAACAACACAGAGCCTTATGGCAGCACTAGATGAGAAGTCAGGAGATCAACAAAGTCATTAGGACTCCTCCTCTGGGGACCATGAATGTCTGTACAAAATCTCTGCAATTATATAAAAGCAGGAATATGTTGATGGTGCTTTTTCTACCTTGCTGAACTGTGTGGCTTGCAGTGTGTGTCCAGACTGTTGCTACTGCGGTGCTGCTTCTGTCCTGTCTTTCTACACTGACTTTGCTTTTGATAGAGGCCGTCAATAATAATACTCTCATAATTTACTCTCATTCAGAGCGAGAAAACGAGAGCACACTTGAACTTCCCTTCACTTCATGTTTTCTTAACCTCTATGACTGAATAGTAGGACACATGTAGCCTCCACTGTCTCCTGTATATTTATAATTGAACATATACTTTTTTCATACTTGTTGGTCAAAATAGTCTGGTACCTGTTACATCAACAAATATGGTTAGCCTACAAAATGAGTGTACTGATGGTTCGTGTGAGGATGGCCTAAATTATTGTTTCAGTCCATCTCTTCTCAGATTTTTCATAGTACATTAAGGATCCTTTGGGGTCCATAAAGGTCTGTCCCAAATCCCATGGCAGTCCATCCAATGTACGTTAAAGTATTTCAGTGGCGGACTGACTAATCGACCGATAACAGAGCAGTCTGACGTTACCATTCCTAGAACCATGGAGCTAGCTTGCCTAAAAATAATGATGTAAACTTGCATTAAAGTAGCTCCTTTGTCATAGGCAGAGGAAACCTGCTGAAGAAACATTTATAGCCAAAAGCAGCTCTTCAAAAGCTGAACAAATTGTCCCATCATTGAATCTGCTTCTTACTTAAAAACCTCACAGAGCACTTCTGCTGCTTTCACTGGTGTTTTCAGAACATCAATTTTCATGAAGCGATATCCAGCTATCCCAAAAGGATCTTATGGACTTTTAAGATGTAATCACCATGGTTGTGCTCTACTTTCCTCATTACCTGACCTCAATAGCTCATCAAAAAAAAATAAATAAATAAATAAAATAAAATCTGGTGCCTGGTGCCAACCTCTCTGCATCCCAATCCCACCCCTTCACTCCAGTGTGATCTTCACATGGCCTGGCACAAGTTCACAGACACAAAAAGTAGAGGAAGTGCGCTGGGTCTGGTTACACTACTGCAAATGAAGTCCTGGGTCATGGGGGAGACACAGCAGGCCCTCACTTGACAGCCTAAAAAGAGAGACAATCTTGAGTTAGCCTTCTTTTACAAGCAAGAATACACGTGACCAGTGCATGTGGCTAATCTGGGGGTTGCCTGCTGGAATGGATGGCCTTTGGGGTTCTGATTAAAATCTCACTCAAAAACAATCCTGCCAATGTTTACATATGAGACTGGAAATGGGGGAGGGAAAAAAATGGCATAAATGAAGAGTTTGGTTCAGCTTTGTAATAATGTAATAATATCCCTGTTGTCATGAAAATATTTCCTCAGGTAGTAGTGGCCCCATTATTACTATAATAACATTTTACCCTGATATTTTCCCACGGAAATAACTTACTCAATTACACAGCAATATGGCAGATGGGGAAACATTTTCAAGGGCAAACATTTTCAACAGACATTTACAGTAATACACTGGTTTGTACATACAAAATTTGAAAGAAGTACTTGTGAAAAAAGAGAACAAGAGAGAGAAATTCAAACTACTCTCTCATCTCTGACCTGGTGTATGAAGTGGGATTTTTGGTTTTAGAAAGATACAAAAAATATTGTTATGTCTTTATTGAAACTCAACAAAGTGGAATACAGTGGAAATAGGTAAAAGGAAGAATGTCAGCAAACAAAAATGAATGAATGAATAATGTAACAATAACATCAATCAAAGGTACAAACATAAGTTAAATGATTAGAGTGGATAAATGCTTTGTAGCAAGTTCCAGGTGAATGGTGCAAAGAAGCTCAATTTGAACTCGAGGGACATGAAGCATAAGCTAGTCCTTAGCCCTGGTGTGACGTGGTCCAGGGGACAAAACTAGCACGGATGTAATATATGAAGGCAACAAGGACCTTGTAAATAAACAAATGTGTATGTAAATCACACCTCTCAGAGAGAGAGGACCACCCAACCTTTTTGAACAGGATGCAATGACAAGTGTTTTCAAGCATCACCAATAATGCACCTGAGAGCAGAATGGTAGACAGCATCAAGGGGCTTTAGAGTTGCAGCTGAAGCATGCCTCTACAAGATGTCACCATAATCTAAAATCAATTTTTAAAAAAGTTGCCTCAACAAGGGTTTTTCTACAATGCATTGGGAAGCAGGATTTATTCCCAAAGAAAAAGCCCATCTTTTAATTGACTCAACAAAATTGATACATGATTTTTGAAGGGTAAGTTCTCATCAATCAAATTGCCAAAATATTTGTATACCCTGACTATTTCAATATTGGTGCCACTTTCAGTCGTGATGATGGGTTTGTTTGGATGAATATTTTTGGTTGTGGAAAAAAATTGAAAAATTCAGTGTTGTTTGCATCTAAAACTAATTTTTGGTTATTAAGACAACAACATCTAAATCAGCAAAGCAGTGCTGGAAATATTCTACAGCTGACTGAACAGTATCCACAATGCAATACAAAACAATATCATCAGCATAAAGATGAATATTACATCAAGTTGCAGCAGAAAAAAATAGAACATAACAGATCCTAGGCCTGAGCCTTATGGAACACCTTTTGCAATTGGAACAAATTCAAATTCAACAGGTAATATTGCCACACACTGCTGTCTCTCCATAAGATAACACTGGAACCAATTATATGAAACTGCAATTAAAAGCAATACATGATGACATATATTAAATGCTTTTGAAAGGTCAATAAAATGAGTGGGCAGTGTTTCTAACCATTCAAAGCATTAACAGTACTGTGCTTTTCTCTAAAACCAGATTGGTGTGTACGTAAAATAGAATGTGCCAAGAGGGATGATTTAAATTGGTCATTTACAAAACACTCTATCATTTTTGCAAGGCATGGCATTTTAGAGGTAGGCCTATAATTGTTTAGTATAGCTGTTCTGTGACTGTTATGTAATTGTGTCACATAAGCAGCCGTCCAGACCATGGGAACTGTACCTGATAAGACAGAATGTTAAAAATGTGTCTTATGTAGCTTACAATTGGCGCAGCAAGATTTAAACAGTAAGGATCAAGTTTGTCCTCACCAACTGAATATTTAAAGCAAGCAAGGTGGTGGTGATGTCACTGGATGAGAGGAGTTGAAACGCAAAATGAGGCCTTGGCATCACCTGAGCAGCAGTATCAATAGTGTGCAGAGGGGGATCTGTAGAGATTGCCAGCAACTAAAAAAGTATAAATATCAGCTACTCACTCAGGCTACCAGGCAACAGATAAGTCTATAGCCAGGCTCGTAGCACCAGCTGTGGCAGTAACAGCAGAGAGTCTCTCCATCAAAATCCACTAAAATCCACATTCAAAGATCTAAGTTGGTCTTTGTTTATATATCTCAGGAAAGAAGGCTCGTCCTTGTTTAAATTCAAAGCAAAGGAATCTGTGTAGCCGGCAAGCTTAGCCAACAAGCTAAAAACAAATTAAGCTAACTCCTATTGAGAGTCCATGATCTTACTGTTACAAAATGAATCCCTAGTGTCACTGAGATTTTTTTCTCATTGTTATTACCAAGGTCTTACCAGGTTATTACATGTAATTACCATAGTATTATCCCAGTATGCCAAGATGTTATCCACTTGTTATCTTTCTATACTGAACTTTAATGTAGTGGCTAACAAAGGCCTAACAAAGTATTGTTTCAAAATTTTGATATGGGTACCAGTACAATTCCTGAGATTCAGTATCAAAACAATTCTTTATCAATAACCTTAGTTTGTGGAATATGGTATAAGCACCTTTCATTTAACAAATTATGTTAACTGCACAATGCATCACTGATCAAGTTATTTTCAGTGATATCAACACATTTAAGCCAGTGTTTAAAAATCTGTGATCAGATATTCTAAATTCGAGATTCACTTACAAGCTCTTACTTACTAGAGTGAGATAATGGTAATGGACCATGGGATATGGCTGAACAAACAAAAATGAACTTCTGAAATATTGCAAATTTAGAAGTTTAAAACTAACTAGCTATTAAGAAATCAAGCAAATATCCTGACTTCACAGAGCAAGCCTGCAGGTGGGGGCTGACATTCTGTCAATGGCTATGAGCTGACCTGATCTGGTTGTATGGTTGACAGTGAGTGTAAGAGTCATTACAACTGACTCATCTTGTCCATCTCTTCTCTCCATCCAAGGTTGAACGAGGTGACCTAGCAGTCTGTCTGAGCCTCCGAGCCTGTCTCTCATATTCTTCCCCTGGCAGACGCACTTCATTACTCTGGCTAAATAGACTTTCAAGAGACCCCATCAACCATCATTTACACAGCCCGGCCCTATCACCTTTCACCACTGCCACCTCATCAGACATACGCACCCTGCCATTCACACATGCACTACATGGCACGCCCATGCAGACACACGCACCTAAAGTGGACGCATACTGCTCTCCTTCCTCCTTTGCCTTCTTATCCTTCACTGGCCCATCAGTCAACATGCATGCACACACACACACACACACACACACACACACACTCTCTCTCGCGCACTCAGGCATCCTTGGGCTCTATTCCCTAGCCACCTCATCAGGCCAGAGCAGACCGCTATTACAGTGTGCACTGTGATGCCCATTTCTCCTCCCATCTCTCTCCTTATCTGCTGGCTGGCTAGGTCTGCAGCAACCTATTGACCTGAGATGTAGCTTCACTGCCCCGTTGACCTGGACCTACTCTATGTGCATTTAACAGAATACCTGCTATCTCTCCTCCCGCCAAACTCCATCCAACACCTGCTCATTTTATTCATTTCACCTCAGGTAAGGCAGGTTTGACATTGTGTTTGCCACCTGGGCCAAATGGCCGTCTGGATGATGTCACAATGTCAAGACATTACAGAAGAGCAACATCTTGTCAGCATGAATCGATTTTAGTTCACTTTACTGCAATTTTTTCACTCCAAAGAGCAATGAAGGCACATCGGAATGAAACCTTTAAACGTATTGGTTGCTAAACAGTAATTTGAATGCATAATGAGGCATCATAAGTCCAAAGATTATTTTTTAATTAAATCACTTATGGAAATGACTCTTCTGACTGTGAATGTTTTCAAAGTGAGGACGAAACATTTTTAATTACATTTTAGATTAAACACAACATGGTTAATTAATCTGTGGTTTGACTTGATAGAAAGTAAAGAGTGTCAAAAACAGACGCTCTCTATTTTCATTCATCTTGTCTCTAGTTTTTCTCAGGTCTTATTAAAGATGCTGTTGACAGCATCTTTTACAGTCTGATAATTCATGGACAGACTGTACCAGAAAAGCCACCCAGGCTAAAATTACCTTCATCTGCGCTTTTCTTATCTGCTCCCATGAATGAAAAGGAGTCAGACACTTTTCAGTTTCCTAAGATGACCTTCTCCAAATCACTGAGGCCATAGTTATTAAAATCTTCACATATTTGTTCCAAACCTGTCTGACACGCATAGATAGGCAGGTCTAGCATTCATTACCTTGAGGGTAATATTGTTTCCACGGATGTTGTTTATAGGATGTTTTTAGTCCTAAAGAACCTACTTTGCTTTGATTTTATGCTGATTTTAAAGTTAGAGCAGTTGATGTCTTGTATAAATAATGAGTCAAATTACTATGTGCAATTTGAAAGGGATCGCTTGTAATGATAAACCCACAGAGAATTATCACTTGACTTTGCAGTTCTCATCAGTTCTACAGAGCGTTTTACTGCCTTTTAGCTAATTTCTTCACAATCTCGATAACTAGCTAGCAACTAACAGACATAGTTAAGCATTTAGCTGCTAAAGAACCAGTTGTTTTGCACAGGAATCAGTAGAGACCAAAACAACTCTAGTAGGGTCAATATTGGACCTGCAGTCCTCTAGTAGACACAAACATGACTCAAATTGAATGCTAATATTGCCCAGTGTCTACTGAATGAGTAAATATTTAACTGTTTGCTAACATAAATTTCTAAGACTGATAAGTGTCCAAGTAGTGTCCAAAAAAGTAAAACATTAAAGCTGCAAGACCAATTCCTGATCTGGCTTTCCAAGGCCCATTGTTCTTCATTACTACCACAATAAAAAAGTAATTTTTGTTTTGATCAGCTCTGAGCGCTGTCATTCTGGGGCAAAAACACAGGATTTTCAGCCTAGATCACAATTACTCTGCAGCACTCACACACGTGCTCATGCACACACACTCACAGGGCCTGAAACCTTTTGCCCTCAGCCACCATCCCCTCTCATTCTATATTCTGGACAGGAAGTAGTGAGTTGGTAACCTGGGGTGACGGAATCAGGCCTCTGACTCACACCCTGACCTCAAGGGGGGAACAACCCAGTTGAGGACAGACCTCAGCCTCCAGCGTTAGGCTAATGCAACATGGCTGACAGAGACAAACAGGCTAACCACAGATTCAGGATGACTACTACAAAAGAACAAACATCACTGAGAGCAATAGCTGCCTGCATCCAAAGGAAAAAAGAGGGCTGGGTTAAAGCTGGTGTGCTGCCTGAACAAGAGAAAAAGCCTTCATGGATGCAGGCGAAAACAATGCATTTTAAAGGCTGTTAAAACTGAATTCAAAACCACCAACATGAAACACTGTGAGGTCTGTGACTTCAGTGCTGAACACACTGCTGCTGAATAAGATAAAACCAATAGAAAGCGGTAAGTGTAGGTAAATAAAAACCACAAAAAAGAAGAGCAACAAAAAAAAAAAAACAACAGAGAATGCCTACCTCATTCCCAGCTGTCACATAAAGAGCTAAAAACAGTAACAGTAAAAGATGAGCAGAATATACCTGACCTGCTGGAAAAAACAGAAAGAGTTTGGTCCGAGTGAAGAGAAACGCTTGAGTTGCTGACTCAAACCCTGGCATTCATTTCAAGGAGATGTGTCAGGCAGAGGGAGAGGTGTTGGTGGGGGCATAGAGGTCTGCTTGAGGGTGGTGTAACAACAGAGCTAGTAGCCTCTGGAGACCAACCTTATCTGACGCCTTGACTCTGCCCCCTCCCCACCTCCCAACCCTGCAGATGCAGGTGCAGAGATGCCAAGTGAAACATGAGGGTAGGCTTTTTTTCCCCTCCAGTCGTGCCCCCTCAGAGGGAGAACACCTGGTCCCCAAAGAGGGGAAGACAGGGAGGGGTTGGGGAGGGGGGTGGGGGTGATCTAGTGATAGCCACCCTCTTTGAATGTATACCTTTTCGCCCATCTCCCTGATTTCTCTCCACCTTCCTCAAATTCGAGCCCTGCCCCCCCCTCCCTCCCTCTCTCCTTCTTCTCTCGTTCCGCTGTCTAGCTCTCAGCTGTCAGACTGAGAAATGGCAGGCGAGACAGGGGTCTTCTGCCTGGGGAGATGGGCAAGAGAGGACGAAGGCCTCCAGACACGCATGTGCTGAGACACACGCACCGCACGCATATAAATGTAGTGTGTGTACCAGTCCAACCTGTGCACATGATGGCATGAGTTTTTATATTAAAAGGCCAAAAAGGAGTCAGACTAAACCGCTAAGTGCAGCTGAGATGAATGACATTTGTCAATTTTGCAGTCAATAAACACTCTTGATTTTGGTGTATGCATGCACCCTCTCTCCTGACTGTGGCACCACATTTACATGTATATGAAAACAGCGGAAAAACAAATTTTCTGCAGAGATATTTTATGTTGATTGCAATCAAAACTGGATGATGAGGTTGAAACATGAGAGGAAAGTTTGCAACCCAAGTTCCTTAATTGTGCTGCAGCGACAAGCTCTTTCTTCATATGGCAAAATGACAGAAGAAAAAAAAAACATTTAAATTCAAAAATAGTAAATATTAGAATAGTAATAGTAAGAACTGTTTATATTAGTGAAATGATATGGTGATGCATCTTTATTAGATGTTTAAATGTATTTTGCCATGGCTCATGATTTCAGGTTTAAGGCAACAGGTTGACATTTAGGGAAATCCGCTTATTTACTTTCTTGCCGAGATGTTAGATGATAAGATGAACACAACAGGAGAAAACTAGCATATCACGTCATAGCATAGCATAGCAGGGTGACAGCCTGGCTCTGTCCAAAGGTAAAACAAGAAATCTGCCTATTACCACCTCTAAGTCTTACTAAGTAGCAAATTATACAAGTTGTAGTTTTACAAGGAGTTATGTGATGTAACTATTTATTGGCTGTGTGCAACTATATCCTGGAATCTCATTGTCACAAGCAGTGGAGACTTCAAGAAGTCACTGCACTAGGGCTGCTGGTCGCCAATAAGTTCCAGCATGTACCTCCCTGTACTTTTTTCAGCCTGCTGATTCCCCCTGCTTCTTTATTCTGAGCTAAGCTAATTGCCTGCTGACTTCCTCCTAAGAATTCAATTAGTATCCAGACATGGCGATGATTTTCTCATCTAATCCACAATGTTGAACTATTCTTTTAACAATAATGTTTATATGAGATGGAAATAAATAAACAAATAAATAAAAAAAACACTGTTCATAAACCACACAAAAGCCACCCATGACACTGCTGTTTTTCTGATAAGTTATAGACTTGGATTCATTAGATCAGATAGGAATGTCTAACCAGTGAGCTCACAGCCCCTTCATTATCAGTGTGATACAAGATCAAAGAAAGCATACGCACTCTCTCTGAACTTTGTTCTGCAACTTTTTTTTCAGATTTGATGTGAGAGAGTTCAGAGTCAGTGTGTGTTAGCTAGGCTACTTACTTGTTACTCAGCCATCAAAAACAGACAGTGCTGCAATGATGACGTATTTTTGTAGACCAACCTGGAAGTCCCTCAACAAAAAGGATTTTTCCATTGGCTCTTGGATTACTGCATAAAAAAAGCCCTGTGACAAACAAAAGTTTATTATACTTAAACTCTTTGTTCATTAAAATAATCTTCACAAATGAACACCACTGTTATGATTATTGAGGCCAAAACACAATAGCCAAAGGTAAAAAGCTAAAGTTAGGTTGTAAACGAGCTACACAACGGTCGCATGACTTTGACATCACCACTACTAAATTTGCAACTTGTAATTAGATTTTGCGTGCTCAGTCCACAGATACTAATAGTTTGCAAAAGTGCAAGTATAAACACAACAAGGCTGTTTAAGTGGACTGGTTAGAAGAACAGTTTTCATGTTTAACCTCTGTAGTCCTGTCCTTTCCAACCTCTCCTGCCCTGTCTTATTTAGCCTCTTTTTTAGCAACTGGCCTTTTTAACAGACGTAAAAGCTTACAGAAATCACTTCTGGAGTATTTACTGACATATTCTATGTTGTAAACTATAACTATAAAATGTCTTGAGCTTGTGTTAACCACATACCTTATTTCAGTCATCTAACCAAAAACCCATTCAAAAGAAGTAGGGACAAGTTCCTGATTTATAGGACTCATTCCTACAGTACTCTATATACTTTGTCATGGGGTTACCATATACCTTCTAATAAGTAGGTTGCACACAGTATTTGCACACAGCCAGTGGACATTCAGTCCTATTTTTTATTCCATCTGGCTGGATTTGATAGGGTTGTTGCTTCTTGTGTTGTGTCCTCATTGTTGCACAACTTTCCCAGTATTTTGTTTAAATGGCAGTCATTAAGATTAGTGTTAGCATTACGATCAGCATTAGCATTAGAAAAAGCAAAAGGCTATGGATAGCAGGAGGCTATATTAATAAAAACATTTAACATAGCCACTCACTGCCTGCTTTCATTAAAGCTACCTGCACAACCAACCACTACAACACATTTAGATACCACAGGAAGTGAAGTCAGCAGCCTGTTACCTGTGCAGGAGAAGTGCAGCAAGTTCTCTCCATCTCTATAACACTTCACTGATGTTTATCTATTTGAAGGAACATGCACATTTGTAGATCAACCAATAGGAATACTCTCTCTCTCTGAAATGACTCTAGTTATGGGCTAGATTCCCGAAAAGTCAGAAAACAGCTACAAGACCATTTCGATTACAATATGCTGAAAGGTGATTATCTTCACAAAATGACTTAACATATATTTTGAAAAGACAGAGAAGAGCGATTCCTAGACAAACATTGATATTGTGCTTATTGGAGCCCCCATGATGTAACATTGTACATTGTACTGAATTCTGCATGGCTGCTTTTCGATTGAAATAAAAAACAATAAGTCTACATTTTGAGAACTATGCATATTCACTTTCTTGCTGAAAGTTAGATGAGAAGATGAATACCACTCTTATGACTATGCATTCGCCATGGAGACAGAGCTCACTATGATAGTTCAGAAAGATTATATGTTACATTTGATCCTTTAATGAAACAGGTATTTTATTCTTTCAAAATCTTTCTGTATAATTGAATATATATAACTGTAGTATTGGTATATTATTTCTTTCTTATTCTTTGCAGTCATTTACGTTTGTGAATAGCAGTTCACCCCTGAGACATGGCTGTCCAACATGGTGCAGCTCTTTGTGGGCTCCTAGCCTTTTGGCTCAGGGCTCTTTCTTTCCTTCCTGAAGTGTCATCAGTGGGCCTGTGATGGAAAAGCATTCGCCTATGGGTTATAGAGAGGAAGCAAAGAAGCATTTTTTTTTTTCAATGACAATTGTAATAACAAATGCCAATGGGAGATCAAAACCGAGTTTTTGCTCAGCAAAACATTCAATCAAGTATTTTTTACTTATTGATTTTTTTGCAGAGGAAAGAAATTTGTCTTTGACAACTGTCTTTGCAAGCAATATGATATTTGTGGAGTGGAGAGAGAAATTGAAGTATAACACTGTCAGTCACAATGGGAAACCCCTTGTGTGACACTCCTGTGGCACTTTCATGTCACATTGCTTGTGGAGACAAGAGGAAACAAGCCACATCTGCCCTCAGAGAGAAAAGGCAGGGCCTGGTAAAGTGATACTGCATGTATGGAGGAAACAAACAACACATAGTAAACATGCTGTTGCATGCCATTACATCATTGTGTATGATCTGCAATGCATCTGCAAAATAAAAAGGTAGAACAGGAAGCACCCTGCTGTTGGGAGCATTAGTTGGCAGCTTCAAGTGCTTCAGATATCCTTCCTACTTCATTCATTCACATGCACAAACGGCCCACCTGTGTTTTATTAATCGTTTGACATCCACCATGACCTGCGTGAGAAAGAATAAAGAAACACAGTGTATGGGTTCTTTTATTTACACAGTGACACACAAACACACGCACACACACACACACACACACACACACACACACACACACACACTAAAAAACTTGAGTACATGCACAATGAATAATCACATCTCTAAGGTCTCATCTTGTTAGGAGTCTCAAATGGAGTATTTATTCAATAAGACACTGTGTGCATGTGTGTGTGCATACTCAGCTGCGTGGCTTACTTCAGAGAGTGCATTGTGCAGTATTTCATCCACAGTACAAAACCGGTAATTTCATCCTGAGAGCTAAGACCATCTACTGCTATATAGTGTTGCCTGCTCCCTCTCTTTCTCTCTGTCTCACACACACACACAAGCATACACAAAATTGCACAAGTCAAAGGTTTTATATTCAAAGCCATTGAGTGTGACTTGCAGTAACGGTAAGGGCAATGAAAAATGATAAGACTTTCCGCTACTTATTAACACAGACTAGCATCAGAGGTGATGGAGTGAGTGGAGCTCAGCTCGACATTAAAGGTAATGCTTTCAAACAAGGCTCCCCAGACCCCGGTCAAATGGAGTCATTATATCAAAAGACTCCCCATTACAGTAACTATACATCTCCCACTGCGTCCTCTTCACTGTATTGCCAATTAAAATATATAACAACCAGGAACTGGGTGAGAAGGCTACTGTCTTGTCAGTGTGTGGATCTCGAAGAAGCTCTTTGAAGAGAGCTTGTTTTTTATTAGAATCATTGGGTGGTACAAAAATGAAGGCGGGAAAGGGGGAATTGATTCTCTTGGTATTCATATGAAAGTGGGAGAAAATGGGCTTGAGGAGCATTTTTCTGTGACTTTGTCTATGTTTTCTTCTGAGCACAGAATCTTTTTTGCTACTGTATTGAAAAATAAACCGGCAACCTTTTCCCTTTTCCCTCTCTGTATTTAATTTCACTCCACCTTTGAGGTACTGATGAGTGAATAACAGGGAGAGAGAATAAAAGAACCAGGTACATCAAATGTGTCCTTACCTGGGTGGCAGAATTGGAGCTGCATGGTTCAGCCTTTTAAGCATAATCAAGCATTCTAGGTTTTATCGACAAAACACGAGAGCACAAACAACAAACAACCCCACAGGAGCACCGCGAGCGAAAATGCCCCAGCCAACCAGAGGCGGGTCTCCAAGGTTACATGTTGTATTTAATCCCCTGAACCCCCTACAGGCCTGATGCTGGAAGAATTTTGTTGATGTCTTGGGTTGCCTGCACGCTGTGTGTGTCTGTGTGTTCGCATGTGTGTGCATCTTCATCCCCCGAGCCACAGTTAAACCCCAGTGACATCAGCAGCCATGTCTTATTTTCCCATTACAAAGGTCCCACTGTAATGCAGTGCGTCAGAGGAGGGACTACTGTTTCATACACAAACACACAATGATTGGTACATGTGGTGTGTCTCTGTCTCACACATGCACACGCACACACACAAGAGGGAGAGAGCAAGAGAGCAGAAAAAAGGCACAAAAACAAATTAAACCAAGTGCAAGATAGGCCTTTCATTATAATTACCATATTCAATAAAACACAGATTAGATAAAGGAAGAGAAGCTCTGGGAAAGCGGAAAGGGTTTGTGTGTGTGTGTGTGTGTCTGTATTTGAGCATATTTCTCCATGAACTTGAAAGATAAGTAGATTGTGCATAATTTGCACTGTAGTTTTCAAAGAGGCCACCGTTCCTCAGATGGTTAAAGTTATGGTGGCTCTGCTCCTCCACACTGTTTTACTAAAGTACCTAAGGTCTCTCTAAAGTGCTGAACCTGGAGTAATTATTACATCCAATCTACGTTAAACTCATTTTAGGGTTTAGCAGTTAGCTGTCCATTTCATTACATTGTTTGCAAGTTAGTTGATTTTGCAGGTGAGTCGAGTCAGGGCTCCACACTCACACGTGTGAGTTGAAATTGTAAGCAGTGGCATTCAAGTGCATGATCATTATCAGCTGTTTGATTGACCAATGTGTACTGAGTTGTATCACCAAGTGTATCACCCAAAAGAATAAGCCCCTCCCCACTTCTTTTCAGCAGATAGCTGAGAGTAATTGCTCAATGGAGGAGAATGAGATGGTCACCATATTCAACACTGCCTATAACATTGCAAAGGAGGAACTCTTGTTTACAAAATTCAAATCACACTGATGAAAAACAGTGGCTTGAATGTGAATCCAACACATTCCAACAACATGGCCTGTGCCCAGTTTATAGCAGTGATATCAGACTGGTGACAAAATTGCTTCTGCTATGATACATGGATCATCTCTGCCCGTGTCATTGCTAGTGGAATCACTGAATACCTTAATTGGCCATAGCGATACCATGCTGTAGCAAAAAAAGGGTGCAACCAAATCATGAGAAAGTTGGTTGCGCCCTTGCAATCAGTGAAAAAGTTTGTCTTGAACACTGCTATTCATTTACACCCACTTAAGAGCAGTTAGTGAAGACTTGGATAGCATTAATGTTGCTCTTTCGTAGCTCACAGAGCTGAAATTTGATTTAACTCTTAATGTCTCCAAAATAACTTGACCACTGTCACCTCCATCTTTTACATTTTATATTCATGCACATATTTGACTTGTTTTTCACAATCTGTGAGGTCATATGTGATGAAAAAGTTACCTGGTGACAGCACTGACTAGTTTATAGTTTCGATAACATGTTTCCTCCTGCTACTATGCTTGTTTAGGTAAGAACATGCTGTCTGGTGCTTGGTTGACATAACCACTTGGTATTCAGCAGTCCTCTTCTTTGTTGATGGACAGTATCTCCTTCCAGCTACCGACAGCTGAAAAAAATGAACAAAAGTGTGCATTGAAGTGTGACGGATCTGTTGATGGCTCAGAAAAACAAACAAATAAAGCAATAGCTCCTTGTTTTTTTTTTTTTTTTACTTATTATTCATTCATTGTTTGTTTGTTTTTTTATATTACTTTTCATTGACATGATATGGATGACAACAAATAAACCATACAAAAATCAATACCCAAAACCCAAAACCCAACTGAAACATACACACATATGCACTCACACACACACACACACACACACTAAGACAAGTCCTTAACCACATGTCAAGGACACAAAAGCTCATAACAGTACATATCATTGACATTGGGCAAGGACGGGGTACACCCTGGACAGGTCGCAAGTCTATCGCAGGGCTGACACATAGAGACAAACAACCACACACACACACACTCACACACCTATTGGCAATTTAGAGTCGCCAGTCAACCTAACATGCATGTCTTTGGACTGGGGGAGGAAGCCGGAGTAACTTGTGCAGACGCACTGGGAACATGCAAACTCCACACAGAAAGGACCCAGGCCCGGTGTTCGAACCCAGAACCTTCCTGCTGTGAGGCGACACTGCACGCCCTTAGAATAGGAATGTGTAAGAACAAAAGAAAGAAAGAAAAGAGCCATTACTTCACTGTCAGTTCACTTCATCACTACTCAGCTGCTTATACCAGCCTACTGCTCATGCCCTGGTTTTAGTTCATCCTTGAGATATCTATAGATGTGCTTTTGGTTTACTTGGCTACTTGCAAATTGTAGTTTTTGGGATTGTTTACTTTCAGCTAGGTAGCTGCGTATGTGTTAGCTAACTTCAGTTTTATACCATATGTTAGCAGCACATTTATCTCAAAAACAAGAATGTATATAGTGGTTCACTCACTGTGCTTTGATCTCTCTATCTCTCACTCTCTGTCTCTCTCTCTCTCTCTCTGTCACCATGCACCGATTACTGGGTGTTAAACCTCACAATGCCACTGTTATGGGGCTGCAGTCAACAGAGGCAGGAACTACTCCACAGCTTGACCTGACCCCCAAGAACACATAAAAGAATATACTGGATTAAGGCAGATATCTTATTTTTAATATACCAGTCCATGTCAGAATAGATGACAAGATATAAATAAAGTTGTCCCCCTGTGAGAGGTGAGTTTAGAATTAAATGCATTATGAAATTATATATTATTATCTTATAGCTAATAATAATTATTATTGGCTTTAGCTTTTGATAATATCCAATAGTGCATGTTGCAACTTACAGTCCTAGAGAGCACTCATAGAGTACCCCAGTAAAAAGTCTGGCAGTTTGACCAGTTACCAGTCAACATCCCCTAATACCCCCCAATCAAAGCAGTCTAGAACTGCGCCTTCCCATTTATGTTTCACATTTCAAATTATTAGATCACATGTGGATAACCAACACAAACTCATGCAACGAGTCTCTGAAGCACCTCAGGGTTTGTGTCTTCCAGTCCTTGAAATTTGTTTTTCTAATACCAGACCCACCAATAGAGCTGTTTGAATGTGTCAAAGGAGAATCAAAGAGTCCTCTAAGCATCCAAACAGAGCCATGTCCCTGTCAGAAGAGAGTCCTGTGGTAAATCGTAGAAAAAAAAGGAAAAAAAAATCTTCAGAATGGATAAATTATTGGACAGATCCAAAATAAATGCAACAATGCACCGTCACTTGATTTACATTTATCACAGATTGGAGATACGGAGGGGTAAAATTTATGTAACATGACCTTAGAATAATGAAATCGGTAAATCACATTGAACTGAATTAATGCTGTCTGCTATTTATTGAACTATGAATACGGAGAGGTGCAGTCCTCCATATTTTTTCAGCCAACACAGCATTGATTTCCCTTTATCAATACTTCTTAATACAGTTGAAAGATGCAGGATCTTTCACAAAGTTGGTGATTAGCTTCTTACTCTCTGGGGAAAGAGAATGCAATTCCAAAAGAGTGTGTCTGTCACAAGAGGATTCAAAATGGGGATGTTTTCCCTCATAAAATTCCCAAGCTGCACAGAACAAAAAATATTAGAGTGAGCACTCAAGTAGCAAGAGTGAGTAGGAAGTAGGCGAATTGATACGCAGCATGTGCCTGGCTCAGCAGAGAGAGAGAGTAAAGTTTTATTTTTATGTTAGAAATGCAATGATCCACCTTTATTTCAGTGAATGTTTAGCAAGCTAGTTCTCTGTGAATTTAGTTTGTAGCCTTTAAGGTTGAGAGATTATGTCAGCTGGGTTTGTGTTTGTGATATGTCTGTTTTGATGGTTGTTCTCTGTGAGAACACCCTGTACTGCACTATACTAATTTTATGAATTCTGTGTTTTGTTTGTCTACTTCTCACAACATGTTTGACGGCATGGAGGTACACAATAAATGCCTGTAACCAAAAGAACACTTCGTGTTCTCGATTCAACTGGAGAGGAGCAACAGGCCTGTAATTAGCAGGATCCATGGGAACTTCCCCTTTTTCAGAAACAGTTTGTCTTGTACAGAGATCGTGGAAATGTTTTTTCTTGCAGTTGAATCATTCACCACCCTGGGTAAGAAACCTGTTAAAATCTTATAAAATGCTTGGTAGGCATTTACCTGTGGGGAATGCCTAAATTGCCTTTACTAACACAGCAACAGAAAACATTCTTTCCAGGAAAAGCTGATTTCTCTCATTTAGATGTGGCAGAGTTCAGTAATCCTTCTCCGTTGCTGTGGAAGTAAAGATCGCAGTACAGTTCTTTGAAATGATGGTTAATATCTTGTTGAGCCATTCTGTTTTGGGACTTTATTTAATGGATAGCAGTCTTTCCAGCTCTCTTTAAGTTGCTTTGGGAGCACTTTTTGAGGTTTATGACTTAATTCACAATGTTTTTTACCTGTCCTTACTAATAAGACTACTAATTTACTCTTCAAGGACAGACTTATATTCAGATTTTAATTTCAGTATCTTGTTACAATCACACTGCACTGGAGATGTTTTATATATCTGTTCTATATGGATAATTGCTTGTTAAATGTCTGTCAGTCTTTTAAATATGGCTTTTCATAATAAATCCTCTCATGGTAACTTTAAGTGTTTCCCAGAGAGTAGAGTCTGAAATTTCTCCATTATCATTGTACTCTTCAAAACCTGGTAATGACTGTGGTAGAGGGTTATATCTACAATTATATTTTGCTTTGGAAAAGGAGGGATGTAGCTGCATTGCAACAGGAGTATGGTCAGAGATCAGTATATTGTCATAGTGTCTGTTGCTAATATTGGAGATTGAACTGACTTCCACGACAAAGTAGTCAATTCTAGTTAATGACTGGTGCATATGTGTATAAAATGAGTATTTGTTTTTTTTTGTCCAGGTGTTGTATTCTCCAAATTGCTACCATATTTCTAGATTAGATCAAATTATTTAGTGTATGAAGAGTTAATTGTTGAGGAGATTTAGTGGATGATCTGTGCTATGAGGAATCCAAATAGTCACCTATAAAGATACTGGAGGATCCCTCCTCTAGGAGTAAATCATAAACTTAATGAAAAAAAACCCGGACAATTTCAAAGTTTCAGCCATATATTGTATATTCAATAAAATGATTGGAAATGAATTAATGTAATATTTGGACTTAGATAGAAAAGGAATAGTATTGAAACAGGTTTGCTGCATCCTTTGCTTCAGATGTAAAGGGTGTGTGGTACAACTGTGAGATCCAACTGGGTTAATTTAGTTTGTATTCAGCGGCTTTAATATTGTGAGTCTCTTGTGGAAATAAAATATCAGCTTTCAGTGAATTAACATGAAAATTTTGGGTTGTTTCCAAGGGCCCTAACATTCCACAAGCTTAGTGTAATTTTGTCATTTAGTATTGTAGACATGCTTTCAAAAAAGTCAAATAATCAGTAATCAAATGGGCATATGATTGGGTGATATGAGGTAAGACAAAGTAAGGTATGCAAACAAAACAGAGAAAAAAGAACTGCATAGCTGAAAGCGTAAGCCACCGAAACAATGCACCTGTACCCCCAGAAAAAAGGAAGAAATACCCCATAATCAACTCGGAAACGCAGGGAAAATGGCCAGGAGCAGAAAGTCCTTCACAAAAATAAAAACTTAATTGCGACAATGAAATATTCGCTGTAACCCACAGTTACTCTACAGTACAAGGAAGATAAAAAAAAATTGAAAAAACAGTGATGCACTTAACCCACCATCTATTTGTCTTTAATCAGAGGAAAGGAAAGAAAGTAGACAGGCCTAACAAAGTAATGTTAATGTGTTAATGTTCAAAAGCTTACATCCAAGAGCAGTTACATTTTCAACTCTTGTTCTATGAAAGCCCTAATGTCCCCTGGGGAGATAAAAACTTTTAAAAAAATTATTTGTCATATTACATGTCTGATTATCTTCAAAAGCACTCTATAAATAAAATATATTATTATATTAATTGCTTAACTATTATGAAGTTTGTCACCAAAGGCACACATGATATAAAACAATACACATGTATTTCCTGTAAAGTCCATTTTGCCAACTTTTTGCTCTCTATATACTGTCGGCCAAATATTGCAAATAAGTACGTATAAGATACTTAATTATATTGTTAATGTATAGTATGCAAAACTAGGTTGCAACTTTGTGCAACGCACAGTATCTGTCAACTTATAGTACCTCAGACTATATAGTGTACTAACTGGTGTTTTAAGGTTTGAGGTAATGACCCTACCTCACAAGCTAAATAAACATTTACAGCCCAATTTGATTATCTGAAAAGCTGTCACAGATCTGAAAGTTTCAAAAGTTAGCAGTTTGACTGTGCCTTACTCTCCTATAAAACACTATTTTGCAGGTGAATATCGCACTTTGACAGAGCTAACTTAACCTCAGATATGTGGAATTCATACTGCTAAGACTTTAGCTAACAGGCTAACACTGACAGACAGCTAACCCATTGCACTGTAGCCACTGTCAGAGTAATTATCTTTTTTTTTTCTTCAGCCATTAAACTGTGCTATCAAAATTAATTCTACAGTGATGCATTGATGCTATATTAATATTCAACTTAAAGAAAGTTAAGCCATTTGCTGAGAATGTGTTCTGTGTGTTGAAGTCAAGGTTAACTTAAAGTGATGTTTGAAGGGGAAAAAAAGAAAAGAAAAAAGAAATATTGCTTTTGAGTGGTAAGAATTGTATTCCAGTCGAAGCTACATGTATGTGACCCTGAAAGGAGAAGGACAGTTTGAATTTCAAGGGGAATACAAGGACCAAATTCAGTAGAGACAGGTATTAAAGAGAGTCCTTGGTGCAAAGGGAAGTAAAAGGAGGAAGGCACACAGGTAGAGAGGAAACTAAAAATGGAATCACTGAGTGCCATGAGCAATGTTATATAGTTCATTGTTTGTACTTGCTCAAACATCTTAGTAAACATGCTATATAGACACAAATCCCTAATCAAATCCAGTTTGGTTCAGCTTTCCACACTTGGGCAGATTTTGGTAAAAAATAACCTTGATTATGTCACCTGCATTGCATTATGGGAATTATAGAATCTAACATTTTTGAACCCGATCGTCGCTAGAGACAAAAATTCTAAGTAAGTCTGCTTCCGCTAGTTCAATTTTGCTTCCTTTCATGATTTTGTTACTTGAAATTCCCCCAATTATATGAATGTGCAACACAAGATCTAATATGAATGAACTAAATCATTCAACAACCCTGACCCTAACCCTTTAACTTGAAGATTCAATTCAAGCCTGTGTTTTCTCTGTGTGCTGAGCTCACACAGCAGTTTTGAGTGGTAGCTTAGCCTACGTGGTGTTTGCAACCTGCAAAAACAAGCTGAAAATGAGTTGATTAGGTGTATATGCCACAGAAATAACAGGTGTAATCTACTTACCTTTGCAGTTTACTAAAAATACTGGGGATCCCAACTCCCAACTATCAAACTCAAAACCTTAAACCATGAACAATTAACAGATAAATTCCAGCCACTGAAATTAATGTGACGTGATCATGTGATCGTTTCATGTAACACTCTTACACTCTGATGTTGTTAAAATGCAAAAACACAGTCCATTCATGTTGTGGATTGTTGGTAAGTATAGAAACCGTCTTGCAGCCAAGCCAAGAGTTTCATTTTTGATTTTTGTCAAATTACATAAGAAGTTAATACTAATTAGCAACAGCTAATACAATTTCAATCCCTTCAGCCAGCTAAAGCTACGGTAAGCATTGGCTAAAAATTAGAAGCCTGATTCAATACGAAATCTGTTAGCCTTGTAGCTTAGCAAATCCAGGTATTTTATCAACACAGCTGTCTGAATGCAAACCCAGACACAAAATCCTAAAATCCAAAAAAAAAAAAAAATTTTGACCCTTGCATTTAGTTTTTTGTATGTGTTTGTGTGTGTGAGTGTTTGTGTGTGTCTGTGTGTGTGCGTGCATGCTTATGCATGACTCCCCTGTGGTGATGCAATTCAAGCCGATTTATTTATTTGCTCCTTAATTTGTCAAACAAGGTCAAACGCCCTGGTGACATTTTATCGAGACTCCTTTAGCCATTGTTTACACCCCAGCCAGACACACAGATTTCTTCACACAGGCTGACACACAGCCCACAGATGCACAGCCTTTTATCTCCCAAACATTTACAAAGCTGCTAGTGCCCCCCTGCCAGCCAAACCCAGTCATGCCCTCCTTATAAAGTCAATGAATTTCATGCAACAGCCGCTGCAGCATCTGACTATCAGGTAGAGAGGCTGTACAGTCCCATATTAATAAACTTAAATCATCTCCCTGAAAAACATTCACAGCAAGACTCTCAAATCCATGCGTATGTATGCCAAACCATTTCTGCATACCCAGTCCAGAAATACTGCATCTCAACTGCCTCCTGTGCATACACCTGCATAGACACACATAGACAATGAATGATAACTGTAAAAATAAACACACATTCATGCACAGATTCAAATCACACAAGATTCCTTCCCTGATGCACACAAACTAAGTTCAGAAGTAAACACTGTTGATCGCTCGCTCTCTCCTGGGTGGCTTAGTGTGGTCTTTTCCACTGTGGGGACTCCAACTGTGACTGAGGCTGAACTAATGCAGTTAGCCACGGAGGTCTGGCAGATGGAGCCTTGAATGTTGTGCTGTTCCGTACCTGTGCCCCCACCACCACCACCCACCCATCCACCCACGTGTTCATTCCATCAATTTCCCTGTTACTAATGGCTAAACATGTCTGAAAATGGCAACAGGACACTGCATTGAAAAGGACTTGGTACAAGATTATTCCACAGATATGTATGGTAAATTTTAGTTTAGTCACGACTACAAGAATTCAGCTGGGGAATTTCCAAACTTATTTGGAATGCATGAATACAAATCACAGACTGAGGAGCCAGAGATGTGCACAGACTCTCTAAGGGGCACTAATAAGAAAAAAAAGTGCACTCCTTATCAGTGCAGAATTAGAGGATGTTTTTTCTCTTTTTTTTTTTTTTTTTTTGCCCCAAGGTCACAGCAGAACAATATTTAAACTAACACAAGGGGTACTTGGGCTAACCTAAGGAGCTCTTTCTGGGTACTTAGCCTGACCATGCCAGGTGCCCCTCAGTCACCTGGTGTGATATTAGGGCAAAACTGAAGCATGGAAATGTCACAACGACACACACATGCTAAATAAATTAAGGTTTTAAAAAGGCAAATTGGCACTTAGTGCAAAACAGTGGCAATCCTTCGTCCCCTGTGCACACCACTGCTGGACAACACAATTTTGTTTTAAAGCAATTACAAGGGAAGAGTACTCCAGCAATTTAGTGTTGCATTTTTAAGTTTGATTTAGAGGGACTCACAAGAGACAGTTTGAAAAAAGAATGTAAAAGCAGTGGAGTGCCCCTTTAAATGGTAGAAAATGGAGATGAGATGACATGCAACAAAGTCTGTTAGAAAACACCGGCGCTTTAGTTGTTAATCATATTCAAAATATGGTCCAAAGAGTTTTATTCTAGGAAATAGTTTTTTAACCGCATGTCCTTCAAATGGTAATTCATTCTTCCTTGCAGTGTTTCTATTCCTACAGTTATGTGAACAGCACTTGGTGTAAGGAATCCTGTGATTTGAGGCATGTTATGGAAGCTGCAGACAGAAAAAAAAGACAATTCTGATCCAATTACAGAAATGAAGAAAAATACTATTTCTGTCTACGATGTACTTAAGTTGTACTCCAGAGGCTGATAACCAATGGGAAAGTGACTATTTTCATATTTCAGAACACTTGTTTGTGCTTTTCCTCAAAAACTGCATTTGAAATAACTAAAGCAGGATATAGCTCCATATATGTATACATTTATCTGATGGATAAAAAAAAATAATAATTTTGTAAGGCATTTGAGTTTAAAAATGGAACAGAAAACCTATGATTATGGTATTGTTTTGAAGCACCTGTGAGAGGCACAGGATACAGTGTAAAAGTGACTCTGATACATGGCCAGTTTCAAGGACTGATATTTGGGGGAAAAAAAAACAAAAAAAAACATTGTAATTCAGAAAATCTCCATATAACTGGATTTTAAACACACAAGCCTTGCTTCACAAGCCCTGCATCTCTGAGGAAAAACCAGCAGAAAATTCACCATATAAGCCTCAGTGAAACAATGCGCGAACCCTGTCCCTTCGACTAAAATAACAAGGAGAGGGTGTACAACTGTGTTAGCAGCTCTGAGAGGCAGTACTTATAGCTAAATGCTAATGCTACCATAGCAAAATTCTCACAATGACAGTACTAAAATGTGATGTTAGAAGTAAAGTCAGCAGATCATGAAAGTTTGTAGGATTTATCCTCAGAGAACCATGAATGTAATGGACCGGCCAATGAACACTGCCATCCCTACAGCCCTGCTGTCAGCATGGAAAATAATGTTTATCCCTTCTATGGAACCTCAGCAACTAAATCTATATGCCTGTCTGGTGTGACAAAAAAGTTACCCAAGCTCTCACTCTCATACACCTTTAATAGGAATTTATATTTGCAGTCTGACAATCAGTTCTGCTTGAGACATGAGTATTTATCACTGGTGCGCTTCTGTAGAGCACGCTAACAAATCACTCTGGAAGCGAGTGTAATTAATGACTTGTACGACGTGAGACAAAATGAGTGTTTCCACACTCTATTAGCATGTATGATAAATATACCTGTACTGCTGAGTACAGCTGAAGACATTTCACATTAAATATCAACTAATGGTGTCACTGTGGTTGAAAATGTGCATCCCGGCTGTGGTGGTACCTGAGGTTACAGCAAAAAGACAATGCTCACACATCTGTTCCGGCATGGCAGTTAATTTAGCTGACACTAATAAACACAGCTCTTCGTAAGCTTTTCTTTTTATGTAATTGGATAGGTAGATAGATAGATAGATAGATAGATAGATAGATAGATAGATAGATAGATAAATGACACTTGGTGAGATTGGAATGCAGTTTCAAAAACATAATCAATACGTGAATTCAAAAATGTACTCTATGTAAGAGTTTGCCTCATAAAGAAAACAATGCGCCAATAACAATATCTGCCTGCTGCTGTTTGTGCCTGCGAGTCTGAACAAAAACATGCTTTTGGCCAAATGCAGAGAACAAAGACACGCAAATTATAGTATATCAATGTGCTGCCTAGAGGGATCCATAACAGAAGAGCAATAAGAGGAAAACCAATAGCCTGATTTTGAAAAGCTAGATTGCCTCTACCCAGATAGTTTACAGTGCTAACAATCTAAGAATGGAGCAATACAGTGAAGTGTCTGTCATTACGCTGGCACACAGAAGAATGACCACCCTTGGCTATCCCAAGCGGCACTGGCCATTACAGCCACTATCAAGATGGATCACGGTCATTGTCTTTTAATGGACAGGTGACCCATGTAACATATGTGTGAATGTGCTTTTCTGCTCAGTCTCAAAGCATGTTGAAACTCATCAAGGCCAGCTCCTGTTCCCATGATTAGCAGAAATTTCATGGCAATTCACAGAGCTCCATATAACACAAGCATTCTTTCTCTCAAATTAATTAGCTTAAATTAGATGTCAAAATGGTTAATTATTATGATGAATGTTTTATTGCAATAATAGTGAGAGGAATTAGAACAATGTTAAATCGGGGCGCGCACACTCAATGCAGAGTTGTCAGAGAGAGTAATGGGTATAATTCATTTAATGGGAACAAAAATACCCACGGATTTTAATAGCAAGGACAGAGTGTGTGTGAGAGAGAGGGAGAGGGAGAAAGAGAGACAGAAGAGGAATAATGAATGCATTCGAAAATGCAACTCATCTCCCTTTGTCGTATAGAGCTAAATGAGGAGAGGCTGGAGAGAGTCTCTCAGCTCGGCTGTATTTGCCTTGCTGAGCACAGAAGCACACTTTGAATAGAAATGAAGATAAAGCCCTCTCATAGCAGGGCAATAAATCGATAATAAACTATGTGAATGCTTTGACAACAGTCATAACACTCAGAGTAATTTCTGAGCCACAGTTGAGTTTGATATTTGTTACAGTCACTTCCAAGTCTCAGAAGTTTCGTGTCTTAGCTCCAGACTTCTTTACCCGACTTTATTTGGATGAAAATATCTAATTATTATCATCAATCATTATCTTATTTCGTGTTGTGAGGTAACAGTGTAGGTTTTTCCAGATATGCGTTTCAGTTCAGTTCAGTTCAATCTTTATTTATCCAGATAATAATTTTGTTCCGACAGATTATCCAGATTCGTATCTGCATTTGCACCAAATTGTACATAGTCATAGATTTCAACACCATAAGATCTCTACGTTATTTACTGAGAAATAGACGAAAAAAAATCCCTATTTAACAATATTAAAGAAAGTGATAAAAAAAAAAAAATCCCAGATCCACTCTTTTAACAGGATCTGCACCTAAATTTTATGTTTTTTTCCTGGCCCATGCCCCATACCAGCACCAAGTTTGGTGCAAATTGGAAGAACCCTCAGAGAATGCAGAACATTACCAAGGCCAATGTCAAACCACATGCACCAGACTTCCTAGAAAAGAATTCAAATTCATAGCAAATTATCTGGATTTGCCTCAAAATGTAATGGATTCTTTCCTGGCCCATGCCCCATACCAGCACTAATTTCAGTGCAAATTCGTTCAGTAGTTTTTGGAAATCCTGCTGACAAACAACCCAATGAGCAAATAGGCACAGGTGAAAACATGACCTTACTGGTCACAAACAAACCAACAAACATTCACAGGTGAGAACACAAGCTCCTTGGCGGAGATAACAAATCAATTCAAACAATCACAAACTATATAACCTCTGTTATTGGTAATACATTAAAATATCTAGACAACAAGGTAGGAGGTAATGAGGCAGTACAGAAGCAGCAGACTTGATGGTCTGCTTGTTGGTTGGTCCACCACTTTGGTCCAGAGTGTAATATCTATTGACTATTAATCTTGTGCCATATTTTACAGAAGTTAATAACACAAATGGATGCCTGGAAACCTAGGTGAAATACATACAAACAACTGAAACACAGCAGAATTAGTTAGTTTTGGTGCAATTTCAAATAACCTTACAACTAAGATAGGTGATTTGTGTAGCAAATATGCTTAAACATGCAAATTCAGTGACATGGGCCTGTAGCTGGTCAGTCTAAAACCTGCCTGACATTGCAATTAACTATTGATTATCCCAACATTCACTGGCACCAGGATAATCAAATCAAATAGTTTGGGAGGACAAACGATCACCACCGCTGTTTATCAAATTTGTGATAAGGATTTAACAGCAGTATGTAGGTCAGTTAGACTTTACCCAGCCATAACCTTCACCTGATGTCTCATCATATAATCTATCATCATGCTGTCATCCGCTCTCCCTGATCATTTTACTCTTAGAAGATTGCAATGTGGCCTCACCTCTCCTCAAAAAATCCTTAAAGTCTTAGCTTGTCAGACAAAGCACTGGGATGACTGACAGCTCTGTGAAGTGTACTGCTATCCATTAGTGCATTTTGGTCCAGTTGTTAGTAGGTCATTTTCTGTGTGCATGAACAGTGTACACATTGCTACCTTCTGTGGCATACAGTTCATTGATGGGGCTCAGTGAGCATCTATCTTTGTTCTAAACCAATTACTGAACAAATAGAGAAAATCCACTGGCAATAAACTCCTGTGATTAAAACTGTTCTGTAATTGCTCTTTAGTGGAGAGCAGTGATCATTAAGATTTGCATTTTGAATTTGGAACAAAAGACAATATTGCACTTTATTATTAAAACATGCACATAATATGTATAGTGAGCCTCAGGTTTTTATCTCGGGTCTGCTTCATTTATAAAGCAGATAGGAGATTGAAATAACTTTAATTTATCCAACTACAACCTGATCTAAGATTAAGTTTGCAATAGATTGCAATTAACTAATGCAATTACTTAATACAATTACCTCTTTAAAAGCACACAGCACATTCATGTCAACTATCTAAAAGCAGCATCAAGACAACTTTAAACCAAAATGCCCGCCTCATCCGATTAGTCTGATCCCATTCATCTGTGGAAACAAAAGTTCATGTCAGGCCTTAAAATCCCACATGTGACAGCACCTGTATTTAGGGGTGGTTTCAAGTACACAGTGCAGCACGTTGAATACTACAGCATCTAATGCAGTCTTTGTGCAGAAGGGGTGTGAGGGGTACACACAAGTCAGGATCATCTGTTGGTGAGGTCATGTCAGCATAATCTTTGTGCTTAGGCTGCCTGACCTGACTTGTACCCCTCTACTGGTTCAAACAGGGCCTAAGCTGTCTGGCCTCACCATATGCTGACTAACAACAACACCTCTGCCATCAAGGACCCGCTCACCCTTGCTCCTGGATTCAGACTTGCAGTAAGGTGTTGATCCAAAGCAGCGTCAGTGCTTCTTGGCCTAGATTCGATATGTCTCTGGGATTCCAGTGGAGGGATACATAGGTGCCAATTTATGTTTCTGCCAGTGGGTGCTCTAAGCAGTTGAATGTCCCACCCCATGCCCAAACTTTCTGCAAAAACCGCAGCCTACATGACTTGCTGCTATATGGATTTGGAAAAGTCAAATTGCACACATTTCAGCACCATAGGAAATGAAGAGCGATGATATGCACACACAGAGGGATTGGAGATGAAAAGTGTAACAAAATACAACATGAAAACTAAGGATAATGCTATACCGTGCACACGCATTGTGTGCTGGGTGGTAAGTGCTAGTCAGAGGGGCGCTCTGTAATGGGTGGTTACAGTTTGGGACAGGGATCTGACAGCCAAACAACCACAGAACCTGGAGTTTGTTATCAAATCAATGTAAATTTGGCCCCGACTGCACACTCCTACACATGGGTGCTCAGCATTGTGCTCAGGCCCGGAAGCACCCACGGTTTCGGCGCTCATGGAAGGATCAACACCATTCCTCCAAAAAAATATTCTCTCAGTTGGCGTTTTGATGATGGCAGTGGAGAGAACTGTCTAACACATTGCTCCAAGATGTCCCACAGGCATGAGCTTGGTATCATTTGATTTTTTTTAATGTAATAACAATACAATACCAAAGTTTTTGAAACTGATATCAGAGCAAAACTTTTTTTTTTTTTAACCTAATACCTCACTAGAATATTTTTGCCCCCCCCAAAAAATCACATTGATATCTTAACAGCCATACAGAAAACATACCTAATGTATGTTGTTTACATATACAAATTAACATATTCACATATGTACTCACTATGTTGTAACATATAAAATTTCTATTGTGGGTATTTTATATATGTTAGAAAATTATATCTTCATACATCCAGAAGATGTATAGATGTGATAATAATATATCCCCTTATAGCTGGCATATATGACAACATCACTCTTGACATAGGGACATATACAGTATGTCATATATTACACTTCTCTACAGGACAGACTTTTCAAGACTACAGGCCCTGGGAACTAATATTTGGTGCTATCAGTCTAAACTTAAACCCTCCTAACTCCTGCTCCTGTCAATTTGAGGAGAAAACAGCTGATATGTACAGGAATTGCCAGACGGGGTAGTATAAGTGCTTGCCACTTGGGCCAGAGCATCTATTAAGGCGGAAAACCAGCGGATTGAATGGATTACAGAAACTTCGACAACTTCTGGTGCCACTGTGGATGAACCGTGTTCCACTAATAAAATGATTGGGAAGCAAAACAGAGAGGAGAATAACCAGAACACCACAGCACATTGTGTATTTTTGGTCCCACAGAGAAATACTTACATAACCTCATGCTGAAACATGCAACTGCTTATAATAGACCCTATTATGAAATGGAAAAAGCATGAAACATATAGGGTACTTAGGAACAGATGATCTGCACTGTGCATGTAAAGAGAAAATGTATATGTGTCGTACCTACTGCTGCAGCTGTATTGCAAATATAAAATGAATGATCCT
The DNA here is from genome assembly GCF_046630095.1 of Trachinotus anak. Taxonomy (NCBI): domain Eukaryota; kingdom Metazoa; phylum Chordata; class Actinopteri; order Carangiformes; family Carangidae; genus Trachinotus; species Trachinotus anak. The sequence continues at coordinate 7,833,226 of NW_027273870.1, read as the reverse complement.
CTAAGTGGGATAGACCCCTGTGAAAGAACATTTCTTAAAGTGGTCTTTTGAAGTTGTGATCAGGATGCAAGATTGGATGTCTGTGTGTGCCTATGAGTGTGTGTGATTTGGGTTACGTCTTCTCATCTGGTCTTGGCATTATGGAGTCAAGCTTGTTTTCTTTTTTCTCCTCCTTTGCCTCGCAAGTTGCTCCCACCATCTGGCACCAGGCTTTGAAAACCAGGCCAAGTCTCTCCCACCAGAATGGCATGAAAATATACCCACATATATTCAGTCGTCCTGTCGCTCTCTCTCAAGTCAGCCGCACTCTACAAGCATAGATAACAGTGTTGGCGAATTGAATGGAATACAGAGGAATGTGTTGGATCAGTGGAGACACAAGATGCAGACATCTGACGATGAAAATGCACTTGAAAATGCATTAAGATGAATTTGTGTTGTGGTAGATTTGAATTCAAAATCAAAGGTGCAATAATACGATGTCTTTTAATCCAGGTCAGAAGTTTACAATCAGCAGAGAGATGCAGCGACTCAGCTCAGTTAAACAAGACAGGCTGGAGAAAGAGACAGTGGAGTGAAGGAAGGAATGGGTTCAGAGCTCCAGTGACTTGTTTGTGTAGTTAACTTTCTGCTCCCGTCAGCGTGGAGGAACTCCATTGACTCCTTTTTGTCGGGGGCCAGGGTCATTTGCATAACCTATTCCCCTCTCTCACTGCCAGTCGCCTCAGCCCCTCCCTCAGTCTCTGTTTACTCTGTGTGACCAGGGCCATGTTGGATCGCTCCACTGCTGTGCTGTGTCGATTCCCCTGTCTGAGGCTGGGCTTTAATTGCCTTGGTTTTATGCTGGGTCAGGCTGTGTGCGATACACACTTCTTAGCAGGCCTCATTGTGACAATGACCTTTAAATTGCTCTCTCTCTCTCCCTTACACACACACACACAGCCCTGTTTTACTATATTCATGGGGACCTCTCACTGACATCAGGCATTCCCTAGCCCCTTACCCCAACCTTAACCATCACAACTGGATGCCTAACCCTAACCCCCAACCCTAAAACTAAGTCTTAACTCTAAAACAGCCATTTAAACTTGTAGGGTCCAGCATTTTGGCCTCCACAAAGCTACAACACACACTGTGCCACTTTATTAGGTACACTTGCAAATTCTAACATATTATATATATATTATGATATTCAGTTTTTTGATGCCTTATTAGTCTCTAGTGTGTTAATTAAATTATATAAGGCCATAGTTTGTGGTGGTGGTGTTTTACTGGACTACATTTTATTCAGAGTTGTTTTTAATACTCTGCCCCCCTCATGTATCTAAGCTGACGCGGCACATGGTTTGTAACAGAACCATCTGGGAGGGCTTCATAGGAAACTGTTTGGAAAAGGGCAGGCACTTTCAAAAAAGAAATACTTGGCAGATGATTGGATGAACCATCTGTCCGTCATATGAGGTAACGGGAGAGCGCTGAGGAGGAAGCACACCAATAAGCTGCTGTCTGAGGAGCTTTGAAAGCTATTTAGCATGTCTGCAGGTGATTCTTGCCATCTTTGTTAGGAAAATTTACGATAAAAGGCACTCTCATGAATACCAAAACAGCTGCTTCTCCATAGCTGCCAGTAGTTCCTCCCTCATAGGTCACAGATTGGTCCGAACCACTGTTGTTTGGCCACAAGAAAATAACTTGGAGGCTGGTAAGATGGATTGTTCTTCGTGAGAAATCCAGCTGCTTCGCAAGGTTATAAATGTGGAGGACAAGAAATGAATAATATCTCTCATATATATATATACTAAATATACAGACAGGCAGCTTTAACATCAAATTCATTATGTGTTGAAAAAAGGGTCACTAAATTGGACACTATGGCAAAAAACCAAGGAATTGTGGGGAAGTGAATACTATCGTGTGATATTTGACATCATATTTGCCATGTTTTTGGGTCCAGTATTAGCCTATAATTCACAGTATTCCATTAATTTTCTATGTTTAGATGCCAGATTTTATAAATGGCCAATATGTGACTCTAAAGAAGTCTTTAATTAAATCTGCTGGGCCATGTCAGAAGTCACAGTTGCCAGACAATGCACATTAACAATTAACTTTAACCCATTTTGTCTTAGTATCCAAATTCTCAGTGTGAAATGTGTGCGACATAGCACCCTAAAAAGCCCCACAATACATTGACACTACTTTCTGCTACTGATCCAATTATGCAATTGTCTTGTGTCACCACACCTGTCAGAGATGATGCAGAACAATGTTTATGCATAAGTCCCCAATTCAACTACTTTAAAGAATGAACTGTATAAAGGGAATGAGCGAATGAGGGAGTAATGTTGGACACAGTCTAACGAAGGTAACAGATGCAATTAAAGTAAATGCATTACTGTGAAGCTCATCTCCAGCTGCTCCAGCTGCACATACCGCATGGTAGGCATTCTACATACTTAATAACCTCTGTAATTGTCTTTAGGGGACAAACTGTACAGTATCTTCCCTCTCATGGAGACAAGGAAAACATGTCCCCTCCAATGTCACATATTTGTTTCCCTTAATCCACACTGAATCATACCAGATGCTGCACTGCTCTCTAAGGGTGGAGATTTGCTGTTGATACACCAACTGGTGATGTCACAGCAGATGTTTACCTTCAATGGATGATGCAAAACACCTACTGACATCACTGAATATGGATTTGCTATAGGTTTAATACAGCTAAGTAAGTTAAGTTTCAGCCTAAAGATAGCGTTGAAGCAACAGTTTTTCCACCTTGATTCACAGTGACCCTGACTGAAGAGCTGATCAGGGGCCGCATGTATCATTTTAAATCTCCATTCTCTCTGCCTGCGCATTTGGAAATCGCATAGGCAAAAAGCATGTTTGAAAGGTTGGTCAGGGAGCATGGAAAACCTGACAAAGTGTTTACCTAATGGCTGCACAGCGATGTGGTCATGACTTCTTAGCTTACAAAAAGAATTAAAAATGGATCAACCTTTCCATTACACTTTGTGCCTTAAAAAGTGGCCACTTGCATTGCCCGCTGATAAGCACCAGTGGAAAGCTGAGTAGTATAGTACAAGGTCAGCTCAGCAGTGAGAAAATAAAGAGCTGTGGTGTGAATAATGTGTTTTTATGTGGTGGAGTGAGAATCAATGAACAGGCATATCTTATGTCCCAGGTATATTCATCTGAATGCGTGAATCTCCTGATGTGAATGAAGTCATTAATGAGGCCTAAAAAAAATCTCTCTCTTAACTCTAGGTGAATTTCTAACTTGTGGAACTGGCATGTTCTGACAATTACGCAGCACTGGCACAGGTAGGATCTTGATTGTGTGCCATCTAGTTTAGTGGAGCAGCCAATAAGATCAAAGCGACAAACATCAAAACACTGGAAGACTCCAGGATGCTGTGTGTCTGAAGCACCACCACACACCTTTTCATTGTGTTCTGTGCATCAAGGTGCCCAGTTCCATGTTCTCTTATCAATCTTTGCTAAAGTGAGGATGCCAGAACTACTTTCTTACTAAACTCTGAAAAGAGAGGGAACAACAAGAAAAGAATAAGACATTATGATGAGAGCTGAAAGGTTGCTAAGATTTATTTGATATATATATATGTACAATTTTTTATATATTAAAATATATAAACTGTGTACATTGGACATATTTGAGTAGGGACTGAAAGCTCACCAATTGCGTATTGGAAAAAGTAATCGTATGTAGTATTATGGCTTGCACATTCATTTGAATTAATTAATGTAACACAATAACAGATTATCAAGATAACCTAGCTCCTGATCTTTGTAGCTACACAGAATAAGACAACTATAGAAATACAGACCTGCCAACCTTGGAGAAATATGTTGAGTTCCATAATAGTTTAATGCTTAGTTCACATGCTTCCATACCACTTTACTTTGCACAACTGCATTTCCCTATTCACCAAGATACCATCAGGTTATTCACCATATGAATGAATGGCCCATGAAGAAAGCAATACAGTCAGAACTCTAATGAAAGGATATATCATGTAGGAATAGTGAGCTGTTTGTGGGCATGTGTGAACAATGTCATGTCAGTGAGGCCAAGCCCTGGTTTCTGACTTTCAGGGAGCATTTTTATATATGTTCACCTGAAGTTTTAGAACTCTGACTATGTTTTTCTAAAATATAGTCAGACGCTACACTGGGCTATGTTCTAATATACAGTAAAAGTTAAAAGTTTCAGTACAGCTGCTTAAACCCATGTTTTCATGATTAATATTTTATTGTATGATAGTGTGCTTATACGAACTGATAAACATTCAATCATTTAATAAAAATTGACATAATTTATTTTGTATATTGTAGGAGCAGACTGGATGCTACTGTTCCCTGCAGTTAGACATGAGTGCTGCATGTGCACAGTTGAACTCACAACTTTTTGCGTAGTTTACTGTAACAAATCTTACCAGCGTACTTGGATGTCAAAATGTGTACCTGCTACACAAAATGCATACAGGTTGATAGGTTTGTAAATATCGTTCAATATGGTCTCTCATAATCCACTTAGACATGGATTTCAAGAGGTCAACTGTTAACGACTGTCAAATCAAATTGCACATTGAGTAATTTGCATGTTACACAAGAGCAGAAAAAGCAGTGTGCTGCAGGTTTAAGTGGATTCTAGTTCAATCTCCTGAACAAATGACTGGGTTTGTGCCGATTCAGGTCGGTAATGTATTCGAAAAGATATTTGTTTTAGATTTACAGTTTTTCACAGAGGTTGCTTTCCCATGTTGCCACTGTGATGTAACCTTATTTCATATTGATTTTCCTTTAATATCAGATGCAATGATAAGCATAAGAAATCAGGTAATAGTATGAGCAGCAACAGCATGCTGGCACAGGTGGACTATAATTGCTGTGTAAATGGATAGGACAGTCATCTTATCTTGGTCTATAATGGAGTGGGAAAAAAACAGATGATTCACATTGAGAAAAACAAGTGTGTTTCTTTTAGAAAAGGACAGGACGATGAAAATATGGGTAAATAGATGTACGGGGAGGTAACATGTATCTGTTTGCAGCTCAAGTGGAGTCAGTTTATGTTAGAGACAGATAAAGTAGAAAGGGACATGAATAATGGATGAGGCAGGGATGGAAGAAGAGATAGATGCAGGATGGAAGAAAAGAAGAAAATGAATTTCCAGTGTACATCGAATTTAAGTAAAAGCAGAGATGAGATTTTCAAACGATGAAATGTATCATCCAAAGGGAAAAACTATCTTAATTTATGTTTAGTATTTCAATATTCTCAAATACACTCAGCATTAGAAAACATTTACCAATGAAGTCCTACCTTCTGAGTGCATCATAGTTAACATTAATGGACTGGATTTTTACAGATATAATAAAAAAAAAAGGAGCAGGAAAGAAAAAAAGAAATGAAGCCTACTGAGAAAGAGGAATAAAAAATACATGCAAGCTGTTTGTTCTTTATTATTTTCCTATGAATACTTCAACCTGTCTTCATCTTAAAGGTCAGGTTAATGGCTCCATTGAAAGAGCTCTCAGTGCCAAGGGTTTGTCATAAACACAGGGGGCTCACAGTATCCCCAGATGACTCCTGGGAATTATAAAGCAACAATCCTTTCAACAACATGTGTTCCTGGAATTAGGCCTTCTACATAGCTGCCTAAATCTCATGGAATAAGACCATTGGTCATGAGGATATTCATGCTCTTTGACATACATCTGCTTCGTTGTCAGTACAATAACAATCAAGATTTGTCTTTGTTGTCTTTGCCCTGAAATAGATGACAGTTAATTTTGATATGAGTAAGGCAAAGCAAGTTTACTTATACGGCAGCATCATACAATCCACACAGGCTTTTCAAAGTGTTTTACTTAATTCATCAATCAACGAAGAACATTAAATAAGAAATACAAAGCATTAAATTACAAATTAAAAGTAGCTACACCAGGAATTCTTAAAACTTAACTGATAGCATAAAAAAAAACTTTTGATAGGATAGCAGGTTACTAGGGATAACAGGGCTGCAACTAAAAATTATCTTTTCATCATTTTTACTCAGATTATTTTTCATTGTTTTATGAATTACCAATTTATTTTGTTGATAGCGTTTTTGAAAATAGTGAAAGACATCTCGATCACAATTTCCCTTTTCATCTTCAATATTCAGACCCAAAGATACTGGATTTACAGTGATATAGAGCAACTGTTTATGGAGGTTAAGTGCTTTTTTATCAGTGGGGATACAACATTTGTCCATTAATTAATTATTTGTGAATGGTATTTTGGACTTATTAATACACATGTCTGTCAGCTCCAGCTCCAAACTGTACGAAGTCATAGATCTGAACACCATTAATATGTCTGATTTTGTTACATCTACGCAGAGAGAGGCCCTATCTCACAATGTATATAAGTGATTAAAGAAAAAAAAACAAAACTTTCTGGATCTGTCCCTTTAACCAGATCAGCACCAGGGTTCTTCCCTGGCCCATGCCCCATCCCTCCACCTATTGTGGTGCTTCACTACGTTTTTATGTAATACTGCTGATGAGTAGACAACAAACAAAGAGGTAAAAATATAAACCCAACCTATCGCGGTGGTAACTACAACAGCTCTAAAATCATTTATCTTGCTTATGGCCTCAACAGTAACACCTAAGCGAACCTAACACAGCTACTGCACCAGAACCTACCTAATAAAAACTGTTGACTCCTGCAATCCAGTGCTATCTTCAGGGTACCTTTGTCAACATCATAATCATCTATGATTGGTGTTTCGTTGCTGTAGCGAACACAACAGATGTTGCCTCATTACCGGTCGTCTGTCAATCCAGACCAGACATGTCAATCAAACCAGGCATGCTCCCAAACATACCTGTCTTTGAAGCCTAATATCCAATCAATTATGGAATTACCTTCAGAAAGACCACCAGTTGACAAAGGTACCCAGAATTATGGAATTACCTTCAGAAAGACCACCAGGTCACTGAGCAGAGGGAGTGAATTTAGCTAATGACACCATAATGAGTTGTGGAAAAAAAATTATTGACTTATTTCATGAGAAGTTAACGTTTTTTGAATGGGAGTCTTTTGGAGCTGGCCCCTACTGGCCCTCAGTGGTATTGCTGTACTTAAAGGCAGCTCTGCATTGGCTTCACTTTTCAGACTGAGATGGGAGGGGAGAGGGGAGTCGTTTTTTTTTTTGTGTGTGTTTTTGTATGAAGAATGACTGTGTATATACCGATGATACACACCTTTTACTACATATCTTGTGATTCTAGTCTGGCTATAAGTAAATGGCCAAATTACCATACACACACATAAAAATCACACCTCCAGTGTCCTCAAACATGACATTTATATACAGTCTTTGCTCATTACCCATACAGGCTCATCTGAATTCACATACATGCAAACACACACAAACACATATAGTATATATAAATGAAGCCATTTCAGCTGCAATGGGGATCTGAATGAACCTTAACCGAACATACATTCCTCGTGAATATTCTGCATATATGTAGTTATACCCTCATTGACTGTACATAAACTATGGTTAGATTCACACAAACAACATGAGCACAGTACAACACACAGATACAGTGGTCCCTCCCACAGAAACAGCGCACCCAGAGGATAATGGATTAGTATAGAATTAAGAAGATTCCAGTTTGTTAAGCTCTCAGCTAAGTGTGTGTGTGTGTGTGTGTGTCTGTGTGTGTGTGTGTGTGTCCTTTATCAAACACAGCCAGTATTTTAGATGCAGAAAAAAAGAAGAAAAAAAAATCCATTATGAAGACACCATGTTTAATCTGTCACTTGAGATGGGAGGGGAGAGAGGAGTAGTTTTTTGTGTTTTTGTGTGGAGAATGACTGTGTGTATATTGACAATACACACCTTTTACTACATATCTTGTGATAGTCTAGCCAGAAGTAAATGGTCAAATTATACATACACACACCAGACATATCCACACCCACACACACACAAGTACTGAAATACTGCGTTTCAGCGGGAACACATCTAAATGTACTTTGTAGATAGACTGCACCATTTCCTTTGAGCTTAGAGACAAGACTATTTTCTTTGGAAAAAAAAAAAAATCATCTCTTCAGTGGACACAAAATCTGTTACAGTAAATGGGATGCTCTGTGGCGTTTAGCACGAACTGCTTTAAGAACTGCTTCAGGCTATGAGCACTTGAAGGTCCCAGCCACAGACCGTCAGATTGCATGAGAGTGTGCCGCACTAAACGCAGGCTATTTGAGATTTTAATAATAGATCAATAATGCATATAGTAAAAATTACTGTAGTGCAGACTGGAAAAGCCAATTAAATTGTACTTAAAATAATTTCTTCCCCCATATGCAACTCACTATGCATATGATTCCCTGCCCCTATAGTCAGGGGCAGGTTTAGGAACTTTTGAACAGGGGGCTCAGACTGGGACCCCGTCTTTAAGAAGAGAGGCACACTTGTGAAATTGTGTGTTGGGGCTCAAATTTAAAGTTTAGATTATTCACAGTATTACACTGTAGGTTACTAATAGTTAGTTTGTTTATAAATGAATGAATGTAAGAAATGAACTTTAAATATTCTAATGTGAAATCATATCAATAAATAGCTGATATTTGTCATTTCAAAACTGGATTTGTAGTTGTTTTGTATCTGAGGTTATTTTATGCCTGAGGTTGTTCTCTGACTGTGGTCATTTTGTATCTCTTTGAGGTCGTTTCACAGCTGTAGTTGTTTGGCAATGCTTCATGGTCATTTTGTGTCTCTTGACAGTCATTTGACTCCTCTTTGTTGTTGTTTAATATCTCTTTGAGGTCATGCTGCATCTCTTTGAGGTGACTAGTTTAAGTTGTTTTGCTTCACTTTACGATCATTTTATGACTTTGGTCATTTTGCGACTGTGGTCATGTTTTGCATCTCTTTGTGGTCAGTTTGGGAATGTTGTGATTGTGCACCTCTTCGAGATCATCAGAAGCTGTTTCATGTCTCCGTGTGGTCATTTTTCTCCTGGTTTTGGCAGTTCCAGCTCTCTTTGTGGTCATTTTGTGTCCTCTTGTAGTTCTTTTGTGTTTCCTTGTACTCATTTGTGTCACTGTAGTAGTTTGATTGATTTTCCAATAAGGAAAATAGTTAATAGTCACTTCATTTAGAGTCAGGGATTAGGCTTGTGTCCAGTGGGCCTGTTCAGTTTCATGTTAATTCATGATAATAACGAGCCAACCAATTATCACTTTCTGACTCTGGTGGAGGAGGCACAGAGTGGTGGCCAGTCACACTGGAGGTGAAACCCCTGGCCACACCTCTGGTCCCGCCTCTGTCTGTCATTGCTTAGTTTACCTTCTCCTCAGGCATCCTTATGTTTGCCACTCTCACCCCCTCCTCCTTGTCATCTTCATCAACACCCCAGCCACCCGTCTCTTATTTCTGGCCCACTTTGTCATTTTCCAAACCACATCTCCATCAATCTTTATAAAAACTATCTCCCCTTTGTCTCTTCTCCATTTAAGCCCCACAGTATGAAAAACAGGACGAACACCACACATGGTGCATCTACCGCAACACACTCCCCCACCCACCACCACCATCCCTCCCAATCTCACTGACCTGACCATCTGTGACTGAGAATTCCAGTCTTTAACTAAACCCCCGTCATACTGGTCTCTGAGGCTCATGTGTGTATCACTGCTGGTGGCGATGGAGGGGAGAGGGGGCGGGGGGCAATGTCGGTGCTGGAGCAAGGGGTAAGCTCCACTCAAAGCTGTCGTAAACATCACTAATGCATCGCTAAACTTGGGGAATCTCGTGTGCCCGAGCGCGCGCATTTGTGTGTCTGTTGCACATACACACACACACACACACACAGAGCCAGCTAATCCCTCATAAACCTACATTTTATCACGTACCACACCATTAGCTCAGCTGTGGCATTCTGCCTGGAGATGTCAAAACAGAGGGACTACAAGAGTCTGTGCTATTTTTTTGTTGCTCTGTGTGTAGAATCCACATTTCCCTGGGCCTTGTGAGAGATGAAAAGAATTATGTCCTTCTCAGTTGGGAAACAATGTAATATTAACTGCAACATGGCCTTTTTTTTTTTTAGTCTGTGCAGCCAAAACTGTAAAACAAGATGTAAAATTAGCCACTTTGAACTGCGGCTCTGGAAGGATATTTTTCCTCATTTAAAGCTGACTTTATAAGCAGCTAAGCTAACTACATTTGAAGTGTTTACTTTTATATTTCAGAGGCAGTTAAATGGATGTTGATGTGATTAACACTTTGTGACTTTTCTGGACTCATACTGTAAACACTTCCAAATTCATGCTGGACGAGATTTGATAGAACAGATTTCCCCATTTTCCACAAGGAAGAAAATTCTTACTCACTTCCCCATACAAACACACACACAAACACACACACACACACATACACACACAGACAGACACACACACGCACACACACACACACACAGGAAAGTAACAGACAGGGGTTGTGTGAGGCTGTCTACAGAGTGGCGTCAGTGACAGAGAGCGATCTCCTGGGGGGTTTGAGCTGGGGAGCGAGGTGACACTGTAACAGTCTCTGATCAACTCAGGAGCTGGAGAGAGGTGTGTCTGTTTATGTGTGCGTGTAAGTGCGTGCGTACACATGACCTCACCTGTCACTATCTGTCTTTGCATTTGTTTGTTTGCGAGTGAGTGCGGGTGTCACTGAGTATGTCTGTTAGAACACGTTGGCGTATCTTTATGTGTGTTTGTGTGTTTGTGTGTGTGCGTGTGTGTGTATAACTCAGTCTGCTATGTACAAAATGCTTCAGTTGCCAGCCACAGACCCGTTCTCCCGCAGAGGCCTACACTCCAAATATCTCAGGGTCTATGGCAATGAGAGCATCTTTACACTAAGGTTTGGGAGCTTTGTGCTTGACTGAGTTGAAATCCAAAGTTAGTCACAGGAAAAAAAAAAATAAAAAATAAAAAAATATTATTCCCCAGAGTGATTATGTGGAATTTGTGTCTTCAACAGCTGAAGGCTTTTGTTTGGGTAATTTTAAACTTATTTCAAGATAAACTCTGCAATCAGTAAACCATAGCTCAGTTTCTTTGTTGCTGATTCAAAATCAGCATGACTGGAAAGGAGTGGAAATGGAAAATGCAGCTTCCTGAACAATCATGCATTCTGTGTATTTTGTAGCACATATATTCCCCATAAGAAAAAGACTTATTTTTTTTTTAATCCACATTTCCGTTATTGTGACAAACAAAGCTTGCACTAGCTGACCAGATTATTCGCTAATTAAATGGATTGTGCTTCCAAAATGCATCATTACAGTTTGTTCCCTCACTGTACAGTACTGTTAGTCCCATGATAAACAGCAATAGCATCCAGAGCTTTGTTTTGTTTGTAGTTGCCCTATTTTCCCAACAAAGTCAATTCCCTGTTTGAATAAAGTGCCTCAGTATGCAAAGACTAAATAATCTTTCTCAGGGAGATAGTGAAAACATCCACTTCATGGCGACCTGTGTGTCAGTCTACTTAAGACTGAAAAGACAAACACTTGAGCAAGGTGAATCAAGGTTAGGGAAAAATCACAAAAACATTCTGCAGGTAACAAAGGATGAAACGTGAAAATGAAATAAAATGGTGTTTGCATTTTAATGGTGTCAACATCTGATTTTTAGCTTAACACTGGGTGATTGAGTTTGTTTTTTTTTTTTTTTACTAAAGCTGTTTGACTTGGCTGTCATGATGAAATCAAGCAACATCTTTTATATTCCTCCCTTTGTTTTTGTTATGTTTATATTTATTCTCATTTTTCTATTTATTTGGATAGGTGACTTAATGAGGAATCAACTCTCACCCCCTAAATTTATAAATATCTGTGATGCCACAGTTTGAGTTACCATTTGCCCCCATGTGGTTAATATTCATTTTTTATGCTAAAATAGACTAAAATAGATTCTAGTAACAATGTCAATGACAAACATCTTGAGCTCTCAATTAATCTCATACCAAAGACAAAAGATGTGTTTTCTTTTTTTTTTTTTTAATAAGATTACTTTGAGCTTACATGTTGCTACAAAACCAAGGGCAGGTAGAAGTAGAGAGCTCAGTGTTCACTTCAAGGCCATTGGGGAAATAAAGCCTTAGTTTATAATTATCCCAGTGAGAGTAATTTTACAGCTGTCATGATTACTGAATCATTAGGAAGTTTCTTGAAAAGAAATATGTCATTTGAATATAAATTAAGGGACAACAGAAATAATGTGCTTAGACATAGTACACACATCACAGTACAGGTTATTTTAATGATTAACCAAAACAATTTGAATATGAAAATATCCGATGATGATGATTAATTTTCTGTCACACAAACAATTGATCACTAATGTCATTTTATATGGTGTTGTTGCATTATTTCATAATATACATTTTCTGAAAAGTCTTGAGAAACAGTTTATGTATAGATAATGGACCAGTGTGTAGGATTTAGTAGCATCTAACAGTGAGGTTCTGGACTACTGTAAAAACATGGTGGTGCAATTATGCAGGCCACATGGAAGAGGACCTTTTACCTACGTAGATATGTAAGGCTCTTTCTAAGCTAACAAAAAAACAAACAAAACATAACTATTCTTAGATTCAGGTGATTATACACCAATGAAAACATAATTATGAATGTTATGAACATTGTTATACAATTATGAACATCATTATGCATATTTCTACGCAATGGTGCTTCAACTAAATACCGATGCTTGTTTTTTGGTTGATTCCACAAATACCTGAAAAACCTTTGGACTTATAACAGTGACTAAAACAAAATCATGCAAACAATCCAAAATTGCAATAAAGCAGTCAGTGAGTGCTCAGTTATTTGCAATATTGTGCACAATAATCTAAAAAAATCCTGAGGTACTAAAGAGGGCCTACCACTGTATGAACTGTGCAGCAGAATCACTGACAGTTATCTCATGTTGTATATCATCATCAGCCCTGAGTTAACTATCAGCTCCTTCCTGGGAAATTATTAGGTGTCATGATCTGCCTCTCAGATCCCCTCAGCCCCTGTTCACTTCTATGTTTTGCTCTTTCGTTTCTCCTGATCTGCCATTTTCCATCCTCCCATTAGGCTTTTTTTCCAGTTCCACTTATTTTCGTGTGTAATCACCTAGCTTCCTCTTCCACTTACACACCTGAACCTAGTTCCCTCATCACCTAGCTACTATTTATACCTACCATTGTCACCAGCTCATTATCAGCTTATCTGTTTTGGTCCCCTTTTGCTTCCCTGTGCATCTGTTTTCGTCTTTTGTTTCGCAGTGTTTTTGGATGGACTACAACAGCATGGTGAGCCCTATAAACATGAATCTCACTAACTGACTGAATGAGTGATCAAGTTACACCACTGGTCAGCTGAATGCTGTGTGAGTCACGAGGTTACACCATTGGTCAGCTGGCTGTTGGAGTTTCCCCAAACTTGTGGCTCTTTCAAATGACTTAGCGTGAACAAGCACTGTTGCCAACTCAGCGACTTTGTTGCTAGATTTATGAACTTTTCATACCCCTTTAGTCACAATTTTCCCAGAACCAGCAACAAATCTAGCAACTTTTTGGACAAACCCTAACTACTTTCTGTAGTAATGCCCCACAAGTGTAAGGTTGGGCTTTCCTTTCACAGGTCCACCTTTCTATCCTGGCCTTCTGGCAGCTGATGTGAATGAGCTTCCAACTCTCTCTTTGAATGATTTTACAAATAAATAGAGCCAAAATCACAGTGCAGCCATTGCAGCCAGGATTTATCAGTCCAGAGCAGCAGCTTGGAAATAGCTTAGAAGTGACTTCTGGATGACATGTTGTCTTAATTGGCAGTATTTCAGTGACTATTTAATATTGTTCCATTGTCTGACAACAGAAACAGCTTTATCTGGAATTCAACTATATTAAAACACTGTATACGTGAGCACAGAGTGGGAGAGAGGCGAACAGGTAAAGGGCTGAAACTGACTGACACAGGGCAGAGTTGCATTGACATGGAATTTTTGTTTGTCAAACCCTGAAGGCCTTGAGCTGTCATTTTTCCTTTGGTCTCACCTTGCTTTTGCCAGGAGGTATCCAGGGGTTCCCTACAAGGAAGCATGGGTCTTGGAGATGTCAATGCCCCAAGCTGGACAGCTCAAAAGAGACTCAGCTACCCAGCACCTATGAGCTTCTGCTACACCACCCAACCTCAGCTGGCCATTGTTATAATCGGCCCTGAGTTGGCCATCCCAGCCCACATCCTGTCCAGGGTTTGAGACTTACAGCGTTCTGTCATCCTGGGGACAATAGAAAATGTATTTGGCACTAACAGAGGTTAAAAATAGACTTCCCTGGCACACCTCTGGGTGTACCAGGGAAGTCTATTTTAAACTGTCGCTTAACAAATAACCATCTGAACCAAGCACTGACTATTCACTACAATGGAGTGTTCAACAAATAATCGTGGTAAACATTAGTAAACATAGCTTATACGTGGAACATAGTGATTGCAGTTATATACACGGTCACCATGGTTAATCAGCGGATCAGGGTAATAAAATTAACACTCTGCTTAATAGTGGATGCATTGTGCGTGGTGAAATAATATTTCATTAATGAGGAAACTATTACTTACTAACTAAACTTATTATTACTATTACACTCTCTAAAGGGTGAGCATAGCATAGCCGCTGACAACGGGTAATATTATAATATCAGGAGCAGCAGCTGGCAGCATACATCTAACTATCTAATGTAATCTAACAATAAAGCAACAAACTGTGTTTGTGTGTGTGTGTCTGAAAGCAGCTGTGTATGTGTCTGAAAGCAGCATCTTTAAGCTTTGAAATAAATTGTAAAAGAAAACACCCATACATCAACAAATCAATTTATTTCAACTTTTCTAGAGAAAAAAGGAAGCTATTAAGGACAACACAAAACAAAATTTCTTACTGAATAGAAATAGTGCTATTCATTCATTGAATATAATGACGCCACACTGGTAAATAATTGCAAAACACGCAGGAGCTGTCCAGCTCCAGCCATGGGGAACAGCCTGCTTCATGTAGTAACTGGAGAGAAAGTAGGAGCGATATGCATCAGTGCTCCTTCAGTCGATCAGTGAAGGACCAGGATCTGCATCTGCATGTACCTCCAGAATGGCAAACCAGTGAACCAGCTCCTCCAAATTGTTGTCCTGGACTATGCTAATAGCCAGAGCATTTTGGATGGCATTCTGGATGGACTGTTGAAGGTTGGGGTGGTTGAGAAGAACCTGAAAAAACATCTGGTTGGCTTTGAGTGTGACGATGCTGTTGTTTTGAAGTGACCACCAGAATCCAGCATTTGTTCCTGTCCCTTATCTCAATCTGGTGTGTGGCTCATCATCTAGGGCTTGCTGCTCTACACTGTGTCAAACAGTTTCCTCAGCTGCAAGACATCAATCCACAAGAGCTACACCTACTCTGCAAAAGTCTTATGGGAGCTTCAAGGGGCTCAGTGAGGCAATGGAGCTCACCATTTTGAGGCCAGGCAACACGGAAGGTACTCGCTAGCTACCACATGTCACGTGCATTGGTGACCTTGATGAGGAACAACAGGCCCATTTTGATACATTTTGTGAAGGATGTCAGAAGCCCTAACAACTTGGAAGCAAGTGCAGCTATTAACGGGAGGGCAAAGCTTGTGCAGCAGTCCCTAAAGCAGTACAATATGCTGCTATTCAACCACCTCATACTAGATGGCTTGCAAGAACTGAAGCACCTCAGCCTCTTGTTCCAGTAAAAAGGCCTCACATTTACATTTACATACACATTTACTCATTTGGCAGACTCTTTTATCCAATGCGACTTACAAGTGAGGGAGAACACTTCAGTGCAGTAGGAGACCTTGGTGAAAGTACTAACTACCACATCTATTCAATACATGCAAAAGATCAGATAAAGGAGTTCATCAAAGGTGCTGGAAAGCTGTTCCAGATATTTCCACTTCAGCTCCTGCTGGCGACTCTCTTCCATGGAAAGTAGCTAAGGTTTGTCACTAGGTGCTTTTTCAAGTCTAGCGACAAATACGCTAAGATGGCAACACTGCAGGCTGTACACACCCCTCTAATACAAACTGTTTTTGCCAATTCATTTTGGGGAAACTTCACCTCACAGCCTGCCAACCAATGGCATAATTAAAGTCTATCACTCAGTCAGTCACTCACACACTAGATTTGTGACTCACACAATCACAAATCAAATTACCAGCAGCTATAAAGCTCACTGATTATTGCTTTATACCTTGGTAGTAGTAGTTTAATAAATAATAAAAGTGTAGTGTAGTAAGTGTATTTTCATGGATGTTACAATCTGGACTATTTCTTGGTGAGGACAATTAGCTCCCTGTGAGGTTGCTGGGCAACCAGATTTCAAAAAGTGATTGTGGCCTGACAAATTGTTTGCCTCATAAGACACAGGAATGGCATTGATCTGCTCATGTAGCACTTGTCAGGAAAGTGAATAAGAACTATCAGCCAAAATGCCAAGCTTGATTTAAGGCTTAAAAAGCAAACCAAACTAAAACACCATTTTCCAGCCATGTACAAACAGTAATGAACTTGGGGGCATTATAGAAGCTTTGTGTTCGTCTTATTTTCTCTTGTGCTCAGAGCCTTGGTAGGCTGGAATGTGTGCACAAGGTCCTTCTGAGTCCTTCTGATGTGCCATCATGGTGAGTCAGCAGAGAAATCTTCCTTACTACTAATAATCCAAGGTCCATGTGAGTTGTATAAACAAAGAGAAGCTCCCACCACTATGCTTTCCTTTGTGGTGACTATGGAGACCAGCTTGCCATTACCATCCTACAAAATCCATATATCACTAGCTTTACCAGAACCAGCAAATTGATTTGTGCATCACGTCCAATTGGCAAAAGGAAAAGGTCATAGTTATTAAAACATTAAAACACTCAGTGTGGGATGTTGTGACATTCAGTGCTATAGGACACAAAGTTGATTTAAAGCCAAATGTGCATCCCCAAATGTCAACATGGCTCACACATGTTAGAGCTGATTTTATTACTGGATTTAGATATTAGAATCCGCTGCAGTTTAGGGCTAAGGCATTGTAGATGCGAGCTTACTCCAAAGAGCATTAATATTCCTGAATCCCAAGCTTAGGGACTAAGTTATTGTCAGTGTTGAAAAAGCTGGTGGATCCTGCTGCGCATTTTTCTCCCTCTGGGAATACCCGCTGAGAAGTCTGCTATTGGACAGATAATGGTATGCTTTGAAATCCCCCATATTTGTTTGTATATGCTTTATTTGCAGTATTCAGCACTTTGTCTTGCCAAGGTAAACTGGATAAACCTGGCAACTGGAATTTTTCTTAACATACTTTCTCAAAATATACACACATATACATATGCTGCCATATTATTATGATATTATTTTTATTTTATTTTTGCCACTACTTTTTAAAATAAATAAAAGAGGTCTAAATTACTTCTACATGTCGTGCTATCGTGCAGCTTCAAATAACTTTAAATAATAAGGACATGTTATTCTTTCACTGAGGGCAAAGCTATTACAATGAACTCATGAGATCTCTGAGGTCTCTTAACAATGATAATTCATTTTTAAAATATTGACCAGTGAGCTTCTGTTAACATAGTATAACATATGTGTTTCTGCTTGTGCAGATACACATACAGAAGTGTGTTACCTCAGAGATGACCTCAGATATTTCCTTCACCTGGGAGAATTTTTCCCATCTGTTGTTCCAGACATCATGCCAGCATGTACATACTTCAATACACTGGAGAATCCTCATTGGGAAGGAAGGGACAAGGATCAACAATTTTGTTGTATATCTTAACTGTGTGTTCATGTTTGTGTGTGAGAGAGAGAAATAGAGAGAGCTGAGAGAGACAGTGAGAGAGTAAGATAGAAAAAGAAGGCAAAAGGAAGATTGAGAGAGAGAGAAAAGGGGAAGAACGAGAGAACAAGAAAGGGAAAAATGCACTATTGGAAAAGAGAATCTCTCTTGCTTAGTGACTTGATTAGTAATCCGTTATAGACTGAGTGTGCAAGGGAGAGAGAGAGTAGAGAGGAGGGGGTGAGGTGCATTATGCTTAATGAGGCTCCCAGTCAATGTTTGATGTGGCTAGAATAAAATAAACTGGCATGCCGGTTATGGTAACAGTCGGGGTGTACAGAAGCCTACATGTAAGGAGGAGGCAGAAACAAAATATAATATTTACATACTGTATATGTACATATAAATTGGTTGGCTTCTGACAAGGCATCAGACAACCCAGGAAAGGAAGGCAGAGCCTTATAAAGGCTGTTCTCAGTGAGTAAAGAGAATTTTTTCACCTGGACTTCCTACAGACTGGCAGATAGAGTGGTGGGTCCCATCTTCAAAAAGGTAGATTGGACGGTATGCTCCAACTGTCAGAGCTTCACACTGCTCACTCTCTCTCAGCAAGGATAATAAAACTGGAGCGAAGACTCAAACTGATCACAAAACTTTTATTCAAGAGGAGCAGTTCTGATGTAGACCAGGTCTGATGTAGGCCAATGGTGGCCAGTGAAGTGGACCAGCTTTTCCATTGTACTGGAGGAGCCGTAGCCACTCTACATTGTGCACACAAGGCTCATGACCCAATCCCTATGGGTATCTTGTGGTGGGAGCAGGAGCATGGTGTACCAGGGTTGCTAGAAATGTATGTAGGTTCTTTTGCTATTGGGCTCCACCAAGGCTGTACCTTCTTACCAAGTCTGTTTGGTAGACTCAGGAGTACATCTCTACTTTTTGCAGATGATGCAGTTCTGACAATGATCCCCTCAGTAACTCCAAGTCTGAGGTCATGGCACTGGGGTTGGGAACAAGGTTCTGCCCCTTGTGAAGGGATTTGTGTATCTTAAGGTGTTGTTCACAGAGCCATTATGATCCATTGGTGGGGCATCTGCAGTAATGTGACTTTTGGGGACTGTCCTGCCAAGAAAAGCCGCCCAAGATTACATATGTTTATGTTCAAGTGATGAAGCCCCCCCTGTAGCTCTTTGTGCCCAAGGAGGCAAAGGACAAAGTCAGGGTCTGGTGAACAAAATGTCAAACTTTAACATGTGAGACATCTGTGTGTTTCCTTTTTCTAACCAACAGTAAACATTTCCTGGAACCAAGGCTGCAATCTTTCAGTCCCCAACCGGAATGAAGTAGAAATTTTGACTGAAGCCAAAATGTGTCCCAAACCTTAACTATTTTCTTATTTCAACTCAAACAGACTTTCCCTAAACTTAACTGCACCGTAACTATTGTGTTATCACAACAGAAAATGCATTTGTTCTTCAGCAATGATTTGGTTTTTGAAGGCCCAGGCAAATGATCTGTGTCGTGCTGACAGAAGATGTTGTGTGCTATTCTACAGGGCAGTTGCAAACAACATATTTTGATGTTTACTTTGAAGGACTTATTGGACTTTTGCACCAAATTATGCAAGTGAAGAGGGAAATGGACTGAAGGTGAAGGTGAAGGTCTTAATTAGGCTAAACTACATTCTAATCCACAGCCATGGTCCTGAGCTCTAGGGAACACTCAAACGAATTACACTGCAGAAACAAGCAGCTGAATGAACTCCTTTTGCAAGGGCATTTTGGCTCACTCTCAGGAACAGGGGACGTGGAGCTCGGACAGCAAATACAGAAGTATAGCCTCTGCTCCATTGCATCAAAAGGAACCGGTTGTAATAGTTTGGGAATCTACTCAGAATCCCTCTGGGAATTTTTCCCTGTGGGATAATTGGGATGAGGCCAATGAGGCAGACACTAAACACGCTAGAGGGATTACATACCTGACCTCTGAACGCCTTAGCATCCTTCAGTAATGCCTTTAACTGTGGTCACTGAAGTTGGTAGTTTCACATTGCTCAAAATATAGCCGCCAATTACCAGTGAGGAGAATCTATTAGAAATGTGAAGTGGTTGGTGGTGAACCGGGGGCTTCTGTTTATGTCTTTCACAACAACAGTGTTTAATTTCAGCCTGAGCTGTGCTATCACACTGAGCTACATTAATTTTAAATGGACGGAAAACATCATGTTATCAGGACTTTTAGCCTTTGTGCAAACAACCCTTTTAATTAAGACTGTTCAGTTGTGCCCAAGCTCATATTTGCAGAGAGGTGGGGGTTGGGGTGAAACAGGCTATGCAAAAGAGAACAAGGGAGACAAGAGGAAAACAAAGAAAAAGAACTAAAAAAAAAACTGGATGAGACCAGACCAAGCCTGCACAAA
Organism: Trachinotus anak; assembly: GCF_046630095.1. Classification (NCBI taxonomy): domain Eukaryota; kingdom Metazoa; phylum Chordata; class Actinopteri; order Carangiformes; family Carangidae; genus Trachinotus; species Trachinotus anak. Next base: position 7,812,887 of record NW_027273870.1, on the reverse strand, counting down.
ATCTTGTGACTTCTAGCATTGCTTGGTGTGCTAAAAGATTCTGTTGATAAAAAAAATAGAGAGCAGCAACAAAAAAAATTATAATGTAGGTTTAAATCAAAAACACATTTGCAATCAGTTTTCTCTCACAAACATAAAGACTCGACACAAAACACAGTTTTGAAAACCAGAACATTAAATGATTACACCATATGGCAAACTGGAGTCACCTGAATAAAAAAGTCATGAGAGCTGCCTGACATTAAGACAAAAGTGACCATAACTTAAAACTTAATGTTTTCAAACTTAAGACTGACCCCAAATGCATGTCAGTGAATAGACCAACCATGCTTCTGCTTAGTCTGAAATGATGACAAAATGTACTGTGTTCTCACCACACACAGGGTACAAGCATTTAAATATGTTGAGAGGGGAAAAGTGTGACAGACCCTGAGATCATTTTCTAGGTAAGGAGGTAATCTAATTCAGAATTAATAACAGCGACAAATATAACTCACAAGTGTAAAGGTACAGACAAACACTACACCCACCAAAAGTAATTTCCCTCCCTCCACTATCTAAGGAGCAGTGCCGTGTTTGATATCAAAGTCACATCCAAAGGTACATCTTTTTTTGGGGCCTGTTACTAGAAGGCAGGTTTGCTCAGTCACCCTGATACCTTTGCTAAATAAAACTGGCAAGAGTAAGTTTTAAGAATTGATATGCATGATGTGTGTAGGTCCAGAAAGGGAGCCTCTTCTTTGTTGAGTGTGCTCATGGAGCTGTAAATCTGTCCTTAATGAAGAGAGCAGCACAAATCCTGTACTTGGCATGAAACTATCTAGCCACAATGAATCAAGCCATCAATGTGAAACATTACCATCCCACAAGACAGAAGCTCTGATTTTGTGTCAGCCAAAGAGAAGACCAGTTATGGGCCACTGTTCATTCCTCAATGGAAGGACTGTATCTTCTACCCCCAAAGCAGAAATTCAAACTTGAAAGGAGTCATTATGTACTGTGTGTAGCAAATGATAGGCATAATGTGTTTTCTATTCATGTTTTCCATTAATAGGTTGCGTAAACTGCTAAAGCTGCAGTCATCAATATTTTTATCTTAGTAATGGATAAAATGACAATGTATAATTTGACAGGTGTCACTTCATAGTGACAAATCCACAGCAAATTATCACCAAACATGGCAATCCCCCTAAGCTCAGCGGAGCGAATAGCATCTTTAGGCTATTTGTTTTGGTTTTACAAGCTTTACCTTTAATGTTTTGGTTCAGTCTCACTGCTCTTGTCAGTCTTGTTTCCAACTACAGTAGGCAGCCGTTTTAAGCTAATTCTGATAATCAGACTATACTTCACTGTCTGCCCAGTACCAAACAGATGACAGAGAAGGTTAGCGGTGAGTTGGTGAATATTGTGGAGGATTTCACAGCTTAAGAACCAGATATTTCCTCCATTTGTTAAAGACAAAAACATTGCTAATAAAGAGTGAATATTGGACTTAGATTCAACAGGTGACCAAATGAATGCTAACACTGCTCTGTGCCTCTAGATATGTAAATAGCAATTGTTTGCTAATATCCTATTTTGTGAAACAACTTTACAAGGTAATGATGTATAATATATAATGCTGTGTATGCAGCTTGTTTTGCTGTGTCCAAAGTGGGCAAGAGGTCAGTTCATGCAGGTTTAGGTCTCTCATGTTCATTTTGTAAAATGTTGCATCTAGACTCTATATAGCCAATCTACGGATGAGCACAAACTTTAGGTATTGTCAACTCAACATTAAAAGCAGTGTTTTACTGTGCAATGTGACTGTAATTCTCTAAAATGCACTTTAATTTTCCTTATTTCTTTGAATTGCCATTGTGTATGCAGCCTGCTATAGAAAATACATTTTCCTTGCCTCATTCAGTTTGCAAAGATTGAATTTCTTTTGTTTCTCAAATGGTGGATATTTCACCAACTAGAAATTGATATTTTCAGATGCAGGCGGCAGAGTGGCCGAGTTTTATTTGAAGCTTTGGGAGCTAGTTTCAGAGTCCATTAGAAACAACTTGATCCGCATTGGGTATGATGAAATTAGCTCATTTCCATATGAAGCTAAAGTACCTCCCGTCTCAACACACACACGCACACACACAGACAGACACACACACACACATTCATAATGTATTGAAAGGGGTTGGTAGCATGAGAGAGGCTCTAACTATCTGTTAATAATTCTGTGGCACAATAAAATGTGCTATTAGCAGTGATGCGGTTAGGGAGGTGGACACTGTTTAAACAAATGCTTGTCGTTAAAATACATTTAGGTCAGGAAGTAGAATTGGTTGTGGCTGCCCAACTGTTTTCCGATATGAGGCTCACAGGGAGACCCACACAGAGAGCTTGTGAATCAAATCAGCTGTTTATTTTGTGCACAGTACAACAGCTTTTTGCTGGATTATTCCCAGAGACTCTAATGAACACTGTATAAAGACAGCTTTTTATTATATTTTTTATTACACTGTTTATGTTCTTGTTTTCATGCTTATGCTACAGTGGTGTAGTTACACTCCCGCACTCTGAAACATCCCTGAATCATTGTTAAGTGATGGGCAAACAATGAAAATGAATATACTTGGAAACAATAATGTTACAGAAAAGAAAACATTCAAGAGCAGAAAGAAAGTGGAAGCATCAAACTTGATGACAAAATATCTTTTATACTGTATGTGGCAGATTATCCTGGTTTAACATTGTGAAAGAATGACTGAAAGCTCACACCGTAAATATGATTACCACTGGCCTTTATAAGATTTGTACACAGATTTTAATTAGATCCATCAACAGTGTGAATGCTGTTGTATGATGTCTGATGTGTAACTGCAATAAATTGGGTCATTCTTATAAAGCAGGCCTTCTTGCTAGTGGAGGATTCACCCTGAGGAAGAATACGCACAGCTGCTGCTGAGACAAGAGGGAAGAAAAAGGAATGCTCTGAGAGAGAGAAGTGTGGACTGGATGGCGAATCACAGTAGTTTTGGTTGTAAAGGCTGATTCCTGAAGCTTGCGTTGTTTTCGTGTTCGGAGGAAAGTCAGTGCTGTGGCTGAGAACAAAATCAGTACCTCCTGTCTGACATCTGTTAGATATAACAAATAGTCTCAGTCTTTTATTGTTTTCACAGCAAAATGAAAGAACCTGCCACAATATTACTTAAAACTTTTTTTTTTTTTTAATAAAGGTAACCATTTTGGCCATTTGGAGAGCCTAAAGTAATGACAGGAGAAAAAAAAAGTTGCAGTATTTCATGTGTTTCTATAAAGAGTAAAAGTCACAGTGAGGTCTCTCTTAAGGTTTGGAGAGAGTTCACTTTGAGTTCCACATTCTGTTACAATTAAGGGCTGAAGAGTCAGTGTGGCCATGTGCATTTCTTTTCAATGACACTCATGAGTTTCAATACTGCAGAATTGAAAGTTAATCACAATGGTCATAATCTTAAGTGCTACTCTGTCTTTGCAGAAGAAGCTACATGTGAACTTATTGCACTCCTGTTTTTCTTTGTGTGTGCATGTGTGTGCATGTGTGTGTGTGTGTGTGTGTGTGTGTGTGTGTGTGTGGATGCTCCACTGGGGGCTTTCCTCCTTGGCTTCACAGAGCCACTAATCAGTCTCTCTTTTCCAAGCCTTCATCTTCATCCTTCTGAATGCATGTGTGTGGGCGTGTGTGTCGGTGCATGCACACACAGCCATCTCCCTTAGACAGCTGCTCCTGAATAAACATTGTTTACTTCCTAATCGAGCAGGGAGAGCACTGAGGGCCTGAACTCTCACTGTCACCACACACACATGCAGGCAGGAGAACACACATGCACATACATACGCATTTAAACACAATATTACACACATGCACAGAGACATATTCAGAGAAGGAGCCCACACAGGTATCAGCTTTATTAGCTATAATCATCTCCACATAATCCATATGCATCCATCATGCATTAGAGATTGAGGTGATTTTGTTTATGCAGCAATCCATCACTGATGGGCCATGCCTGAAAGATAATTCCATAAAAGGCAGAAATGGTACTCCACCCTTTAGTGTCATGAATATGCAACAATCAATGTTTCTTTTTTTTTAATAGAAGCTCACAGAGGAATATGCAGTCACACTTTCATACACACACCGATATATTGGCACACACATGCATAAACACACACATCCTGGCTGGCACTGGGTGCTAGGCTGCACTAGGTTCTCCTGCAGGAACAGATGGCCTCAACTCTGGAGGGATGATCACAGCGAGGATGGAGGTCAGGAACCAGCAAGGGAGGGAGGAGGGAGAGCGGGGAGGAGGGAGGAGGGGGAGAGAAGGGGAGGGGGCAGGCGAAAGCTGGAAGGAATGATCAGAGTGGCCTGATGGCAGGAAAGGAGATGCAAGGAGGTTTGAAATGAGGATTGACATTTGGAAAGAAAAAGGATGATCAGAGGGGAGGGCGAGAGGGTCTGCAGGCGGACAGGAGAGGTGAAGAGAGCGGAACTAGGGAGCCGGAGAACAGAAAAAAAGAGAAATAGAGATCTAATTGCATCGATGCTAGTGGGAGGAAAAGATGAACAAATCCAAACAGTACATAAGCGGGATGGAGGGATCACAGAGGTGAGGAAAGAGGGATGACGGTCAGAGAAAAAGTGTGTATGAGGGGGGACACAGATTGAACAGAGGGTAAAGGTGACGTCTGAGGGATGGATGTTAAGGATTGACATGCACTTGGGTTAAAGGGAAAGATTAAATAAGTGAAGAGATGGGAGAAGGGAAGAGCAGGATGAAAAGATGGAGGAAGAAGACGTGGAAGAAAGGGATGAAACAATCTATATCTTATTTCTCAAGGGAAAACAGGAGAAGGAGATGATATGTTGAGAGCTATGAAATGGAGGAAAAGAGGGTAAAGATGGAGTGGAGAGGGAACTGATGGAAATAACAGAAAATAGTTTTGTGAATCCATAACAGTACACACATTGATTATGGAGCCTCAAAACTAAGAGGCTAGAAAAGTGACAGTCAAATTTTGACACTGAAAATAAAATTTGGCACTGAAAACAAAGCCTGAACTGAAAAAAAAAAAGCACTTGATGCACTTGTATTGGAAAAAGTTGCAATGGCACTGAAAAAGGTTCCACTGAAAAATAAAACACCGGCATTTAAAAACTACAATCTTACAATCTTATTATTATATATTAATTTTGACACTTTTTGTTTTATGACGTGTTTTCCAGTGTCAATCTTTTCTTCTTTGTGTCTTTGTTTTTTCAGTGACAGTTTCTTTTCTGTTTTTATTTTTATTTATTTATTTATTTTTTTTTTAATTACACTGTCACGCTTTTTTTGGAGAGGGTTGGGGTGAGGGGGTGGGGACAAACAGGGCCACATAGCTTGGCAATGGCTTCCACAATTTCACCCGGAACTCCTGAACTGCAGGTAAGTCTGCTTCTCTCTGCCAGACTGGGTTAAAGTTAACTTTTGATGGCAGAGGTCCACTGGGACAAGCGCTAACGTTAGCTAAGTCAGTTAGGTAACCTGGTCCCTGAGCCTCTTGCCATGTGATGTCTTTTGTTCAATAGGAGTTTGGGGCCAGTGTTACTGCTGCTGCAACAAGGTCTCATCAACAAGCTAACGCAAAATACTCAGCAGCTTCAAACCCCAGGTCAGCAGAACTGAGTGCAGTCACATGAGCAGTAGAATTGGCTCAATATATCCAGGTTTTGAAGCCCAGGTTAGCTAGCTGATTTGTATGAACTAACATCAGCACTTGTTCGAGTGGACCTTGGCCTCAGCATCATGTCTGTGAAAAACAGTGGCAGACAGAAGCTGGCAAAAAGCATTTTGCCCAGGGACGTCTTATAAAAGATCTGCATAAAGAAAAGGTGCGCGAAGAGATTTTGAGAGGACACACTGAACTGCAAACAAAGTCAATCATCACTCATCATACTGTGGATTTTTAAACCGTCAGTCATCTTAATTTAATGCCTATGACCTGAGCAGAAATTCATGGGCAGGGCCAGTGGGAGAAACTCAAATGCATGTGTACAATCGGTCACACAACATGCAAGCAAAACTATAAAACTTTTTTAAAATAAAATTTTCTTCATCTTAAGCACTCAGTTAGCAATTTTCTTTTAATTGAATCGTCGCCTTTACAGAGACTTTTAACTGTCTGATGATCTTTTTGCTACAATTTGTCAGTTCTGGGACTGCATAATTGTTAGTGGTTAACCATGATTTTTTTTTGTTGATTTAGTTTTTCTAGTTTTTGCCCTTTCAGCCCCACTTTTTGCCCTCAGCCGTAATTCTGTATGCACAGGGCACACATTTTTTTGATGTATGTTTGTCTGTTTGTTCATGTAGCTAAATGAGGGAATCGGTTTCCTGATTAATGTCGACTTTTGCAAACGTTCAGACTCACACCCAGGCTGCTGCGGGTAAATATATGTCTTAAGGACATGCGCTCCACCAGTTAAGCCACACTGTATTGTCAGTTTTATGTAAACATATATCTATTTTCTCACAGCACACAGAGCTTGTCAGTCAACTGCTCATTGATGAACTTCTCCTCTCCACTTGTAGGCTCGAACTAGTTTGGTTTTACTTGGCATTACATTATTCACAGCGTGGGATACGGGACAAATTGAGTCCCTTATTTATTCGCTGCAGGATGCAGCATTTTATCTTAATATGGGACAATCCTGTAATATACGGGGGACCTAAAGGTAGCCTACAAGCAGACAGGCGGTCCTTGTGCATACTATGAAATATAACCACCATTGCTGTCCATCACACACCCATTGCCCTCTTCTGGTAATCATACCCAAATGGAACATCAAGCACAGTTGACACTATAATGCCCACAATGCACTGGGACCACCCTTTTTTTGATTTCCTCATTATCCATGATCTGAAACCTAAGTGTGTTTGTGGCTATAGTTGCTGTTTGAAACTAAACTCAACAACCAGCCAGAAGCAGGAAACTTGTGAGCAAAGCACCAAATTGACTATTACAGCCCGAGATGTTTTACAATAATTGTTCTGTCACAGCTATTTAAAGATGTGTAACTGCAGTGCGAGTGTTGAAAAGGTGTCTTTAATTCACTTTTTGGAATCGACTGTTTGTGAAATAACAGGCCCTGTGGGTGTATTGGAGAGCAGTGCTTTCTGCAAGTGAGGTGTATGCAGAGCTCCACAGTGAAGTGTGTGTGTGTGTGTTTGAGTGTAGGCCACAGTTTTGGGGTTGAATGGTGGGTCACTGACTGCGTCTGGCTTGTGCGCATTGCAGAGATGCCGAGCCCCTCCCCACCCACCTTTTCAGCAGCGCTCACTTCCTCTGTCTATCCATCTCTCACTCCCCTCTCTCTAATCATGGCCTCAGGGCCCAGCGAACGGACGACCGAGGTTAACGCTCCCCGGAGGAGAGGAGCAGTTGTAAATGAGGCAGAGGTGAAGATGAGCGGGTGAAACAGGCAGATAAAAGAGATGAGGGATGAGGCAGCCGTGTGGTGAGGGCGCCTTAAAAGAGACTGACACATGAGAGAGAAAAGAGGCAAAGAGAGAGGACCTGAGGATTGCAATTTGAGTCAGCTAAGATCTTTTTTTTTTTCCTCATTACTTCCTTTCTTGCTCTGGCATTTCACCCTTGACTACTCATTATGCTGGTCATTACTAACGATTGCTGCACATACCAAAGTTGTTATCCGCTCTCAGTTTGAAATCTATGGACACATAAAAATAATAGACGATAGATGTGAGAGATTTGAGACCCACCAACTGATGGGTGAATTTATGTGTGTGTTTGTGCGTGTGTGTGTGTGTAAATATACATGCGTTCACCTGTATGATTTGTGCATGAAAAGATCTAATTGTCTATAGGTTAAACTGAGCAAAATTGGAAGTCTTTCGAACTTCTAGGTTAAATTTATGTCTCTTTCAACAGCATTTTATTGGCTGTATTTCAACATGCAGCCTAGACTGTCTCTACTTTGAAACATAGTCATTTAAACTTCCTGGAAGCACTGATGTGTTGACTCTCAGGTCTACAGATGTCTAGGCATGAGCTGAATTTGGTTGAAAAGTGGAGGGTTTTTTTAAATGTCAATTACATACATGTGTACATACATACAGATAGAGGCAAAAACAAACAACAAAGTTTAATTAGTTGCTGTGTTGATTTTATTAGTGACTTTCATATGAATTTCAATTAAAGAAATTACACACTTTAAAACACAGTAATTATTTTTTACTCATTCATTTATAATTGGAAAATGTATTCTTTGTTTGTGTTAAACTGTATGCTTGTTTGAACAACCACTTCTCATTTTGCTTGTTCAGCTCACCTGCTATTTAAGTCTCAAAGTCATGCTAGCTTAGCATTAAGAAACACTAGGATGTGTATTAAGCGATCACGCTCTATTTTACATGTACTTAGTACAAATTATATGGTTTTCCAGGAAACTTGTGAGGAGATTATTTGGAAATAAATTACAATTTGTCACTTTACCACCATATTTAGTCTGATTTTTAACTTAGATGTTTATATGTATTTTGACCTGTAAATCACCAAATCAGTGCTTACAGTAACTGAAAATGACTACATTTCAAAGTAGAGCAGGCCTTGCATGTGGACATGCCGCCACTGAAATACTGTTGAAATGTCACAACAGTTCTCTGTAACCAGATGTCTCCGGCCCCATTCAGACTGGATTTATTTTTCGAGGGACAGTGTGGTGATTTTAACATTACCTGTGCTGGTCAGTGATTAGAATCCCACCCGGAGTGCACATGTGAGTAATTTTTCAGCCCCACCCCAGTGATAATTACGGCTGTGATTACCTCCGTGCTTTTCCACAAATTTACTGGTCCTCCAGTTCGTTAAATCCTGGCTGGAGCCATGTCCTTGTCCTAACTTTAAACAATATTTCTCAGTATTTTTTCCACAGGAAGATCTGTTTTTTTTTTTTTTTTCATCATTATTTTTCAATCAGTGTGAAATTTTACTTTGGAGACAGATGGAGTAAGTCAGAAGTATTTTGCTGTTCTGGAAACGTGCTAACACCAACATAAAGGCCTCTGGAAAACTATAGGACAACAGAAAAACCCGAAGCCATCAGGAAAGCAAGACTCCCCAGAAGTTCATCACATTAACTGTTGTAATGTCAGGTAGGTTCTGGTAGTCTTTTTTGAGCCCTGTTTTTAAGCTTATATTTAGTTACATTCTGTCAAACTGGTAGCATTAGAGGTATGCTGAAACAGCTATTAATACTTTTTGTTTGCAATGTAACCATAGATGTACAGAAGACTACCACTGAATCACTTTGATTTTATAGAAACTTTAAAAATATGATGATTTTCGGCAAGTTCTTAAGTCTTTTTTCAATATTTCACAAGTAGACTTATTGATGTGTATCGGTGCAAGTCACACCGAATGATCTCAATATAGTATGTTCCATGTCTGTGTGTTCACATTTCATGAGTCTGAAAAGGAGTACAATTTTTGACTCAAACTCACCTCACCCAATAGCTCTGCCTCCCCCTCAACTCTCCCACGCTCCCCTGGGGAGGCTGTTGGCTTTGTTCTGCTGAATGCCCGCGTCTGTTATGAACCATATCCTGTAAAAATTCCCAAAGGTTAAAATGCCGGAGAGATGAGTTAAAATACCAAGAAGCAAAGGGAAGATAAAGTTAATCCCATCTCAACGAGGCTTCAGAAACTAACTTTCAAACCAGGTTTAGCCCACCTTTAACTTCGACATCTTGGTTTCTTTTGACCTGCAAATCACCTGATCAGTGCTTACTGAGTGTACACCACAAGTTAAAGGCTTGTCTTTACATTCTTAAATTTTCAACTTTTTTCTCAGTAATTCCAGCGCAATGTACTCTATTTTCCAATTGCTCTTTTCTTTCCATTATCTTCATTGACTCATTTATCTGCCTCTGTTAATTTCTAGTCATGTGTCAGGTCAGATATCATGCAGTGAGCTGAGTGAATGTTTATTAAGTAGGACGGTTAAATGTGGCTTTGGGCTTCCAACCTGTGCTGATGGCAAATACACAGAAGCATGTGTGCATTCACACACACACACACACACACATGCTGTCTCTTGTGGCCTACTTATACCGCACTGGGCCCACCTAAGAGAAAACTGTGCCATAAAAAGGTAGCATCATACCGTGGCAATAATAATTCTGAAAAATAAATTGTGTGTCTGTGTGTGTGTGTGTGTGTGCATGTGTTTCTGCAGGAACAGAGTGGCTGCACGTCAATTCTATAATAATACCATCCATATCAAGAAAGCCCTGAGGCTGCAGCAGGCACAGTGGTGCCAAAGAGTAAAATCCAGCAGTCCTAATTGCATTCATTTTTAACAAAAAGAGGAAGAGAATCTTATTGTTTTGGACATACATGGGTGATTCCTGATACGTATGATGAGGCAGTGGAGCGGAACACAAAGGGAGACAGAATGGAGCCAGAGTGGAAATGATAAGAGAGGGGGTGGGTCATTGCTGGAGAAAAAAAAAAGTGTGAAACTCACTTTAACAAAATGAACTTTATCTCTGATTGCCATTTCAGTGCTTAGCTTTGCATCTTGCAGGATTTCTCCTTCACATTCGACTTCACATTTTGCTGGCTACATATCACTTTTATATCCAGTGGGAAACATTTAGGGAGTCGATAAATTGAAGGTGATGCTGGTTAAGTGGCCTACATCAAATTTCTGCTTCACTGATGTAGCCTCACTAATAATCAAATATATACTAATGCGAACAATGCAATGCATTATCCTGTTAGTGAAAAGAAATGAGTGGAAATCACATTTACCAGAACCCTCCACTTAGGCTACATTACGACTCATTACACAATCCAAGCATAAACCTACCACCTCGTCGTATGCAAAATAAACCACCTTCAGAGCTTAAAAACTGCCTGAAGGGCTCCTTGTAAAAACTACACACAATAACAAATGTGTTATCAGCCATAATCTCCTTGCCTGCCATTACATCCTTGTCATCTTAAAAACACTCCCCTCAGGGCGAGACATGCCAAACAGAGAGGTGGATGTGACTCCCTGACCTCTTCCAGAACACAGAGAGGTCGAGGTTCAGAGTTCAGAGCTTGTCTCTGCGCTCGCAACTCATTGGGGGGGACATGTTTGGTTTGGCTGTGCCCCAGGGCTTTGATTTCTATGACCTGATATGCAGTTAAATATCCTGCTTCTACTCCTGAACTCACCCCTCACATCCTGCCTTCCCGCACTTCTTCCCCGCAGCCACCCTCAAGCCAAGCTATGTCTAATTTAATGAGTCACATTCACCTTTTTTTCCACTTTTCTTTCTCTGCTCCTCTTTTGTCTTTATAAAGGAGGTTTGCTTCTATGTAGTGCTTCCCTTGCCCTTCGCCGACCTAATTTGCTGCTGCTTGAGCTGTAATAATGCCAGAGGAGTGCGCAAAAAACAATCGCATGCAAATTAGTATTTAGACAGATATTAGCTGTTGAACTCATTTGTTCTTTTTAAGTCTTTTTTTTCTGTTTTTGTTTTTTTTTTCTTCTCAGATGACAACAAGACACGAGTAAGAAAAGAGAGAGAGATCAGTCACACCAAGGATGTGTTAACAGCATTTGGCAGGAAGCTGGTGGAGGCAAAGAAATGTGTGTGAAAGAGAAAGATATCCATCCAAGTGTTTGTCTTTGATGGCCACACACTCTGTCATTAACAATAAATCACCACTCACGGTGTGGGAACATTCACACACACACACACACACACACACACACACACTCAGTACATACACATAAAGCAAAGCCATTTTAGATCAGAGACAAAAATGTGAAAAGCTTTTTAACTGACTAAAGCTCACTTTTCCTCCATATGTGGCCCTTCTGGCAAAACCCCAATAAACATACTAACGTTCTCACATAATATTGAAAAGGTTTTGAAGACAAAAGGCTCTGCCAGTCAGACTGCTTATTCACTGGCTCTGACATGTATTGTTTTTTGAAACTGCTGTCAGACAAACTAGAGAACACACACACACTCACTCTCTCCGTCTCTCTCTCTCTCTCTCTCTCTCACACACACACACACACACACACACACACACACACACACACACACACACACACACACACACACACACACACCAGTCTGCCTAATCATCTGACAACAAGGAGCCCATTGTGCTGTGTTATGACTTTGTCGAGCAGCCCACCACCCAGAGGGGAGAAACATCTTCGAATCAAAGGCTTACACTTGCCACTCAAGAGCCGGATATCACAAGCCAAGCATGTGAGGTTAGAGGAATACAGATGTAGCCAGAGAGTATGTTAGTCAGCTGAGATGCCATTCGTCTTTCCCTCGCTCTTCTTGACCTTCCTCCTGATGCCTGATCAACAAAACCGATATTCAGGAGTCACAGGAGAGTGTTTACATGGTTTCCTCAATTGAACCCTAAAAGTTTTGGTTAAAAAGAAAAGTGATGGGATTTTTTTTTTTTTTTTTTTTTCTTTTTTACTCTCATTGACACATCAAGGCAATGGTAATTTCTGTTATCTTCAAGGATAGGCAATAGCATAACTGACATGTTTTGGAAGCAGACAAGAGCCAATTTATCTATCCTTGTCAATGTCAGGACACTCAATGTGTCTCACAGCCACAAGCTATGAAAATAGTTCCTAACTAGAATTACTGCCTTGTGGTTATATGTCTCTGCCAACTGGCCGAGTTGCAGGAAATATGGTCACAATCTGCCCTTCCTGAGTTACAGTGTTGAATAATGGCCAGGTGTTTTGCAGAACATTGTGATGTCACAGTGAAGTTGACTTCTGATCATAAATATTGGATTTAAAATATCATCGCTTCATTTTATCCAATAGACAGGAGTCTATTAAGTTAAAGTGTGTCATAATTAGCGTATGAATTTGTGTGTCATGACCAAAAATGTGTTTTATGAGGTCACTGTGACCTTTGACCACTGACTTCTGATCAGTTCATCCTTGAGTTCAGGTGAATGTCTGTGCCATGAAATTCCCTCCAGGCGTTCCTGATATATTGCATTCACAAGAATGTGAGATCACTGTTTCTGATAATTTAAGACCCAGACGTCCAATGACTGAAGTTCTTCATCTGGTTAAAATATATAGTTGAAAAGCGTAAAAACAAAATATGATCTTAAAAATGTGGTTTAAAACTGGATAGAAGTCCATTTTGAGCTTCTGGCAGAAACCCACAACTGACACATGAGCATATGGGATAAACATCATCGACAGGTGAAATGAAATTTACAATCTAATAAATAGTTAATTAAAATCACGTTTTGCTGGAAACATTTGGGATAATGTAAGTACACAACTCCAAAAAATATATACAGTAACAAAGGTCTAGTCGTTTTAAGACATTTCTAAGTGGAAAAGTTTCATATTATAACTTAAAAATGGCTAGGGATCACATGTCGACCCATGAGTACTCAGTAGTTTTTGCATTATTATATGACGACTCTATTCACTTTCATCTGAACTACACACCTGTAAACTTCCGTGACTGTATCTTGCACGGTTGTGACAAAAATCTGTCCTCAGACATATAATCACCAAAACCACTTCACTGGTGGTTCCTGCTTCAGGAGGTGTCTCCATGACCACATTTAGCCATGATGACACATTTACAGACACACACAGACACAGACGGTGAGAACAATACCAGCCACACTGTCACTGCTGCTAATTAACCTGGCTTTGATGATCAAACATCCCTATTGGCCGGACACAGCCTGGGCAACACTCTTTTTTTAGCTATAAAAACGCCCTTAAAAAAATAAAATAAAGAAGGAAAAAAACAAAAAAAAAGTTAATTCATGAACTTTAGACAGTGTTTCTCTTTTGTCCTAAATGAATAAGACAGCTTGCTGGCAATATTCTGATATTAATAGACAGATGGTGTGTTGTCAATTTTCTCATCAAACCTTTCCCACCAACGAATATAGGCATTTCCCAAATGGCCAAACTATTGCTTTAATGATAGAGGGTGTAATATGTTGTACAGATTGTGAAGCCCTTTGAGACAACACTGTGATAATGTAGACTTGACTTTCAGTAGCAGTTATGTATTCAATCACCAGATATTTTATTCAGTTACACTATCTGCAGGTGAGCATTCAAGCCCAAAGCTACAGGAGTTTTACTTTTTCCCCCTCTCCCACAGCATTGGTTTCTATCTCCAAGGCCATGCTGTTTCTTCTAATAAAATTGATAACATAATTCAAACAGGGGAGTAAACAAATTCAATAAAAGCCCATTTGATCCTAAATGAAAGGAAGAATCACTTTATTCTCCCACTGTTCCCTTTTATATGTATAAACTGGTGGATAAGTCAGATGATTGAAGCAACATGGGAGCTCTGATAATAGTTGGCACTATGTCCTTATGGAATTTTTCATGGTTATCTTCTTATAAAGAGATCAAAACACACACATTTGCTCTGTTTTTCTTGTGAGAACACCTGTGACAGTTAATCCCAGCTCTTTCCGAGAATAACCTGCTGAAGCACTGCGTATTATGAGATGCTTTGTTATTAAAGATTACATGGAACGTGCGAGTCTATTCCCTCCACTAAATTGGATTCTGTAGTAGAAGCGAAGCCTGGTTTAGTAATAGACAAAGTATTCAGTATTGCCTTAAGAGCTTTAAGATACTGAAGGTAATTATCTTAAGATGGAAACTGCAGCTCAAATGTCAACATTTTTAATAACGAGGCAGAAATCTCTTCTGTCTTAGTTGAAATTTACCTCCAGAAGGAACGGATATGAGCAAAGTTGATTAGGTAGTTGGAAGCTGTTTTAGTTTAGCACTGACACACACTGTGAGCTTTTTAGATGCATCATCTACTGTATATTTGGTTTGAGCTATAATTAAAGGCAATCACTTGCAAATCATACAGCCATGTAAGCACTGATTATAATCTTTTCTGATGTGAATTTCACAAAAAAAAAAAACAAAAAACAAAAAAACAAATCCATGCAAAGTTTTGCAGCTACTCAGCCATGTTAATTGCTAAAACAACTGATTTCAAATAAGACACAAGTGACTTGTGGGGTGTTTTGGTGTTTTTGTGGTTAGTTGTTATTTGTGAAAGTGTGTATATGTGTGGTTGTAGTCCCACAGGAGTAAGATCTTGTTTCTCTTTTCTGAGACTACACCCACTTTGTTAACAAGCTACCTATGAGGAAAATAATCAATGCTTAATCAGAACCAACCATTATGTAATCTAATGAATAATATAGAAGGAATATAGTCTATAGAAGGAACATAGGAATATAGAAATATAGAAAATATAGTCAAAGTAATTGATCAGAAGAGCTTAAGAATAATAATTACCTCTGTTAACTGCACATGTGTGTCATTAGTAATAGATAGCTGTTGTTCAGTGGCTCTTGTTTTCATCAGTTATGGTCTACACCATGATGTTATGTCAGTGATTTGATTTATTTACAGTGAGACTTGCTTCCACTTAAGTGGGACATGTGAGACAGAAAAGTGAAATTACTCTTCCCACCTAGAAAGGTCTTCCAAGTATATGTCATACAAACTGGCTCATTTCAATCATACTCTGGCCATCCAGAGGTGGCACTATGGATCATAATAAGTAGTCGGTCCAGTAGTTGAGGGGTTAGGGTGCGTACCATGTGAGCACAAGACGCTCTTAGCTGGCAGTCACTGGTTCGACTCCCGATTGATCCAGCTCTTTCTTGCATGTCATTCCCCTCTCTCTACCCCCTTTCCTCTCAGTCTCCACTGATCTATAATAAAGGCACAAAAAGCCCCAAAAAATAATTAAAAAAAAAAAAAAACATGCTCCTATGCTTCCCACTGTCACAACTGAGAAGAAATGCATATTAAACATTATATTTTTCTAATTGAGGATCTGAGTCTGAGGTTTGTGTACTGATAGATAACCTTTTAAAATATGGTAAACAAAGTCAGTTGTGGTAAGCAGTAATAATGATAGTTGCATTGATTGAGCACAATAAATATGCTGACTTTTAGTTCCTAGTGATGGGGATCAAGCTATGGAAACATAGGGTCCTGTATTTATATTTACTCACTTTTATCCAATGCAATTTACAGGAGAAGGACAATAGTAAAGCTTCACAATATTAACACTTAAACAATAGTAAAACGTCTGTATTGTAACTCTTTAAGATGTTTCCTCAGACCCTTCCAACCTAGTAAATACCCATGCAAACTCCCTGCAGTGTTGTCTGTTCAAGATTACAAGTTAATCATGATGAAATAATCTGGGTTATTTTCTCAGAATTTAGAAAGTTCCCTCCTGAGCAGAGGACGTTATTCAAACCTTTTCACTGGCTGAGTAATACTCCTCGTGACAAGTAAACTGAACTTCATGTGCAAGATCTCCTTCAACAAACAAAAAGTCTATTATACACCAAGTATATATGTGTGTGTATTGGAGAGAAACTGCTTGAATTGGTGTTTTACTAAATGTACTTTACCTATGATGTGTGCAAGTTTTTTTGTTTTTTCTTTGCATGCTTTTCATTTTCAGCCATATGCATATTTGCATGCTTCATGTGTCATGAAGGAAAGCAGTTCTTGCCGGGTTTGGCTGCAGAAACCAGGATTAACACAAGAACACAGATTTGGTTCACAAAGCAGTAAGCAATTTCACACCTTTTTGCCTGGCTAACCTGATTGCAAAGGAGGGCAAAACGGACACTGTGTCAGCGTGTAATACTTTGTTGTTGAGGTAGTTCTTTCCTGGAGGAAAGGTGGAGGCGATAGAGACAGAGAGAGCGTGAAAGAGGAGGACAGGAAGTGAGGACCAAATGTGTACAGTGGCTTTTTGCTTGTCCTCTGTGGATTCACTTCATCCTTGTACTAAACCACAAGACATCTTCACCATTTTTTGCCAGGTGCCTGCAAATGATCAATCAGACTGTTCATAAACACTGTGAAAGCTGGCTATTCGTTTGGCTGTCTGGTTTCAAAGACATAGCCAGACACTGGACTGTGCCAGTGCCAATGACCACTGCCCATGTTACAGCCATTCTCAGCCTTGTCAGATCAGCTAACAGATGGCCTTCAATGGGCTGGATCCTGCCTGAGCGCTTCCAGAACGAGAAGAAATGCAAAGACAGGTGATGGGAACTTAAACATACAGGGACATCAGAGTGGGAGTGGAGCCACAGGTAGTGGCAAAATGGAACAGAGAAAACAGAGGGGAGGAGGATATGTGAATGTGGTTTGCATGGATTAGGAGAACAGGAGGGACAGATAGATTTGGGGTAGAGAGGGAAATACAGCACAGACAGGTGAGTTTAAAAACCAGGATGAGAGAGGAGAGAGACCGAAAGAATGACAGGGGAATAGAGAAAAATATGACAGAAATGTAGACAGAAGGATGCAAGAGGATGGTTAGAGACACACAAACAGAAAGGATGACAGCAAAAAAGAGGAGGAAGAAGTGCAGTGCAGACATAAAGAAGAACGGGTGTATATGATACAGGTCATCTGTCGCTAGGGAGATGAATGATTGACATCTCTGTGGATTGTGAGCTTTGACAGCAGAATCTGATACTGTCCTTTAGCTACAGCCTACTGAAACTCACATACTCTGACAATGAATATGACAAATGTGTACTTGTGATGTCAAATCTTAAAGGCATTTGAACTGACAAACCAGTGCCTTTGGTTTACCTGGTATGTCCACTGATCATCTTTCTGTATAGATATGTTTATATCGTCTTGGATACCATCTTCAATGGAGAACGGCATTTGTTGGCTTCATAAGCACCATATCCAGGTCTGGGTCATGATGGCAGCTGGCAAGCTATGTCCATCTGCTTAACCTTGAACTCAATTTCTTTCTGGGTTTCCCAGGGTAATCCTGGGTGAGGTGGAATATATAATCCCAACTGGTATATTCAGGGTCTGCCCCTGGGTCTCTTCAACCTGGCACATACCCAGAGTATTTTTACTTTGGGGCATCCTACTCTGATGCTCGTACACATCCAGCGGTGTATTTCAGTGTAAAAGAACAGCAGTTCTACTCTGAACTCTTTCTGGATATGCAAGATCCTCGCCTGTCTCTAAGGGTGAGCCCAGGCACCTTTTAAAGGAAACTCAAAATAGATGCTTGTTTCGATGTCGTCATGGCAAGGGAAAATGTCCTTAGCCCATCCCCTCCCAACTAGAGCGCCCCAAGGGTAGTTCTGGGACCCCTCCTCTTTGCTATATACATCACCTCTTTGGGTCCCATTATCCACTCACATGGCATTGATATATGCATGGATGAAGGAACACCACCTTCATCTAAACCTCTCAAAGATCCATCCCAGCCAATCAGTCTCTTCATCGTGATATTGATATCAAAATTGCTTCTTCATCCCTTACCTCATCTAAGGTTGCAAGAAACATGGGTGTAATGTTTGATGACCAGTTATCCTTCCCCGACCATGTAGCATCCATCTCTCTGTCATGCCACTTTGCTCTTTACAACATCAAGAAAATCAGGCCTTAATTGACTCAGTATGCCACCCATCTCTTGGTCCAGGCCATGGTTATCTCTCCCCTCGACTACTGCAGTGCTCTTCTGACAGGCCTTCCTCTGTACTCAGTGAAACCCTTACAGATGGTCCAGAACATGGCAGCACGTCACTCTACTACACATTGACCTACAGTGGCTACCCATGGCTGCCCGAATCAAATTCAAGTCACTAACACTTGCCTTCAGAGTGACTTCTGGGTCTGCACCCATCTACTTGAACTCTATCATTCAGCCTTATGCTTCTTCTCAGCCACTGCATTCCTACAGGGAATGTTGTCTGGCATTACCATCCCTGCATACAAGGCAATCTCAATCCAGATTGTTCTCATTTGTGGTTCCCCGATGGTGGAATGAGCTACCAAGTTTTATCAGAGGAGTGGCGTCCCTCTCTATTTTCAAGAATCTCTTGAGAACTCACCTCTTCCGAGAGCACCTTCTTTCCTAATGTCTAACTAGCACTTTTTGATGCACTTCATTATACAATCTCCCAGCACTTATTAAATAGATGTAGTACCTACACCTTACAAGGTTTCCCGCTGCACTTTAGTTTTACTATTGTCCTTAACCTGTAAATCACTTTGGATAAAAGTGTCTGCCAAATTAGTAAATATAAATGTAAATGTCATTTTTAATTAAATTTGTTTGTGTTTTCAGTCAGGCAAATCTTTGGCTCCAACAATTCATGAGGGCATTGATGTACCCTGATAATAAGACTACTCTCCCTTTTTCGACAGAAATTCTGAGAATAAGAAGGGTAAGAAGGACTTATCAGCCTATTCCAATTAGAAAAGTTTCCCAGAGATACTATGAATCTAAGGTGACAGTCCTCTGCAATGGCCCTGGCTGTCTGTTTTTCCCAGGCTTCTTGGCTCTCTGTTTTCTGTTGTAGGTGCTGTGCCTGCCCATTTGCTGTGCTGATATGGTCTGCTGTTCCCTGTACTTTTGCCTTGCTTGACTGGCTTCCTGTTTGCTGTGGGACTCCACCTGCCTTTGATTGGTGACCATCTGCACGAGTGAGGAAGAGTATAAAAGCCAGGCTTCTTCAGTGTTCTTGCACTCTCCCTGGACAGCTTGGCACCTGGCACCCTCTGACTTTGGTTCAGTTGTTTTTTTTTTTGTTTGTTTTTTTTGCACAAAACAACACAAGTTCCACATACTCCGCTTTAAATATATCCCCACTGCCACCACACACTGAGAACTGATTTCATATTCTATAAAGTTAAGTCTATCATAATTTACTGACTTAAAAGGTTGATTTAATTAAGGCTTACTGTGTGGACCTCTAGTAGTTGTGGGTTGAATGAGCTGGTGATAACACCTCATCCTTTAAAGATGGAGAAAACTATACTGGATAGACTGTTGATATCTGAACTCTAAAGCAAAACAAATACACCCTTCACTTCAGTGCTCCTTCAGAAACATCACCCCCAAATTCATTGACATGCATTGCCAAGGCCATGACATGATGGCAGATTCCATCGCATAAACATTATAATATAAAACGTGATCAAACAAACAACATGCACACAAACAAAGCATCCAAAACACAACAGAACTAGCAAGAGTTAGGTTTACTGTAGGTTTTTAGGTACACTAACAAGGAAAATAATGTTACCTGGCATAGAATTTCAAATTATGCACCCTAACAAATAAATTCAATGTGCTAGCAAAACATGTTACTGACGTATAAGTTCTGTGAAACATATCAAAACTAATGTTACTCACCTGTCATCCTCTGTATCTGTCTTCATGCCTTTGAATTCTTGGAGGTCTCTCCAACTTAGTCGGACTGGCTATCACAACAACTGGGACAAATCCCACTGGGCTAGTGGACTGTCAAAACATCCATTAGCTTTTTAAAGATTTTACTAGCCCTCTCTATCTGCTTGTCAGTCAGGGTGTGGGCTGGTCCCACCAGATCAGTTCATGATTGAACATCTTTCCCAGTCCGACCATGCAGTCTCCACCATTGAAAGGCCTCACCAATGTTAACGCAACTCTTTGCCTTTGCTTGATGACTTAGCACTTATTTTTCAACTTTTTTCCAACCCCCTCATTGGCTGTTCCTGGACCATCTCTCCCTCTTGGCAATGAGACTATACTGTGAAGTATACTGCCATCACACTGCTGCCAGCAGACATTCCTTCTATGCACTCGCCTTAATGACGAAACCATTCTCTTGTCCCTAGTCCCAGTCAATCCCATTCAAAACTTTACATAATCTGGCGGCAATGGAACAGTAGATTGTTCTCCTTCCTCTGGTAAACCTTAAATTGGCATTATCGTTTAGCAGTTGCCAGATTTACTGTTTCACCGAATGACTAACTCTAAAGGCACGCAGTATATTTCAAAATAAGCATTTCGTACATGTTCTTCGACCATGTTGGAAATCATACATTTTTATACCTGATCCAAACAGCCACCCTAAAAGGCGAAGTGAAACGCCCACCTTCGGAGAGAGGGTTGGGATGTATCATAGAAAAATGGGGTTAGTAGCATGCATTTTCAGACAGTCTCTTGAGGAAGTAGTAATGTTGCACTTGGTTGTTCAGACATAAATGGCCACAAATAATTGCATAACGAATGAAAAAAGGGAGAGAGGTTCAAACTCAATGTACTTTCTCACCTATGCTCATCAATCACAATTTGAAGTGGGTGTGATCGTTAGTCCATTTTCGGAAAGTTACAGAAATGGTTGGACATAGAGCTAATCCAAGTTTCTAATCTGATGTCAGAAAGGCATGAGGGGAGAGGTTTTCTGAAGCTATCCAACAACTTGGAAAAGCAGTTCTGATGGAGTATACTAGCACCTTAAAAGACACACTATACATGAACTTGAAGAAACTTGCTAACCATTTTTAAGGCTACAAACAACCAAACAAAAAAAGATAATATCTGAAGTTGGGAATAAATTAATCACTTATAGTCAAATCTAATATTACTTTTTCAGGCATTTTACAAATTATACACTACTTGATTATTTTTTACAAATTATCAACACATTAAGTGTAATGAATGAATAGTCCTTATTTCTGTCTTCATTTAACTTCAGTATGAAAGGCAATGTGGGGTAAAATGAACATCAAAAAGATCCCACATGTTATGATATTGTATCACGATCTGTTTGTCCTGCTATCAAAGGATAGCTTCAACTGTACAGCAAAGTAATCATCAACATACTGTAATTGATGCCCTATGAGAGCAAGCCATTTACTAGAGACTTAATGCAAACAAATATCTAGCTTCTAAGTGGAAATTGCAATCTGACAGGAGAAACCAATGATGACATCTTGTAACGCTGACATTCTCTAAATAACATCTATATTTTCACATTTACAGTTCAAATAAATACACACATTCTGACAGCATCGTCTCACTAAGGGGTATACATCAGAGCTACCTTGGGTTCGCTACATCAGGCCTTGAGGGCCCCCAACAGATCCCTGATATTGAAATTGATTCGTCTGACATTGATTGTACTCCCTGCACCAACTGTGTATCCATAGTACATTATTTGCTATTGTTTCTAATTTACGCCTGCAGTAAAGCAACTCGCCCACAGAAGTAAAATGTGCCAATAGTCTTCTCTGAAAAAAAAAAAAAAAGCTTAGGGAAAATTGGGATGATCCATAAATCTGTGAGATGAAAAAGAAAGCAAGAATGTGTCTTTCTTTCTCAAAGGAAACTTTCACCAAAGAGCTTGTCCCACTCTACATAGAACAGACGATGAGCTCCCCCTCTTCTCTTTTCTTCTTTCCCCCATCCTCTTCTCTCTTCCTTACAGTACAATAATTCTAATTATGTTCAGACAACTAAACATGCCAGCTCTAACGACAGCACAGATATGGGGAAATTGGCTCATTTGCACAATAATAAATGTAGGTTTGAGCCCATAGAAAGCCTATTAACATTTAAATGATACAAGGACGTTATCGCTAAAGTGTGTGCTTATCCAGGGTGGCTTTCTGCATGGATGTGCAGAGAATGATCAAACAGCCTATGCCCTGCACTCCTCAGTACAACACTGACAACCCCGTTGACAGTGCTTTGTAATTGGGGAAAAAAGGGGGGCAGAAAACGTTGGGAGAGGGAATGAGGGGACTGAGGAGCATGAGGTCTATTACATATCTGTTTAATGTCCACACCTTAGCAAACATATCCTGATATAAAGGATATTTCAGATAGATAAAGGCACACAGAGTATACTAATGAAATGAATGCAACAAAGTCAAAATGCCCAGCAGACATGTCAACATGTCATACAGTAATTTAAATATGCTGTAAGCTGGAACATAAAATCAGCACTTTTTCTTGACACGGTAGAGATCTGACATTTTGTATTATAATGGCTTGCATCCCTTAATGATGTTGGACAGGTTGTCTTATTTTTTTTTTTTCACGCACAAAGCCAGCCCATCCTAAAATGTCACCTTCAACACCATGTAAAGACTTCAGTCTTCATTTTGTCCAAATTGACCCTCTAATTACGAAACTCAGCAGTGCATTAAATCTAAACATACACCCGTGGCATAAAAGCATTGCCATTTCCTTTGTTATCACTAATGTCTTGGATATTAGACTTGAAATGCCATGCATTCTGGGATATGACATTAACAAAAAAGACATAGAACAGAAGTCATATTAGAACTTTATGTTCTTATTATTTGTAAGTTTCAGTGTATGATGAGTGGCGTGTTTGTCTCTGCGGTTTGTCAAAAATAATGCACCTGACTTCAGCCCTTACCAGACATGGAATCTCAATAGAATGGAAACCACTTAGAGCAATCATATCTGTCTGGGTCAAACTCATCATTATAAGCAGATGATTACTAAAACTATAATTTTTTCCCCAATTTTCTTTCATTTGCATGCATATTACCATCTAATTGACATTGTATATTTATTACATTGATATTAAGTAATGAAAGGGACAACTTTGCTATTTACTGATTTAAGGATAAAATAACAGTGTGTGCTGTGGCCCACTCTTGCTTCAAACCCAGTCTGAACGGTCTGGGTGAATGGATTACATTCCACTCACGTAACACACCTGCTGCTGTTAGAGAGCGGGAACAATAATTACGCACTGTAAAAGTCCCAATACGTGAGCACAGCAGGTATGGGTGGGGAAAATAAGCCACAGAGCCATGGTAGGGAAGATATCACAGCAAGTGTGCACACACAAACACACACAGCGAACTGTTGCCCAAGCATGAACGGTCATTGCCAGTGGTTACAATCTCAGTCCAAAAACTTTGCATAAATAAGTTAGAAGACAGCCTAATTGATAACTATAAGCAATTTATTTAAACTGCATTTGTATATATGATTCTTGATCCATATAAGCGGTCGATCACTGTAATCACCTCTCTGTTAATATAACAACTTACACTTACGTCTCGAGTCGAGTTGGCAGCATTATGTTGCTAAGTCCAAACTAGTGAGATTGCTATTATGTCTTTTATGAAAAAGTTGAACTTGTACTGTTCAGGAGACTAGAGAAACCAGATTCTTCTGATACTTTTCCTCAAAAATAAACTCATTCCTTTGCAAATGTATATGTATATATAGATTGCAGATCTCAACGTGGTATCGTTAAATGTCCAAATTACCACTGGGACCTCTTTGACCTTCACCCTCCACATCTGTTCCAGCGTTTCCTTCGGACCCCGGTACTTCTCCATCTTCTCATGCTCGTTATTTCTGATGTCACATATATCACAACTGCCTTGTTCTGTTCCTCGTCAACCACCACGATGATGTGTGCTTGGTTAGCCAGCAGCTGCTCGTCAGCCTCGACCTTGAAGTCCCACAGGAGCTTAGCTCTGTTGTTCTCAACAACTTTTGGTGGTATGCCCCACTGGGATTTCTAATCCATCTGGGACTTCTTTGCACAGCCTGCACCTTGGGCCCTGTCTGCTCTGGTTGACCTCTGCCTCTATGGATCTGGTGCTTAGGGCCTTTTCTCGTGCTGTCATGATCAGAGCCTCTGTGATTTCCTTCAGGTCGGCCTTATAAAGCTACTGGGAGAATTTCTTGATGTCAGATATGCAGATACTTCCTCTATCTGCTGGTTATACATTACATCTTCCATGATATTTTCTCTTCCTCCACATCATGCTCATGGTCTTCTGTTCCGATGAGTGACAAGTGGACCTGTCATGAGAGACAGGTCGTGTTCCCAGTACCGGCAACCCAGGTCCCAGTATCATATATGCATGTTCTCAACATACTGTTCTGAAATGGTGTTCCCAAAGGAATGGGAACGCTACTGGGCAACATGATGGCTCCATTCTGTTGGAGCCTTTCAGTCTCATCATCTGAAGCCTCTTTAACTGAAGCCCAACTCAGTTCTTCACAGTTTTCACAGTGGAACTTCTGACTTGAGAACGCACAGTTTTTCCTTACAATGTAAATATGTATGAATATTACAGAATCTACTGTGTGCTCTCACTGCGCTGTCAGTCACAAACACACAAACAAAATATCAGGAAGTAGCACGTTCACAAATACACTTTGTAAGCCGAGATTCCAAAATAAAACAACATCAAGGGAAAGAAATACATCTGAATAGTGATCTTTTGCATGTATTGTAAATACAAATGTATATATACAGTTGTCTGTTTTCCTGTGTAACCCTTTTTTCTGAATAACCTGGTTTATGGGTAAAGGCACAGAGTGACTTGTAAAATTGCCTCTTTTCATTGTATTATGATTTTTGTTACTTTTTTGTGATGTCACACTGTGTTTGCGAGATAATTTTGTGCTCCAATTTGTGTTGATGCACATTGACGTCTCTGGGTCAGCACCAACTGATACATGCTTAAATAAGTGGTGTTCATCATGACAAACAGACTCACACTCCCTCTGCACCCTCTCCTTCCCTCTGGTGGGAATGCAGTTTACCTCTTCAGCCCTCATTACCATACCAATAGCAGGCAGACAGCTAAAAGCTAGTTCGTCAAAGGCATTTTAATTACCAATTAGAAAGTTGGCTGCCTGTGCGTGAGCGAGTTCGATATCTTTTTTCTTTTTTACTTTCTCATACTGCACACACACACACACACACACACACACACACACACATGCGCACACATACAGGTGTACAGCCCAGAGCACAAGGTCCCCTGGTGCCGTAGCCTTGATAAACAATGTCCCATTCAGCTCCATATGAATAATTAAGGGTCGAGAGTCGAGAAGAGTGACACTTGTTTGTTCAGAGAGAATAACCTCGTTACAGAAATTCCAGAGGAGCTTATGGCCTGCTGTGACATTATCTGAATGGCACACTTACAAAAGATGTATAAACACACAAAAATCCTCTGCATGCACACTGTGACACACTGAATACCACTCATAAATGATAAACGAAGTGGATAAATAGTGTGGTAAATATGAAATATTGATGTGGATTTGGCAGACGAGGCATGTGATGTCCTCATTAAGTGGGTTCCTGTGCGTGAGTGTGGCCATGGCTGTTTAAAACCTATGGATATTCTTTTGGTTCGACGCTGAACCTGGCCCGGTGAAAAAGAGGTCAACACATTTGATACATTATTTCTTCCAACTTAAGATCATGAAAAAACTTTACTGTAAACTGAAGTGATAAAAAACTTGAAACTTCGTAGCTGCAGAAGTCCACCTGACAGCTTCCATAAGGTTTATGACTTTGACTTATAATTTGCATCTGCTCCTTTGGCCTTTTGATGCGCCTTTTAAATATATAATGAAGAATATATCTTTGTCTCTTTGTTCTTTTATTCGTCACACCCTTTGATTTGATCTATCAGATTTTATTGACTGCATAGCTAACTTCACCCTGACTTAATAAGGAAAAGTGCAGCGCTGCAGAATCCTACAGGAGCGATTCATGGAATGATGCACATTCAGGGGAAATTAACCTGCAAAATGCAGTGGGTTTCATATGAAAATAAAATTTTGGAATTCAGTATTTACAGCTCACAGAGTGTTTGGGTTATGAGAAAACTTGATGTGAATGAATGCAGACAACACACTTACTATCTTGTTTATGCTATAATCTCATTAGTGTCTATAGGCAAAGACATGACTGCTGCTTGGCTTGTAGCAGTCACTTAGCAGAACAGTTTCAAATGCACAGCTTTGAGCCTGAGGGGTTTCAGCTCACATACCATGAGACTCAAGTGAAAATGATCTAGAAGGCCAGTACTGCACTAAGGCACGGCTTAACATAGGCTTATACTGTACAGTACAGTGGATTTCAATACACTTCAGTCTCTCCTCTGCTGTATTTCTCTGTTTTTAACAAAAGTTCAGCTTTCCTTGTTATTTTATTAGTGTTTCATGCTAGCAGCTGTAAGGGGGTGACAGGAAAGAGAGTAATAAAGACAGATGTGAGTTCACAGCGGGAGCCAGTAGTCAAACCCTACAGTCAGGGTACATGGTATTGGCAACACAGAGCACCAGACAGCTGAGCCACAGGGGAACTCTGCGAGAGACATTTGAAATCTCTGATGGATCGCTGTTGAAACAATAATTCATATAAAGTCATCCGAAAACCGTGAATGCCGGAATACAAATGCCACAGCATGAGGCTTCACTTGATGCCTGTAGTATTTGTTTCCGAGGTGTTAATAAAAAAAAACAGCAACACATTGACAGCATCATATCAATTAACAGAGGTGGTGGAAGTGTCATTAAGGGAGACGTGCGTCAAGCAGTGATGATAATATCATTAAGTGGGATTTCTTTCAGGTGTGTGTTCTTCTTTAATTCGAGTGTTCAGCATGAATTTGAGATATTCTCCACTGGTTCCTGCACATTCAGTCTAAACTAACAAGCCCATCCCTGCAGGGGACAGGATGAGCTTTTTGGACCTGTGCTTTACTTGTTTTGTTCTGTCCAGTTTTATCTGTGGCAGATTACCAGCGATGCTACGTTATAGCACGTCTACATTAGACATAATTAACATTCAATGTAACCATTTTATCGATTGCCACAATATCAAATCAGTCCAGTAAAGCAGCACAAGCTTCTAAATGTGTTATTTTAACAGCAGAACAGTTTTAGAAATTCTTAATCAGCACCTGAAATGATCACACAACAAAATACAAGTTTTTATAACCAACCATGAGATGCACACGACAGACATTTTTACTGCAGTTGTTCATGAGGGAAAAAAGCTTTTTTTTTTTTTTTCAAGCTGACAATGCTATATATATATATATATATATATATATATATATATATATATATATATATATATATGTACAGTGCATCCGGAAAGTATTCACAGAGCTTCACTTTTTCCACATTTTGTTATATTACAGCCTTATTACAAAATGGATTAAATTCATTTTTTACCTCAAAATTCTACACACAACACCGCATAATGAGAAAGTGAAAAGTTTGCTTAAAATTTTTGCAAATATATTAAAAATAAAAAAACTAAAAAAATTTGCTTTTGCTCAATACTTTGTTGAAGCACCTTTGGCAGCAATTACAGCCTCAAGTCTTTTTGAGAATGATGCTACAAGCTTGGCACACCTATTTTTGGGCAGTTTCTCCCATTCTTCTTTGCAGAACCTCTCAAGCTCCATCAGGTTGGATGGGGAGCGTCGGTGCACAGCCATTTTCTGATCTCTCCAGAGATGTTCAGTCAGGTTCAAGTCTGGGCTCTGGCTGGGCCACTCAAGGACATTCAGAGTTGTCCTGAAGCCACTCCTTTGTTATCTTGGCTGTGTTCTTAGGGTTGTTGTCCTGTTGGAAGATGACCCTTCTCCCCAGTCCAAGGTCCAGAGCGCTCTGGAGCAGGTTATCATCAAGGATGTCTCTGTGCATTGCTGCATTCATCTTTCCCTCAACCCTGACTAGTCTCCCAGTTCCTGCTGCCAAAAAACAGCATGATGCTACCACCACCATGCTTCACTGTAGGGATGGTATAGGCCAGGTGATGAGCGGTGCCTGGTTTCCTCCAGACATGACGCTTGGTATTCAGGCCAAAGAGTTCAATCTTTGATCTTTCATCAGACCAGATAATTTTGTTTCTCATGGTCTGAGAGTCCTTCAGGTGCCTTTTGACAAACTTCAGGCAGGCTGTCATGTGCCTTTTACTGAGGAGTGGCTTCCGTCTGGCCACTCTACCATATAGGCCTGATTGGTGGAGTGCTACAGAAATGGTTGTCCTTCTGGAAGGTTCTCCTCTCTCCACAGAGCAACATTGTAGCACTGTCAGAGTGACCATCTTGTTCTTGGTCACCTCCCTGACTAAGGCCCTTCTGCCCCGATCACTCAGATTGGCCGGGCGGCCAGCTCTAGGAAGAGTCCTGGTGGTTCCAAACTTCTTCCATTTACGGATGATGGAGGCCACTGTGCTCACTGGGACCTTCAATCCTGCAGAAATTTTTCTGTATCCATCCCCAGATCTGTGCCTCGATACAATCCTGTCTCGGAGGTCGACAGACAATTCCTTGGGCTTCATGGCTTGGTTTGTGCTCTAACATGCACTGTCAGCTATGGGACCTTATATGGACAGGTGTGTGCCTTTCTAAATCATGTCCAATCAACTGAATTTACCACAGGTGGACTCCAATCAAGTTGTAGAAACATCGGCAGGATGATCAGTGGAAACAGGATGCAACTGAGCTCAATTTTGAGTGTCATGGCAAAGGCTGTGAATACTTCTATACATGTGATTTTTTAGTTTTTTTATTTTTAATATATTTGCAAAAATTTCAAGCAAACTTTTTTCACTTTGTCATTATGGAGTATTGTGTGTAGAATTTTGAGGCAAAAAATGAATTTAATCTATTTTGGAATAAGGCTGTAACATAACAGAATATGGAAAAAGTGAAGTGCTGTGAATACTTTCCAGATGCACTGTATATATATAAACCATGAAAAAAGAAACAAAAAAACTAATTATTTGTTCCTTGGCCCATGGCCCAACTGTTCACCAAATTTAATTGGAATCTTTTAACAAGTTTTTTTTTTTTTTTTTTCATGCCAACAAAAATTAACAAACACAGCCTCCTTGGCAGAGGTAAACGTGCCCTTTTTACCAGAGAAATTAAATTGGATAGATTTTCTTTGACAATCTATTTAAGAATGTGGGACTTTTTTCACTTTGATGAAGCCCACACAACTCAGCCAAGAATTATCCTGTAAACGTAAACCAGAATGAAAACCTAGAATCTATTTTAACAATGATTACAACACTGTGCAAATACAGTGTTTGTTAAACTTTATTTTGATAGTCTTGTATTAGTCACTATTACAGGTAATCACTATTTATCCATTGTACCTATAGTATGTACTCAGTTTTGCCATTAATTTCTAAACAAGCATACAAATAATTGGACTGATTTCATTGGAGCGTTTTAAAGTGCATTGGCCTCTAATGTTCTAGTGAATTCACCAGATATGTAAAGCTTGTAATCCCTAACTACAAAGTTGTAGTAGACTTAAACCTGCTCAAACTTTTGGTCAAATGTTTAACTGTGAAGGCTGAGAAAATGTTTTAAAATTGAAATTTTAAGTTTAATTTCAAAAGGCAATGATTTTCAAATTGTAAGAGCCTTTTAATTGTACATCATGAACTTCATCATGAATTGTAACAAGCTGACCTGTTGGCCTTTTTGTTCACTGTTTTGCTGGTTGGAAATAACAGTAACAACTGTTATGAGTGTCCCCAGCAAATTTTGTCACATGTAGCTAGTTGATGGATTATGAGATTTGGCCATAATGTTAGATGAAAATTTTAGCTGCTGTCTGGATAATGTGCTCTCTGGTCGCCAATACCTATTTACACTTGGCAGACAGTATAATGTGTTTTTTTATCTGTGTTTTTGTTCATTCTTTGAAGCTAAGAGTAGCTCACAAGCAGCTAAAATGATGTCCAGTAGCAATAGTGGCCATTAGGTATTAAAATGTTTATATTGTGGTACCATGTATTGATTTAAGAAGCTGTTACATAAATGTAATGACACTAATACTTAAAAAAAAACCTCTTATCGTACCACCTATATGATGCCTTTCAATGTGAGCTACATATTTATTTCTATACAATATCTGAGTTTTACCTTTCCACATACCTTAATTTTATTTATTTATTAAAAAACCATGACCATGATATGTACTGAGTGAGATATTTTACAGCAATTTTTTGTCACTTTTTGGCAGCAAGAACAACAGATATTGATATGTACGCATAAGCTAATATTATGCAATATATCAGCATAGCTCTAATTCTTACATATATATATCACAGACTTAGAAGTATAATGTGTAGGCCATTAACTTTTAAATCTGACCAGCTATGACTGATAAACCAAATAACTGACCATGATAAAATGACCCTTACCTGGTTTGTCATTGTAATTGAAATTTTAATTTGTAGCACACTCTTTGCTTGAGTATATATGGCCTTACAGCTATGGTGCAACTCTGTTTTTAGAATACACTTGAGGAATCCTCCTGATGGTGTGTGCCTCACTGTGGAGAATATGTGACTATCAGGATTATACCGCTTCAGCCCTCTGGCCTAGTGCACACATCACACTATGCTACATAAAATCCAGACAGGACACACTCTCACATCAATCTGTATCTTCCCATCCATCTCACTACTGTGTAATCGGCCTTATTTGACCTGAGCTGAGGGGGGTCAACAGGGCAGACAGATGTTTTATGATAATGGTTTATGTGTGTGTATGTTTGTGTGTGTGTTTGTGTGTGTGTGTTTGGGGGGATGGTGCTAGCAGGCTTACTCCCACTCTGTATTTTTTTTCTCTTTTTTTCCCTCTTATATTGCTTCTTCCTTTATGGCCCCAGGTCACATCAGTTGCAATTAATCCACCCTTTCTCATTGCTGATCCACTGATCTTACATTAAGGAGAGGGCTTTATCTCATGGCATGTGTATTAGTGTGTGTGTGTATGCGTGTGTGTGTGTGTGTGTGTGTGTGTGTGTGTGTGTGTGTGTGTGTGTGTTTGTGTGTAAATGCAAGATAGAGAAGAGTACTTAACCCTGATCTCAATCTCTAGGAGCAGTGGGGAGTGGGATGGGTGACGGGTTACTGTCTAACAATGTGTTCACACACATTTGTGAACCCAGACATACACACACGCACGCGCAAACAGATATTCACACATTAAAATGAGCCTTTCTTTAAATTTTATTGCATTGACTTGTTATTTCATGAACATAGATGTTATTTCATGAACATAGAAAAAAAAAAATAAGTCACTGTGGCATTTGCAATATTTTATGTTCCCTGCTAAGACCATACTTAGTAACTCCCCCTTTAGCACACAGCTTGCAAATGCTTTCTGTAGCAGCTAAGTGTCTTTCTATTCTTGATTTAAAGATTTTCGAGTTCTGAGATATTTTTAGCCTGTCTTCCACACACAGCATGTTTAAGTGATGGCTTCTCCAGTCTACATGTTGAAGTGTCCTTGGGCAAGATACTGAACCCCAAACTGCCTCTGATGGTTGTTCCATCAGTGTGTGAGTGTGTGTGGATGGTAGAAGCACTCTATGTGTAGAAGTAAATGCTGTATGACTGTGTGTGTGTGAATGTGGCTTCCATTGTGAAGAGTGTTGAGTGGTCGATGAGACTAGAAAAACTATATTAGTGCAGTCCATCTTTTAAGTTTCACTTTCTTGACTGAGTGCAGGACATTTGATTCCTAGAATCTGCTGATATTGGTGGAATCTGTTCTTCTCTCTGTCTGACCAATGTTCAATCTTTTTTTTTTCTCCAAACAAACCTTTGGTGATTGTGGCTAAAGATTTCAATTTTAACTTCATCTGTCCACAGAACTTATTTCCAAAACTAGTGAGTAGAGAAATGCATCATCTGATGCCTGCTCTGTTTACCTAACTTACCACGTCTGTTTTTTATTGGAGCTTTAGCCTATATGAATGTCTGCTAAATGTCATATCACTGAATTCCATAATACGTGCATGAGGGGCACTGTCAAATTCCCATTGAGTTTTGGTTAGATTTTTTATTTGAATTTAAAAAAAATGTATTCATTTATTTTTTTGCTGTGGCAGCAAAGATTTTGGTGTGGCAGGCCACCACGCAGAAATGTTCCCAGCAGAAACACTGGGTTATATAGTTCAAAGCAACCAAACTGCCATGTCCATGGGGTGCCCCGGTGGCTCACCTGCTAGAGCCTGTACAACTTGGGCTTAGTCCTTACTGCTGAGGCCAAGGTTCAAGTCCCAGGTCAAGTCTCTGGCCATTCTCTCTCTTGCTCTCTCACTCTCTCTCTGCAACTTTCCTGTCTTTCTCTCTGACTATGAATATAATAAAGGCAAAAAAAGCCCCAAAAATACATTTGAGGAAAAGCAACCAAGATATAAAAAGTGTATCTTAAAAATGTGGCTAAAACTAAACTTTGAGCTTTCAGCAGACAACCACAACACTGACATATGCACAAAGGGGATATGACAACAATGACGTGTGTGTCTGTGTGTGTGTGTGTGTGTGTGTGTGTGTGTATAACTAACTGTATAGCGAATGTTCCAACCAATTTCCGCCTATCACAAGGCCTATAAAAAATCCCAAGGCCAATAACCCCCTCGAGGCTCATAATTCACACTTAATTGTCTCGTACTTCTGTCGGGTCCGACATCACTGCTGCTCACAGTATGCCAGGCTGGATGTCAAACCTTCCACTTTTCCTGGAGTCTCATCTCCTCACACACCCTCTCTTTCTTGGCCCCTATTAGAGGAGGACATCGCAAACCTCCTCCTTTTTCATCTCTACACCCGATGTTATCACAGGATGACGGCAGAAAGTGAAGGAAGTGAAACCAACTTTCATGAACCTCACAGCAAAAAGAAAGAAAAAAAATCTCAAGGAATCCGGTGACAGACTTCCAACTCACAACCCCCTGGAAGTCCTATGTAATGAGTGTTTTAATGAGAGCCCAGTCTGTTTTTAGCCATGTTTGTTAATTAATCAGTATGCATGTCGTGCCAGCAGATGGCAGTAAGGATAAGGTGCCTCTGGGGAAAAAGCTAATAGGGTAATAGGAAGGGGAGGAGAAAGAATGACGGAACAGTCCCCAGATTGCCGACAGGTGACCTCTGTCACAATATGGCAGTCAGGGCGTTGTAGTACATGCTGCTGAACTCACATGGTCATGAAAGGGCAGGATTTG
Organism: Trachinotus anak; assembly: GCF_046630095.1. NCBI lineage: Eukaryota > Metazoa > Chordata > Actinopteri > Carangiformes > Carangidae > Trachinotus > Trachinotus anak. The sequence goes on along the minus strand of NW_027273870.1, from coordinate 7,779,156 downwards.
CATGTGTGTAATACACACACACATGCTGGAACATGTACACAAACAATGGTCAGAAATACACATGATCATGGAATACACATGGATACCAAGCACGAGTACTGTACAGGGAACCTGCTCTCCCACAGTGGGGCCCTTCACTGTACTGGTTTCCAGACCAGTGTAAGGGAGGGGGAGAGGGGTATTAGTGCTGCTGTGGGGCCCCATCATGCAGACGGACAGGGCCCAGCACATATGCTGACAGAACATTATACGTCTCTCTCCACCTCCCCACGTAGAGCCCAGCCTGAGTGCAAAGGGGCCCGAGCGGAATATTAATGTTCCCAATTCAATTTGTAGGAGCCAAAGCTACTTCCTGGATGAGCAGTGTCGACACTTCTGTGTAATGGATGACGAGCATGCAGGGATTGTGTGTTGCTGTTCTAATAACGAGGTAGGAGAAGAAAATAAAAGCGCTGCTAAACTACGGCCTGTGGTGTTGTTGCAATCTAGTCCTCCTACAGTATCTGTGCTGAAAAAAATGGTACTTGTTTTATTTCTTTTCTATTGGGTTTTGAGTTCAATACATACAAGGTCTACACAGGTTTGTCCAGCTTGTAGGATGCAACAAAGCCTTGCACTCTGAGCCCCACATAAAAGCTCTCTTGTTCTCCTGCCTCCTTGACCTTTGTATCAGCTATTACCAAGCTAACTGTCAGCAACTGTGCATTTAAACCTGACACAGAAAATCACTATATGCTATGACAAAATATTCTGGATCTTACACTGAATCTGCATTCACCGATTTCATCCTCTTAAATCATGTAAAACTTGTTAGCAAACATTTGCTTATTTATACACCTCGCAGCTTCATAGCCAAATTAGCATTAATATGGACTCTTGTTATTGTCCTCCTGATGGATATAAGTCCAATATTTGCCCTCATTTCAGCTGTATTTTGGTTTCCAGAAACTAAAAAAATTGACTCTTGAGCTGCTAAATGTTCTGCTCTGGTGCTGGGTAGGCAGAATACAATGTATTATCCAGTGTTTTTGCTTTAAAAAGCTGCCTGCTGCCAGAAACAATGCTGATTAGAGTGGTAAGACTGAACCATGCAGTAAAACTGAGGGACATAACAACAAATTAAAGACCTGACAGATGCTAAAAACCTCAGTGGAGCTGAGGGGAACTGCAGAGTGGGGTAATAATTTTCCATGGGATTGTCATTGTGAGCGACACCTTTCACATCACATACAGTCACTTGATCAAGGTAAGCTTCCAGGTGGTTGGTGATACCAGCTTATGCATGTATCCACTGGGGTTAGTTGCACAAAACACCTTAAGTTAAGATTTTCCTTTTAAGGTTTCCTTAAAATGTTTAATTAAGTGTTTACAGTTTTCTCCTTTGTCTTATACTAAAGGAATCACTTAAAGTCAATTAAACCATTGCACAAAAGATCTTAGCGACCAGAGGAAGGAAAAACTAAAGGTACCTCTGATTCTATCATAACTGCAACATGGGTGCAGTTTTGGTGATAAATCAAGAAAATGAACAAAGCCCAAGAAGAATGGAAGTGGAACAATGAGGCTTTTTTTTTGCATTACAGATCTGACCAGCAGTCAGTTTATGATTTGTCTGCCTGTCTGGAGTTGGATCATTCTATCAGCTCCATCCCCATTAACTGGTGCTCTACACTTTCATGCTACAGATTTTTCTGGTCAGGTATAGTCGAGGTATTTCATGTCCACAGGTGAGCAGTAGGCCGGGTCACTCACCGGGTCTAAACTCTCCGACCATCTGCCAAACACTGTGGTGCAGTTCCTGTCAAAACAAACATGAGGATGAGATAACAGCGCACCGCTTTAATGTTGCTGGCTTCCCAAAAGTGATAACAGTTATCACAAGCTAATGCCAGCAAACAGTGAAACAGTAGAATCTTAGAGCTGTAAAATCTGTAACTGCTGTAAATGACTTAATTTTTTTCTTAACTAAGGAAACATTTCAAGAGATTCTGTGCAACACAATTTCCTGGCACTAATGCACAGCAAGTTCCCAGATGCTGCTTTCTCCCTTTGTGAAACAGAAAGCTACTAAAACCATCCAGAAATAGATGAATGAACCGGGTGATAGAGTTTAGATCACTGATTCATTTACATCAGTTTATTTCACTGCCACAGGGGAGGGTGCTCCAGCCCTTGTTTTGAAATGAAGAATGAGTGAAACACAAGCAAGGGACAACAGGTAAAGGCTGACAAGATGAAGTGAGAAAAACATCATGTCACTCCTGTGATGAAGTAAATTAAAGTGATTGTGCTTCAGACACTTTAGATTCAGAATCATTTTTACAATACTTCAACAGTTTACTGAAGCAGATAACATTGATTCTTTTTAATAGAAGACAGTTCCAGATCAAGTATTTTTGTTGTGCAATATTCTTGTTTTTCTTTTTTTTTTTTAAATTACTTTCTTTATTGTGTTATTGTGCCTATGATAATATAGTATGTGATACATTAAAATGCTCTAAAATATGCTGCAAATACATTTTATTATTTCATCATTATAGACAGTAAACAAGATAAAAAATAAATAAATAAATAAAAAAAACCTTTGATATCTATACAAACCAAATAAAAAAGCAGTTTGAACACGCTGAAATGTCTATGTGTATTATATACCTGATTGGTTTTACCATACAGCATATCACTGAGTAACCAGCTGAGGCACATTGTTGTTCAGACTGTATAATGAGTGTATAATGTGCTGTATATGTTCATGAGTGCTTAGCTTGAAATAGCATTTTTCAAATTATACAACTCCACAAAATGCTGTCCTTATGTTCTCTGGCTCTCTGTCTCTCCAGCCCATGGTGCTCTCTGGCTTAGCGCTCGCATTTAATCCTGCATTTTAGCTGACTGCCTTTCAAGAGCCCAATCTGAGGGCTGAAAAGCGACTCACCCTCTCTTTTTTGTTTGGTTCAGCGGGAATTGGGGCAGTTCTCCACATGGCAGTGGGGCACACATACATGCAAAAATAAAGGGTTACTTATCCTGGTGAGAACCTAGAGGGCAGTTTGGGGAAAAAAATATTGATCACAGTTTCAGTGTAACAATTTTAAAAGGTATGAAAATCCTGCAAAACACACCAGCTGCCTTAGTGTCACACTGAAACTGACCCTTCAACCCCCATAATACTTTTAAGTATTGCCAAATTCAAACCACAGGAAATACTTTTTTTCTGAAAGCCACATTGCCATAAATAAGCAGAACAAGTATAAATACATTTAGAGGACAAAGATTATCTGGGATGTAGACGTCATGTTATCCCGAATTACAGAAAGCTAAGGGGAGGAGGGGTGGGAGGTAGATAACATTTAGCTTATCCCCATTGTAGAATCGTAGACTTGGCTAGCCATCCAGCTCCACTTAATAACAGTTTAGGCTTGGTGTTTCCATGACAACCAGTACTTGATTGCTTGCCCTAATCTTCTTTAATGTGGCTTAATGCTGTTTGTATCTCTCAACATTTTGCTTTCGTCTCTCTCTCCCTCTCTGTTCAGGCAGCTCTCCATGCAGCAGTGCAGGATGAAAGATGTGTGTGACGTAACGTCAAAGAACTCACAGGAAAGGAGGCATTTCCTGCTCGACATCTGACATTAAGATGGCTTCCACATATTTAAATGCACTTTTCGTGACCTAGTTAAAGCCTGTGTGTGTGATGCTGGTAGAACTATTTACTGGCAGCAGTGTAATTCTTCATAGTGAACATATAGAGGTTAGAAATAGCTTTGGAAAAAAAATAGCTTCGTTATCTTTTTCCCCTCCTCCACCTTTCTCGCGCTCCACCCACGGTTCAGCTCCCTCTCTCCATCTCTTTCTCCAGCTTCTTCTGTCTGCCCAGACTTCACAGCTCCTCTGAGACTCGTGCAGTTCAGTAGTTGCTCCTGTCTTCATCCATGCCCACACGGAACCTAACAGGCTCCAAGTTGTACCAAGATAAAGCGATCATATCATTAGTGGTCATCATGGTGACTTGGAAAACGTTGAACAATGCGTCCGACTTTGTTGTGATCAAATTGCAGCATGTAATATATCAGATGTTTTGCAATTAACCACAGAAAGCAGCACCTAAAGGTATAATTAAAATGAAATTGAGCCTGCCAATCTTTGCAAGGACCTCAAGGTATGAATGCTGAGATATTAAATCAATACTTCTATCTCTGAAAACACCCATCCAATCTCACTGACACCCTCTAGAACTGATGGATGGAGCTATGTACTCTTCATGCAAATCAATATCTTACCTAATTCAGTAGACCACAGAGAAAAAAAAGTACATTGGCATAATATCTGTATCAGGCTGCATTACCAAATCCATCATACATACATAACTGCACAAGCCAATACACAATTATGACAAGAGGTTACTTCCATTGCCAATGCAAATGTCATTTTGTTAATTTGGACGTGAATATATCTACATTAATCATGTTTTTTTTTTTTTTACTACTCAAATTCAAGGGTAGTCCACACTGTGATAAATCAGCCTCCTTCAAGCAGAGTAGGTCACAGCATTCTCTCTTTAAGTATTTGCTGGACAGAGGAAGAATGACTCAGGTATAAGCAAAGGACACAGCCTTTCCAGAAAGCTATGCAATTCCTAAAGGTTCTAACTGCGTCTTAACAAAACTGTTTTCCTGTGGTTGGAGTTGCAATATCTAAGAGTTTAATCAGCTCAACAAAAAAATATGGAACTGTGCTTTACTGGAACAAGGTAGTTTGTTCTTGAACTTGGAATAGTATGGGTGGAGGGTGAATATATTCTCAACCTAAAGGTCCACTTGCTAGCTTTTTCTGAGCTTGAATCCACCTCTCATAACCATAGACTGTATATATAAATGGATGCAGGGGATAACTCCATTGGTTGCAAGAAGAAGTCAGATTGTACTGAAGTCAATGGGAAAATGCCCCTACTACTCACTTCATTTATTACCTCAGTAAACGTTTTCCTAATGAGTTTATGGTCTCAATCGCTAGTTTGAAGTCATTGTCATTGTTTAAATTTTGGTCCCATTTAGAGGAAAATAGACGATAAAGCAGGGTATGCATGAAGGCGTGGGTACCGCGTGATAGAGAGACTGTATTACACACAGCGACCTGCCTGACAATCAGAACAGAGTACAGAGCAGGTCAGGTCCACCCCTCACTCCTCCTCAGCTCCACCTTCCCGTACAAATATGGTTTCTTCTGGTGTAAAATTTAGAACTTTATTAGAGTGATGCGTTTCAGCTTGTGGTCTTCAACTGGGCCATCACAAAACATATCACAAGTAACATTTAAATAGGGTAAGTATGAGACAGAAAAAATATAGAACAGCTAATCATATATAAATACATACATATCTGCCAATGGGGCTGGAAACCACTGTAATTAATCGAACTGAAAGATGAGTTCACATGTGAATTTGCTACAGTTATGTAATGGAGATATTGTAAATAACAAGCTGTCCATGGTCTTGAATTATAGAAATACGAATTCTTTATTTTTTAATTTTTGAAGATTAGAGATTTCCCAGAACACCCCAAATTGGGCATGGACATCAAACTATCAAATCAAAATAGTTAAACTGAGGTTCAAAGCTCACAAAGCACATTTAGTAGCTGCTCTGGAGCTACTGATCATCACCAGATGGAGTTTCACCAGTTGTTACCAGCTGTGGCAAGTGTGTTCTCATCGCAAGATGGTCTGTAGTTATAGAATTGTAAATGTTCATATTTCCATTTTCTCTGACCACTGTACCTAAAAGCTGAGGTTCAAAGTTTATTTTTGACATCAGAAAATACAGTAGAGAAATTCTCAGTGCAAAGTCAGTAGCTGTTCTGGAAGTTTTATTCATATGACATGATCTATGGTATCATGGCATAATGCAAAAAGCCCACTTCAAAGTTAGTGATGAATTTCAATGGTAGAGCATTTTGGTTTTATCTTTAATATTCTCTAAGTTTCAGCCTACTATCACTAACAACATGTAGATTGGATTGAAAACTATGGAAAGTGGTAATTCTACATCATTGTCACTGAGGACTCTCTTTTGCAGGCATAACACATGCCTGTCATTAGAAAGCTTGATTGAGCAAATTCAGTAAAATTGAAGCTAAGATTAGATTAGGTTTTATGGGGAATATTTTGAAATAGACAAATGTTCTAGACAATGACTAATGCTGCTGTGTATCTCAAGGTGCAGAGTTGGAAAATGTTACACATAGGAATTTCATATTTATATTGTGCCAGAAAAACACATACTGCATGCAGAATGGAAGTATCTGCCTTTGATTACGTGACATATATCACAGGAACCAGCTGTCATAATGGACTCATGCACGGTGATTGGCTACAGATCAAAGCTTCTCAGTGGAGTAAAGGATCCTTTGCAAACAAGTCGCGCTGATGCCATTTAATGACAAACCATAAATATCAGCACATAGCAACATGCACAGACAGAAATTAAGAGTATGAAAAAAGGTAGTCAGATGGGTGTTTTTTTGCTCAACACACACAGACACACACATTCAGGAGGCACCCCCTACCCTCCACATGCGCGCACACACACGCACACAGTGCAGCTGTGATGCTGGCAGAAGTGTTAGCCCAGCTGGCAATGTGTGCATCTCAATGGCATACCGGGGTTCTGTTGAAATTATGGATGTGCCAACAGATGTTTGGCAGTGATGTTATGGGTGTGTGTCACTGTTTGTATGTTTATTTGTGTGTGTATGCGTGTTGCAGGGGTGCACTTTTGTTTGTTCTTGGCTCTGTGTGTGTGTGTGTGTGTGTGTGTGTGTGTGTGCATGTGCATGTAATTTTATGTTCATATGTCTATGGCTTTGAGAGATGCAATTATGTATGCATGTGTGTGTGTGTGTGTGTGTGTGTGCGTGCGTGTGTGTGTGTGTGTGTAGCCCATGGAGATGAATTAGAGGAATTTAGAATTTATGTGAGTGGTTGAACATGTGAAGCCGGCAGTGGTTCTCTTTGCAATATTGATAGTGCATTGTAACAGGAAGCAAGTGAACCCTTTGGCGGAATAAAATAAAAGAGGGGATAAAATAAAGATAAAGAAGGAGAAGGTGATTAGGCAAAGACAAAAAGAAAGTAGAGGCAGTGAAAAAGTTTGACAGAGGGATTGAAGAGGATGGAAATGGAGGAAGTAAAGTGGAACAAGGGTGTGGAGAGGTGGGATCATAATGCAGAAGGAATTAGAGAGACAGGTTATATAATTTTACTGTGCTTTTTTTCCAAAAGAGTACAAGGGTAGCAAAAAGATTCAGGCTGAATCTAGATGAGGGAAACATGGATGAAAACTGAGCTATGTCAGGCATCCAGGGAGGGAGTCACAAAAATGCAAAGAGACATTAGAGAAAACAAAGGTATAGCTAGGTATAAGCCAGGCATATGGCACTAGTGATTCTTATCACAATCACAATATCTAAATTGAAATATGATTTTTTTGTATATATCATGCAGCCCTAGTGTTTGCAGTGTGCGATTTGTGAAAAATCATATCAATCATAAGTCCAGATTAGAATTTCTTTCCCGGTCTGACTGTGTGCCTTGTCCTTTCCTAATGTGGCCTCACCGGGGATGCTAAGGTTAAAAGTTCAACCCTTGCAGTGCTATGGATAGTGCCACTCGGCCAGGCATGCCAAAACACTCATTTATGAACTTCAATATTTAATAGAAAATAATCTCAAAATGCGAAGCACAATGTGCTGTCAACTCCTATTGTCACAGAGGCGTGAGTGCTGACAGTGGAAGTCCATTTCTGATGTTGTTGTTACTGTGGACTGTTCCATAGTCAGAAAGGCCATCAGGGGCAGCATGAGAAATCCTGGTGGGCTGCAACATCAGTCAGCCAGTGAAAAAAAAATCAGACACGCCAGCAACTGGAAATGTGACAATACAGTATGCTTAGGCATGTCAGTACAGCAATACATGAGAAATGTTACAAGGATTCTGTCCACTGAAACACTAGAGGGCTTTTAATTTGAAATGGCTAGGGAAAGTGTTGATTTTGCATTATCATGTAATGTAGTAACTTGGATCAATATGAGGCATCCTACTTACATACCAGTATGATCAATTATATACACTATATTGCCAATAGTATTCACTCACCCATCCAAATATTTGAAATCAGGTGTTCCAATCACCTCCATGGCCACAGGTGTATAAAATCAAGTACCTAGGCATGCAGACTGTTTCTACAAACATTTGTTAAAGAATGGGTCACTCTCAGGAGCTCAGTGAATTCCAGCGTGGTACTGTGAAAGGATGCCACCTGTGCAACAAGTCCAGAAATTTCCTCGCTCCTAAATATTCCACAGTCAACTGTCAGTGGTATTATAACAAAGTGGAAGCGATTCGGAATGACAGCAACTCAGCCACGGAGTGGTGGGCCACGTAAACTGACGGAGCGGGGTCAGCGGATGCTGAGGCGCATAGTGCGCAGAGGTCGCCAACTTTCTGCGGAGTCAATCGCTTCAGACCTCCAAACTTCATGTGGCCTTCAGATTAGCTCAAGAACAGTGCGTAGAGACCTTCATGGAATGGGTTTCCATGGCCGAGCAATTGCATCCAAGCCATACATCACCAATGCAAAGCATCGCCATTGGACTCTAGAGCAGTGGAGACGTGTTCTTTGGAGTGATGAATCACACTTCTCCATCTGGCAATCTGATGGACGAGTCTGGGTTTGGCGGTTGCCAGGAGAATGGTACTTGTCTGACTGCATTGTGCCAAGTGTAAAGTTTGGTGGAGGGGGGATTATGGTTGAAGCTGTTATAGCTGCAAAGGGTGGACCGACGTCATATTAAACCCTATGGATTAAGAATGGGATGTCACTTAAGTTCATATGCGAGTCAAGGCAGGTGAGCGAATACTTTTGGCAATAAAGTGTAAATCAAACAGAGGTAGTTAGATATAAAGACCTGCCTCTGATAAAGGTATGTTACCTTCTGCAGTTGAGGTAAATCAAGGCCCCAGTCACTATTTGAGGAAATATGGTAGTTGAAAATGGTTGTGCATCCTCTGTAAATGCCCCCCTGATGACGAAACAGGAACTGTTTGTGCCACATTATTTGGCGCAAATTATTTCACTTGTCAATGGGAATAATCCAATACTCTCCCGGCTGACCAGTGGTGTCACTTCAACCCACAGACATTTGCGGATGTAGCTCTGGCCTGTGGATGGTCCAGCCAGAGGGTGTAAAATGTAATGTTAGAAGCTGAAAAACAGTAACTGATGCTTCCCATGGCGCAGATGTGATGGCAGCATTTACTACTGTGCACTGGTTTTTAACATGTAATTATTAAAACCTTTCCTCATCATCGCAGCACCAGACCACCCCCTGGCCTCACTTCTTACAATCAAATCAGCAGCACACTCTTCACCTCGCTGCTGTCATTCACTTCCAGCATGCGCTGACAAAAATGACAGGCACAGCAAAGCACAGAGGGAGGGAGGGGAGGAAAGAAGCCCAGGAAAAAAAATGAGAAGACTTGATGGGCGAGATGAGAGTAAAAAGGAGTTGGGGTTGCTGGGGAGTGGGGAGGGGTGGTGGTGGGGCTATACACTCAAAAGAGAAGGATGGAGAGGTTGGAACAGACGGAGAGAGCATGCGGTGGGGAGGTGGAAAAGGGAAGGAAGGATCTGAAATAACGTGAGTGCGAAGGAAGAGAAGCAACATCTGCAAGTGAAGCCGAGGAAATCAGGTTTACAACAGTTTGGAACTCGGAGGAATGCTGAACAGCAGAGGGCTGCAAAGGAAGCAGAAGATTGGTGAGAGATGAAGTGTGAACGAGCGAAGCTGACAAAGAATCGGAGTGAGAGCGAGGGCGAACGAGAGGAGCCAAAGGAGACAGACACTATTGCCATAATTGAAGATGAGGATGAGGTCACTGCTGGGTACATGGTGTGGCTTTAATAGCCCAGAGAGTTGGCTGGCGTCCCATCGGCCCTTTAACTCTGCATTAAGCTGATTACCCCCACATTTAACCAAAAATCACCGCCCACACTTGGTTCTCGCCTAATATCACTTTAACTAAAACATTTTTCAGGGTGGGGTGGGGGCTTGAGGGCAAGAGAGAAACAGAGAAAAAGAGAGCAAAGGGCGTAGCCTGAAATCCATTTCATTTGTGCTGTTCTACCCCAAACTCAAAGCCAGTGATTTTTGTGCACTTCTCAGTAATACTTTTTTAAAAATGCTATTTATTTGTTTATTTTTGAGTGCTGTAAGTGGGCCACTTGAATTATACATAGTGTGTGTAAGCACACAATGTTTCCTGAGATGAATGGTTGACTTGCTGAACCACTCTGTGCAAGGGCTGGGTGCACTAGGTTTTAATACCAATAATTGCAGCTTTTGGTGAATGACTCATTGTTTTAATGCAGCTGTGGTTAACATCACAATCATCAAAATTATATTCCTGTTCCTGTTTATTCAAAGTGACAGACAGAATGCAGCTTAACAACACACACAGACACACAATTGTCATTGTCTTTGCACACTCACATCCAGAGGCCTAGGAGAGAGAACTTGTGACCTCAATCATCTTTATTAACCGAAGCGATTAGTGGATTGAAGTTGAGTCAGTGCAATTTCTAAACGGAACAGTTCAGACATTAGAGGATGCATCCACAATCTAACATGCAATCTGACTGACTCAAAAGCTGAACATTATCACAAAAAATGTAATAGGAATGGGTGAGCGGCTTTATGCCATATAAAAGCCGGAAGAAAAGCTAATGGCTATCAATGAAGCCATCAAACTTTACCAGCCCTGTATCACAAAAAAGATGTTATTTAAGCACCACAGACTTAGTTTATTTTCTTCTTTTAATGGACTTTAACTGCTGTTAAGATTATCTTAAATTAAACTTAAATGCTGTCTGGTTTTATACCTTCCGTGCTCCTAATGTGTTATTTCCAACTTGCATACTTATTCTAGGATTTTACACGAGTGACCTATCCCGTCCTGCTCTTTAATTCATTCACTAGTTACGCTAAAACAATTAGTTGATTGATCAATTGGTCAAATTATATGAAATTAATCAGTAACTATTTTGATAATCAATCATTGTTTTAAAGGGGCTATGGGTGTGGGTGGTGGTGATTGCTGCTTGATAGTGCTTCAGCCATCATTACGTTACAAAACAAGAGGTCATAATGCGCCCTCTGAGCAGCACTACGTCTTCAGGGCAGATTGGAGGCTACAGTGAGTCTCTCTCGGAAAGGGACCAGACGGGCGAGCATGGGTTAGCGGGCTCTGTTGATACTGTCTTTGGTTGTTCTGTCTTGTTTCTTGTTATCCAATGTATAGTATTTACATTCGGTAATTACCTCCCTCTATAGTATATCGTTTTTATTGTTAGTAGTGGTGTTGTTCTTTTTGCCACTTTACACAACATGAGTTAACTTGATTAAGCAAGAAAATAATCATCAATCATAAAAAAAATAATTGTTAGTTGCAGTCCTAATAACAAGCACTTGATAGATTAGTTACAGTACTGCAGAATTGTAGTTCACACATCTATTGACAGATATCAAGAAAGAGGGATGTCCAGGCTATGGACACTGCATTCCTTTGAGGACAGCAACAAGGACACTAGAGCGTGTATTCATTCTTACAACGTGAACACACCAAAAAAATATATAGTGCAAACAGAATGATTTCAAACACAACCCCCAGCCATATATTGGGCAGAATAGATACATCTTGGACTGGCTCTGCATGTCACCAGCCAATACATGACAGTATGCATATGTGTGTGTTTGTGGATACTTAAACATGACTGTACAGTAATGTGTGTGACAGAGGCCCTGAGTATGTGGGTATCAGGCTTCCTTCCAGTACCCCCCATATCTGGTGCTCACACTTGGCTGAACCGGCAGAACCATCCCTGGTTACATGCAAGCCCCTGGTCTCTCTCCCTCTCTCTCTCTCTCTCTCTCTCTCTCTCGCTCTCTTTCTGTTATTCTCTCTCTTTGCCGCCACAGGATTAACATAGCAGGGTGGAAGCACTTCAGCTAAATCTCCCCTCCCCTGCAGCGCTCGTGCTGCTTGGACTGCTCCGGATCGAAGCTCACCACTCAGACGAGTCTTAGTACAAAGTGGTGTGTGAGAAACACATCTGGAGTGCACGGTCATGAGCCTCGTTTTAAACACGGGGAATATGCAGTACTGGCAGATTAACCTCCCCAGTGACAACAGCAAGTCTGACATGTTCACAACTTTGCCTTGACACTGCCATCCCTTTGACACTGTTGGAAATTCATCCCGTTGTGCCAGTTCTGTCATTTCCTAATAGCAAATTAGATGTGCCATTTTTTACCCTTTTTTCTCACCCATACAACCAATTACAATACAGGTTTATTTATTTATTTTGCACAGTTTCAATGACAGGATTGAGCTGCACGCTACCTGCCATGAGTGGTGATATCAATGCTGCGACCATACAGCTTTGACTCTACAGCCTGCTCATTCACATGCAGTGTACCAGTCATATCGAAATACATTCTTCGTCTACGTCCCCTTTCCTCATCTCTTTCTGATCCTTTGATATCTGCGTTGACTTCAAAGAGGTGGGCTGCAGCGTTACCTGATGCTAATAGTCCACATGAAAGAGAATCTGTATGAGGTGTGAGCGTCGGGGACTGACGGAGCCTCTTGGGGGGGACTCCCCTCACTTCTCCGTCAGCCCAGACAGTCTATTCCCCAGATTCTAGTTAGTGGTGACTTCTAAAAGACCTTCAGAGATGCAGGGAGAGATAGTGTGCACACACCGGTGGACTGCAGACCTTTTAAACATGAGCCACAGGACAGTGAAGGCCAGTTCAAAGGGATTTATGCTGCCTGTGCTCTAATGTGTTACGTGGAGGTGGTTTGGGTTGAGTAAGTTGACAAATATGAAGCGAGCTTCAGTATTAGGGCTTAGTCCAGTCAACAAGAGTCGAATCACTCCTCTGGGACAACAGGAATATTATAATTCAGGAGTACCATTTGAAGTGGTCCACTAGTTAGCACAGCCATACATCATCCTGCCAGACACAAGGGGTACTGAGGTTGAGACTGGCTACAGACTCACTCTGGGGAGATAGGACCTTATTAGCATGAAGATAACTCCCATGTGCAAGGATTTATTAAACCTAATATACCCTGTGATCTCACTGGACAGAGGCATGGTGGCCATCTAAATTTTCTCAGAGCAAATTAGTCATCCCAAACGGTTTGACAGCTAGATTGATCTAGCAACGTCCAACAGAGCCGGGGACCATTTTTAACCGAGGTCCACCAGCAGCTGCATCAGAACCAGAGATATCGACATTTTTATTCCACACATTCTTCTTCCTTGCCATAACCTGGTGCCTACCTTTACCCACAATGCAATTCAATTGCTAACAGTTTTGTTGGAGATTGGGGTGTGTTGAAGCAGTAGCAGCTGATGTAGCCTTGAGCAGCTGACCTCGAGCAGCGATGAGGAGCAGGCTGCAGAGATCTGGTAAACTTCTTCACTTCTCTCTCCACAACCCCAGATTTTTTTTTTTTTTTTTCCAAAATTTTAGTCTTTAATGCCCATCTACACTGACCCCTTTAACAAGAACAAGGACATTTGAAATTTTATCACTGCAGTGCTTGAATTAGATTATTCTTTTTTCTTTCTTTTTTTGTTTGTTTGTTTGTTTGTTTGTTATCATATTCTTTTGTTTGAATAACCACCTAGCCAAATGTACAATTACAGCCGACTGACTGGCAAGGCAGGAGCTCCGGTAGCTTTTAAAAACACTATGTGAGACCACCTGAAAAAAAAAAAAAAGGCTGTGTGATCCACTTTTGCTGTGTTCGGTCTCAAAAAAGAAACCAACCAATCTGGCAAAACAATCTAAAATAAAAAAAAAAAAGCAGTCTGATATTTGAAAAATTGTTTCAAACTGTGGCATTCAAAGAGGATCTGTTACTTAGGCTACCAAGCCTGGTTGGTATGGAAACCAAGTACTCATTGCTACCCCTGTCCTTAGGAAAATGAAAAGTTTTCAGACGGCTTCTGTTGTTAGGTGTGAAATAATAGCTAATACTGTAGAGGCACAGAGGACGAGATGAGAGGCAAAGGCACTGCATCAGATTAGACACCGGGAAGTTAGTTGTTGTAGTCTGGCCTGCTGATTTGGCCTGCTTAATTATTCACTCTCTTGAGTCATAACTCAGATCTGAACACACTAACATGATGCACAAACAGAATAAAGAATAGAATATTTTCATTTTCCTCTATGTCCATTTTAAAAGATCCATAAATCCTCTTAGAAATCATAGAAACAAAAAAACAAAACAAACCAAAAAGAACAAAAAACTCCTTCATATCTTGCCAGAAAATCATGATGTTTTTTAGTGTTTTTCACTATCAAAGTAATCCAATGGTCTGGTTAACACTGTGAAGAGTAACAGCTAATAGCTAATTTGGCATACTTTTACTGGTGCAAATGTAGAAAAATATGGTGACACTTAATCAATGCAAGTCGTTCTGGGAAAAAAAAAAAACAAAAAAAAAAACAAAAGAAAAAACTGTTATATTATATTTGTATTTAAGTAAACCCAAACAAATACTATATTTATAATGTTAAATGACATAAGTGTCTGATGCTACTCAGCCACATTGCCTTCTCAGTGCAGCTGTCACAAATCTCTCATTCACCAAAACAAAATTAAAAAAAAAAAACTTAAGGAGCATTAAAGGTTACCAAGGGTCCAGACCTCAGTTCCATAAAGCTGCACACCTTGTGAAATAGTGCTTTTAGCTGCTGCACTTTGTCTAGCATCAGCCTGTCGTCAAGGTCACTAATGACAAAGTCAAGCTGGCGTGTTTTGATTTCAGATCAGTGGCAAAACACCTAACCGTTCTGAGTGAAGGTTCAGTCAGGCCATTTCAGGATATTTCACGCAGAGAATATCAATAGTAAATTGTGTTTCAGGAAAGAAAAAGAAAGTATAAAGCAAACATTGCAAAATGCAATGAAAAGTTCATTGTATTTTCACAGCTTTCTCCCACATAGTTGTGGTTCTGAGGTTTGATTTGATTCCTAAAGTGCTGCGGCTGCCTAAACCTCCTTTTCATTTGACTCTAG
Organism: Trachinotus anak; assembly: GCF_046630095.1. Classification (NCBI taxonomy): domain Eukaryota; kingdom Metazoa; phylum Chordata; class Actinopteri; order Carangiformes; family Carangidae; genus Trachinotus; species Trachinotus anak. The sequence goes on along the minus strand of NW_027273870.1, from coordinate 7,764,007 downwards.
TCATTTGGAACATTTTCTCATTCAAACCGAAGCTTTGATTAAAAACAAAGGGCCGCTTATCTCAAAGGGCTGGGTTTCTTACCCCAGCCTTTGAAAACAGCTCGCAGCAAATTATGGTAAATAAGTGTACAAAAGGTTCTCTTTGTGTATATGCAGGTCAGCTTTCTTCAAAACGCTGGCCTACAATGGTAAACAACAAAGTGCTGTGATGCATGTGGGCACAACAAATAACACAGATCTCTGTCTGTGTTCTGTTTTTGTGTGTCTTTTCCCGCTGACTCGTTTCCCCCGCTTTACTTTAATATCAATCAGTTGCAGATGGGGAAACTAATAATTTCTGACAACTACTGATAGATGTCTAATCTCTAAGGAAAATGGACCTCTCGCAGGCGGCGTCAATGATACCAGCTTTTTCATGTTCCAAATTAATTCCTGAACGTAATAACTAGAGGCAGTTTGGAGAAAAGGGGATTTCATTTATAATTAAACAACACTCCTTAAGATGATGTTTAAACGACTCAAAGCTTTTGCCTATGAAGTTCTAACCCCTGGACAATCACATGAGGAAATAAGTGAGCCTGCTGAAAATATGTATGAGTATTCTCAGCATTCAAAAACATACAATTCCTGCCTTTTTTTCCCCCAGTGCTTTGTCTCCTCTTTATTCTCTTCTTAGAACTGTACTCCTGAAAATAAAAGTGCTCTCTTCTTGCCGTGGTTCTAATCACAAGTTCATGTTATCATTCCATTTCTCATCTGTGGAGGCAATTTATTTGGTGTCACACGATTGCACCCCAATTTCAGCTCATTCAAATGTTAGGCCTACGACATGGACTCTCTTGCAAAGGAGCTGCGGAGGAGTGCTCGTAATGGAATTTAAATCAAGCCACGTTCCAAGCCTAATTCTGAATATCAGGAGGATCAGTTTGAGATAATGACAGCCAGCGGTTTCTGTCCACACTGTTAAGCAGAATTTGTTGCCCTCTGCTAAAATACCTGCTTCTCGAGGCCCAGTTGCTGGGGCTTGCCATTACATTGCATCCAATTGCATCATGTTGAACCTCTTTGAAGTTCCAGTGGCACTTCTTACCCCCTTATTCAGGCTGAGCTTCCACTCCTTTGACCCAAATAACAAGACAATCCCAAAGACAAAAAAAAAAAAATAACAGAAGCAACTTGTGAACGTGATGCTGTTACAACGAGTCTGTTACAGTGTCGCACACAAGAGAGGGCCCATGTCACTCTATCAAGCACCTGTTTGTGGGTCTTGAATGACGGCTAAAGTAGAGTTGGTTTACAGTCATGTTCTTAAAAAGGCTGCGTTCAGATCTGAGACCTTTCACTTCTCTTATCTGTCAGTCATTAACTGCACACTCGCGTCAGGCTCCATGGGGATTTCGCTTTAGATGCTTTCTGTCTGTTTCTCTGTTGTTCTGTCTTGCTGTCTCTCGTCATTTCTTTATCTCACTCTATACATCATTTAATCCTCCCTTCTTCCCATATTGCACATCCCTCTCTATGTTTTTAATTGAGCAACTTTTCCCTCCAATCCCTCTTTCTTTAGACAACTTTTCTCTAACTCCTTCTCTCTGTTTTTTTTTTCCACTTCCTACCCCTCCTCTGTCGCTCCTTCCCTATCGCTCGCTCTGCGCACGTCCTCATGCTGTCTCACTCGGCAGAGCGAGACATTGTGTGCAGACGCTGCCAGTCTCCAAAGAGTGAAGTTGGCTAATGCATAGCAAACACTAACCAGCCAAACCAGGCATGCTTAACACAAAAGGATGGGCTTTCGTTTTTTTGTGCTGTGGCCAATACACTCATGCATTAACACCCTCCTTCACAGCTATACATTCCAGTAAGCCCTCAGTAGTTCGAACAGCTCAGGCCGCTGAGCTTTGTATTCAGTCAGGACCCAAATTATCGTCTTTCTCGCCAGGCGCCTTAATCACCCATAGGGACGGGCAAGCCGGAGTGAAGGATAGCATGAAAGAAACCTTCATCTCTCTCTCTCTCTCTCTCTCTCTCTCTCTCTCTCTCTCTCTTTCTCCCTCTCAGTATCTCGGACTCTCCCTCACTGTTATCTTCTATTTGCCCCTGAAGTCATTTCATATTCAATTAGGGGAAACCAAGGAAGCATTTGACATCGTTGAGCATGCAGGTCATTTGTTAAAAACGAATAGACACTAAGTGAAAAGGAAGTGAGACTGCTCTGTGAATTTAACGACACTTGGTGAGTCCCACAGCTTACAAGTGTGCCCCTGAAGTTGCAAATGAACAAGTCAGTCAGCAGCTGTGAGAGAAAATACATTTGGCTGTAGGGCTAACATACCTAATACCCTTATGTGGCTTTAATATTGACACTTAAAACTCAGCAACACTGAGTATATTAAAATGACATGGTTGTGCAAACTCAATCTTCAATTTCTTTCAGTCTAAGTTTTCTTTGGATTATTAGCATTGTATGTGTTGTTGATTGGTCCAGACTGATGTATCTCTTGACAAATATTCTAAACTTCCACATGAAGCCATCAAACAGAAGCCTGTGCTGATATGAAGCTACAAAATAGTGAACGATGGTGCAATCATGCAGGCCACAGAGGTTATGTCAGAAAGAGTCTTGTGACCTATCAATAAGAAACCTGAGAGTATGAAATGCACAATAGCAGGCTGATTTAAACAGGGAAATGCTATAACTATAACATTAATAATTCACCATAAGGAAAAAAAAGGAGGGGAAAAGTAAAAACCTCCGTACTATTACAGTTAATGGTCTTATTCGTCATCGCTGAGTGCAGGAGTGCTATTTGTTTCTCTTGTGGCACGCGAATGCTTGATCTGCTTGAGTTGGCATCCATCACTGCAAGCTGCCAGTCTTAAATAGGCTTTTGCATTATGACAAGGGTAATGCACACATTGGATGAGAGGTGTTCAACCTAAGACAAGGGCACCCGCAATGCATTGCAAGACATGTGTTCACATATGGAGGGATAAAGCATGAGCTGGTGCAGGAATCAAACAAAGTCTGGTGCTGGCAATATAGACAGCACACTATATGTCAGTGATACAGCAAATTGTTCCATTTCAGAAAGTGAGAGACCCAGAGGCTGTTAAATTGCCCATTTCATTATTGATAAGCATCACAGGCAGAAGTCAGTCTTCCTGTATGATTGACAGCTGAGTCTGAGCCACTGATTTTCCACATGAGAAAGGGAGGTGAGTAAAGCAATGTGGGACACGATGGTCTAATTTCACTTCAAACAGAGCCCTAGGTACAGGAAGACAGAGAAAGTGAATACATATCAATGTACCTTTGATAAAACGCAAGTAATTCAAAGTAATGCAAGTTAAAGAGCGGATTAGCTTTGCATAATGCCTCGCTGTGTTTGGAGGTGAAATTTATATTGGGGGCAGTGGAACGAAAAAACACATCCAATGCAATCTTAATGGAACTATTCTATTAAGAAGCAATCAGATGTAAACTGAAGCATATTCATAAGTAATAAAGATAAATAATTACGCCTCTGTGATTTCACTGAGCATTTTTTTTCACACATCCAATTATGAACAGTGGCAGTCTGTAAGTGGTTTTCTTCAAAAGAAAAAGACCTGTTTTCCAGCCCATATAGCGTGAGAATGGATATGAAGTCATTCCAACTCGCACACACAGATGAATACTTATTAGAGGGTGAGGAGTAAACACATGAGTATAATTCAGATCAGTTTTTGTAGCAAAACGACCCATTTATCTGTTCTCAAATGCACTAGAGATTTGCTTGTACTGTAAAAGTTATGTAAAAGCCTGAATTCAAATGATGCCAGAGTCTCGTGTCCAGCATGAAGAAGTAGAGGGCAGGTAAGCTACAGCGATGCTAGCGGGTCTGTGATGCTCTACTTAAGCACAATACTGCTTCGAGCTGAATGCTAGCATCAGCACGTTGTCACAATGACAATGCTAGCATGCTGATGTTTAGCAGGTAAAAGTATGTTAGCAATCTTTGTTTAGGCTACTAAGCAGCATGATAGTAGCTAATAAGCAAGTACAGTTGATGTTGATGAGAATGCGATTAACATTGGACAACTTAAAAATTTTGCAATAATAATGCTGCAAGATGAAAGGGATGACCCTAATTTCCAACCAAGCAATTTCCAAGCTGCTGCTCTGAAGTTAAAGATGACTTTACTTTGATTTTGGTTATATTTACATGTAAAATGATCACTCAGAGAGAGAGTCATGCTCATTAACATCTATGTCAGCTACACTGAAGCTGCACTGAAGATCCGCCAAAATCCGAACTTCCACTTCCTGTGAAACGGTTAATCTTCAATGGTGACTTCATGCTGCACTAGTAGAGGAAACTAATACTTAAATAGTCATATTTTGCCACCTTTCGAGCCATGCTATCAAATCAAACTGCTGTTCTCTACATAATTAATGGCCCATTGGTTTATACTTAATATTGATCCCTCAGTGTCCTGTTTCTCATCACATTTAAGATTTAATGAAACAATTTAAATGGACCTGTATAAGCCTGGAGGGGGAGTGATTATACCTTATGAGCCACTGGAAGCATTTTAATGTGAAAAAAACTGTGCAGCAGCTTAACAAAACGAAACTTTTACTTATAGAATTAGTGCACGATGCATAAACTAAGGGAAAAGTAAAGGCTATTTCAAATAAAACTCTGGTTCTTTCTGTATCTGAGGTAAATATAAACCTCATCTACTTTTCTTCAGCATCCACTATGAGAGCCAGGCAATGGCTCTGTTGTACTGCACTTCCCTCTGCCTCTCTTGTCCTGGCATGTTCACAGTAGTGGCCCAGCACCAGGCAGGTTTTATCTGCCTCCGTGTGGAGCACGCTGCCTCTGGCATAGAAGATCCGTCGGCATGTGTGGACTGCCAAGCCATTGCTGCCATTTGGTGTAAACACCAGCAGGAGCTTTGTCAAGGCCGTCCTTCAGTGGATATGTACAATTGCAGATGTGATGAGCATGGCAGGTTTCTCTCCCGGTCCCTGTCCATCTGACCCTGAACCCAACCAAAAGCTGCCTCTGACAATGAGGAAAACATGCTGGGGCCAGAATGAGAACATTTCTGCTTCCGTGGTCCTTCTCTCCTCATCACTGACGCAAGACATCCTGGTAGCATGAAAATGGACTGCTAAAGAGATCAGCATCTCCTCACTGCCTCGCAGATGTACAGTCTTGGCTGTTTTTGATTTCACTGACAAGGTTAAACAGCCAATAAAGTAGGAAATGCCTCACGTACTAGCCTAGTTATTTGAGGAAAATTCTGAATCTTTCAATAATAAATGTCAAATAATTCACTACATACTCTCTACTTAAAAATTCAGCCAAAGCAAACAGTGTGTATAAGCCAGAAAGTCTGCTTATTCAGGCAGATGGGTCCATTGCAATGATGGTAATTTGCTTACATAGTGATTATTAACAAAAGGGGTGACTAAACTGTGAAAACTGAGTGCATAATTTCAGACAAAAATGTTGATTCAGAATAAAAGTTCAGGGTAATATGTCTTGTGGTTTACAGTAGCAAGTTGTTCGTGGGAAAACACAGCAGTGAGAAAACATACTGGAGGCTGCACAACAGGTTGAGATGACCCCACCAGATGTTTCGCGTTCGTTCTCATATCCCCCCAGAGGAAACGCTGAAAACTCAGCGCACTGAAACACACACACACACACAGGTAGGAAGAGAGAGACGAGATCAAAAAGAAGAGTGCAGCAGTTAAAGAGATTCATGGTGCCAAGATTAAACCTGGAAAAAACAAGATGTATGAGTTTACCATATGGTTTCATTGTACTGGCGGAGTCACCTGCGTGCTTGAATTGGAAACAGAATCAGAGAGAAACCCTCACACTAACTGTTTGTCACATGTTACAAATTGAACAGATCAGGCTTTGAGCTCGAGTGCAATTCTTAAAAGTTGAATTAGCCTTTCATTTGTGTACAGACATTTTATAGATTTATTTAGATATAAATTTCTCGTACTTGTACGTTAGTGCATCAGGGTGCTGTGTTTTATAATCTCTCTTTATCTGATTCAAAATTTCCTGCCTTGTTGTATGCTCAGGAGTGGCTGGAGAGACATAGTTTTAATGGAACTAAAGTACAGTGGTTCTCACTAATGCATGGAAATGGTTGTCAACAGGCTTTCAGCCGCTGCACCACAATTAGAGCTCTGTCACTAGCCGATGGATGGCTAGCTTCCAATCGCACTGAATTACAATGCTGTCAAGTGTCTCATATCACTTATGAGGTTGGCAGCACATATCCGTTCCCAAAATATCGGGGTGGGTACTGACACTGAACAGTTAATGAACACTGCATATTCAAAACCATAACTGGCAACGAGGTGAGTAAATGTCCACAACTAAAACTGTAACTAAACTAACGTTGACACAGAGACATCAAACATCTCATTCTAAACCGCCAAGGCACAGGTGACGGTCTTTGACGCGATGCATGAGGCAGTGGTCATCAAAACCCAGACCATCACTCAGGTGTCCACACAGACAACCTTCTTTGCTGGAGAACAACACAGTGATAACCTGTGCAAAAGACTGGAGCAGAGACTTCCTGAGGCGATTGAGGCTGTATATGGAGTGAGCAGCCAGATCATGTTGACGTTCTACTGGGAAAACCTATAGAGAATCATTATATATGGCATTACATCATGGTTTGGCAACCTGACAGTGCAACTGAACAGCAGCCTTACCAGTACAAACAAAATGGCTATGAAGGTAATAGGGAAGAAAAAATATGAACTCATACAGAGTCATGAAACAAGCAAAAAAAACAAAAAAAAAAACAAAACAAACCTCTGCCATCAAACCAGTTGAAGCTGTCCTTCATTGCAGCCTCCATCAGGTTGTTGAACTCATAATGCAACAGAGCAATGTGCAATATACACACAAGCATTTTACCAATTAAAGTTTCTTCTTAAAAGCATTGCGCTGTCATTGTCAGTGTTTATCTATTTGTTTTGTAAAGCAACTGTCTAGTGTCATGTAAAATGCTTCCTGTGGTTCTGTTATGTTGACCTCAAGGACAATGAAGTTGAGAGCAGAGAAATGTATCTCCTCACTTTTTTTTTTTTTTTCTCTTAACCCTCAATAAGGATGTCCACATAAAGAGCGGCTAACAAGTGTTAGTTTTAATAAAGCCATAACCGTAGCTCATTAACAACAGTGTGAGATTGCTGGCTCCTTCGAAACATGCTTTTTAATGACCCCCGTGGGACAGATCATCTGAATATGCAACAGTGATCTTTTTATGTAGAATCGTGCAGTCTCTAGGGCTTGCTGGAAATGGGTAACAACCACGCATGCACCTTCAGAACCCTCTCAACTCATACATGCGTGCAAACACACACACACACACACACACACACACACACACAGGCACGCTTACACAGCATTGCCTTGGAACACTTACTGCAAAATTACTAGACAACTGCATGGCTAACAAAGAAAGGTCTCCATGGAAACAAATCTCCTCTGGAATGTCATTCCCTTTAGCAATAGCTCGCACTTTTGACAATGTTCCCCTCGAATGACATTTTTATATGCTTTATGTATTTATCCGTTTACTTACTCACAGATTAAATATTTATTAATTCCAAGATAATCAATGGGCACCCTGGGTTACATCTGCAGTACTTGGGTCACGACATTATATATAGGGAGCAAATCAAAGTTCCTAAACATGAATTAGACCTTTGTGTGTTTAATAATAGATTCAGACAACAAGTGTGCACAGGCAGTGGGGGAAGCTGCATAATTTGATGCTTCATTCTCACACATATGTGGAGGTGGAGTCCAGTGCCACACTGTACACACACGAAAACGTATCTCCCCTCTTTATTTTCCTACCAAGACAAACCTGTTAACTTGTTGTAGTGGCCCATTTGTGTGCAGTTCTCACATGAAAGAGAGTTTAATACAACTGTGTGATGCCAGTTTGGCATGGTTTTTAGACTTGGCTCCATTTTGCAAAAAAAAAAAAAAAAAAAAAACCTTTGGAATAGAAGCACAAATGGCACATATCTCCTGTGTACAGAGGTATATAGAGGGAGTACAGACAGCCAGAGTGTAGGTGTAGTGAGTGCTCAACTCGACGCCTATCTCTAAATTCGCCACAAAGACTAACTATAATGTTCCAAGTTGGTATTGATCACTCTATCTTCTTATGCCAAAGCTTAAAAAAAGAAAGTGGAAAAGCTCAACAGCAAAAGGAAGCAACACATTCTCGGAAGAAAAAAAAAAAATATGTTAAGGCTGGATGAAGAGAAAATGTTTCACAATTTGTATACACATTGGGATCCATGCAGCTCTCTGTCTAAGCACTGTGCATATTGTCATCTTTGAAATGAACAATGCATTCAGAAAGTGTTCAAATCCTTTCAATTTTTTCACATTTTGTTATGTTGAAAAAAAAAAAAAGAAACCCAATCCACTCTCAGAGATGTGTCTACACCTTGATTGGAGTCCACCTGTGGTCAATTCAGTTGATGGGACATGATTTGGACACAGGCACACACACACATCTATATAATAATAATAATAATAATAATAATAATGAACTTTATTTGTAGAGCACTTTTCATACAAGAGATGTAGCTCAAAGTGCTTTACAATAAGAAATGAAAAGGTCTCACAACTAACAATACATATCAGAGTAAAACCAAGCCATGGGGAGGGAGAAACTCAGAGACAGGATTGTGATGAGGCACATATCTGGGGAAGGCTATAAAAAAACAAAAACAAACAAACAAACAAACAAAAAAATCAGGTGCAATGAAGGTTCCCAGGAGCACATTGGGCTCCATCATTCTTATTGGAGGAAGTGTGGAAAAACTAGGACTCTTCTTAGAGCCCGGCCAAACTGAGTAATAAGGGGAGAAGGCCCTTGGTGAGAGAGGTGACCAAGAACCCAATGGTCAGTGTGGCTGAGCTCCAGAGATCCTGTGTGGATGTGGGAGAAACTTCCAGCTGGCTGCTCCGCCCCTGATTGCTCAGTTCGGCCGAGCAGCCAGCAGCTTCTTCCATTTAAGAATGTTGGAAGCCACTGTGCTCTTGGGAACCTTCAGAACAGCAGAATTTGTTTTTGTAGCCTTCCCCACAGCCTTCGACACAATCCTGTCTCTGAGCTCTGCGACTCTCTAAAACTTCAGTTTTTCCCCCTTAATTAATTCTGTTTTGACGTTGTCATTTTGGGGTATGCAGTGTCAATTGATGAGGGAAATTTTAGGATGAGACTGCAACATAACAAAATATGAAAAAAAATGAAAGGGGTCTGAACGCTTTCTGAATGTACTCAGAAATTCAGAGGACACAGGTGTACACAACATGCTCCTCTTGACCCTCTTGAAACTTATAAGTAAAATTTTACTACACTCCTACACTCCAAGTGAACCCAGAGCACATAAAACGTATTCATACTTATGTCAAAGTTTATAGAAGTGTGTCCTCAGTGAAAGCCTTTCACACGCACATGAAATAACCCTTTTCTGTGTTGAGGCCGTGCACTAGCTCACAGGTCTACTGAGGATTTTTGTGTATAAGAATGACATGTGTGCACAAACGAAGAAGGAATTTTGCCAGCGAGTCTTACTGATAATTCAGTCAGACTAATTCCTTGAGTGCATCAGGACGAGGGGAATTTAATTACATAAATGCTCTCTTTTTCACGTTAATGGTAGGCATCAGATTGTGAATTGGGTCCTCTGTTCTGCTGTAAAATTAAAGCCTGCCAGAGTTTCTGTTTGTCGGAGTGACAATGTGCTCTCAGTGCTGTATGTGTATGTAAACAGTGGATTTATTTTGGTTTTTCACTGTCGCTTGTGAGACAGCCATGACAAATGGCGCAAAGACCCCTCTCAGCTATCCATTGATCTGTCTATATATCCATCTGCCTCCCCGTATGCGTCAGAGAAAGTTTTTGAAATGTTTTGCTGAAAAAGTATACTGGTTGTTAGTCTGTCACTCTGGAGGGATTAGCTTCAGTAAACATCATGGACATCTTTTGTTAGCTTCACAGAGATCTTGTTTAAAGCGTAGCCCGTATTGTTGAGGGCTAATTTATGTAAATGTGTAAAAGTCATGTCAAAAACGATACTCAGAAATCAGACTGCTTCGGTTTCTTTTTCTTCTTATAGCCTTTTTAATGTTAACTATGGAAAACCACACAGAGAATGCTATAAGAACATGACAACTTGTATAGTCTATGTTATGAAGTTTATTTAACAAATTTTCAAATCTTTTTTTTTTTTTTTTCCAAAAAGTTCTTTATGGATAGGAAGTGCACCCTCCCTACAGTGTGAAGCAGTGAAACTATTATAATATATATATATAATAAGGCAGCCATTATGCATATATGCCGCATACAATTTGAGGAATCATCTAGAATAATTCCATTTTAAAAGTTAGCTGGTTGGTCACCATACAAAGCTCATCTAGGCTGCACCTTTGTGTTTGGCAGTTGTGATGTTGAACGTGGTTTTGTTTATTTTTTTCTCTCACATATTTAAAATGCTGTATTTTTAGAGTGGGTGGGGGGGCTACACAGACAGGTGAGGCAGTCGGTGTTTGGTGGGTTTGGCTATGCAGGGATTTCCAGGGGGGGATTCTACAGAGGATTCTGTTCTGTGGATTGTATGTCGTGGACCCTCATTGGACTAATTTAAGACACAGATCCTTCGTCTAAACAGACTGTGGTGAGATTGTGTGGTTCCTTCTTTATATTACGACCTGCGGCGTCTCGCCACGCTCCCACATGCTAACAACATTATTCACTGTCATCACCAGACTTTAAAAGTCACATTAAAGAACTTTGAGGCTGTTTGGACTTTGGGAGGTTTTGGTTATTATTTGCAAACGCTGTGATTGCTTTTTGTGTTTGAATGTAAGAGCACCTCGCGGCCTTTGTTGCTTGCATGCTGTCCATTAGGCAAAGGGAATGATTTCATATTTTCTTTGGTAGCTTTAACACATTTTAGGCAGTTGGGCAAGTGTCCCTTCATGACAGGTATTAGATCCACCCTTTACCTCAGTAGTTTGTGCAGTTTTCTCCTTAGGCTTTTTTGGTGATAAGGTGATTCGTTACAACCATAATGAAATATTTCAAAATGGAATGACATGGTTCATGAAAGACTTTGGCGATTGCTGGGAGTTTTTTTTTTTTTTTCTCTTGCACAACTGTGAGGTTGACAGTTCTGGTTCTGATTGAAATGTCTCAACAGCTATTGAATGGATTTCCAAAAGATTTAGTACAGACATTCATGTTTCCCACATCATGATCTGTAATAGTTACACAAAAGAAAACCAAAGTATTCCACTTTCTCAGTAGTGCATTATCGTGATTATTCATGCAGCACTTGCTGACATTACAGGCTATCAAACATTTACTTACAGAATTACTCACAATCAACTCAAATCAATTAATAAGCAACTGCTTTCACTTTTAGTCCAACTTTTATCAAAGACTTTGTCATAAAATGTTGTTTTCTTGCTGCCCCTGCCAACTCTCTGTTCTCTGTTTGAAATGATTAATTTCTTCACCTATTATTAGCTTACTGTGATATTGTCATGATCTGTTTTTAATGAGCTCAACCTGATTCAATTACCGTACCATCATACCTTTGTATACCAGGAGTCAGTCATTTTTATCATGAAGTGTTGGGAGGGATAAATCAGGAACTGAACAACACAACTTTCAAATTAAAACAAATACATGTTCTGCAGAGCCAGGAAATACATGACTGCAAGACTGTGATCAGGTGTGTGATGTTAAATAATAATATTTAAAAAAAAATGTGTGTGCAGTGACACATTTTTGACATTGTAGCACGAAGATCAAGGCTCAGTTGTCATTTATCAATATGCATTTTCTAGCTAAATCCCTTTAATGTACTGTAAATGAAAAAAAAGTGAGGTTAAGTCTCTGCAATGGTCATTAATTTGCTCTTTTCTGTGCAAATTTGCTAAGCTTTTAATGCCACTTCTATCGGGGTAAAGCTACACATTTGATATTAAAGTATGAGTTGAATGAGGAAACAATTTAATCCAGAACCAAAGCATTTAACACTCACTAATGTCAAAGCTAATCCAGAAATCCAAAGTTTATCCCAAAACCCACATGTAAGCAATCCTGGTGGTGAAATCCCCATTTCACAGTTGCACACCATGGAAACACTATACGATTAAAAGAGAGTGCGTGATATAGATATTTAGCTGTAATTCATCTGAAATCACTTTGACTACATTTAAATGATCTAATATTTTAATACTATGTCTCTTAATTGTATGTGCCTAAAATTCTGCTTGATGTACATCTGCTTCTGTATTGAAATGGATATATACTGTATAAACTATGTGTGTGTGTATATATCCTGAGTAATGAAACTCTAATATTCAGTGCAGTAATATGTAAATGAAGGGTCTTTGAGACAGGGTGAAAAGGTATCAGGTCATGCAAAAACAGAGCATTTAAACAAAAATGCCAACTTAACCTCCTGACAGCACAGTTTGCTCAATGCTAATCAGAGCGGGAACAAAAATCAAACCTCAAGAAGCGGAGTCAGAACAGAGCATCCCTGCCACAGTCTGAGCAAACAGAAAATCAATATCCTAATGTAAAAGGCAGAGATTGGTTTCCTGCTCTTCGCCTCTTCCCCCGCTAAACTTGAAGAGGAAACTGTTTGGAGTGGAACTGAAATAACAAATGTCATTAGATGAGGATGGGCAACTGCAGCTGTTCAGTGCACGGTAGGCCTTGCTGCGCGTGGAAGATAAGCAAATGGAAGACTCTGTTTTGATGTCAACTCATGGTCCAGACTGAGCAGGCGGCACGATCACTGGGGAAACTGTCTACGCTCACATCGCACCCAATTGTTTCCCAGGCCTCCCATTAAATGCTAGAAATGGTTGAGACAAATCCACCATTCATAAGCTGATAATGGCTATCCATTATACAGTGGATGGTGGTTTTTCATTTAAAAACACAATAAGTTCAGCTTTAGGACACACCCTTGTCATGCACATGCAGACTATTCTAGGTTTGACACAAATCTGGAAACAGAAAGTGGTGAAGTCAAAAACTTTTCTGTTCAGTCCAGGTTAAATACAACTTTTAACAACACTCATGCAACAAATCAGTTGAAATTGTCTGTAACTTAAGTATTGGCAACCACACATCTTTGCCGCACAGCTTCATGTTAAGCCATGATCTATATCTCAGCAGGGGATAACTGCACTGATCCATGATATTCTGCCTGGGGGCAAACAGTAATGGTCAAAGCCCTCGACCAGGTCATGTTGTTGTATCATTTTTAAAAGTCTTGTAATGATCAGCCTTCTGTGAAATATCCACTGAGAGGTTCAGAGATGTAATGCCTAACAGATAAACAGCCTTCATGTCTTCAAAACTACCTGTTTCACATTAAAAGCTTTTCCGTTTACTGATTTTGCCACATACATTACTGTTAGAAACAAGGTGTTCAGGAAAAGAAAATACAAATGTTTCTCCAGTGATGGAAGGTAGCTAAAATCATTTCAGAGAGAAACATTACACTTTTCATTTATTTAGTCTACATGTATCTGACATTTATCGTACTTTTTAGCAGTTCTACCAGAGAAATTTCCCCCCTGATCATCACAGATGATTTCATTTAATTAACTGTTTCAGGCAAAAAAGAAAAAGTAAAATTATCCAAAGTTTTCAAAGAAAGGGGAGAAATGGTCAGAGAGAATGTGGCAAAATGAAGATGATTAGATGAAGGGCTGCAGGTGACGTGCTTAACAAACTTTCTGTGAACCACCATGCATGTAATACCTCATCAAGGCAAGCGACCTCTATTACTGTTTAACAGAAAACCACTCCTCCTGTGTCGACATCAAAAGCATCTCATCACTGTTTCTTAAGTTAAGGCTTGACATGGGTAAGAAAATGCCAACAGCCAACCCACTGGTTCAGCGGATGTCCTAAGACAAGGTACTGGATAAAAAGGAGTGCACTGCAACCTTTGTTTTGAAAGGAAATATCCAAAGATATCCAAAATCTGTGTATGCCCTCTGAGGAAAGCATTCTCTGCTATTCAATTGTTTTATACCAGGATGTTTATTTTCTTGTGTGATGAGGGCACGGTGATGGCAAAGTGTTGTTAGCCACAGAATTACATTTTTTACAGACCAGGGCAGTAAACAATTTCCAGTGCCAATAATCACTGCCAGTACAGGATGTAGTGTGACACACACATATGTGGGGGTCTGGGTGGTGGGCGGGAGCGCTCAGGATGGATAGTGCACACCTGAGTTTTACTATACTGTAGCTTCCAAGCTGTAAGCATAGTTTATCCATAATATAATTAAAATACAATATGAGCTCATTTTCAAAAGCATTATCCATGAATTCCTGTTTGATTGTACTGTTTGTGTTTGTGTGTGGATGTCTCTAAGTATATCTGGTGTATCTTTTCATACATATCATACTAATTATCATAAATAGGTATAATGCACTGACATTACACAAAGTACACATGGTAACATAAAATGTGAAATGCGGTGAAAGGAATGTTTCCTTTGTATCTGTAGTGCAACCAAACACCTCCTTAGAAATGTGAACATGCTCTGAACTAGAAGTGTAGAAAATGTGGGCAATGTGACAATAAGACCATCTGTGTACGTGACAGAGATGTGACACTGTCGCTTGTTATCCCCACCTGATGTAACTACATCTTTTCACTTGTCTCTTTTTTTATGAATGTTTTAGTGGCAGCAACCTGGAAGCAAATGTCTCTTAGTATGGATGTCTCTGACATATTATTATTTTATTTATTTATTTATTTTTTTGGTTATCACTTTTGATAAGGAGACGAATTTAATTAGTTTGTGTGTTTTTGCAATTAGAGACAAACAGCTGTCAGCTTCAAAGGCATTACCTTAGAACCTTATCATTTTTTATGTCAAGAGCAACTGCATTTATGGGTTTGTGTAGTTTCCACTTTTATGTTACTGAGACATTTACACACTAATTAACATCGCTCTTTAAAGAGGGTTTGATTAACTGACAGGGTTTTGGTTGCACTTTATGATATAAAAAGTATATATAATTATACTTATAATATGTTCTTCTTTAGACTATAAAGAAATACATGTCAGTATGTCTTAGATCCAAAATAAATGATACAACATGCCACTCAAACCTCAACCCAACAGGATGTCTTCAGTACAAACACCCTTATTGTATGTTTGGTTTTTGGTATTCGTCATGAATCTACACAGAGTTTTATGCATCTGGCCCCAGGCTGGTGTTGGTAGTGTAATGGTGTGGCCCCTTAATACCAACCAGTCATCATTTGCTGCGATGCCACAACCTATCTGAGTGTTGTTGTTGACCATGTGCAACTTTTAAGGCCACCAGTTACCATCTTTTAATGGCTATTTCCAGCATGATAATGATAACCGCAATGTTTCCAACACCTTGTGGAATTCATGCTACAAAGAACCAAGGCTTTTTGGAGAGCCTAATAAAGAGCTCGGTGAGTGTATAACTAGTGGTAGTTGTTCTGCCTGCCACAATTTAAAGGTACAATGTCATATTTTGTAGTGCTAGTAGCGCTATGGAGCAATATTTTTATGAGTGTGTCTCTGCTTTGTCTGTATTGTGTGAGTGTACAAGAATGCACATGGATGTGTGCAAGCACACATTGTTGCAATTCACATTGTGCCCTTGGTTTCACACTGCTCCACTGTTGGTGGCAGCAATGTGCCAACAAACAAAGCAACAAAGCCAGTGAAAACTGATAGTAAGAAAACATGGATGTAAACGTGATATTTAAAAAAAAAATAAATAAGTAAATAGATAAAAGAATGACTTTGTGAATGTTTTATTAGGAAAGAACTGACTTGTTGCAAAGCTCGAGGATACAGACAAGTGCGTTTGCTGAGGAACACTTAATGGAAACATAGCTTTTGCTCTCAGGAAATCTCCACAGGGCACCTTTAATTTAAACTTTTTCATATTTAGTTTTCAATCATGTATGTGAATTGACTCTTAAAATTTATGATAAACCTTGTCACTCATGCTGAGCTACAATAATCCAAACCAACTATAATCCATTAGACTCTATTGCACTATAGAAGACAAACACACACAAAAAATGTTTGTACATGGTTTGCATTTCGCTGTAAACATGTAGTACGTACACCTGGGCAAATTATAACTGCTGCTGGGGCTCAAAGCCTCTGTTCCAGTCACATCCTTCTCCCTTTTACTCTGAATGACTGTTAGGCCTATTAACTAGCAGCTGCAATTAACATGTCATTCCTTGGCTGTCATATCTTCTGTGTGTGTAGAGTATATGTGCGCAAGTGTGCACATATGCACTGGTGTAATAGCTACATGATAATTTAGATGGAAAAAAACTAAGTAGTAATGGCTTATAACTCCTGATCTGTGTTTTGCAATCCTAATGGTTGGAGGAGACTTTCTGCAATTGGCTGCTGGCATGACAACAAACAACAGTACATGTGACACTACACAAATCACACTTACACGCATTATCTTTATTAATGATAGCCATGTTGTTTGTGAGAGGGGACAAGAATGAATTAAGGTAAATTTCTATTGGCAAACCGTCAAAAAGAACAGAAGTAAAGAAATGATGAGGAGAACTTCAAATAAGCCAAATAATACACTTCTCAGTAAGAGGATGCAGTATATGTGGTCCATATTATCATTTAGCCATCACACCAGTGTGAGTTCATGTGCACACACTTCCACACATATACACGCACAAAGCATTTGACAGCCAAGAAATGACATGTTAATTGCAGCCGCTGGTTAAAAGGCCTAACAGCCATTCAGCGTAAAAGGGACAACTCAACAATAGCTGATAGGAATTTGTCTTACTGCCAGAGTTGTCATGCTAGACAAGGAGGCTCAGCAGCTTCACTGTGTTTCAATGGATATTTACTTTAATGGATATAATGTTTCTTGGTTGGCTTGCAAGATAGAACTAGAATTACCACCTCGTTGTATGTCTCCGCCAACCTGCCAAGTTGCAGGAAATATGGTCATAATTTCCCCTTCCTGAGTTATAGCATTGGATAATAGCCAGAAGTGTTTTTTCAGAACATTGCCACAGTGAAGTTGACCTTTGACTATATGGACTCAAAAATGTCATCAGTTAATTTTATCCTTACAGAAATTTGAGTTACATTGTGTCATAATTAGTGTATTTGATTTGTTTTTTTTTAGCAGTCTTAGCCAGCAAAAAAGTTTTTAAAGTCGCTGCTAAGACAATGGCTTACCTGAGTGAGGGGAGTGACACTGAGGCATAGCACAACAGTTACTTGGATGAAAACAACAATGACAACGACTTAGAAGATTCAGACCGACTTCGACATACCTGCCAAGTAAGTAAGATAGAAACATGAAATACTCTAATGTTTATCAACATTTTATAAGGAGAAAAAAAATCAAGAAACATTAAAAAAAAATATCGAAGTAAACTTAAAATGTAGACAAATGTGCTTGTTTTTCCAACTTTCAAGACAAGGCAAGGCAAAGGCAATGACTGACAATAAAGGTTTAAGCTCCCAAATGGTTTTCATTACATATTTCTATCTTCTTCAGAGGCAGAGAAAAAAGCTTTTCGTGAACATCAAGTTTTTTAGAAAATCCTGACGTTTTAAGAGGTTATTTATCAAATAATGTTTACGATAGGATTTAGACTGTTTTACAGAGGGCGCCATAGGTGTTAATGGGCTAAAAGCAGCTGTCTCTTGTTCACTCACTTGTTCACTCAGGTCTTGTAGTAGGTGTAACCTCAACACTTATAAATTGTGGAATATATATATATATATATATATAGTTATAGTATGCAACTGCCCTAAATTAACAGCAACCAACATATGTTTCTGTTGGTTGGTCCTACATACTGGTTAAAACACCAGTATGTAGAAGCTCTTTAACTGACATGATATTTTTAATGCTAAAATATAATTATTATTGTTATCCATGAATTTTCAAATTAACTGTTTTACAAACAAACAGAAAAAATAGTAAAGCACATTATTATTTCTTGATTAAGATGTCAAATTATAGTTATTTACTTGCATTCCTGAACAGAAAAAATAGTTTTAGTGGTTGAATGTTATACTTGATTAATTTCTGACTTCTCAGAGAAGCCCAGTGAGCCGGCTCAAATTTGGGTATAAAAAGGTGAATTCAGTTTGAAATTCCTCATTCTTGTTCAAACTGGTAAAATGTCGAGAGCTCACTGAAAATGAAAGAGTCCGCATTAAAGCACTTCATGATGCTGGATGGTCTCTGAGACAAATAGGGCAAGACATAAAGTGTTCTCACAGTGTGGTCAAGTATACTTTGGAGTCAATTGCCAAGACTGGTACTTACAAAATGCGCTAAGGAAGAGGCAGGAAACGAAAGTTAACTGAAGCAGATGTCAGATACCTCAAGATTTTAAGTACTAAAGACAGAAGGAAGACCACTGCTGTTCTTCAGGCAGAGATGAATGCTTCTAGATCAGAGTCTGAGAAAGTCTCCAGAATGACTATAAGCAGACGACTGACAGAACAAGGCTTAAAGGGAAGACTAGCTGCTAAGAAGCCATTATTGAGGCCTGCAAACATCCAGAAATGCCTCAGATTTGCCAGGTAGCACAAACACTGGACTGTTGATGACTGGAAGAAGATACTCTGGACAGACGAGTCGAAGTTTGAACTCTTTGGTCAGTCGTGTTTATGTCCTCAGAGAAGCTGGAGAACATTTTGATGCCAGAGGCATTGCACCCACAGTGAAACACGGTGGAGATTCCATTATGGTATGGGGTTCCATTTGTAGAAACGGTGTGGGCAAATTAGTGAAAATCGACGGTATCATGAACAAGAACGTCTACCACAACATCTTAGTACATGATGGAATCCCTTCTGGACTGAATCTGATTGGTCGTGGGTTCATATACCAACAAGACAATGACCCGAAGCGTACTTCAAAACTGTGCAGATTGGGATTTAGTAGGTTCAAAGATTTATCGCACAAAAGTTTCATTGAAAGCAAGTCTGTGGGAACAGCTAGAAACTATTTGGGACTCAATAACAAAAGAGACTGTCGAAAAGTACATAAAAACAGCAAGAATGCAAGCTGTTATCAAGGCCAAAGGAGGTTGTTTGGTTATTATGTGTGAAAAAGGACTATTTAGTTGTTTCAGTTTGTTATTTGCCAAATAAATAACAATAACATCTTTAGTTTTAAAGTTGTTGAAGGATTTCTAGAATATTTATGTTTTCTCATTTTTATGACAGGTGGTCTAATAAATTTGTTAAGCACTGTTTATATATATATATATATATATATATATATATATATATATATAATTATATTATATATATAATTATAATTATATATAATTATATTCATATGTAGGTGTTGAGGTTACTGAAATTTAAAGGTCTTTTCCTGTGCTTCTGTTCTGTTCATTTTTCTTTTATACAGAAATAAAGTTAATATCTACTAATAGTATTTCTTGGGTTTCTTTGTTTGTCTAAATGTTGCATAATGCAGTTATTCTAGCAGCACTGTGATGCTGTATTTAGGTACAACAGTGCTTTGAGCTAAATGCTAATGCCTGCTAACATGCTCCCAATAATAATACTAACATGCTGATGTTTATCAGGTGTAATGTTTATTATGTCCACCATCCTAGTTTAGTCTATAAGCAGGCTAATTGTTCCTAATGAGCAAAAAAAAAAAAAAAAAACTACAGCTGAGGCAGGAATGTCATTAGTTTCAGCATTTAGCACAATCATATTGGATAAATATAAATAGCAGTTGTGGTTCAGCCAACAGCAAAAAGCCTGGAGCCTGGCAATGGATTCTGGCTTGCAATAAGTCCAGCTGCCTTGCAAGGTTAGCTATGGGTTGTATCAAGGGAAATTAGAGCAAAGGTCAGTCATTAGTACTTATCCTCTGTTGACCATGATTGTTTGTAGAAATGTTTGTACCAATCTATCCAGTAGATTTTGAGATTTTTTCAAAGGATAAGATCAAACTCTGACCTGCTGGCAGAGAGAAATTCAGGGGATCACCAAAGTCAGTAGGACTCATCTTCTGTGGACCAAGAATGTGAGTATAAAAATTCACGACACTCAATTGCTATTAAGATATTACAATTTGCACAAAAGTGGTGGACTGACCAACACCACTTTAGTGGGAGAGAGGAGAGAGAGACCAAGAACAGCTGTATATACTGTTGATTGTTATAAAAGCAATTATAATAGCAATACCAACAGATGTAAGTATTTGAAACATTAACTGATGTTCCTGACCTCTATCTGCATGATTTTATGTATTGCACTGCTGCCACATGATTGGTTGATTGGATAATTTATTGAATAATCAGATGGACAGGTGTTCCTAATACAGTGCTCAGTGAGTGTATATAGATGATATATAATAGATGGGTACTGTACATTATGCGGCAAAGCACACACATTTTCAATCTCTGTAGGATAATCTAAACCATAAAGACAATATCTGACCCACCCTGAACTAACAACGGTCTTCTCATTTATGAATCTTCTGTAATTACATCTTGTATATTAGTCTGTTAAATCTTATTAGGCTTCCCCTCACTTACTGTTACAAGCTTGACCCTCTCACTTGCAATTTATTACTAACTGTGGTGAGGTCGCTCGATGATGACATCATCCTACAGCAGGAGGAACCCGTCTGTTCTGAAGCAGGTCAGCCTGGCAAGCAGGGGCAACAGCAGCATTTAATAAGTCTGGCCATTTTAGATTAATTACAGACTGGAGCACTGGTGGCAGTGCATGTCTCCAGGCACTATGATGGAGACTTCCCGGCTTCACCAGTCAATTTATGCAGCGGGTGAATGGGAGCTTATGTTCGTGGTGGTATTTGTCTGCTATATTAGAAATAGATGGGCATGAGGTGACCGGGGAGGATGGTGTTATTAGAAATTGATGCCCAGAGGTCTGAAGGTCTCCCTGGGCTGACAAAGCTTAGGGCAGAGGGCATCAGAGTCATGAGAAAAATGAATCGTGGATACGATGAAGATCAAGTGACAGAAGAGACGGGGTCAAAGGAGCAGAGGACTCAATACTGCATGATCAAGACGAGGAACAAAAAAGTGATCAAATGGAATGAAAAATGGTACCTGCTATAGCTGTATCAACGGCAAAAGAGGTAATGGTAAAACGTCAAACTTTTTTTATACTAATATATTACATCAAATTAACACTCAAACAAACATGTTCTCAGAGAAAGAATGTAATTTAAAAGAGGTGACACAAAGTTTTTTGAATTGTTGGTACACTGCCTTTGAAAATTCATTAGTACAAATGCCTCCCCTGAAGCTGCTCAATGGAGCAATACAGCAAGTGCAGTATTTGCACAGCTATCATTACTTTTACATATTTGTTGAAGGTAGAGTCAAAGGTTTGGACACACTAGGGAAGTGCAAACGATTGACTGGTAATGTAGGAGAAAGAAAAACGGGCTCTGTGAGTATTGTTGCATTGTGAGTTAGAGGAGGGAAGAAAAATAGAATAGAAGAAAATAATCTGAGATGCATATACACATAAAAACACACACACACACACATACACACACACACACACACACACACACCAATAAATTCAGGCGAGAAATGTCCAGATCATAATATGCAGCATACTGATTACTAGCTGTAAATTGTCAGCACCACAGGGTCTGATTTAGCCTGTCACTTCCTCTGTGCACTGGTGCCTAACTCACTTTTACATGCATACATATTGGTGCCAACTTCAAGCCTTGAGTTTGCAGCTTTGAACTTAGTGATGAACACAAAGTGGGTCCACCTTCACACTGTAACAGGTAGATTCTTCTATAATTATTGTCCTTTACTTATGCAACTTAAAGTCTTAAACATATCTACAATTTCCATTTCCACATGCATGTTTTCTAAATACAACACATCAAGGATGGATGGATGGATGATACTTAATTCAGAATGTTGATAAAACAACACTAAAACTAGACAGGAGAAGCAAATTTTGACACATTATTTTTTTACTTAGATACATTTTCAGTTTTTACTGACCCAAGCAAATTATTATCTAACTGCACCAGGTGTGTCTTTTCATTGAGCGTGTGTGGAATCACCTCACAGATTTTCCGTTCTGTCTGAATGAACTTAGTCGATAGCCACACAAGAAGCTTTGTTAGCATGAGGCTAACAGAATTGACACAGATCTCAGGCCACACAGGCCTTTTCTCATGCTAATGTTTCATTTTGATCATGGCCAACCCACCACTGAGGTCACAGAGGCCCGGATATCAGCATTTATTCCAAGGTGTGTGTCATAAAAGTCGTGAAATAATTGCTTAAAATAACTATACTTTGGTGCCGCAAAGATAGTGTTAAACCAGAGACTGTATCTAAAAACCTTAAACCTGCATTCTAGCTAATGACCATCAGGGGGCACCTCCACTGGTTGCAAAAAGAAGTCCAATTAAATTTAAGTCTATGGAAAAATGAATCTACTTCTCACTTGATTTACTCCCTCAGTAAACATTTTCCTAATGAGTTTATGGTCTAATTCGCTAGTTTCAAGACTTCTTCAATACAACATGATGTTCATTTTTTAAATTATGGTCCCATTTAGGGGAAAATAGATGATAAAGCAGGCTATGCATTAGGGTGGGGCTACCACGCAATTGACAGACTGTACTACACACAGCGACCTGCCTGACAATCAGGATAGAGTACAGGGCAGGTTTCATTCAAGTGAATTAACAAGCTAGCTAGCTAACAGTTCCACCCCTGCAATGTCACTCTGATAAATGTTTGATAAATGTCTGATAAAGTTGAAATGTTTTTCTTTCAATTTAGTTTTTGTGAAGGTTTGAAATGCAAGTTAAAATGAGGTACCCCTATATATTTTTATTTTCATAGCAAGATTGTCCCAGCAGAGGCCAGTAACATTTGTGTATAAATATCAATTGACCATGTGTTTACTTTCTTCACTGACACAGCCAAAAGTGAATAGATTGCATCAATCAAAGCTCAGTATTGGGAAGGGATGAGATATGGGACTGTGAGAAAAAGAAAGAGAGAACTTGATGGAGAATGCAGGTAGAATTCACTGTGCCCAGGATGGGATTTGCGTCATGTCCCTGTGCTGTTCAGCACGTACAAAAACTCACTGACTTGATCACATTCAAACAATGTAGGCCTAATTACCACAGAGATAACATACACACACACAAACATTCAAAATGGACTTATTTCTCCCATATTTGGTTATAATTTGATGTCAGTGGTGTCTGTAGTGTGGATTTCCCTTTACTTGAGCAATTTAATCAAACATCGCCAACATTCGTTTTCAGATGTTTCGTGATCATGTTAGCCTCACCTGTGTTTCCAGATTCTTGTGCATTACTGCTTGATAAATCATTTATTCTACATAGTGTTAAAATGATTGTTACCCCATTTTTACCCTACAAATGTCTGAAAATGCACATATAGATGAGCTGAAGCTGATGGGAATGTCATTAGTAATTATGAGGGGAAACATAAACTTTATTGCACTCTATCCACCAGTTGTCAAGACATTTCACTAGAGGCCAAAATGCCAACAGGGCAGCACCAGAGCAAAAGCCACATTGCCAGCAAAGTTAGTAGGGCTTCATCCTCTGGGGACCATGAATGTTATTAATACATATGGAAATCCATCTGTTTTTGAGATATTTCTGTGTGGACCAAAGTGGTGTATTGACTGATAAACCAACTGACTGCTGTAACAAAAGCCACAGTGCTAGTGTGGCTGAAAAATTAGCCTGGAAGGAGCCTGGCTCTGAACAGTGATAACAACAATGACACCATGATAATTCCTCACAGGTAAATATCAACATTTGTCCTGCTATCTATTGCTTTGATTTCAGATCAAAGGAGACAGAACTATCAAGTTGTACAGATGGTGCCAAGACAGGACTAATTCAGACAAAAGACAGTGGATAAAATGAATGGTGCATTCATTGCGTGTGCATGGATATGGTCCTGGATCATTTAACAATAATTTTTGGAGCTAAACTTCATAGCCAAAACCTCACTTGTGTACTCCAGATAACATGTGACCTTTCCATCCTTGCAACAGTTACTTCATTAGATCGGCTGTCAGGACATTTTTCTGGAAATGTCCTCTGTCTGCTATTGCCTTGTGCAGCTCTCAACATGTTGATTCTGCACTCATATAGGTATCGGCTGTGTTGGTGACCTCGCTGTCAGCTCCTCCAAATGTCTTTGGAAAGTCCATACTGTTCCTTTGATTTATTAAAAATCTTTTGTTTCCAAGAGCTGAATGGTGATCGTGAGCAGTCTGTCAATTGCACGTCAAAATGCAGGAGGGTATCCACATGTAATTCTGCTACTCCCTGGGTGCAGCCTTTAATGCATGATTGACATGTCCATTCATTAGCCAGCTAGATTTGACAGAATGGCCACTTGCCAAGAGTGCTGAAGTGATGAGGGGAGAAGTATTTTGTTCAGTGCCAGACGGGAAGCAAGCCTGAAAGTGGAGCAGTGATACTCCCAAACTCTATATTTTCACTATCACGTGATCATCCCCTGTCACCTTTAAAAGGGGCTCGAAAAAGTTTGCATTTCTGTCTTTACAAACTGTGGACAGCTGGAATTCATGTTGATTACAGTTGATTCAAAAAGCGACAACTTCTAAAAAGTAAAAAGTGTAGGTAAGTAAAACAATAGGAACTCTTCAAACCACTCCTGCAGCATTATCCACTTCTCCACTCTCCATGTTTGCTCAGTATGTTCCACACAGTCATCATCTCACCAAAAACCTGACTAAATACACTGCTTTCATGTTGCCCTCCTCAAAACCTCAATGGAGGCAGTTTATTTAGCCACATTTTGGAAAAAGCAATGACTCTGAACAGACTGTAACATACAGACAATTTTTTATGGATGTAAAAAGTTCATCCTCTGAGTTCATAGTAACCAGCAGATACTGCTTTCACAATAAAGGAGGAAATAGCATTTTACAGCCACCTCTCAAGTCTACAAAAACTGTCAGGTAGCTTGGTCACTAACAGGACAAAAGTTCACACTGTTTATTCAAGAGACTTATTAATATCCTCCACTCATGTCTCACATATGTCTAAAAAACTTTGTGGTGCAGTTTTCACTCTGGCAGAGGAAGCTGAAATAAAGGGAGGGGTGGTGTAACACAGCTGAAAAGTTGCAATACCATCCTCCATTTTGGACTGCCAACCTGGTTTTTCCTTAACCAAGCTGTGTGTGTGTGTGTGCCTAGGCCAAACCAAACCCTAAGCACGGTATCTTCGAATAGATTTCCAGAGTTGATTTGTTGGTTTTGGACGGCACTGGCAAATGATGTCGTCATGCTGAAAGGGCCGTCAGCTCAGGAAACACTTCAATATTTGTTGTTCTGGAGTGCAGTTACAAACAAATATTTAATTTCATGTAATTCAGAGGACTTGTTTGACGCTTTGTTATTTCTCCAAAGACTCCTACAGACTGTGAGATTTCAGCAAAGTTTATTGCAAGCCACCCTGTGCAACATGGATCTAATAAACTTGGGTACAATGACTACAATGATAACACCTACTGAATCACAGGCTATAACACAAGTCAATATACAAGAATGAAAATGTCATCAGCACGCATCATCCATCTGCGCTGCATTTCATACTGCATTCCAACTGCTTTGTTAATAGATCTAAATCTAATCTAAATCTACATGTTGAGATCTGTCAAAGTGAGCGATTTCCCACACATTGACTTTGTTCCTGCATAAAAATGACGCAGTGATTCCACTCAAAAGATTTGATTTAGCTTGATTTTTTTGCAAAATGTAATCTTTGTGTGGGCATTCATTGAACACAATGATTTTTAAAAGATGGTTTTTAGCCATGTTAGCGCTAAGATATCTGTTGAGATGGCAATGTTGGTCTGTCAGTCAGTCGGTTGACCACTTTGATACTATACTAACAGATGATCCTTAAGTTTTGTACAAACATTCATGGATGAAGCCCAGTGCCTTTGGTGATCCCCTGATTTTTTTCTCTAGTATCGTCATTGATATTTTTAGGTTTTTTTGAATTTTCTTTGATAACTAATGCACTAATTGTCATAAAATTTGACATTAATGGATTGTGTTTACTTTGGTGATGCCTTAAAGTTCCACTCCAGACACATTTCAAAGTGTGTAAATATACTCTGCTATGATTAATATAGACAAAAAAAAAAGAAACACTCTGAAAGCACATCAATGCTTACTTCCTTGTTGTGAAATTATGGATCAGGCCTTGTTCCCTGCCAATCACACTGCTTGCACTAGGCTGACTGGTGAAAGAGCAGTGAGTATCAACAGACAAACAGACAAACAGGGAGACTCAGCCACATGTTGAGTCTCAGTCAGACCCAGACTCAGAAGAGGAGTCCGTTGTGCACCAAAATCAGTGACTAGAAGACACATCAAAATGGTTAGCACAGTTAGCATCTTTTATTTGTTTTTGTTGTTTGTTAGCTTGCTATTGACAATGTTAGTTAGTTACACAGTGTTAGTGTGTAAATGCACAAAACGAATGGTGCATTCAGCTCTCACTCTCTGTACTGGCCAGGTTTTGGATTTATTTTGCCCCCACAAGTTGATGGAATTGGTTCCTTAGGTTTGTGATGTATGCAACCCTGGCTGTCTGAGTCCATTTTTGAGACTTTTATTGATACAGTGCAATTCCAAGGTGGAATATAAGCAGTCACTGTGTTGACTTGACATTGTTGTGCTTTGTTAACACTGTAACCGTGATGGTCCGTGTATGGGTGTGTGCTAGGGCTGCACAATTAATCGCAATTAAAAAGCAAAATGTGTCACAACATTCCATAAATGAAGCATCGTGGTGCTACAGAGATGACCCCGACCTAGAAATCATATTCTCCAGACGCAAGGGAACATACTTGTTTGGTACAAGCCCCAACAAAAACCATCTCATTGTCTGCCAAAATAATCGCAATATGATTTGTTTTTGTTTTTGTTTTTCTTTGTATATCATGCAACCCTAGCCTCAGTTGTACTTTGTGTTTGGTGCTAATTAGAACATTTTAGCAGACTAACATGGTAAACTATGATCATGATGTTTTGGTGTTTGTTTTAAAGCAAGTGCCTCAGCAAATACTGTTTCTGGTTCTGAGTGGTTTGTCATGGGGGCCATCCACTATACCATGTGTGAAAATCAATAACCCAAAAGCCATGCCCTCAATCTAAGGAACATGAATGTAGATTTCTTTTAAAAACCTTTTGAATAATCACTGGAATAATCTCTTATACTTTCAAACGGAATCTACCACCCCAAGGCTACCTGTACAATAACCCACGTAGACCCACTTTTCAGCCTCCTTCTGATCATGCACAGGGTGCCATTTCCTTGCCAAGAACGTTCCCAATGATAGAAGGATCAAACAGAAATAACACTAGCCAGTTGATCTGTTGATCCTAAGATAGTGTGTGTGTGTGTTTGTGTGTGAAGGAACTGACACTGAAGTGAATGCTCAAAGCAAGAGCACACTGGGTAAAGGAAATGAATGAGAGAGAAAGGAAGAGAGAGGGAGGCGTTATTGCTGTGCCACATGGTCATTGACCCTGCTGGTTTGAAGTGTCAATGTGAGTAGATAGATACAGTGTTGGCGATATGAGTACTCAAATGGAAAACAGAAAACCAAACACTTGTGGGCTTAAGGGGAAGATATGAGAGTGACAGATAGAGGTTAGTCGTGTGTGTGTGTGTATGTGTGTGCCTTTATTTGTGTCGTGTGTGAGTGTGTGTGTTGGGGTTGTAAAATGAGAGGCTATTGAATGAAGAGGTTGTGAGTGAATCATTACAATGAAGTATGTGATCCAGTTTTTCTTTTGATGTCTATTTAGTCAGAGCTGGCAGATGTACCATTATCTATTGAGAACTGAATTTCTTTTTTTCCTGTCATTTTTTGTCCATTTTGGGTCTCTGTTACAAGGACCAATGTCGAGGTAAGTTTCATTACTGTGAAAATGGAAATAGACTCATGTGCAGGGAACAAACACCGTCATCTATTCAATTTTGTAGCTCTGTTACCAAATACAAAGTTCAACTGGACTGATCTCTACAAATGACAGGGTTTCCACAGAACATAAAAGCCAAATAGGGGAAGTTTTGGAACTGAAATTAATTTTCTCTGCAAAAAAAGCTTTCATAATCTCAGAATACAAATTCCAGGGTTTAAAAACTTGACAGGACTCATAAATGTTTCTATCATATTTTTTTGTCTTTCTCTCGAATTAACAACTACACTGACTTTGAAAACGGCTATGAATACAGCCAAAGCCACAATTCACCCACTTGAGAGTTGATAATGCATCATCAAGTGCAGCACCAGTGTACTTCACTCTGTGTTACTTGATGCTAAAAGCAAGCCATAATGGGTTTGAGTTATGCATTTTTCCACACATAACTCTCTCTCCCTGAAAACAACTTTGGCAGACAGCGATGAAAAATCCTATCTGGAAACCGAATTAGATTCATGGCTGGTTTCCACCCCCGCCCCACCCCCTACTCTTCTATTTGCAAAATAACAGTGCCACGCCAGTTCCGCCAAGCGCCTACCAAAAATGCAACACGCTAGCTTCCATCAAAAGCTCTGCTGACAAATCGGTGAACTTCAGAGCCGAGGGAATTTACATGTTGAAAGGCCATAATTTAACTGCCGTTTCTTGGAAATGTCGCTGAACTTGAGCTTGAGGTTGCCTCCTTTCTTTCTCAGCTCTTGGTGTGCAATCATTAACCAACAGAACATGAATAAATTACCACCCGCCGACACTTAAATCATTTTGGAGTTCCTCCACTGAATGCATCAGAAGGTAGAGAGTTGGGGAGCCAAGCCAGAGAGAGAGAGAGAGGAATATACACTGAGTAATATAGCAAATGAGAGAAATCCAAAGGAGTTGAGACAATCCCCTGAGAAATCTAGTCCACTTAAGGAGAACTGACTTCTGAAAACTTTCTCCAGAGGATCCCACATTAAAAGCTGAGTGCAATATAAAAAAAATGTGCAAATTTGGGTCAGGGCTCTTCGTGCTGTCAATTAAGAGTCATGTAAACTGTGAGCATTTTCCCCAAACTCATATATTCTGTCAGGTTACAGGCGCCCCTTGCTTTTAATTGCTTCAAAGTTGCCAGGCAACGGCTAAAGAGGCTATGCCTGGGTGAGTAATAGTATGTGCACTCATATTTGGGAGTGACACACAAGTGGAAAGCAGACTTTGCTGTCTCTCACACGCCGCCTGTGCACGCACACACAGTACAGTATGAGTGGTATTTAATTACTGTATTGATATTATATGACCTTACAGTGTGTAATTATGTTCTCCATCTGCTGCTCAGCTGTCCTCGACACCACTCATTATCCTGAGCGCAGCAATCACACCACATATCTCGCTTTTATCATCATTCTTCTCCCTTAAATGCTTTTACAATCTCTCTCTCTCTTTCTGCAGCCCCCCCCCCCCCCCCCCCCCCACACACACACACACACACACACACACTCCATCTCATCTTGCTGTTAGCTTTTCTCTCATTCCTCTCCCCATGTCCACTGTCTGTCACTCATCCTCTAAATCAGTCTTTCATCCCCTTCTCACTCTCCTCACCCAGCTTTCATGTCTCCAATTTTACTTTGCCCACAGCTCTTTTCCATCCCCTGTTCTTTCCTGCCTTTTACGTCTCTTGACCTGTCTGCCCTCTGTTGCTCCCGTGTTCCCGCTACTTCCCCTTCCCCTTTATTGCTCTATTTTCCCATCCACCTGGCTCTAGTTTATCCCTTGTCTTGGTCACCGTTTCCCTCCTTCATACTTGTTTCCCTCCTTCATACTTGTTTCCCTCCATCTTTTACTTTGGCTGCTGTGTTTATTCCCTCCCCTCTTGCTTTGTCCTCACCTCTGTGTTTCAGGCTCAGTGTTTGTTCTCAGCTCTCTCTGAAACAGAAGCGGAGGCTGTCCGAGGATCTTACCGACCACAGTAGAAGGCTGCATTAATATTGCATGCCACTGTCTTATCGACCACAGCAATGCCAGGAATACAGAGCTGGCTACAAGACGAGTTAGCGGCTAGAGTGGCTGCTCACACACACAGATGCAAGTGGATATACACACACACACACGCACACACACACACACACACACTTACAGAGCTATGGTAACAGATAGAAAGCCAAATCTGTGGCTTGGATGGCATTGGTTTAAGGCTGTGTGGTGCATTGCGCCTAAACCCAGGTGCAAAGAGGAGGTTTCTTCACCATAGAAAAGCTTCAACCCCAGAACTGTAAACTGTGAAGGCTGAGAATTAAATCAAACCATGCCCCCAGACCTACATCTAAGTCGAAATCTAAACCAGAATCTAATGCAAAAAAATCTACAAAAACTGGATTTTCAGTTCAGTGTTACAGATTTTTCCACAATGATTGAAATACAAGAAGAAATACACACACACGCACACACTGACACTCACACAAACCAAGCATGTGTCTGCGCATGCCGGCAGGCTGCCTGGCTTTTTCCATCAGCTGGACCTATCACAGCTTATTATCAGCTCCTTTGAACCGTGGGCTCAGAGCATGATTGCACTCTCAATTAATGCCTGTATGATCTACTTTGACGGAGCGAGTAATGACAAGTGCCTTGCGTGCGTGTGTGTGTGTGTGGGAGACTGCGTGCGTGTGTTTGTGTGCACATGTGCAGGCATGTGCTTCTTTCCACATATAAATAAATATATATGTCTTTCTGTGTGTGTAGATTTCTGTACGTTCATGCATGACCGTGCCCTTGTGTGCCATTCCATTACAGTAGGTGCTTGTATGCTTGCAGTGTGTGTGTGTGTGTGTGTGTGTGTGTGTGTGTGTGTGTGAGTGCGCACATGTGCAGGGTCTCATCAGGGGTTAGTGAACCAGTTTAGGCTAAATTGGGAGAGACATATGTGGCTCTGCATAGAATGTCTTTTCAAAGGCATCCTTTTATCTTTGGCCTCCTTCATAACCAATGGAGTCTGCCTGCAGAGCGGCTGTAGAAGTTTTTGATTATTCCATTGCGCTGTCATCTCTGATGGGCCTTAAGATTAAACCTAGCACCTCTGAAGTTGCTCTATTTATACCAGTCAGAGGAAGATAACATTTGGAAAGTTTCAGGGTTTGAATATTAGGTTAGGCGTGCAGACATAAAAGCTTTTCTCACCATGTGTTTGTGTGCATATACATCCACCCAAAAAGATGAAGAAAAAAAGAAAAATCAAAATTGGCCAAAGTTGATTGACACAAAGGAAGATGAAAGCACCAGTGCCTGGAAAAAGCAGACAGCTCGTCACTGTGCGCATCTGTGTCTGTGTGTACTCGTTCATCGAAAAACACAAATACAGATGAAAGGTGGTAAGTTGTGAGCCCATGTTACTGTAGGTTGCACACACTGGCAGGCACCAATAACAAACACATGATGAGAGTCTTTGCACCATTCGTTTGACCTGCAAGAAACTCACGCTTTGCTCTGATGTCCACAAAAGCTGGTGTAAAAAAGCCCCAGTTAATTCACAATCAAGATTTTATTTTTCACTTGTTTGTTTTATGAAATAACAGATTTATGGCAATCACGGTCTATCTACCAAAATCACACATGCATCTCTCTGCCTTCTTTATATTTCACATTTTGTCGAGTCTGTCTTACAGTAAAACAAAACCAACACACCCATGTGCCCATTACAAGAGTTACTTGTCTCTGTAATTTGTTATGACCAACCACTAACACAGCTCCAATGGAAGTGATTGTGGACAAAATCCACAGTCCTCATCATGGGTGTAGTTTGGGGTGGGGGATGGGTTCAGGGTGCTCACTGAAAAATGCATGTAGGGATTTAAAAATGCCAATTGGATCAGCAACAACAGAGAGAGGTTTCTCTGCTCTGAGGAGGATTAGAAACTGGCCCAGGAGCTACTTCCTGATCTGGCTCTGCTGCACATTGAGACAGTTTTAAACATCTATTAAATATTTAAACAGCAACAGGGGGGAGGAAAAACTCCCTTTTAACAGGAAGCAACCTCCAACAGAACCGGGCTCAGGGTGGGCGGCTGTCTGCCTCGACCGGTTGGGTTTAGGAGGAGAAAAAGAAAGGGGGGGTGGGGGGACTAACAGTCAGTGTTAGTCAAATGAAGTTACACTTTTTTGACTTTTTTTTTTTTTTTTTTTTTTTTTTAGGCATTTATTTGGCAGCTATCAGTGAGGAGATTATCAGATATGAGGGAAGAGATGGTAAAAACAAGCAACAAAGGCATCACCGTGGCATCAACTTGATTCCTCATGACTTTTCTTAATTTCATGAGAATTGACTTTGAACTGATGACATATTTTACATTTCTTCATCTGTCGGTAAATTTTTGGGAAATAAAATGATTATACATTCATATGAAGCTCCTGTAACATGTAAAATCTAAAATAATTCCTTATTTGCTGTAATATTTATGGTCATTTTTGTAGTTTGGCAAAAGTTTGGCAAAAGAAAGGGTCTCTACTTTTCAACATATTCAGTTTTAATAAGGTTATGAGAAAAAAAAAAACAGTGCATTTAAATGGTTAATTTTCCAACCACATTATGATTTTTACACATATTGGTCTGACGGACCCTAAACAATGAGAAGTAAAGCCAGTGCCGATACAGAACAGGGGTCAATATATTCTCCTCACAGGAAATATGACTTCTTAAAAAACTCAAAGATGTAGCCATGGACTGACAAAGTCATGAGACCTTATATATCTGCAGTCAGATCTGACCCTGGCTAGTCACTTTAGAGTTAAAAAGATAAATCCAGTCTTTGTGTAACCATTGTGGTGTGTGCTGGGGTATCACTAGGCTCTCTGCCACCTTGCGGTTGCCTCCAGTATTGCAGTAGAGAATAATCCACAGTGGATTACCACAGAGTAATGCTCCCACGATTAAAAAAGATTTTCTCTCCAGGGTTTTAATGAGAATCTCAGAAGTGTTTGTGGTGTTGACTGCCCTCTGATCTCTCTGTCAAACCTGGTGCCTTACATGTGTGTCAAGTCAGTGTGTGAATGTGCATTTCTCTCTTTGTGTGTCCCCTAGTGTTTTTATTTCTCTATTTTCTCTGGTGCAGTATTCACATCTGTTATAAACCAGGATTAAGGTGAAGGATGACGGTTAAAAAAAAAAAAAAAAAAAGAAATTATAAAAAGTAAATGAGCTTTTGTGGAGGAAAAAAATATGAACTTACCTAAAAAGTGCATAATCAAGAATACTCAGATATAAAGCGACAAACATGCAAGCTACCGAAATGTTTTTAGTTTATGGTTAAATTTGTGTATTCTGAACCGGTTGTCTGTCCTTTTATAGATAAATAACGCATCCGAAGCCTTGTGCTAAATCATCTCAATTCAGGTGATTGCAGAGAGCATTTCATTTGTACTGGCCAGGAAAAAATAGGTGGCAATTTACTGAGAAAACAAATAAATAGATAAAAACTTTAAAATATAAAGCAATTACAGAAATTATGAATTATTGTTTTCATTACTCTGCAGCACCCCTGAAATCAGGTTTTATAGAAACCATCAGTTTATAATAATAATAAAAAAAATTTTAAAAATGTATATAGTTTTCCCTTCATTATACAGTATCGGTGTAGTGCAACAGTATTTGTGGCAACAAAGGGGTGTTACTTAGTTTTTTGGTCTAGTTAATAATCAAAATGTTTAGTCTTTTTATGATAATGCTCCCAGCAGGTTGGTGCTTTTCTGTCACCTGGTCTAGCCTTCGAGAGTTCAATCAAGCCAGCTATAGCTAGACACTGCTGCTGCTGTACAGTGACATTTGTAAGCCATTAGGGGAATAGGATATGTCATTTGGTTAAACTTTCTTTGATAGTGGAGCCTAATGTAACTCTGCAGACTGGAGTCACTGCTAACAGCGACAGCTCTCTCATTTCACTGGGTCAAATGTGGGTTGGATGCACATTGTTTAAGGTGCGTTACAGGCTTGTGTCCTGAATGAAAGGGTTACATTCTCACTGCACTGGAAGTTTTTTGTACTGCAAACATTTGTTAATAATCATTAGATGTAAATGATCCTGGCCGTTTAAATTACAGCAGAAGCCACGACAGCTGCACAGCATTTAGCATGACATCATTGACAGACAGGATTAATGTTACAGAACGAGGTAGGAAATGAAATATTCACTCTATTCCTCTGTACAAGGACAAGCTGCTCTTTCCACAGAAAAAAAAAAAAAAAAAAACAACCAAAAAACAAGACTGTTGCTCCAGACTGGATTTATATGGATGACCAGTGAGTTTGCTGAACAACAGTAGGTAACTGTGGCTGTAATTATTGCCGGGGCTGGGCCAAGTTACCCATGTATGTAACCTCAGCATACCTCCTCCCCTAGAGGAATAAATCCAGACTAAATGGGGCTAAAGACTTCTCTTACTGTCAGACATAGAGTTTGATGGCAGGGTATATAATTACTGTTCTGGTAAGACAACTTGCAAATACTTTTTTTTGGTTCATGGTTATGATAGTTTTTATTATATATATTTTTTTATCCAGTCACAATTTTGCTATTCTAGTCACTACTTTCAAAGGACCCTACTGTAGCCTACTGCCTCTTTCACTTTCATCTCTTCTCTGTGTGAATAGATGCTGCGTGTCGGTCGCCCGCCTGCCTGCCTTTCCTGTGGCCGTAGATTTTGTGGCATTCAAACTTTCACACTGTTCTGCCCTTGACACTTTCTCTCGCTGTATGTGAGTGTGCACAGACAGGCCGGAAGATCACAGCTCACGCCCCTCCCTACTTAACTGCATTTGTGTGTGTGTGTGTGTGTGCGTGCACATTTCTGTGTTTTTGTATGTGTATGCATGGCTTTGTGGTGGGTCACAGAGGGTGGGTGGTAGTATGTGTGTGTGTGTGTGTGTGTGTGCGTGTGTGTGTGTGCCAGACTGGCCCCAGGGTCCTGAGCCATCACACTTTATGAGGTATGGCAAGGTGAGAGCAAAACATCTGCTAGCCCAAAGAAAAGCCCTGGTCTGGGACTCATACTGGGTTTGGGTACTGAGCGTGCACACACACACACACACACACACACACACACACACGCTGATTCGCATACATTGAACTGCTCTCAGATAAACATACTCATACGCACTGTCAGGACCTTTAGAATACATAAGCCTTGATGTTGATTTCCCAACAAACACACACACATACACAACATGAAACACACATAGCTATATGAAAGTGCACACTTTCATTCAAATACACATGCACACATACATACATTAAAGTGAAACGACGCACTCCCTCACACACACACCCTTTTCCTAAGGCTCTCCTCTCTCTGCCCCCCTCCCCTTCTTGGTTGGCTCTTGTTCTCTTTTATTCTGGCGTTTCCCCTCATGTCAAGGGCATTGGAACAATCCCCTAGTACCTGCCATCATGTGCACCCCCGATCCACCGACCCACCCCTCCCTCCTCCACCCCCCTCCTCCCGCCGCCCCTCCTGTCTTCTCAGAACACCCCGGAGAGGAGAACTGCCATGTAAGGTCTACTGGAGAGAGGATAGACACAGAGAGCGTTCAGACCGCCCCTGACATCGGAATCACTGAACCTGCCCACATCTATTCTCTCCAACCTTGTCTGTCAGACTGCCTGTCTGTATGTTATATATATATATGTATGTGTGTGTGAGTGTGTGTGTGTGTGTGTTAAGAGAGGCTTTGCCTCTTTTTTTTTAAACACGTTTGTATGCAGGCGAAGTTGGCTGACAAAGTAACTTTTCTTTTCTGTCTCCGGGAAGATGTGGGGGATGATATGTGCTTTCTCTCTGGTTAGGCATTTTTTGGGCCCTGAGTAAATTTCCTCGAGCAGGTTGAGGGCGTCTGGTTCATGGCACATCAGTGGTGCTAAAGGGCTGAAAGAGCAGCAAGTAACACAAACCTCAGCTGTGGGAATCCCATATTTTTCTCCTCTCTTGATATTGATTCTGAGCCTTGTTCGCTTCTCATCCCAGGACCGTCCCTTTGACGTGCCTCGCAAGTAAGAATTAAAGATAAAAACAAAAACAAACATGAGCAACACTGAGGAAGACCCAATTCTCAGTCACTGAAATGAAGCCGGCTGTTTTCTGAAGTAGTGCAGCCTGAAGGATGTTGTCATTGTTTTGCTTTCCGAAAAGCAGTCGCCCTGTTTAATATGCCTTGTCAAGTACCCCTGAAGAGGTTTGGCTAAATTACAGTCATCGGTTGAATACCGCTTGATATTTTCCATTTTAAATGCAGCGAGTACAATTCCTTTCTGTCTTCCACTTGGCCTGCCTCCCTGTCAACATCATTTGTCTGCTCTGTTTGGCCTGTAATTGTAAAACACTTCAAACAGTCTGAAAGGGTATAAACAAATGGAAATAATGCCCTTTTTTCCTGACTTAAATAAATAGAGATGGAATTCCAATCCGTATATGCAGAATTTCAGTCAAGTGAAATTTCATATGACAACAGGCATTACATCAAGCCTATAGGTTTAATCAACGTGTGCCTATGGGGGATATCATGGGATCCATTTATGTTGGAGTTATTCCAATGGATGAATTTGCAGGATAAATCCAGTTTATTGCAGCTTTTAGTCTTTTAGTTTTGAACATTATTTCTTTCATTAACTTCTAATAACATTGTGCGTAAATGAATTTCTGAGAACTGGGAACATGGTAACATTGATAAGTCAGACTGGATAAGAATCCCAGGCACACAAGTTGTAAATAAGCCAGCAGCCTAAACAAAAGTTGAGCTCTCCCAAAATATAATAATCGTTGCACAGGAAAATTACAGGAAAGGTGGTTCTCTGTAAGCTGTCGTGGATGTGGTTAAAGGGGCCATTGGAAAGTTTTCTCTGCCGCCGGGGTTTCTTGGCAGGAGCGGGTGGTAGTGATTGTCACTTGACAAGCACTTGGCCGTCGCTGCATTTACAAGAGGTTATACTACACTCTATGAGCAGCGCTATGTCTTCAGGGCAGATTGGAGGCTACAGCAAGTCGCTATCAGAAAGTGACAAGATGAGCTGGGGCTAACTGGCTAGCGTGCTAACTTCAGTAGAAGAAAAGACTTGATAAGGACAGGAGTTAACATGGATGTTGCTTTCCACTGCTGGAGACAGCTCTTGGTGAGTAAAGGAGTGAAGTCTGAACTCACAACGCATCTGCTGGACTGGTAAGTAAACAGCTGTTACTGCTAATTCTGGCTATGTAGCAATGACAAATCTTACAAAAAGTTACCTTGTTATCTAAAAACAAGAAAAAAAAAAAAAAATATATATATATATATATATATATATATATATATATATATATATATATATGTACATATATTGCATATTAATAGCAGAATAAAAAACTCCTAGAAATGCAATGTGAACTGGTGTGTTAAACCCTGACCCTTAAACTTGTCTCCTTTAATATATAATAAGATAAGTATATAAGATAATTGTTATATTTGCATCTTTACTATAAAAAGAACTGGCTTAAATGTTTTTTTTTTGTTTTTTTTTTTTTAACTTTTTCTTTTTAGGCCAATATTTACTGAATCTAAGCAGCTTTTTCAGGCCTGAATAGTGTCTCAAGTATTTATTTTACTACTTAGGTATTTATTTCAAGCTCTGTACTGCCCCAACAAGTTTCCCCAATAAGGCATGATAACCCAAATGTAGTCTGAGAGGCAAAAAAAAAAAAAAAACCCTCAGCACTTAGCACATCAATGGCTGCTGCTTCCTCAGCTTGTTAATTTGAGTGCAGGGTAATAGCTGAAGGTGACACAGATCAAACGTTTTTATCAACTCAGATTTTCTGTCTGGACTGTGGTAGCAAGACAGAGAGAATGTCCAGAGAGAATTTAGTGAGAAAAATCGATCTGGGACTACAGTGTAAAAGTGAGGGGGCCAAAAATAGGATTTTGAAAACTTGAGGGGCAACAGCTTTCCCTGTTAGGCTTGTTTCAACAAGGCCGCCATGCTAGAGAAGAGACTTGGGACTGAAAGGTCACTGTTTAATTCCCTGGATTGGCAGTATTAAAAAAAACAAACAAACAAAAAAAAAAGTGCCAAAAGCAAGGCACCTATACCCCCTATTTCTCCCTATGTACCACCTACTTCCGTGTGTGTATGTGTGTGTGTGTGTTAGTGTGTGTTCACTGCTCGCAGATGGTTTAAATGCAGAGGTGAAACTCCTGTAATAACAACACCTCATACTTACTGTACATTCACATGGTATGAATATTCTCATGTTGTGACTTTGAGGACCTTTTTGTATAATTAGTCTCATGATAAATACTCGTCATTTAAAGTGGTCTATTCACCACTGTGTAAGCAGAGGAGCAGACATCTGAACATCTGAACAACTGTGTCCTCTGGGAGCAAATGACTTCCGCCGATGTGACTGAAATGAAACTGACTTGTCCTTCGGCTCGAATGCATGAAAGACCTATTCACTGAGGGTTTCAATCATGCTGCAGAGTGACTTGATTTCTGCTGTAACAAATTCCATATGTGCTGGTTTTCAATGAGGTTGGTTTACAAGCATGAGTCAGCAAATCCCCTGGACACCGTAATAATCCAGTTGAGCCGAAATGATCACTTGATTTATTTAATAATGGTTGGAGCAAAAATGCCAAAAAATGTCTTGGTAGAATATGAAGATGTGGTATTTTTCTGTCTTACACGATAATATAAAGAATGTTAGCTTTTTGACCATTTATAAGACAAAACAAGATGTTTGAGATCAACACTTTGGGCTTTGGGAACTTGTAATGGGTATTTTTCACTATTTTGTGGCACTGTATAGACCAAACAATGAGTAGATTTATTGTGAAATATCAGATAATCAAAACAATCTGTTTTTTTTAAAGTTTGTCTATTAAGATTTTCCATTTTTTGTGTTTTGCCCTCAAATACATTTCCTGTTACCCGGCTCCAGTTCAGGAAAGATTTAGTGACTGTGCGACTATTCACCCACTCAAACACAGAGAAGAGCAATTGGGCGTTTGATATAATGAGAAAGAGAGAGCGACAATTAAATAGAAGGAGAAGAGTGGGATGGCTTGAGGAACTCTTAGAATGAATGTGCACCATGACTATTGCTGCAGCAGGCCACCAGAGCGAGCGAGCCAGTTAAGTGGCAAATGCAGATTTGGTGTAAATAAGTGGCTACTTGTTACTGAAATTATGCAGAGGTGTGGGTGTGTTTGATGCACATGTAGTAGCTATAATGGAGATACTCTCAGAAAACTCGCAGAAAACGCACCAACGGGGTGTGGGGGGAGGGGATTCACTCGCTCCAATTTAGACAATAGCTTCATCCGACGATAAACACTCTTTGTTGTGATTTTTATGCCGTTCTCTTTTCAAATGTTGTTTTGGTGGTATGTTTATGCCGCTCTAAATCAAGTGTGTGCCATCAGTAAAATATACATCTGAATAGATAAAAGGTTTCTGGACAGTACATTACATAGCACACGTGCAGTATGGAGGCTGGGGAGGGAAGGCGCAGGTGTTGGGGTGAATTCCAGACAGAGAAATGACGGGGAAAAGGGTGAAAATGAGAGCTCTGCGAAGAGTGAAGGGATAGAAGTAAAGAAGAGAGAAGAGGTGAGTGAGAGATGACCGAGAGGGAGGAGAAGTGAAAAGACACCAGGCAAGAGGAGTAACTTAACCCATCAGATGCTTAAATTGAAAACAAGCCAAGTGACTAAGTTTTTAGTCCAAATTTTGGCAGGCGAGCCTATGCAAACACACATGCAAACACTCACAAAAACACACACACACATATGTGCAAATAAACACACACACACTGGCTGGCAGAACATCACATAATGGCACCTAGATTATCCAGCAGACATCTGGTGAGGCAGCTAACACGCTCTAGCAGAGCATGCAGGCTAGGGCCATATGTGCGCATGTGTGTGTGTGTACAGTATGTGTGTGTGTGTGTGTGTGTGTGTGTGTGTGTATGTGTGTGCACATGCTACCATGTGTGTTGTTGTGCATGCTTGGCTGTGTTCACATTTGTGTGTCTATGTGTGTGTCAGGTGTCTGTGGGGACAGCTGCTCACTAAATAGTATTATTGTGTCTAATTGGGGATTACCAAGTCAGTGTGTAGTCGTGAGGAGTATTTTGTCTTGGCTGTTGACAGAGCGCACGTGCAGATGTACAGGAGCCAGAGAACAGGGCAGAGTCAAGGTGCAAGTGACAGGTGGTAAAACTCTCCTTAACACTCACATTAAAGTCCAGTTTGTCTTTGAAATGATCAGTTAATTTTGTAAATCAGCAGAAAATGGGTGCAGAACAGTTTTGGTGATTATTTATCATGAAGTCATAAAAATGTCAAATCTTTACTGGTTCCACCTTCTCAAATGTAAGGATTTGCTGCTTCATCAAATATTTTCTGGGGGGTTAGAAAAAAAATTTCACCTTGAAATTGTGTTGGGTGCTTCTATTTTATGGGAACAATATGGACCATTGCAATATACCACAGCAGTTATAGCCTAAGCAGGTTTCTGATACCCATCCAAAGATGGGCCTTTATACAAATACACAAAAGTGCACATAAAGGAGCATAAAACACAAAAAATTACACAGTAAACCTACCAGAGAATTCAAAGGCTATTAATTACTATGTGAGGGATCCTCTTTAAAAGTGTTGCAGTTCGAGTTTAAAATGATCAAATTCATTCAATGCAATTTGAATTCTGTGCAGTCCCACATATTGACATACCAGGAACCCTGGGACGAACAGCCAGGTCACTGAGCACCTTGAGAGACTGGTTATTTAGGAATTTATGTCTGGAAGTAATATTAGCAACTTTAATTCAATTATCAAAACTAAACACAGTCTGTATTTAGGAGCACTACTGTATATGTGGCTCCAGATTGAGCTGCGGTAAATCTGATACATTTCTTCGGGTGATGTCACTTGAGTCAGCATCAGTTGGTGTTGAAGACAACACCTTTGAAAATGTGCAGTTGTGGAGTTGGAAAGAAGTGAGGCTTCCACACTTCTGCAGCCCCCTTCATCTCTGCTTGAGGCTCGAGGCTACACCAGCGACAAGCCCTGGTTCAGCTACATCGATTTCTATTCCTTTTTTTAAAAACTCCATCCATCCAAATGGTGTACTGCTTATCCTGTGAGGGTCACAGGAGGGCTGCGGCAAAACCCAACTGACACTGGCTGAGGGCAGGGTGCACCCTGGACAGGTTGGCAGTCTGTCACAGGGCTGACAAATAGAGACAAACAACCAGTCACACTGACATTCACACCTACAGGCAATTTAGAGTCACCAATTAACCTGCATGTGAGTGGACTGTGGTAGGGAGACAGAGTGCCCAGAGGAAACCCATGCAAATATCAAATATCGATGATATGGTCTTATTTTTTTCATTTTACAAATTTATGTTGTCCAAATGAGAGATTCTGAACACCAGACCAGAAGTGGCCAAAGCACAGCATCGGTTGGAAAGAGGTCGGAGTCACAGACAAGGAGTCAGGGAACTGCTGGAGAAAGATCAAGTTGGCCATCCACACCCCTCAGCACAGAATATTAGAACAGAGACAGGGATTACGTTCTCCCCATATTCGAGCCATAACACCTGACCATCTCCATGACAACTGAGCAAACTCCATCTGCGGAATAACAGCCACAAAATGTGTCTGAAAGCTCAGGAAAAACCAAGTAACCCACCCACTAATTCAAAGGCCAAGAATGAGCCTTCAAGCACATCCATATGTATATTACATTTTTCATACAATTGGCAAATTATAATTTATTTGAATATGAGAAAACACCCTTTTTATATTGTACTAATGTCTTCAGCCACATCACTGTGTTGGTAGTGTTAGTGAGTTAAAGTTGACTTCATTGTGCACGTCTTTGTAAAATCATCCTCGCTCTCCATTTCTTTCTCAGCTTCTTTGTGTATTTCTGTGAATACACTTCTTGGCATATGTTACTTCTCTAGCAAATATAGTTGAGTATCTCTTGAGACACTCATTGATTAGTTCAGTGTGCATTTCACCATATGTTGCCACGGTATTCCAGTTTCTTTGATTCAAACAAGTGTGTTCTCCACTATTATGGCCAGAAATATATTACCTTCTCTGCATCTTGAGCCAGCGTTGCTCTACAATAGCCTTCCCTCCACTGCTTCTCTAATGTGACAGAGTATCCGCCTTTCCTGAACATACATGTCATGCTTGGATACGCTCGCAAACACCTGCACATGTACTGGCATGATCAAAGAGTGTGAGCATGAACACATACAAATCAGACGTGGAAATGCACACGCGCCCCCGCACACACTTTGATCTTCGCATCCACTGTCCCCATACGCACTTCCCCAACAATCGCTGAGACAAATCGCTGTGGGACCTGCCACACTGCGACAGCGACACACAGCGATGTAAAAATAACACGGCGGCACTTAAAAAGGCACCAGGGGAAAGATACAAGGCAGCCAAAAGCACTTCTGTTCATTTCTAATGGGACACCCACATAAGCCAGGAAGGCAGTATTTGTCACAAATCCACAGGGAGAAAACATTTCAATTGACTGCCATGATTGACTCATTTGGCTGCCAAGAACAAAAAAAAATACAAATTGTACATATATATATATATATATAAAATACCTGACAAGATTACTTTTGATTCAAATGAATGGATGGAGATGGACTTCTAAGTAATAGTTTGACAATGTGTGAAATCATTTATTCATTTTCTTGTCGAGAGCTGATGAGAAGATTGATACTTCTCTCATGACTATACTTTCAGTATGAGCCAGCCTCCATTTAACCTAGTTTAACATAAAGACTGGGAACAGGGGGAGTCAGCTAGCCTGGCTCTGTCTGACTATCAGCACCTCTAAGACCTGACTTACACCAGGTATTAACAAGTGATCTATATCTAGATATCTGGGTAACAACATGATGTCCTTAGGACTCTGGATTTATTCCGAGTATGCAAATGCATTCTCATTATCTAGTGTCTATATTCTGATCGTATCTTAACATGCAAACTAATTAGGCAGGCAGATCTGTCAAAACTGTAAGGCAGTGCTAGCAAGAGATAATTTTACTACCTGTAGCTTCTGCCTGGCTTACTTAAGAGAGACACAATTAGGCGATCTTTCCATTTACTGCGATGATTTTTTCTCTTACGAATATGGTGACCATCACAATACCAGTGTGTACATTTACAGCTAGCATTAGCATGCTTTTTTTTCTGCTCCAGATAAATTGCTGGTTATTCAGATTTAGTCCCTGTTAGAGGGAGGCAGGCTAATTCTCTTGGCATGAAAGTTAGGAAGCCTGTTTCCTTAAAAAAGTATGTTTTTCTTTATTCCCTGACCTGGAATAAAGTGTGTGCAGATTAACCTGCACGTCTGTCTTCAGAGTGTGTTTGTGTATGCAGAGCTCAGCGGAAGCAGGACCATATGGAAACACGGTAGATGCTTTTTGCACCTCTTCACACCTTCTGGTCTTTCCACGAGTTATATTGCTGTAGGGAGGA
The DNA here is from genome assembly GCF_046630095.1 of Trachinotus anak. Lineage (NCBI taxonomy): Eukaryota > Metazoa > Chordata > Actinopteri > Carangiformes > Carangidae > Trachinotus > Trachinotus anak. The sequence continues at coordinate 7,720,306 of NW_027273870.1, read as the reverse complement.
AGGGAGGAGGGTGCAGAGTAGCTATAGAGAACAAGTAACGAACTCTAAATGGCTTTCTGAGGCTTGCTGTGTGTAAGGACGCTGCAAGGACGTGAGAGATGTTGGTGGGGAGGGCGGGTCAAGGAATTCCAGAGCACAGAGGGAAATAAACAAACCTTAATACACAGACCAAAGCTCACACAGCATATAGCCACATAACAATACTCATAAATAAATAATATATTGTTACATCACGTCTGCATGAGGCTGCTTGAAGGCAATCTCAGCCACTGTGAATGTTTTCTGAAACCTCGGTAACACATACTGGTGTGGTGTGTAAACAGCTTTTGTTTCACACAGTGGATCCAGCATGCTAAACAACCCTCCGCTAGTGTCTGACAACTTTTTAAATGAAGCTCATTATGTCCTCATTGATTTTTCATATTCCTTCTCACCAGTAAATACCCCCAAGGTGCTCCTCTTACACTCTGCCCTCCTGCCCTGCTCGCTGCTCCACCCCGTCTCTCTCTCTCTCTCTATCCCCAGCTGTACCTGTGCTATCTATCCATCGTTCCACCTGTTTTTTATCAGCAGCGGCAAACAGCAGAACACTTAAGGGAGCTGAACGGTTTCCAATTAGCACAACAAATACCTCCGCTCACTCTCACCCTGTCACAGTGCCTCGGAGAGCCTGGGCGGCCATTACAGACAATTAGAATTTAATAAGCCCAATATGCTCACTGTACTAATGGAGAGGGAGGAAGGGAGGCGAGGAGAGAGAGAGCAAGAGATGTGCCCTCATCAGCCCTCTCTCCCTCTCCCCGGGTTGCTATATATTTCTTATTGCTCTAAATCCTCATAGTTGTCCTGGCAGCTTGTTCTTATTTGAATAGTGTCAGGGCTTTCCAGGGTAATCTCAGTCACAATACAGCTCTCTCCCTCTCTCCCTCTCTCTCTCTCTCTCTGTCTATCACTCTCTCACCAATATGATTTTCTCACCCTTTTTTCACCTCCGCTTTTCTCCTCTTGGTTTTCCTTCCTACTCTCACATTTTTATCTCTATTCTCCACATCTCACTCTTCCTATTCACTCATTTATCCCTTCCTCTCTTTTTCTCTGTCAGTTCTTTCCTCACCCTCCCTCCATTTTTTTACCCTCATTTCTCACCTGTCTTGTCTTGCCCCCTCATTCCGGCTCCATCGCTCTTGCAGATTTTTCTTTTTTGCTATTTCATCCTATTTTTCTCCGCTCATATTTTACTGTGACACTACATTCCACCTCCTTTTCTAATTCTTCTCTCACTCTCTCTGGCCTCTCCTTTCCTCTCTGCTAAACTCTCACCCCTTTTTCATTCTCTCTTTCATGCTCTCTCCACGCATTCTGTGTCTCCTCTCAGTTCCCCCTTCTCTGTTTCGTCTGTGTCGTAGGGCCCTATGAAATGAGGTGATACAAATGGCATTTTATGGGGCTGTGCAGCACAACCAGGCTGAACACGACAGGCAATCATAAAAGCCATTGTCTGCTGTGCATGCCACTTTTAATGTGTTCCATTTGATTTAATGCAAGAGATAGGTGAGGCAGGAGAGGAGGTGAGGCCCTCGGAGGTGAGGATGAGAGGGAGGGGAGAGCTACGAACGGAGATAAAGGGGATAAAGAGACAGGGCTGGAGAGGGAGAGAGGGGAAGGGCAGGGGAAGAGAGAGAGAGAGGAGAGAGCGATATCTAGGTCGTAACTGGAGTCCTCACTTCTGGGTTGAAATAATAAGGGACAGCCGGGCTGATATCTAATTTCTAGGGAAGAAATGCCATTTAGAGTGAGAATGAAAATGGAATGCATGCAGGGGAGCAAGCCGAGGTAGAGAAAGACGAAGAGACGGGGGAGAGTGAAATATTAAAAAATAAATGCAATATCCAATGCACAAAGTGATTACATTGCCAGAGGGTGGCAGAGGTGTGAGGATTCTGATGGCTTTTTGTGCTTGTAAAATCATTCATTTAAAAGAACAGGCGTATTTACATCCAGATGGGGACCTTGTAGGTATTACCTATACCCCCCCCCCCCCCCCCCCCCCCCCCCCCCCCCCCCCCCCTCACACACACACACATCCCCACCCTAATGTGGGAGAGATATGTGACGGGGTTAATTGCATAAATCTGTTGTTAGTGTCCACGATTGGATGCATGATTCCAATTTCAGCCACTTTTATTTTTCAAAAACCATTTGTGTCAGTGTGCTTGGGGGTTGGAAAGGTGCTGCTGTTAGCAGCAGATTGCAGTACCTCAGCAGTTCAATTACACTCACTTGGATGAATAGTCCAAGACTGATGAGTTCAACTAAACTTGCTGTGTATGGCTTTTGCACACAGATAAAAAATGAGCCAGATCAAACCTGTGTGCCTAATATAATAATCAAGTTCTGAACAATGCATAAGACTCATTGGATGGGTCTAAAGAAATAGGTTTTGTCAGCAAGCACTCACGGTCCATTCTAGGTCTCTTGTTTCTTGTTTCTTGATTCCCCCTATTCTTCTTTTGCTTTTTCCCCCACTTCATTGTCTTTATCATTGCCATCACCATTGTGGTCAGTGTTAAAATTGTTGGTTGCTGTTTTCATGCTCTGAATTCTTGTAATTTGTTGTCATACACATTATTCACACCTGACATTTCAGGTGCTTTGTACTGAGACTGTATTCAGATGATAAAGATTCATCCTGATTTATCCACATTATGTGTGTATTTGACATCAAAATGCTATGGAGGTGAGAGCAATCTGAACTAATCTTGCCTCCTAATATGAAAAATAGCCAGGGTGTCACTGAAAATGTGGCTATGACATTGCTGGAAGATGGACTGAGATACTTAACAATCTAAAAATGCCTTATTACATGTAAAGGGTGTATATTGAAACTCTGACTTAAGTAGAGAGGAAGCAGCAAAATGTACTAATAGTGACTGAAAAGTCAATGTGTTAATGTTAATGTGAAAGTAAAAGATGTCACCATGCAGAAAAATGGCTCCCATGATTGATATATTATTATACATTGCATTATGAGATTGTTGCAGCAACGCATAAGTGGCATTTTATTACTGTAGCTGGTCGAGGAGCTAATTTTAATTATAAATTTGTCCAGTGGTTCCCAGCTTAGGAGTTGGTTTCCCTCCAAATTGTCACAAGATACGAGTGGGAAGTAAGAGATTTATTGATGGGCTAGTAAAGAGGAAGAAAATCTAATTTCGTTAAATATGAATTTGTCTTAATCTTTGTTTTTTAATGTTACAGAATAAAAAGTACACCATATCCCTCTGAAATGTAGTGAAGTCAAAGTATAAAGTAGCATACTACCCCAGGTAAGTAAAAGTACCTCAGAATTGTACTTAGACACAGCACTTGAGTAAATGCTTTCCACCACTGGGATTTAACACTCATCTCGTGTCCAACCAGTGGTTGAAGTTTCTTTTGGGTGTTATTTGCGTCTGCAGTGGTGCTTGGATCAAACAAAGCATTTATTTCGCCTGTTTCATTCTTGTGGATACAATGTTTTGTCAGGTGCAGCGATATTGTGTATGTGGCTTGGACCAATTTGCAGCCACCATTTTTTTCAAAAAACCACCACCTGAGTTTGTTTAAAATACTATATTTCAATCTGTTCAATTGACACCCACATTTTTGTTCAAATACATGCAAGCAGCTTGCAGTCTGGATTGCGAGCCTACTGTGGCAAAGACTACCAGGCTACCATTTAGACCAGCCTGATGGTAAAAACACTGACAGCTGTCCCAGGAAACCACGCCTTTCATTTTGCCATGGTTACTGTTACTTTGATGTATTCTTGTTCATTTCCCACTACCTGTATCAGGTGTAGTTCAGAAATACATCATCACCTACCTAAAGAATCAGATGACTTATGCAGAAATTTGTCCTGTAATGCTACTTGCCAAACAGCTGTAAGCTAGTGGTTGATCTGGCTTGGCTTGTGTAACCACAGTGATCAGTGCTTTTGGCCAACCCTTGTCTCTCAGCCTAATAGCTATATACACCCTGAGAGCAGTCCTGTGATTGTCAATGAGCACTTTAGCTTCCAAGCACCATGGGATAATTAGCTTCCCTTCCCTGCCTGTCAGACTTGGCAAGACCTCCCTGGTTTCTGTCTCTCAATTTTAATATTTTCTCCCTCTTTGTGTGTGTGTGTGTACAGAGAAAAGAGGCATTCTTGAAGACTTTCTGAAAGCTCTCTGAATTTAGGACGTTGCGCATAATTTATTACTGTTGCAAGTCAACATTCACCTTGTGCCATAATGATTATCTTCAATCGATTTAACTAATAACCCTGTTTCCAAGTACGTTGGGACACCGTGTAAAATGTAAATAAAAACAGAATGCGATGATGTGCAAATCACGTCAACCCATATTTAAATGAAAATGGAAAAAAAAAAACAACATATCAAATGCTGAAATGCTGAAATTTTATTGTTTTAAGAAAAAAAACATATTCTCAATTTGAAAGTGATCCCAGCAACACGTTTCAAAACAGTTGGGACAGGGGCATGTTTACCACTGTGTTGCATCACCTCTTCTTTTAACAACACTCTGTAAATATTTGGGAACTGAGGAGATCAGTTGAAGGAGTTTTGAAAGTGAAATGTTGTCCCATTCTTCCCTGTGTTGTATTTTTCTTTTCATGATGCGCCAAATATTTTGCTGACAGGTCTGGACTGCAGGCAGGCCAGTTTAGCGTCCAGACTCCTCTACAACAGAGCCATGCTGTTGTAATAGGCTCAGAATCTGGTTTGGCATTGTCTTGCTGAAATATGCAAAGCCTTCTCTGAAAAAGACGTTGTCTGGATGGCAGCATATGTTGCTCCAAAATCTGTATATATTGTTCAGCATTAATGGTGCCTTCCCAGATGTGTAAGCTACCCAAGCCATGGGCACTAATGCCCCCCGACACCATCACGAATGCTGGCTTTAGAGCTGTGCACTGATAACAAGCTGGTCCATGATTTCCACAAACAAAAACTTTGATTGGCCAGACCACAGGACAGTTTCCTATTTCGCTTTAGACAGATAAGTGAAACATTTGATATGTTGTCTTTGTAATATTTTCAATTAAATATGGGCTTACATGATTTGCAAATCATCATATGCTGTTTTTATTTACACAGTGTCCCAACTTTTTTTGGAAACGGGGTTGTAATAATAATCTAATCCAAACTGATATATGCAGATACTGCAGAAAGTAAGAACTTGAAAATCTCCTTCATTCCTTTAATCACCAAGAGCTGCAGTGAAAAGCAGGGCATATTATAACCTCTTTTATTATTAAGACAACGATGACTGAAGCTGTTGTTGAAGCAGCAATCACCACCACCTGCTCCCAGCAGGAAACCGTGTTCGGTGGCATAGAAAACTTACAAATAGCAATATTAGCCGAAATGCTTTTTTTTACCTAAACCTAACTGCAGACAGGAGTCTGGACGTGAACCCCAGTCTCTGGAGTGCAGCAGTGTAATAGATAATGCATGCCCTTAATTTACTCAAATAAACACCGCCTCTGAATGTAATCCAGGAAGTGATTATATCATGCTGATAAATGTAAATAGATCAAAACAATTTTGTAACATGTACAATGTAAATGTATTTCCTTGGAGACAGGGGTCAACAGGGAGGTTGTAATTAAAATTGTCAAATCATATTGTGGAAGGTGTAGGTTCAAGCATTTTTGGAGCTTGACTCATACTAAGAATTAAATGTCAAGTTTCAGCCTCTGCTGCTTCTATTTTGACCTTTCTTTTTAAAGCCTGTCCTTTGTGAGTCCACCAGCATTATGGGAGTGCCATACTAAATCACTGGTGTCCCATTTAAGAAGTATGAGCACACTGTTGCTTTGCAAATCAAACCTTTGGGTTTCTGAACTTCTAGACGGCATACCTCAAAAGTTGTTTGTCTGTCTAACTGGCTAAATTGTTGAAATTTATCACCTTTACCTCACCTTACCTTTGTTGCGTGTCTCGGAAGTAAGGCCAAGGAATTTAGTGTCCTAAAAATAACCTGGCAGAGAAGTATCTGAATGATTTAGTCTGTGGTGAAATAATAGTTCTGCATTCAAAGATCTTCTTAGCTGCTGATGTAAGCCATTTTTCCCCCTCTCGCTCGCCCCCCATTTAATCACTGGATGTAAATCAAACAGGGAAAGAAAACACTAATTTAAACCTGCTTGAAGAGCTTGGGTCCCTATGGGGACTTAATAAGTTGGAGTGTCTTGCTGTGATGAGTGTAAAAGCGGATTAATCCCGCTTTTAAAAGATTGTGACATATAAACCTAAACTTGCAGGCAGATGATTAATAGAGTAGGAAATAAGGGAGTGCTGTTTATTAGCAATAGATGTGCTCTGCAGGCTGTAGAAAACCAGAGTTAAGCCAACACACTCACACACACTCACACACACGCACACACACACATACATATATATATACAATGCAGTATTTACCATGCCTGAGGCACGACCTCATCCAGGTGTTTGTCAACAAGCTGTATATTTCTGTCACTATGATTAGAGTTTTTGGATGTCGAACTGGATTGACTCATAGAGATGGTGTTTTCTAATTATGCCCAAGGCCATATTTTCATTGCTCTTCTGATTGAATTGAACTTGTTTGGCAACTCTTAAGTGGTTGTAGGCCAATTTTTAGATGGAAAGAAATGGCTTTTATACTCACCTTTTTTCTAAATAAAAAGAGATGATTCTCAAAGCCAGGTAAGTCGATCCAAAAACTGAAAACATTTTAAAAACATAAAGTAGAAAATAGTTTCTAGTAGCATTTGCACCAATCTGACCCATGAGCCCCAATACTGACCTTAGGAGGCACAATGAGCATTGGTCGGATGTGAGTGATTCACATTAAATGCTGTTTTCAGTTCAACAGCAGCTCAGTGCTGTTTGTAAGGTCAGTATCTGCACACCCCGGAGGAAGGGAACATTCAAAATAAGATAAATAAGAGTGAGCTCCTAAAGAAAACTTGATTGGCTTATAAATGAGCCTGCACAGCATCTGAAATTGTGATTGTGATCAAATGAAGGCCTGTAAGCACAGCAAAATAAGTCCTGCTTTTCCTGTGTTTCCCCTGTGATTCTCAAACTGGACAGGATTGATTTCTGTCATTTGCTCCTTATTTCTCCTAAAGGGTGTTTAGGAGAAACAGGTCAGAATTCAGGGATCTCTGAATAATGATTGGTAATGATTTATTTCTGAAGAAAAAAGACAGCAAAATTCCCCTCAGGAACAACAATAGTAATCCAAGGCCCAAACTGGGTGTTACATGTATTAGACAAGTCAGATAGGACGAGAATCTCTATTCATGCTAGTGCTTCTGTGAGGCTGTACAGTGCTACTTTGAGTTACTGTAAATGCTAATATTAGCATACTAACATGCTTTCAATGACAATGCTAGCATGCTGACGTTTAGCAGGTATAATGTTTACCATGTTTACAATCCTAGGCCTGATTTACACTTGTCATTCCATTTGGCTCGTGTCCAGATGACATTCAGAGGAGAATTAAGAAACTCCTGAAAGTGGTAGACTGGCCGACCAGACTGCCTGCAGCCAGATAGCACAGCAAAATATGTAGCAGAACATGTACAAGTATAAAATGAATGGTGGTGTGTTAGTAATATTTTCCTATACAGTACACTGTATATACGTATATTCTGTGTGTTCTCACAGCTCTGTAGCTGAGTGTCTAGAGTTGAACTTGCCCCTCCAGGCCTTCACAGATATCCTGCCACAAGTTTAAGAGTGATGTGCTCCTCTCAAATTTTCCACTGTCCCTTTCTCCAGAGAAAAATACACACCACGAGCATCCACCCCCCTGTGAGAGGAAAATTAAGCGTGACTGTTACCTCAGTGGAACTTCAGAGTTTGTGGAGAAGTTTGAAAAATGGCCACAAATTCAATGGACACGGACTCTGAAGTCTGCTTTTAGGAGTTCTATAAATTCTCTTTAAAGATTTTTTTTTTTTTTTTTTTTCCTGTGCTTCGCTTTGTAAAGAAAGGATTTTGTTTTAAAACCACATTTTCCTCTCAATGGTCAATTACTGTTCACATCCAGTCTGAATGGATAAAAGAGTCACTGTTCATATTGTTGCACCTTAAAAAGAAAATCATACATTTCCCTTCATTCTAATGATTCATTTATGTGGAAGTCGGAACAACGTGTCAAGTGAATCAGCATCCATGTCTGTGATCTGCCGTCGCTGAAAAACCTGAATCGCTACATCAAACAGTTATCTCATGTGCATGAATTTACTCTCTAGTCCCCATTCTTCAAAGCAAGAATATCAACATTATTGAACTATTCGCTATGATCACTGTTTACAAAGCCAGCGGAAGATGAAAGTGGCTTGTGTTCATATGTGATGTGGAGGAGGAAAACGGAGAGATATGATGGAGTAGAAAAGAGGCGGGGATAAACAAGCTTTTCTTGGAGAGAAAACAAAACAGAGGAAAGAAAAAAAAAAGAGACAAGTGGAGGAGACGGGGAGATACTTTGACTCACTGCAGAAATGCAACAGCAGCAGCAGCAGCAGCACCACCACCACCACCACCTTGCTCTTATGGCATCCCTGTAATCATTGTCAAGATATTAAATTTGGATTAACAACAATAGCCGAATTACAATACTAGCTGGCAAGGAAATTATTTTCACCTCACTAATGAAATTCATGAAATAATGCCTGCTGCAATTCCCACCTCAAGGTAGACACAGTCTCTTTACACTCTCACACACACACACACACTCACACACACACACACATGTACATATGAACCCAAAGGGGCTGATTAGGAAGTAATAATGGAGGTGCTCCTGCGTCATTCATCACTGTATGAAAGAAGAGATGTGTTGCATTGTTTACCTGCAGTGTCTCTGATTAAATATGGAAATTTAATCCATATCCTTTGGTGTAAATAAATTGCATACAACAATTTGCAATGTTTAGGTGACAGGCCGCATGTACACCTGAGCAGAGAGGAAGGGAACCACTACAATGACATACTGTTTACAGGAGGGAATTATGTACTGTATGAAGTCAAGGGCTTTTGAGGTAACTACAGCAATGGAGGCAAATGTGTGAGTGTGTGTTGGCAGGGCAATGTGTGTCAGACGCACAAGCAAAGAAAATATCAAGTATTCAAATCCGTTCAATGCAAGGCACTTGTGTTTAATCCACATTAAATCACATATATTCATACAAATGTAATAAAACTTAATTGAATGAGTCCACAGCGGTGCCGCTCCCTCTCTCCTCGAGATAAGCCCTCACTCGTCTACCTCATACTGTGATTTGCTGAATTATTTCATGAATCGCCGGCTTCTCCACAGAGCAGAGCATTCGTTGTAACGTTGTGAAATGTTAGGACGCGTCTCCCTGTGCACTTTTCTAGTCCAATCTCGCCAAAGTCCTGCAGGCCAGCCCTGGCGCCATGATCGAATGAGGCAGCGTGTCCACACGTGTGTGCCTGTATGTGTGCACACGCATGTGTTTTCATGAAATATGCATGTGTGCATATTTATCAGGAAATGCTTGTGTTTCTTATGCTGGGAATGAGTTACATGTTACATGTTCATGTCAGCTGTATGTGACCTTATATATGTGGGCGTGTGTGTATGCATGCATGCATTTGTGTGTGTGTGTGTCCAATTGCGGCATGTCCCTGTGCATTTGCCAGCCAGTTCCAGTCCCGGTCAGTTGAGAGGGACTCTCCCTGATGCCGGTACCCCAACAGGGGAAACTTAAATCAGGCTGACACGCTCCTGGCACACCCTGCTCCAGCGCCAAATCGTTCCTGACAGAATCAAATGCATCCCATTGGGTGTTCGACAGTAGTCCAGTTCCCCTGACCTCCTCCTGTTGTGCAAAGTCTAGGGCAGAGAGAGAGATTATACTGGAAGGAGAACTATTCTTGAAATGGGGTTGTTGCAAACTGTGATTATTTCTCATTTCTTCCTCCTAAAAATGAGATAAGAGTAATTTGAGTGAGCTGTTTGAGTGAACTGTACCAAAAATGAACCAAGGTTAAAGGACAAGGGCAAGTGGAAGACAAATGTGGTTGTGGAGAGACAACATTTTAAAAAGAAAGTCAAAAGCTCAAATCTTTAAAAAAAAAAAAAAAAAAAAAAGCAACACTACCAGTCTCTCTTTTTCTAAACCCTCAAGGAACCAGTGGCAGTCTGAGTTCTTTTGTTGTATCAGCATGCTTTAGTAAGGACATCTAAGTGAATCAAATTTTAAGGCTTTTTAGATGTATTTCTGCTGATAGCGCCTCCACAGACCTGACTCATGCAGCCTGCTCCAGTCAAACAGAGTGCCAACCGACTCTCTCTACTCTCCTGAAAGGGTATTTCTTTAAACCTTTATGCAATATTGTAAAAACACAACATCAAGAATAATTCATTAAAAAAAAGAAATTTAATTTAAAAAATGTTTATAGATTGTCACAACATAAGTTCTAAATGTCTTGGGAAGTCCCCTTTTTTTGTAGGAATAAATTCCATGTGCATTTAAAATGTGATTACTTAAAGAAGGCAGCGGTGTGTCTGCCAAAAATGTTTCCTGATTGCAAATGAGCAAGCTGGGATGCAGAGAGTCCCAGTCGATCTGCAGTTCAGTGCTTTACAATTATCCTCCTCGTCAGCACCATGGTGGAAGACGGGTGAGCAACTGGCTGTTGGAGTGAGGATGTACAGTACCAGTGGCGACTCAATATATGGCCCGAACGCACAAATGATTCAACATTTGTCAGCTCACTGTTAGTTCATCTGTTCGATGGACGTTTCTCATGTATGTAAGAGAATGTGACCCTCCCCCTACAACTTGCCCCGTAGGTCACTGTTGCAAACCAAACACATTATAGTCAAAATGCCTAATTAAGTGATGCTTAGTTAAATAGCGGTCAAGCCACTGAAGTGAAAAAGGCATGTGAGCTGACATATGACACATGGTTCACCAGTAGCCTACAGTCTGACACGAACCCCTGACCCTCACCTAATATGTACAATTATGTGTGGATAAGCAGGTAAATGTCACCATGGCAATCAGAAGGTCAGAGATTCACTTCTAGGCAGATTGACCACAATATCAAAATCAGTGATCATTTATAAACAATCTGTGCAAAGTAAGTAAGAGTCATACCCACTCACACAAAGTACTGTTCGTTATGCTTTGTCGCCGTGGAGCTGTTCATTACTTCATTCAACGTCAGAGTCAGTGTATTCTCGTAGTTTTGTTATTTTTAAAGTCAGAGCCTGAGTTTGAATGGTCCGTTTGCATAATAGTCTAAGTGCAGATGTTCACCACTGTTACCAGGAGACAAGGTTAGTGTCCATGTCCCTGAAGCACAGGGTAAATAGTGAACAGTGCACAGTGAACAGCGTATTGTTTATTCCTGCATGTGGTGTTAAGCTAGGCTTGCTAATGTCACCCTCTGTCCACACATCCAGGATTGCACTTTTCTGTCTTCGTCTTTGAGCTACACCTGACTAACACGCAGGAGTGGCTCAGTGGATCATGTAAGGACATCCACAAATGAATTTTCACTGAGCCCTGCCCACATCCAACCTTTGACAAAAGACTGTTTCTTCAATCTTCTCAGCTAATTCTCCACCAGAAGGCATATAAGTGCATTTCCAAAAATGTCATACTACTCATTTAAGTGTTAAAATGCTAAATCTTACACCTGGAGCTGTTGGGGTAGTGTATTTATTGAATTGTTTGTCAGACATGGTAGTTGTAATGTTGCTTTTTGTTTTATTTGGGTATACAGATCATAACATGATCATCATAAGCTAAAAAAAAAAAGAGATACTGATATTTCTTACTGTGCAAGAACCCTGAAGATGGGAGGAGGGCCCTTGAGATAGGATCAATTCGAAATGCAAAGTGATATATGACCCTCTGTGAGTCACAAACGACCAAATCCAGCACACAAACAAAGACAGATTTTCTCTTTCTGTCACATATACAGTAAGCTAAACTTGTGGACCTTTCCCTTTGGGTACTTTGATCTGAACTCTAATCCCCTTAGACACGAAAGTCAAACTTATTTCTTCTTCTCCCCCCCCCCAAAAAAAAAAAAAAAAAAAGTGTCCTGAACCCAACTCAGAGATGATTATCTAAAGGTCAGTCTTCCCTCTTCTCATCCCTCCCTCCATCATGTGGACTTTTCCACCAGTTAGTACAGCAGCATAAAGAGCACAAGCCGGCCGGAACACTGACTGAGTGCCTATCAAGACTGCCCACATCAGCCGTCGGCCTCGCAGAAACAGGGGTTCTTGCCCAAGAAATGAAGTATGGATTTCTAATTTAGGGGGATGGTTGGAGATGTGGGTCAAAGTTGCATTTATTTCGAGGCGCCTCAGCCCCATCACGCCTTCGATCACCCTTTAGTTGAGAAATACATATTGGGCTGAGCTCATAATGGATGAGGGGGCCACTGACGGGCGGGGTAGATGAGAGGCTTGCATTATGTATTAGCTTTATCCCGTAAATGAGTAGCTGTGAAGATAATCACTATCTGATGATTGTCATTTCTTTTGTTCCCCATGTGCCCTCTCAAAATGGCTGTTACATAAACTGAACATTCTCCATCTTTTGTGTGGCGGAGAATGGGAAAAGGAGAGAGAGAGGAAAAGGGGGAGAGAGAGACAGATATCCATAGAGGGAGAGACAGAAAGAGAGAGATAGGGTGAGAGATTTAGAGAAAACAATGCACAAAAAAAAAAACTAAACTAAACTAAAATTCACTGAGTACCCGCTATAATTACAGAGGCTGTGTACCAAACAGCCTGCCAAACCACATCACACTGTTTTTAACTTCACATTTCTACTCCTGCCTTGCACATCGCAGCTGCATTTGCAGTACTCATCCGTGACTGTCAGCCATTTTCTCACCGCGGCACAGCGCAGGCGGACATGTGTGATCTGCCTGAGAGGTGTTCTCGCACCTGCCTGGTTCGGGAGCGGAGGTCAACCCCAAAGACCTCCTTTTTTTTTTTGCCTGGTGCTAAATTTAGCTCGCTGACATGTGTGAAAGTCTCCATCACCCTCTTAGTCATGGCAGAGTGGAGTGCCGACCCTCTGGCAACAATGAAGGACGTTGCTTTTAGCTGGTTTTGTTGAGGCTGCCGAGTGCAGCTCATGGTGCGGAGGAGAAGTCTGCGTCCAAGCTCATCTTACATCAGCAATTTATCAGGTGTCACAAGAGTCAGGCCCTGTTACACCGGGCTTGTTCTGCTGTTGTAAAGACCGATGTCAGGGTCAGAGGAAAAATTGTTCATGAAGTGAAAAGAGTTCTGTAATGAAAACGAAAACATGCTGGCAATTGCTGAGGTACATTATCACTGAAAGAGGGAGGAACAAACAAATATCCCGCTGCTCTTGGAGCCGTCGTGCAGTCTTTTCAGGAGAAGTCATGTCTACGGCCTAATAACACAGTGCTTACGCTAACAAAGAACAATATGTTACTTTGTCAAACGGTTTAAAAAAAAAGTGATACAAAATCTACCGGAAATCAAAAATGAGTTCTCATGATGTTAAAGTTGTCTGTTTGTTTGCGATTCCTTACACTGCCGTTGGTGAGATATTTTCAGTAATGTACATTTTATGACAGTTTTTTTTTTTTTTCACCAGTAGAAACTTTAAACCCATAACGGTGGCAGAAAGGGCATAAAGACAAGAGACGAGTCCTTTTCCTGTTGCAGCGTCTCACACGCACAAAGTAGCACTCAGCACACAGACACCTCCAAACCCACAAAAGGAGACATTATCTTGGGGCGATGGATCATGTAAATGGCATTTTGTCTACATTATGAGAATGTGGAAGATGTGTTTTTCTGCATGACTGAGGCGCTTATCAAGTGGGACTGTCTGTACCACCAACTCAATATATTTCATCTTCAGAGATGAGGGTGGGAGGCTGCAAGTGGGTGGATATTTCTGTATGTTTGTCTGTGTATTTGTGTGCAAGCTGTTGGGTATATTTGTGGTGTGGGAAATACAATAACTTCTCTGAACCTTTTCCTCACCCTCCTCTACTGAATTACAACCGAGCAGAAACAACTTGAAAATGGCACTTATAAAATTGGCTAAATTATTTGACTGACAGCAAGTGACTGAATATTTCCTCTATTTAAATGAGTCACATTAACAGCTCATCGAGTCCAACTGGGAGCAGATCTAAAATATCTTCACTGATGCTAGGAGAAGGAAAAGAATGTGTCTGAGTAGCCTTTAATGTGCTACTTACTGTGAAAGACCAAAGCTGACACTTTTAAGGATGAGTGTTCTCTACATATCACGAGGTTATATCATGGCCACATCATAATGCTGGAGGAGCTTGATTTTTTATTTTTATTTTTTCATTTGACTTTAGAGGCACTGCAGTCTTTCAAGGTAAATATGGATATCTGCAATGAGCAGAAATAACCACAACGTACGCATGTGGTTGTTAAAGTAATATGAACAACTACGTTTATTTTTAATTTACAGTATGGGCAGAGAAATAATGTGAATTTATCACATGTTTTTAACATTAAACAAAACTATTTGCACAAAACATAAGGGCAATCTCACTTTATTAGAAAAAAAAGAATAGAAGAACACTAAACAAAAGGACAGGGAAGTGTCCTTTCTCACATGTAGATGTCCACCCACAAACATAAGAGTTTGAATCCAAATCCAATAACCATCAGCTCATGAAATCCAAATATATTTACATTCTTTACTGAGTCTACCAAAGTTTTCCTCCTAACTTCTGAAAGCAACTGAAGTTCTAAATTACTAAATCTCCTAAGACTCAGTTGAAATACTTTTGAGTGGCAGCCTTGTTAACATTTACATCCTGTGACTACAACCTGAAAGATGAGATGCAGAAATGATGAAATGCTAGTAAAAATGTATCTTAGACTGTCAGAAGTTTAAATACACTCCGGTAAAAGTCATTAAAACTCATTTTCAACCACGCCACAATTTTCATGTTATCAAACTATAGCAAATCTGTTTTGTGTATGACACAAGTATTTCTTCCAACAATTGTTTAAAGACAAAATGCTTCACTTTAAATTCACAATCTGGCTCCAGTGGGTCAGAAGTTTACATAAACTAGGTTGACTGTGCCTTTAAACTGCCTGGAAAATTCCAGCAAATGATGTCATGGCATTAGAAGCTTCTGATAGGCTAATTGGCATCATCTGAGCTAACTGGAAGTGTATTTTAAGGCCTACCTTCAAACTCAGTGCCCCTTTGCTTGACATGATTGAAAAAAAAAAAAAAAAAAAAAAAAAAATCAGTCAAGGTGTTTATTCTTGGAAGCAAATTCCAAACACCTGAAGGTTCTACCTCCATCTGTGCAGACAATACAGACAAACACCAAGGCTTCACGCAGGCGTCATACCACTCAGGAAGGAGACTAGAGATGAACTTGCTTTAGTGTGAAAAGGAAAAAAAGGACCTTGTGAAGATGCTGGAGGAATCAGGTACAAAAGTATCTGTATCCACAGTAAACACAAGTCTAATATACATAACATAACCTGAAAGGCTGCTCAGCAAAGAAGAAGCCATTACTACTGTTTGGCCATAATGACCATCGCAGGTTTGGAGAAAAAAGGGTGAGGCTTGAACATGCACAGTCATGGAGTGATACTACAGAATATTGCCACCAGTGATCTTCGGTTGAGTACAGACACTGACTACACTGGGTCTCTACTGCCGGATCCCATTCTGGCTTTCAGTCAAGTTACTTAAGGAATTAACATTAAACTGCAGTTGATATAATGTGTTAATGTCATTTTAACTTTTTTAAATGATGGTCAACAACATAAATGAGAAGTCTGCTACGTGAACACTGTACATTGTTCTTTGGTAGTAAGAAACACTAAAGATAAAATAAAAAAAAATCCACAAAAAATTCTAACACCACATGTTATATGACAGGGATGAGATAATGGGAAAAAAATGGGAAAGACTCATACTGTTGACTTGCAAGTGTTAATCTCGGCAAAACATTTGTATGATTACAGCTGCTTATGTGAGGAGCGTCAACACAGAAAAATCCAGGGTTTTTTTTTTCAGTTGTACTTACGACTTGAAGTACACTGTGAACATTATTTTCAAATTAGAAACCCTTAATTACAATAACTCAGATTTAGCCTATTATTTATGGGTATTTTGGTAACCTAGGTGTTGCTCTCATCTGAATGCATAAATCATTTTTGCACACACTAACTTCTCCTCACACATGTGAACAAACTGCTTGCACTATCAAGCCTGGAGCTGTGTTTTGCAATTCCCCAAATTTTAGTCCACGACTAAATCAGAGTTCTCTTCTGTAGGATTATATCATGGTGACTCCACTCCTCCTCCCTCCTCCTCCTCTGTTATCTCCAAGTTACACTATCACTTTCTGTGTTTTGTGCTTAATACCCATCTCCCGTCCCTCCAGATTCTGTCATCCCTCGACTGCCTACCAGTCACCCCTGTTGGAATCAACTGATCCAGCTGTTGCCCGAGCACTTCCTTATAAGCCGCCATGTATACAGCATGGAGAGTCACTCAGCACCGGTCTTTGTCTGAATGTTTGCATTAGAACACTGCATTAGTGTTGGAGCCTTTGTTCCTGTCTACCTGTACTTCTTTTGAACATCTATTGGCCTTTGATTTGTTTGCTCTGACTGTCTGACTGTCTGCCTGTCGCCAACTGCAAAGACAACATGTTTATTTAGTAAAGTCTATTTTATGAAGTCACTTCTAACTTCTAAAGTCAGCTTTTGGATCAGAGTTATGTCCACACTAATTAGAGTTTATTTTCATCTGGAACGTTTCTGTTATTACCATGAGATATCAATGAGAAGAAATTACAGGTCATTTAATTAAGATCTTGTGCCAACATGAATGTATCCACAGAAATAATAATTTCCTTACAACTGATATAGTACTTTTAAAGTATCTTTCTCCATATTTTCCCCAGTTTCTTCATCTAATATGCTGCTTTATATGTATCAAACTGCAACGATTAGACTTGATTGTGAACATCTGCAGTCACCAAAAAACCTCCCTCCTCAGATTAAGATGGAATTATCATCTGATTTGTAGCCTAGCTGCATACGGTGGCTGATGTATTTTGTTATAACATTACTCAAAAAAAAAAAGAAAAAACAGCCCAGCCCTATATTATCAAATCAACCAAACCCAGTCTAACCTAGAAGGCTGGATTAATGCAATATGAATCCTCACTTATGAATGACTCATGTGCACCAAATGGAGTGGTTATGGTTATAGCAGAGATCCATCTCCAATGACACTTGTCTAATTTACATAGAGGAAGATTCTCTGAAGCCCAGAGCAAATGATAGGGTGCTGTAGAGGATGATTTATCCACACACTGTTGGCGCAGGGGTGGAGCTGTCACTGCTGAGATGCAGGATAAGAATCAGCCTTGTTAAAAAATGCAGGTTTGAGGGAAGTAGTTCTGCAGCATCACGCACAAGATAGTGAGAGACAGAGATGAGCATCTGTGGCTGCTGGGGTCGGGCGGGGGCTGGTTAAAGCGATGAGATGGAGTGTAAGCTATGAGAGGTGAGAAGAGGTTGACAGAGGGTGAGAAGATGAAGATAGTTGTCACATGTCAAACTTAAAGACAAGTAAAAATAATAACCTCAGAGTGAAACACTGCTATAATAGCTCTTTTGTGTGATATAGCACCTTTGTATAGACCCTCATGATTGGCAGGAAATGATGAGGCCAAGAACCTCCGCTGCCCTTCTCGCGTGGACCCTCACAACCTTCACAGAAATATTTGGCTTCAGTGGAAAATGTAAGTTCAAGCTAAAAGCAGGTTTGCACTGATCAGTGCAAGTGAATATTGCCTTTAGAAGATCAGAACACATTTTTTAGTATTTGTATTTAGTTGATTTATTGATGTAATATGCAAAAGGAGAGAAAGAAAGATTAGGAAGAAGATCTTTTCCCTATTTACATGTTTCTCTTATGTTGGAACTTTAAATTCTCACTGGAGTTTTTGGCCGCTGGTGGCACTGTAAATCCACTTTTGGTAAATTAGGTTTCACTTCTCAGACTGCTTCAGAAACTTTTCAAGTTAAAACAGAGTCATTAACCTAAAGTATCCCGAGAACTGGGTGTTAAGGATTCATGCTATTTTCCGAGCAGTGAGTCTCCGTTTCAAATCCTGGCCAGCCAGACTTGTTGCTGCATGTCATTCCCCTTCCCTGTGTCCCTGGATTTTCTGTCTCTCTACACTGTCCTGTCAAACAAAGGCATAAAATGCCAAACAAATATCTAAAAAACAATAGGAAGTGCAGCCGGCCGGATCACATCCCGGGTTAGGGAGTTATAAGTAATTTTTTTCTGTCTCTCTACACTGTCCTGTCAAATAAAGACATACAATTCCCAAATCCCCTATTGATCCAGGTTGATGGGGGATTATTATTGTTGGTGGTTGTGCAGACTTTTTTTTTGTTTGTTTGTTTGTTTAGGCAGACATTTGGTGGTATCTGCAGCCCATGTTGTGTCAAATTGATGAGGATGTTTTCTATTTGCATATGTTAATTTATTTAACTAACATAGGGAATGAATTTGGCATAACCAGCATTACTAATCTTGATAGCCATGTTCGTTATACTATGCTGGACTAGAGTCCACAGAATGAAAGTTTAGCTGACAAATCTACATTTAGATACAGGACAATGTAACGCAGAGTAAATGTCTTCAATATTCTGAACTGAATATTAGGCCAAAAAAAGAACATTTACTCAAATTGTAATTAAGGCTAGGGCTGTCAAAATTAACACGTTAATCATTGCGATTAATTTAAAAATACTTAACGCGTTAAAAAAAATTGACGCAATTAACACCTCCACAATTTTATTTACTTCCTGCGTGGGCGCTGAAGCTGCGAGACTCATCCCCGCGGCCAGAGACGAGTTATCACAGGAGCAATTGTTCATTACAATATCACCTTAATGCAAAACATCCGATGGAAAACTTGTTATTTTTTGTTTCCATTAACACTTTCTCAGGCACAACATAGATCATACATTTATCTTGGCGCGTACAAGATGGTGATTATCTAAGTTGAGCCTTGATTTTGAAATCAAGTTGCACTTTATGAGCCTGAGTTTTCTCTTTGAAACTACATAGCTCTGTGTAGTTTTGTGTTAAGACGCTTTCTGATTACTCATTTATTTTACATTTAAATATGCCCTAGAAGAAGCTTTAGTCTTTAGAGGAAATAAACTTTTAATCGCGATTAATTCATTTCAAAATGCGCAATTAATTAGTTCATTTTTTTTTTAATCAATTGACAGCCCTAATTATAATACATTTCTTTAAGGAATAGGAACATAAGATCAACAATGTGGACATACAGTGTAGTGTAATATTATCGTACAATTCTTTATACAATACTTTTTATCTACTCCTGGTCACTCTGTTCTCCCTTGCTCCTCTTTTCTTCTTCTATCAGCTCCACTCATCCATCCCTGGAAATGTCCTCCGCTCACAGCAGAAAACATAAAATAAAAAGAGTATTAAGATTTCCATGGGTGTATGTTTGCATATGTCTCTACCAATATTTTGGCAGGACAGAAATGTCCCTACCAATATTTGAGTGAACTCATTCGCACTATGTTTGGAGAGAAGTCATTATATAATTGTGATGTGCCCTTGCAAAGTCTAAATCTGCAAGACGACTGATTTAGGCATGCTAGCATTTGACTGGCTGATAGAGAGGGGACTGTCTGGAGGGTCATGTCATTTACAAATACTGTACCTGCCGCAGACCCAGAGGACACAAGAGTGGATCAGCATGTGGTTAGTTATCTGTGCTGTGAGCATGGGTGAAAATTCTGTATTTCAGTGACTCCTCCTTCCCTTTGTTGCCTGGACTGCACAGCACACATAACTTCATTCTGTCCAGGCCAACACATTTTGTACTTTGTAGATACCATGCCACCAAAAAAACAGACATCAGGAGCTTTTTCCTTACCCAGAATGTCACCACCCTTACATTATTAGAATTTTAATAGTGATGCATCACTGGATCAACAGCATTTTACCGCTGTAGCTGGACAAGGTAGTTTTAAATGTGAAATCAAAGTGAAAAGGGGGACTGCAGCATTGGGAAGACTGCTGACTATAAGAATGCTGATGTAGGATGCAAAAATATATATTTTTTCTCTCTTTTCGGTCAACATGTAATTTCCTAAAGTTTTTTTTTTTTTCCTTTAGTCTGGGTATATTTTTTATTTAAATGTAAAGACAGACCTTATATGTTAACACACCATTTGGTTGACAGCATTAAAAAGTCTTTTGTTAGTTTGTTTTTGTTCTTTTGTTTTTGTCTACAAATGCTGAGACCAAACCTACGCCCTTGAAGATGTAAAAATATTAAAAGCACATCTTATCATCTAACTATCTCACTAATATCTTTTTAACTCTGCTCCTGCCACCTCTGCTCTCCTTTCCTCTTCTTTTCTTTACTACTTTCTCATCAACACATTCTCATCTCCTGTCCCTCTTCACCGGCTCTCTCCACATCTCATTTCCTCTTCTTTTCTTCATTCTTTTCCTCACTTTCTCTTTCACTCCTCCCTTTCTTCTCTTATTCACTCCTCAAAACCGTACTTCCATTTCCTCTTCTCACAAGTTCTCCACTCCCCTTCTCTTAGTTCTTCATCACATATCTTTCTCCTTTCTCCTTCTCGTAACTTCTGCTTTTCACCCCTTTTCTCAATCCCCTCATCATCTATCCACCTCTTCCTGCTTCCTGCTACACAGGTTTCCTCCTGTCCTTTCCTCTTTGCTCTCTCACTCATTTTCCCTCCTGGCTCAGACAGCACGATGGTGTGCGCTGAAAGTGAAAACATTATGTGTTTTGCGTCAAGCCCGAAGGCTCCGCAAGTTCCCAGGGGCCTATAGATGGCGAAGGAGCTCCACTGATTTGCCGGTGCAGTCCGAGAGACACCAAGCTGAAGTTATATTATAAACTTAATAAAAGATATGGGGCTTTTGGGAAAACATCCAGGGCTGGAGCCCTATAAGCCGCGCCCCCCAGCTTGGCCTATGGTGATAGGTATTAAAATTCTCAACAGTATATTAAATGTAAAAAGGGACATTATCTTCAAACTGTAGCTTATTCAAGATGCCAGATATTAACACGTTGGGATTCTGCACACCAAAGACCAAAGCAATATATTCACGCTCCAAACCCTTTTCTAGGCAGTGCTGTGCTAGGATCGGTCATGTCTCTGGTTGCGAAAATGGAAAAAAAATAACTTGGCCCCATATATGTGCACCTGTGTCCAGAAATTGTACATACAGTCAAATGACATTTCCCTGTATTTATGGGCCCACACAAAGGTTTAATGCCATTTTATGGTATAATTCCTGCACACCCACTGTTAGCCCTGTCTTACTCAAACAGCTGGTCTGTAGAGCAATACAGCACCAAGGTGTTCCCAGGTTCTTCTACAAACTGGGAGCATGCTGATCCAAGTCTACTGCAGGTAATACACTGACTATAGATAAGTACCTCACACAACGCAATGTTGAATAACCAAAACTAATGATGAATTCTGCAGCAGAAAGTCAGTCTGATGAGGCTGATCTAAATACATCAAAGGATAAGCCAGACATAAAAAAAAGTAGCAGTGTTATCAAAACTAAAAAATAGTTTTCATGCGTTAAGTACTGCAATTGATGAATTACTGGAAGAACCACAGTATTCGTTGAGCGCAGCATCGTCATTGAAGAACTCAAGTAAAGGCTGTCCTTTGGCAAAATTATTGAAGCACAAGAAATACTACAAGGACACTTTTAAAAGAATTGGTTGAAAAAGGCAAAAGAACACTGCAATATGTTCCAGCATGAAAGGTTTTGCAACAGAGTTTCACAGAACGTCACATTCTTTATAAAGTGTTGTGAAGTAGCATACCAGAGGAAATAGGAAAAGAAGTGATACACCAGTATTTCAGAGATGGTTTTATTTTCAAGGAAAACAGTTAATCAGGTGGTGAGCTGAAAGTGCAAGTGAATTTGAATCTGTTGGGCACATCTAATAAAAAGCATCAAAGATCTGTGTCGTTTATTGGAATCTCAGAAAATTACCAGCTGGTTGTGAGTCCTCCATTTATTTGGCTTTACTTATCGACAGACAAAACATTCATGCTGTGTTCATGCCGAGTTCAGTTCACACTTTTGGTTGTACTTGCCCCAGCCCCTAGATGAGCTAGCCTGGCAGGTCATTTTGAACCTAAAAGATATCACTGAAATATGTCAGTGCACACAACATAATCAGTTGCTTTTCTTGAAGCCAGAATCTGTGACCACAGATGTATGTTTCAATGTGTTTCCGCATATAAAGCTTTACCTACACATGGCATATCACCACAACCGAAAAGTCTAGCTTGACTGTCTCAACTGCATCAATTGTCTGTGTCGATAATTTTGCATCTGGATATAAAGATGGTTCTGAAGCTGAAACACCCTGACATTACTCACATTCAGCTCACAAAGGATGCACCTGTTAATGGAGTAATGGAGTTGTTGTTCATGGCTCTGCTTGTGGCATAAGTTGTCCAGATGGTTATTGTGTAGAGTTTGAACTTCATTGTTAAACAGTTTGGTGCCTGGGATAGGGATTAAGGCATTTCAGTGATGTGCTACTTCACAAGTCTTCCTCATTAAAACTTGGTTCCCTGATGGACCAGTACCCTCTGGCACTTTACATGACTGGATGATTAACGGTCACACTTCAGATGGTAATTCATGTTGTATTCATACAGTAATACACATTTTTAATACACAATTTCAGGGTTTTCGGTTGATACGCACTTGAAAATAATGGTAAAATAAATTGTGCTTTAACTGTACAATATAATGTTGCAGTATGTTCATATTCATACTTCACACAAGTTACATTTACGTGACAACAGTACCAAGTATGAATTTAAAAGTTTTTTTTTTTCTCCTTTAACAATTAGATGAAGAATGGCAGAGCAAGTGCAGCTAATCTCATCGTGGAACAGGATGGTTTTCGAAGACTCAATCTCAATTCAGGAATGCTGCAAACTTTGATGTGGTTGCACAATACAATTTGCCAAGCATTTGGAAATGGAAAGAGACTTTCGTATTCAGCTCATGGATCCTGACTTCAATAATGAGTTCATGAATGTTACATTGGTACAAGACATTCAAGACAGACGTACAATCAAGCTGGTGTACATGCCCAATTATGCAGATATGAGCCCATCTTCTTCAAAGCTGAATGCTCCAAGCACCAGGGTCATCTGGAAGTCCAGTGAGCATTCAGACACCTCACAGTGTGTCCTCAATGTCCTCATCAGACTCGGATAACTCCATCATTCTGCCACTTTCAGACAGCAAGCTTAGAGCATGTGCATGGCCACATAAATTCAGTATTCCTCTCTTTCCATAGAGGTTCAGCCTCAGCGTGGAAATGAGACCTTCAGAGAAACTGGCACTAGACTGAAGATTACTCCAGGGCTGAAGTCTGACATCTTGGAGAAGCTAGCTGAGGAGATTTTCCAGTGTATGGCATATCCACAAAATTACCAAACAGATGTTTGCAAGAGCCATCTGCCACTATGGCTGAATGATAAGCCCGAAATATAAAATGGCTAATTGCAGGACAAAGATGTAGAACACTGGCTGTCCTGAAGTGACGGCCAATGCTTTGAAAAACAAACCGGTGCTGAATGTCTCCCAATCAAAAATGTACAGAATGCTACAGAGGCTGAGGTCAACTCTTGTCCTTCACACCCTGCTGGCAAAACCAATGAGAATCCAGAGTACATCAAATGTGAGGGAAGATTTAAAAAAAAAAAAAAAAAAGTGATGTGATGGAGGGAGACCCAGCTGCTGGAGAGTTTAAAACCAGGTGGCCTGCACTTAAATATACTGATGAGATAAAGACACACTTTGTTCTTTCATAGTGTCTTCTCTTTAAGCAGTTCCAGTCTGTAACTATTACCATTTAAAGAAGCGAAGCAAATGCAAACCACCCCAAAATCGAAATGATGTTAGTTGTCTTTTCTTTGTTATTATAGTACCTAGACAGACAGAGATACTTGCTTCATAGTAAGATTAGATTGTTAGATGTATGCTGCCTGCTGTCGTCCTGTTTCTGCTCCTGATAACCAAGTGGCATACATGTCGGAAAAGTGCCAATTTATCTTTGGCTGCAGGTAACTTCTGCAACTGTTTGTATCCAAGTGTATGCATCGACAATGGGGGGATGGGCATGGTCGGCATGCAGCTGCAGGGAGAGGTGTAGAGATGGCTTATGAGAGCAGTGCCTGGTGAGTTGATTGATCAGCCGCTGCATGATGCCCACTCACACACACACACACATACACACACACACACACACACACACACACACACACACACACACACACAGGAGGAAAATGGCCACAGCCTCCCATCAGAGGCTGTTGAGAGAGTAAGAGAGGCAGGACTTTGTAACAATAGATGCACATTGGAAAGTGAAATTGACGTTGGATGTGTGTGTGTGCAGTTGTCACAATAAAAGACACTGTTACAGAGTGAAGTGTCTGGTCAGTGTTCACTCTTGGTGGCAGCGAGGCCTGCTACAAACAATTTCAAAGACATTGCACAAATTTCACCTGCATGGGAGGTGTGCCAGGAAAGCCCTTTTGCTGCTCAAAGAGAAATATGCGCGAGACTCCAGTTTGCCACTGAGCATATAGACGAAGACCAGGCTTTTTGTAATAATGTGCTCTGGAAAGAGAAAGATAGAGTTGTTGGGCCACAGTAACCATAGACCATGTTTGGTTCAGGGACTGGCCCACTAGCAAGTCCACCAAGGAATGGACCCAAAATAAGAAATGGGGTGTTAGGGAGGGGTTTTGAAAAAAAAGATGATATTCCAATCCCATTGAAATGCTGTGGGAGGATTTGAAACAGGCAGTACAAGCAAGAAAATCCTCACAAATCTTAAAATTGAAATAATTTAGCATGAAAGGGTTTTGGAAAACCTCAGCCAGCTGATGTCAAAGACTGGTGGACAGTTAAACAAAACACCTACAAAAAGTTATTTCTACAAAAGGGGGCAATACTTGCTTCTAAGGCTAGCATCTCAGGGTGCTGCTCAAGTATGAGTATCTGTAAGGATTATACAAACTGGACAAAACTGTGGGTTATTTCTCTGTAGTCCATGTAAAGTGTAACTAAATGGCTAGTAGCTAAATTGTGCTAATCCACAAAGTAAATATGGTAAAATGACTGTTTCTCTGACGTGTCAGTAATGGTCAACACTCTAGACAATGTATTTTACCACATTGTATCCCAAAGCTTCATGTCACTTATGACGGCTACCTCGCCTGCATAGAGTTGGGTCACACACCTTCGGTCACACAATGTCTATAAAACAATTGATGCACAAACTATTATGTAGCCAGTGTGGACAGTTTCCCTGCTGAAAATCCACTCATGGCTATTGTGTTGAATGTGGCAAAGCACATATGTCAACAATGATTTTGTTAATCCTTCATTGACACATTTCAACAAAAAGAGAACCATCGACCGTTGCCGGAATTCGTTTCAGAGATTGTTGGGAATTTTTGGTGAAGGAATGATCATCCTGGACAACAGTGGATCTGCAGCTCAAACTTATGCAGTGATACTTGGAGTCATCAGTACAAACTAAGTGCTCATGCCAGTGGATGGGGAAAGGCTTTCCACCGAAGTCCTTGGACTACAGAACAAAATCAATGTCGGACTGTAGGAATTCCTCAGCCCCATTTGAGTAAACAGTTAAGCTGCTTTGACATTTCAGTTTATTGTGGGGGCAACGTTCAGTAATGTGATGTCAAATGCAGCTTCAGAACGTGTTGCAAGAAACTGAGAAAGACGAGGCAGTAAGCACGTGCAAGATTGTTTACACAGTTACTGGTGAGGACATCACACCCAACAAACAGTGAAGAGATATTCACTTCTTTTATTATATCCACTCATCATTTTCTTTAATGGCAGTGTTTGCAGTGTATTATGATGTCAGTCAGGTCATCTGTGTTTGTTTTTTCCCAGCTATGTTTTTTTCCCCAGCTCTAGACCGGTGCTGGTACAGTTTGGTTTTTGTCCAAGACTGCTGCTGGAACATATTTTTTATGTTTTTCTTTTAATGTTCCTACTATGTTTTTCAGTGGATGATACAGGTAGATTTTTTTGAAAAGCTGAAAAGCAGCTCAAGAAAGGGTTACCACAGAGGGTAACTTAATTACAGGGGCTTGTTTGGGAGAACAGATAGTGTCTTCTGGCTAGTATCTGATCAGGAGACTGCACTTACAAATGTGTTGGTTTTCTTTATTGTGTATTTTATGTTAATGGCTGTGTTAACAAAATCTGAGCTACAGGTATGTTTTTTTCTTGATTTAAAAGCCTGCTCATGTTTTATCTGTTTATAGAGGCTTTTAACAGCTTAAAGGTTGAATTTAAAATAACAAGTATTACAGTTCATGCACTTTGCATTTTACAGATGCTTGTCGTATAGAAGTATGTTGGTATGATGGTTCTTGGGTTATGAGACTGCACTCTGTCAATGTTAAATATTTGTAGCATATGAAAGCCAAAGTTGTTTAAACACATTTTGTGGTTTTCTGAATACGGAATTTATTTTAAACTACTGATGATAACTAATAATTTGAATATGTAGTAATTAAACTATTTGATTGATCTGAATGTACAGGGGAAAAAAACCTTGAGAGCAGACTGATGGTATTTAAGTACATTTAGCATACAGTAAGTTTAGTTGGAATTACTAAAGCCATTGGACTTAATTTTACTCACACTTATTGAGCTAAAATTGCAAATTGCAATAAAACTGCAAATTTACTGAAAAATAAGAGGTATAGTCAACTTAAAATCTGTATCTAATGAAGAAGCATAATGCATTCACTGGAGAAAAATAACCTGCGTTGTTTTTCTGAATTAACAACATAGTCTGCCTCAAGCTAGCAACCCTCATTTAGCTTACTCTGAGTGCGCTGAAGCAGACATGTCCCACACCTTAAGTTTTATTTTGGTTTGGACATTGAGAGATACTAGAGATACTTGTGTCTTTAAGTAATGTAGTTGGTATTGTTATTAGTTTGTCCACTTTGCGTAGGCCCCTCAGGACTTTGATGACACTGGAGTTAGCTTCCGATTCCACAGTTAAGTTAACTGGTCCTCTGGTCTGATCCTCCATTTACAGCACCCCTTACCATTACAGAAATGTGTTACACATTTACGGTAAACCTTAAACACTGTGTGAAGGCCTCCCCAAAATTTGTGACACTTTTCTTTTGCATGTGACAATACAGAAAAGGGACATTTCACTCCCTTTTCACATCTAGACCACATCAGACCAGGTCGAGATCAAAAAATCACTTCACTGAGGCTCTTAAAATCTGGACTAGATTATCCCAGAGAGAATGAGAGGGAGAGTGTGCGTGTGTATGACTCTCATTTTTAGTTTCTCTATCTCTCCTCCCCCTTTTTCTATTCTTCCTCCTCTGCGTGCATGACAGAGGAATATGTATTTTCGGAAATGGATGTCAGCAAGAGGGACGTCTGGATTTAATACAGATTCATTATTTTGATTGATGCTGCAAGATTCTGCCACTCACTGCAGACATAAGAGGATTCAGCTACATGCTTTATGGTTTATAAAAAACCTCAAAGGAAACTTTAAGTCCCTTTATAGATATCCCTGGTGTTTTCTCTTGTCTTTCAACTTGATCCTGACAAATGGACCAGAATAGTTTCCCCTGCAAATAAAGTTAGTGGGAAGGCCTTGTGGAACACTTCCCCCCTTTTTTATTGGCTGTTGGACTCTCAGGCATGATCGATAGGATCAATATTGCAATGGGGATATATTTGGGTCTTTAATCTCCCAGATGGAGAGGCGTGAGTAGAATATCAGACGTAAGAAGGCAGAGTTAAGGTAAATATTGTTGCGAGATTAGAGGAATTCTTCGTGTTTGGGTAAAGATATTGCTATTTGAGGTAATCGAGCCGTCATTGGAACACAGAGCTGTAAGAAGAAAAAAAGCAATCAGAATAAGGGTTGAATTCATCAGATTTGTTTTCTTGAACATGCAGCAGCTTACCTTCATAAATCTTAACAGTTTTACCTGTGGTCATGCTTTATATGCAATAGAATTTAGTAAAAACATATCCTATTTGCTTTGGTAAGGCTCTCCAAGCAATACCATTCTATTCCAAAAACAATTCAGAATTAATGAAATGGCTTACTGTGGGTATTATGCATATTGTTCAGGGGCAGAATAACAGAGTGAGAGTAGTTTTTCACTTGGGAACCATAATAGCGGAACCCTTAGGGCTGACAGTGAATCATAACACTTCCTGAATTACATATCATCGGCAGGATATTCCGGACACCTGAAAAAGAGAAGGGACTCAGAAACAGTGCCCAACACAAAATCATTTCTCATTTGCCATCATTTTTTTCTCCAGCTGTTCAATTTGCTGGTACAAATTCAGGAGGAGAGAGCATAGGGGCTGATTAGAAGCACAGATTATAATTTATACTTCAGCTGGAAACATTACTATTTCCTCTTCCTGGGGAAAAATGGACTTACCCATTGAATTAACAAAGCCACTTTTCATGAGACAGGTAAAATGCAGGAAATTCCTACCACCAGATGTGCCATTGCTTTTGGTGTTAAATTAATTCAAAGAACTAACAGTTAAAGAAATTTAGAAATTATAATTAATGTTAATGGGTCAGTAACAGAGCCTACATGTTCATTTTTATTTCAAATGCAAAAGTACTTAAGCTGTATCCTTTTTTTTTTTTTTTATTAATGCAGTCTCAAATAATGTGCAATGTGAATGGGCTTTTTTTTCGCTTCTTTCAGCTCATTGTTTTGGTTTTATGGCCTGCAGCTTTATTTGATTTGAGCTTTGATTATAGCCGGCCCAATCCTGGATTTCATAAAGAAAAATTTATGATGAGGATGCTTTAACTTGGTTATTAAAGATTTATGCCATTGCAGTTGAAATATGAATTCAGTCAAGGCTCTCCAGCGGGCAAACTATTTTTAACGGAGACACATTTCTAAATGATTTCAGACGTATCTTCGGCATTTTTAAATTGCTATTACTTTCTTGTTACTCAGCCAACGTACATGTCAATACCAATATATCTGTGAAAAGCTAATATCAGCAAACAGTAACCAAGCTTAGTTAAGATTTGTTCACCACTGCTCTCATTGAACTGATTTCCAGCCACACAAGCAACTGTTCTCAGCTAAAACTCTGTGATAAACCCACTGTACACCAGTTATATACAGACAGACAGACACAGCAACTAGCTAGAGGACAGAGTGGAGAATCTAGCTGCTAAAGATTCAGATAGATATAGATATATGGTATTTCTCTGGAGTTTGGATACCAAATACAAAACAGTGCTAGAAAGAGAGTGAATGTTCAATGTGCAACTCTTTGCTCACAGGTTAGATTTAAATTCGCAATTATGACATATAATGTTTGTGACGTTCAAATTCTAGTAAGGTTTTTGTCTTTATGTGACATAAAAGCCTGATTAGTGCTGTTCTTATAACGTTAACGCTGGTGTGATCACAATAGGACAAGCAAACTTTGACTTAAACTCCTTAGGGCTGGACGATATGGTTTCAAATTAATGTCACAGTTATTTCAAATGACTACCATTACAATTAATGAGTGATTACTTTGGCTCTCTTTTTTTTTTTTTAGAGCCATGCACTCTTCATATCTGGCAATGTGCTTCTGTTCCAAGTGATTAAACAAATTGGTGGCATTACCTTTGGTCGCTGAAAATTGTTTTTCTGCTGTTTGCATTTGACTCCTTTTTGTTTGGTGTTGTCTTCACTGGAGCTAAAAATGGGACCAAATGACGGACACGGCATCCTTTTTAGGTAGAAGCTGCTCAGGTTGAGGCTCTGTATCGACAGCTTCGCTTTGAGTGAACACAGACTAATGTTAGCTGGGCTGGGTGGAGGCACGTGACTGAACAAAAGGTAGTATTTTATTGGGGAAAGTATGAATTCAATTTACAGACATGAACAAGATTAAGTCAGTGACAGATTCTATAAGTCGGTTTAGATACTTTTTCAGCCCTGTAACACCTCTCTCTGAACTTCAAAATGAATTGGATTCTCATTCATAAAAACACTTCCCGGGGGTTTGAAAAACTGCAGGTTCATCTCCGAATGAACAATTTCTTTGTTGCCTCTTACTGACATGTCAACATGTACTGTATTAAGTGACCTGTAGATAGTCTCTCTGCTATGCCTGCACTGAAACTGAGTTGACAAGGAGCTCACCACAGTCATGCTGCCTAGAGTCACGGGGCACACACAAACACACATTTACAGTATGTCAAGACACACATTGCCTGGCAGTGGTGTTCCTCCACACTCACACACAGAAGAATTAATGTATTCTGCACAAGACACAAATATGGCACTGTTATGCTCTGTGATTAAATACAAAAAAGAAAAAAGAAAAAAAAACTCTTTCCATTGTAGAGACACTACTGCCAGTGGCAAAGTGATGTCCTCTACATAAAACAAGTGAAGTACACAGCTGCAGTTACAACTGCTTTCTGTCTGAATATACTCGCAGCAGCTCTGATAAATGATTCATGAAAATTTCATGCGTTCCATGTACTATTGGGCTTAGTTATAGAAACCGGTGCCTTTGTTGTGTTTGTAGAGTGAACGCACAAATGGTCACTGCATAGAGCACATACTGTAATTATCCTGTTATGAATACTGTGCATATGGCATTCAGACTCTGCCATGAATGAGGACTCTGCTTTTTGTTTGCATTCAGTGCTGAAAAAACAAAACAAAAGGCAGCCAGATGTTAAAGCCTTTATGTCTAAAATCTCTTAGAATTGACCCATTTTCATCCTTCCTGGCCACATGGCTCTAAGCGTGGCAGCATTGGTTGGTTGGTCCACCACTTGCCATGAAATTTTGTAATGACTTTTATGTCATCCAGAAGATGAATTCTACTGACTTTGATGATGCCTTGACTTTTTCACCAGTGCTTCCACATGGTTAACATCTTTAGTTTTTAGTGAAGTATCTTGACAGCCTTTCGGATGGATTAGCATGAAACCTGAAACAAATGTTCATGTCCTCATCAGGATGACTTGTAATAACTTTTTTTTTTAACCTGGTACCATCATCAAGTCACCATTTTACTTTGTCAAAAATTTCTGACCAAACTCCTGCAAAACTGATGTCAACTCGATGTCAAAGTACTCAACTGTACTTTGTTTTTAGTGCTAATTAGCAATTGCTAATGTGTTAAACTAAGATGTTAAACATTGTAAACATTAAACCTGCTAAACATCAGCATACTAGTATTGTCACTGCAGGCATGTCAGCGTGCCAGTGTTAGCATTTAGCTGAAAGTGAAGTCGCACAGTTGTGAAGTGTATACCTTTAGTTATTTTCTTTATTTGATCCAAATGTTGCTCTGAATTAAAGTATACGGATTTGCACAGTAACAAAATATAACTGACGTCAAGTCCGAAAAAAAAAGCATGCAGTTAGCTAATTTTTGCAGGTGGGATGCCAAAAATGTGCTAAGCCAATGAGAATCTATGTTTATAATCACAATATTACATTCACAATAACACAATCCCATATTAACAGTCTCCTACTAAGAGCAAGTGGCACATTGTGTGACATCTTGGCAGGAGACAACGCAATTCCCATTGCTTAAAGCAAAGCTGCAGGTGACTGTCTTCTGCTAAATCATATGACTGACTCCCCTCACATTGCCTCAAACGCAACCATACACATGCACGCGTATACACACACACACACACACACACACACACACACACACACACACACACATACCTCCAATGTCACAAGTGCAGAGCAGGGCACCCCAGGCACTAAAAGGGGAAGCTGGGAGCCCTTGATGAGCAACAGAGCACAACGGGCAGAGTGAGTGAGTGAGACAGAGAGAGGGAGAGAGAGCGAGAGAGAGAGAGGGAGAGGAGGGGACAGAAAGAGAGGCAGAGAGGGAGAGAGGGGAAGAGGGGTAGCGCTCTGAGCCACAGTGCAGTCACAAGCAACGAGTGATGAGAGAGGACAAGGTCACAGATCATAGACAAGGGAGATATGCGCAGTCATGTATGGCAACGTACCTCCTCACCCCGACCCCCCCCCAGCACTTCACAGAAAGTAGAACATGCAACCACAGCCCTGACACACACCTGCGCACATTCTTACAGCTCTGTATGTATAAACTGTGTAAGCTGATGCCCAGAAGACACACCCGACACAAACAAAATAAAATTGTTGTTTAAAACCTTTGTTGATATATGTAAATATTAAATATTCAGTCTCTTACCACCTCATATGCTATGTTGTTTCTTTTTTTTTTTTTTTTTAGAACAGAGGAACAATTGTCCTAAGAATGCTGATTTCAGATCTGTTTTGTTTAACCTCTCTGGTGCCCCTCACAGTCAGTAGTAATGCACAGGAGCTGACCTGAGAACAGTGCCTGGAGGCAGTTTGTTAAGCTCGCTCCCCGGTGAGTGCTTTGCAGACGGGAGTTGCCCAGAGTTGAAGTCTATTAGTTTGAGTTTATTTACAGCCAAATGCCCAGAGAACCCGCCTCTGTAATGTTGTTTGGGGGAAAATAAGAGCTGAAATTGAATGAAAAGCATCACACCACATGCATAATTCATGGATATCATTATCAAGTGCACGCAGACGCACAGATGAGCACACATAAAAAGCACAGAGTGAACACATACTCGCAAATACAAACAGGCAAAAACAAAAAGAAAAAAAGAAACGTATACACACAGGTCTTTTTGTGCGTTTATTATAAGGCCTTTTCGGTCATTTATCCTCATGCTAAACTTGGGCCCAATTTGCCCAGCAAGGGTCCTGTTCAGGCATAATAACAACAACAACATCAGAGCATGTGATGACAGACTACTCCAACCATGAAAGCAAGGAAGGAAGAACAATAAAATATGATATTTAGCAAATCAAAACTAGCATCATTGAAGCAAACTCTTTTTATTTTCTCCAGAGAGGATGTTGATACATTTAGATGAGTGATCTTACTATCTAACTTTGACGACGTGTGAATGTGTGTGTGTGTGTGTGTGTGTGTGTGTGTGTGTGTGTGTGTGTACATGTATGCGCAAAAGACAGAGTCAAATGAGGTTCAGAGAATCATGACGAAGGGTAATGAGAAAGGCGAGACTGAGGCAGAAAAATTAGCGAGTGTGAAAGACGCAGTGAGAGTCTGGAAGGAAAAATAACGCGAGCAAGAGGTGAAATTAATGCATTTTATTCTCTCTATAGTTCGGAGCGCTGGCCCTCTCATCTCCCTCTCTCGGGCCCTTTTGACCTTAAACTCTCTTTGATGTACTTTGATGTACTACCAAACTAAGTAGCTCATAAAGTCCACTACTCGTATACACACACACACACAAACACACACACACACGTACTGTACATAAAAACACACATGAGAAATGCAGCCCTATAGTTTTAGAACAAATTGTCTTTAATACCTCGATATGTGTGCACACGTTTGCACACACACGCCACACACATTTTTGGGTTACCATTAAGAGTGCTTACTGAAGCAGTGCCGCGGTGGAGAGAGAATTCAGCAGGATTCTCCAGTGAATAGTGAGAGATTCTGGTCTCATTCAGCAGACAAATGAAGCGTGAGCAGTCTGAAGGGCACACACCCACACTTACACACACTTACACACACATTCATTCCTACACCGAGCAGACAGACACACATGCTCTTTCGCAAAGCTGGATGTATACACACACATACACACACACACACACACACACACACGCCAGTGCTCAGTGCGCTGTGACACCCAGCAAAGGAATGGAGCTGCATAGCACTTCTTAATGGATATGAGGCATCCAGCTGTGTTAGCCAGGCCAAGAGAGGGAAGAAGACAAGGGAAGAGCACGGGCCTGACATGACCTTCCATGTACACACACACACACACACACACACACACACACACATAGAGCACCTGTGCATGTCTTGAAGCAAGCGGTAGTTGTTAACTCTTTCAAACTCTACCAGAAATCGTTCACTGAGTGATTGGGAATATACTTCACACACACTTAGAGTTGGTGAAATAACGGCTGAGGGAGTGCGGGCGGAAAAGAGAAAACTCCAGAAAGGGGGAGGTATTAAAAAGAGATGAGAGATGAAAGTGAATAGAGACGGCTCTCTAATGCTTTTCCGACTTCCCTCCTGAGATCTGTGAGCATGTTTGAGCGCGTGTGTACTTTTGTGAATGTGCACAGAGTATAGAGAACTCTGTGAGAAGAGGAAGAGCATTGTTTGAGACGCGCTCCTGTTATGCCGTGCGCCGTATTTGTCGACTCCTCTCGCATTTGCTGAAACTCCCACCGCTCTTTCAACCTAATTGAAGCCTGCGCACTGAGGTGCTCTGACATGTGATGTGATCAAAGGTAAAGACAGGGCGGAGGAGAGACATATATTTTTCAAAACCAATTAAACATTGTGTCATTTCTCATCTTTATAATTTCATCAGTGTCAAAAAAAACCCTATGAAATTGGTTTCATAGATTTAGTTATCCTGAAGCTGGGGGAAATAAAGAAGACATCTGTTGCTAGCAGGGATTTTTTTTTCTATACTAACAATGTTTGACCTTTTTTTTTGATAATCTGCTTTAATCCACTGTGTGTCTTTTCATTTATATTCTTACGAGTTTCGTACCTGATAGCGCTCTGGTCAATAAAGCGTTTTAACCAACACATGCCTCTGGTGAGATTTCCAATCATTATATCTAGATTTCCAAGGTTTCCATGCTTTGCCCAAGCAGAGCGCACTGGTGGAAACCCTGTAGTTCATTTTTATGGTAGATGATTAATGAATCCGGGCCTTTTTACCTGGATGCACTGTATGATTCATTCAGCTGCCATTATCCGAGAGTTGAAGCTTCTACTGGACGTATCCTTGGTGGACACTTCCAAATCAATTTGCAGACCTATAATAAAGCTGTCTCATCCTGCCTTGAACTCTGCGTGTGCATATGTGTGTATGTGACTGGAGTTGCAGGTAAAAGCTACATCAACCTGTCTGAGTAAGAGAAAGAAGCAGAGAGGGAAAGCGAGAGATATACAGACAGACAGAGAGAAGAGAGAAAGAGAATCCCCCTCGGCTCCAACAAACCTTTATCCTTCATGCTTTATCCTCAAATGCTGCCTTTCTCAAAGTTCAAACACCTGGCAGTGATTCTTACATTTTGATTTATTCCTCCTCCACATTTCCCCCTTGCTCTCATTCTTTGTTTCCTCCGCTTGTCTTCCTTCTCTCCTTCCTTCCTGACCACGTTCCTTTTTCATTTTTCCCCATTCTTGCCTGTCAGAGTTGATTTTTTAAATTTTTTTTTTTCTTTCAACAGTCTCTTTGTTCACTTGCTCAATAAGTTGAGTTATTGTCTATTTTATTTCAGTTTTTTAACCTTAACCTTAATGCGTCCTTTTTTTCCTGCGCTCCTTTCTCTCTTTTAGGAAACCTAATAGCGTTAAAACATCAACTTCTCATCCAGTCGAAACCCCACAAGCTCAACCCTCTTTTTCAATCTCCTTTTGTTTTCCTTTCCCTCCTAGTTTTCATCTAAAGTTAGCAGCTGCTAATCAAGATGAAACAGTTTGAGTGGGAGACCAGAGCACACGTCAGTATACATGCCCACACACACACACACACACACACACACACACACACACACACACACATTTGTGGATGCTCATGCTCAGACACACACACAAACACACACACAAAAACAAACACAAGATAAAGGAACGAGAGGCAGAGCCTAGGGGTTGCCTGGAGCTGTTTCCCAATCAACGCCACTGGGAGGAACAAGAGAGACCTTCAGTGTCGACAATGGGAACTCTGAGTGGGCTTCAGACAAAACACACACACACACACCCTTGCGCACCTACCATTGTGGGGACCTGTCATTGACATAATGCATTCCCAAGCCCCTTACCTAACCATCACAGCTGAATGCCAAACTCCAGCCTGTGGCAATTCAAGAACCATCTCTTCCAACCTGACCTAATTCCAGACCTAACCCTAAAACCAGGTCTTAACCCTCAAACAGCCATTTAAAGTTATGGGGCCCAGCATTTTGGTCTGTACAAAGCTGACGGACCCCACAAGTATAGTGGGTTACCAGTTTTCAGACACCACACAAATTGTCATAGGTCACTTTTGGGGTCATAACATAAACTGACTAAGCCAAACACGAGGACGCAACTTTTGTACCAATTTGGACAAGGCATCCTCTTTAGTCTGAATATGTTTAGCTTATGACAGACACACAAACAGACAGACACACACACACACACACATAAAGCTGCAGACCTCAATCTCTGCAAATAGACTCTTCTTCTATAGAACACATTTAAAATTGTATGGCATCTGAGGGCGTCAGATCAAACGGGCAACAGTCTCATGTGACTCACATTCATACGCATGGAACAGCGTCTATACTCCTGATTGAAATGCACAAATTTGCATTACACAGCACAATGAGGGTTTGAACAGAGACAACATATTTTCATATGCACTGCTTTTGTTGTCACCATGAAGGGTTGCAAAGTATTAAAACAAAGAAAATAGTTTGGATGTCAGTGATGAAGACAGAAATCCTGCAGTGGGAATGGGCGTTGTGATGCATCAGGGTTGAAAAAAAACTGTCAAGCATTAAAACCTAGCATAGAAAGTTCGCTTGGATTCTTAGTTCTGTGATGTACTGTTTGATGGGATATTTTGTGAAAATGTATAAATGAGAAAAACAAAACAAAAACAAACAAACAAACAAAAAAAAAACAGGCAACATTAAGCACTGATGTATAGAAAATTTGAATTACTGCCTCATGGTTATTTGCCTCCGCCAAACTGCCAAATATGGTCACAATGCCCTCTTCCTGAGTTACAGCACTGAATAATAGCCAGAAGAGTTTTTGCACCTCAGACTGTTGGGACATATATATGCATATATATATATATATATATATATATATATAATTTATATTTTCGTGTAACTTACTTACTTACTTCTTTATGTTTGTATGATGTATGACGAGAATGGGACGCACAGATGTACTGATGTATGGACAGATGGATGGACAACTCGAAAACATAATGATTCTGGTTTGTGCCGTTGCCGACGCAGAGGCATAAAAAGACTGTGCGGAAAAACAGATCCATATCCTTCTTACAAAAGGTACTTCAACTTTGAAAGTTAGGATTCAGCAGTATCCAAAGATTGTAAATGATACCTAGCCCTCATTAATACAAATTAAGCTTTTGTAATAATTGTAGTACTGAAGGGCTGCTGCAAGTAGTTGCTGTAATCGATGACGTCAAAGCTGAAAATACCTCGACATCAATATTTTAAATTGACACATTGTTTCCCGTACATTGATTTATTTGTGGTGGCCAGCCAAAATATCTGTCTTTGGCTCTATACCCGGGGACAGGGCTGTATACTTAGTGCGCATGCGCACACACACACACACACACACACACCCAAGAAGTCAACAGCAGAGCAGAGAGACTGCGGTGGACACAGAACCAGGGGGAGTAAAGATAACTGGAAGATTACTCAAGTTGACAACATCTATTACTGTGCTTGACGTTACTGGAAAAGGTCAATAGGAACATTATCAAACCACCTGTTCAACCCAGTTAAACAACCCAAGTGTTTAGTGATGAAAAAGAAACCAGTAATAGTATGAGCCAGACCAATAAGGGTACGGATAAGATAAAATCCTAAGGATACCCATCCCATCCCTGCAGCAGGTCAGTGGCTTCACCCTCACTTTGGGAGGATCAGTAAATCACAGTTCAAATCCCTTTACTAGAAGCCTTGTTTAATCAGTGTCATTTTGTGAGTATGTCATTTGTAAGTGTTGTCCCATCATAATTAGGGAGCAATTTTCAATATCTTTTGTCCTCGAAGCTGCTAAACACACTCATAAAGCTACAAAGCCTGCTGTCTTAGAATCTTTGAGAAAATGCTTATGCTAGAATCTTATTCTACTGTATGTTGATTGCTGTTTTTTTTGTTTTGTTTTTTTTTTGTTTTTTTGAGGAAAATTAATTGACTAATCAGCAAAACAGTTGATAGATTAATCAGTAGAAAATAGTTATTAGTGGTCAGGAATTAATTTCTTCTGTGACAGCAATAAGTCGTAGGAGCCTTCAAAAACTCCTGCAGGTTAGACTGGGCTAATCAAACACCAACACTCTACTCACTATAAATGGATCTGTTAATACTTTCTAGCCCAATAACATTGAGTCTACAAACAGTGCATAATGAAACACCCAAGACAAAACATAATTTTGTAGCCTTTGAATATTATAATACAACTTCTGGGCCAATACATTATTTTTAAAATGCCACCGTTGCCAAGCTGCACCACATTTTCCCATCTTTGTGTGCATGCTCTCAATCTATAGATACTAATGTAAAAGATCCCAAAGAATAATCAGCTATTAGTAATACTCTGACCCATTCTTAGTGATTATCTGAATTAATAATTAATTAATGTTTTATCAATAGTACGTTAATTGTTCAAAAATCATTCGATACAAAGTGC
This sequence comes from Trachinotus anak, assembly GCF_046630095.1. Taxonomy (NCBI): domain Eukaryota; kingdom Metazoa; phylum Chordata; class Actinopteri; order Carangiformes; family Carangidae; genus Trachinotus; species Trachinotus anak. Next base: position 7,681,560 of record NW_027273870.1, on the reverse strand, counting down.
AGTGTCAACCAAAATGGCTGCAGCTGTTACTGGCAAATAGCTGTTACCAAATGAACATACAATAGTCAGCATCAATCTCTCAAGAAGACTTTAGTCTTACTGGCTTTATTCAAAACAATGAGCTTACCTTAGCTACTTTATCAGGTTGAATCGAACTTGTTCACTGCAGCTAATCCACCCGCTGAAAAAACCTGGGACAGATGTACACCACCTAGCAACTCAACCTAGTACGACACCAAGACCATTAAACATCTTACAACATTTTACAACAGCTGCCCTTTATATCTTCAGTTATTCTAATATACTAAATTATTGAATGAACTGTTGTTGCAATTAGTTAATAACCAATTAATCATTGCCATTCCAAATGCACAGTGCACGCTGTCACAGACTGTCAAGGCAAATTGTTGCAGGTAAACCACAACTTCATGGATGATGCTACAAGACAGTGCAAGACAGTAAATATATCTACTGTTTAACAGTAGATGAACTATGCAGTGCTCCACAGTCTTGAACATTCTGCATTAGTCATTATAGGCATCCGAGCAGCATGTAATGCAGTATTGTTGCAACTGCAGAGGCAGATGGTGAGTGTGCAGGGGTTCACTGGAGCATTGCACCATGAGGTAGTTATACCACGTAAAATCAGATGGAAAAATAAATCACGAGCATTAAGGAGCATGGACCATATCCCCAAGGTGAAGGTGGTGTAGAATTCAAATAGAAGTTTTGTGCAAACAATGCCACTTCATAATGAATAAGTAGGATAAACTCTAAAAGTAGTGGTGCAGTATAGCAGTTCATTCAGTTGAGAAGAAGCGATAAGGACATGGAGTGGTAACAGAAGACATACTGTCATGCTCTTACCTGGATCAAAACTCCTTTGCATTATAATCAAGTGGTACAAGAGGTTGTCTCAAGTTGAGAGCCTGAAATTGTCAATCATGTCAACTGTCAAAGCAGCCCTGTGAGTAAGAGAAACTGCTTCTTTTAATATTATTTTCAGTGGAAAAGTGACAGCTGGATATCTGAAACATAGAAATGTGCAGAAATGCTGCGTACAAGTAGAGCACTGATTGAAAAGTGACTCAAACTGCTGTGACAGTAATAGCATGCTGGGTAAGGCGTGTAATCTTTATTAACAGGTGTAGGTGTTCATTCAAACACAGCTGGTTTGTCGAGCAGCAGCCTGTTTGGGTAAAGAATGAGAAATTAAATGGCTTTTGAATGTGAAAAAGCGTCAAGAATTTAAACTCTGGGAAATGCGCAGACAATATCTGAGCTGAACACAAAGACACAGATGTCCAGATCAGTGGAACATTCCTATCAACTAATCCTCTCATATTTTTATAACCAAATGTTCAGTCACTGATTGTGTTGCCCATCTCCCACAGAGGCTCATTATGCATGATTGTGTGCAACTACCTAGCAGGTCCAAACTTTTGTGTGTACAAGAGAATGACAATGTGTGCATTTGCTGCTTGCCTGCACTGTCCTTTGTCCCTTTGCTCTTCTTTCTCTTCTCTGTACAATAAAAAAGCCAAGCACCCTCTGCTGCCACTAACTCCCCACTGTGGAAGGATCACAGTGTTGCTATCCCTATTTCTGTCCATATTACCAATAGGGATATAAATACAGTAGTCAGTACCAATACTGTGGAAAAAAAAAAAAAAAAGTCAGGGTTATATTTCTACAGACTGAACAGTATTGACTGTTGCTGGCTAATGCTGAGCACCCAGCTAGCCATAATGAATGTTGTGTGTATAAAAAGTTAACATCTGAAGCTTACCCTGAATTCTGTGCACAGCTGTGGATGCCTGTCTTTGAAATGCTTAGATAAGTTTGACCTAGTCATTCCACTTATTTTTATTGTTGTTTACTGTGCCTGTCTTCTTCTTCTATCTGAGTTTGATGTCAGACTGGGACTCTTGCAGTGTTACTATACTGCTTTCTTCAGTCCTGGAACAATCACATCTCCAGTACCAACAACATCAACGGTACCTTCTGTACTTAAAGCACTGTAGAAAAACACAAACCATCACATACTTTCAGAATTTTGGCATCAATTTGGTCATCCCTAATTACCAACAGACTGTTGAACCTTCATTTTCATTTGCCAATTGCCCAGCCTGGCAACACAGCCCATGGTAAATCTATATAGAATTGAGTAAAAGCTAATAATTTAATAAATGTGGAGCACTTCCCCGGAGTAAGTCCACCATTGCACATCCATAGGTCAATAACCCCAATTCGCTTAAATCCAGGGGAGGTTTGGGATTCCTTCGTCTACATATTAGAGGCTTACTCCCATAAAAACTGGATCTTCTGAATATACTCATTTTGCAGGCGGACCCTGATACCTTAGTGTTAAAACTTGGCTAAAGAACATTTGCTGATAAGCATTAATTTCAAAATACAGGGGTGGTTGGTGGGAATGTCATAAATTTTATAGATATTTAGTCATTAACCATAGAAACTATGCCCTGATCTTTGTTCTACTGAAAATGTAATGTAAATGTAAAAGTTAATCCTATTGGTACCTTGAGTAACTGTACCAAATTTCATGGCAAACAATAGTATCAACCGCTTTTACTCAAAACAACAAACATACATTGTCTCAGAATCATGACTGTAAATGTATGTACAAAATGTTGTGCCCATCCATCCATCCACTGTGGGGCATTTGTCATATGGGACATAGATATGAAAGGAAGAAAAATGCAAAGACTGCATTAAATTTGTGCATTACTGTCTCATATTTCTGCAAACAAAAAGTTTTGCCAAAAGAAACCTTTGAAAGATGTACATAAAAATGCAATACATGCCAGCTTTAAAACCTTATGAGTGACAAATTGCACTGTTTCTTCAGTATATATTAAAACTGCTTTAGTTGTTTGATTTAAAAATTAAATATGGCACCTTTACCAGGTCAGTCAGCACTGTGTATCACTAGAAGACCCAACCAACCCAGCCTTTCTGCTTCCCTTTCTCCCTTTGTTCAGATGGAAGCTCTGCTGTAAGCAAGCAACTACTGTATGGACTTTCTGAGTTTGAAAATGTGACCTTTAAATACCCATTAGGCCAATCGATATAATTTTTCAAACGTCAGGTCGGAGTACGAAGATGCATCACTCCTCCGACTTTCATCAAAATTAGACCAGAGTAAGATATCTCCTGAGATGTCACATATGACAGACGAGCATTCAGCATGATCCACTGTGCCCTTCCAAAGTGAGAACAATGAGAGAAAGCTATTTTAAACCTTTGTATCCTGCAGTATGAAATATGAAGTCACATCAAAGCTGCCGTATGCTTATGTAAAACCACTTGGATATTAGTCTTTGAGCATTAAAACTAGTGTTGGGATACTTGACTGGAGTGAGGGAAACTAAGTTGACCCTGTGTCAGCACAGTGAGTTTCTGGGCAAAATATTTAATTCATGCGTTGACTTAGCCACTGCACTTCTTTGCACTCCCCTGTGTTACTTTACCTACTACCTGGGATGTGGATTTTCAGTGCACCTTGGGCTGGTTGATGCCTGTTTGACTTTAGACTGCATTTCTCTCTGATGCAGTGCTCCTGGGACGGTGTGTCACCAAAACAGTGGATACTATAATGCACCTTTATGTTTTTCAGGGCAAATGTGCTACACAAAAATGTGCAAAGGAAAAAAAAAACACACACACACACACACACACACACACACACACACACACACTCATACTGTTATAACCCGAGTCAGCATGCTATCCATCTCTGTCCTCTAATGTACCCTCATGAATGATCCCTTTTGTCTGCTGATCTTACAGTCTCACTACAATCATTTATTGCATTTCTGGAAAAAAAAAAACAAACAAACTTGACAGTATAGAAAAACAAACAGATGAGAGTGAATAGCTCCACCTCTGTTGGGATTTCAGAACAAATTTCAAGTCTTAGCGAGTAGAAATCCTGCTGTAAGATTATGCTAATCTCTCCCTGAGAACACTGAGAGGCTTGATTGAAAAAAAAAAAAAAGCATTTCTTCATTTCTTTTTAGTTTTTATTTTATTTATTTTTAGGGGAGATGAAAAACAAAACAGAATCAAATGTAGAGGAAGTTTTCACTGAAATTGGAATAATGGCATCTCAAAAGGGCCAGAACACACAAACGGACGAACCCATGTTGCGCAGGAGGCAGCACCATCTCCTGATTATGAATTGTGGAGATGGGATGATCCTCTCTAAAGTCACAAAGTTGTGTTATAAACGCTTTGAAGCTGGTTTTTCTGTCAAGGCAGATATAGTCGCAGTAGCATTTCTCTCTAAGCTTCAGTTGATTTGGGGTGCTGGGAGAGATTTCAGAAAGATCTGTAAAGTGTGTAGGCGTCCATGTCACAATATAGACTGATGCCATGTTGGAAGACTTGTTCTTGATGCTACATCTCCTCTTCTCTCACACTGAGGTATTGAAGAGAAGCCACGCACAGCTGTCAGGAGAGCAACATGGATTTCCGAATGACAACAGGTGTTTTAAATATCAACTCATGTATCTTTTTTCTCACGATTGTTCTGTCACAACTCTACTGCTTTCTATTGAGCATCATTCTCCAATTTCGCTTCATCCCTCAAACGGATCCAGTGATAACCGTTCTGGCTGCTGTTGTTAATATTAACATTATGAAAGCACACAATGCCTCCTTGCCTTTACGATAAAGGCAATCATTGTTACTGCACCCACTTGCAACCTCAATTAAATTTAGAGGCCGTTATGTCCTGGCTTTAAAGAGCCTCTGACTTCCTCTAGGGGCTTAATCCCATAAACCACCATGACCCACCGACATCATAACTTTAAGCCGCCAGGCAAGGCGATGTCAGACTATCCTCCAGAGGAGGCGAAATGGATGCAGGTCTCTTTGAATTTGTGTGTGCGTTTGTGTTCATTGCGTACAGCCACCATCACTTGACACTGAGGTGTTATAATGACATTATGATTATAGTTTTATTTTCTTTTCCCTGACAGGCAACCAAGATGAGATTTAGATTTTGCATTTGTTCCCATAAGGTGTTTATTAGTGGATAAAAGCGAGAGAATCTCTAAGCACTGTTCATCATTGTAAGCCTCGTCATTATTCTGATATGAGCGGTGGGAGCTGTGTTGTGCCAGCGCTGCTGTTTCTCTGTGTTCAATCACGTCTCTTAACAGGTCTGACTGTGCAGAAGTAAACGGAACTGTTGTACAAGTCTCACCACCGATCAAAGGAAAAAAAATGTAACAGCTGGTGAACTTAAAAGCCAAGGCCGAAGCAGCCACCTCCATTTAGACTGAACTTAGAGGGAACTTCCATCATTGCCAAGTTATCTGTTTGACCTAAAGCCGAAATCATACTTGACACAAGGGATTAATGGAAGTCCTGTTAGTTTGATTTATGGTATTGCAGAAAACATCACTGCAACATTAAATGTATTGTACAGTTACAACTTTTATTGTACATTCACATACAACCCCCCAATAATTGTGATCAAATTCAATGGATGATGTCTCTTCACTGAATAGGAGACCACTGATTTCTATTCGTTCTGCAACAAATGATTATTCTCATTATCAATTACTTGGTTGATTATTTTCCCAGTTAATCAACTAATCACTTAGTGCCCATCAAAACTTCCAAGTCCAAGGTGACATCTTCAAATGCTTTGTGTTGCTCAACCAAAACTTCAATACTGAAAGATTTTCAGTTCAGTGATATGACAAAGAAAAGCAGCAAATCTTCACATTGAGCTGGAACTGGACAGAGTTTGGTATGTTTCACTATTTTTGCGTAAGAATACTGAAAAATTGTTTTTGATTATTATTTTATGTATTACTCTATTCTACAGTTGTCTCCATTACAAAGTTCATTCACCAGAGAATACTTGCAAGGTGTAAGGGACCAAGACAGTTTGTTATTAATTAGTAGTGTGTGTGTGTGTGTGTGTGTGTGTGTGTGTGTGTGTGTGTTAGTGACATTACATATATACTGTCTTTTTGTCTGGGTATGTAAGCATATGTGTGTGTATTTTTATGCTTAACATTATCTGCATATGTAACCTATGTGGGTGTGTGTATGTATTGTATATGTGTATGTGTTAAGGTATTTGTTTGGGGGAATTAGATTGAAATGTCATAACCAAAAGAACCAATTTCATGTTGTGTCTGGATTTGATGCCAGGGGGTGATTTGACCATAATACATGAAGCCCAGGTGTATATATATATATCAGAATCAGAATCAGAATCAGAATCAGTTTTATTGCCAAGTATGTTTTCACATACAAGGAATTTTTTCTGGTGATTGGTGCAATTGATCAGCAACAGTGGGGCTCTCTAGCCTTGTTGATGAGTCTAATAGCAGATGGGAAGAAGCTATTTTTGTGGCGAGAGGTTTTGGTCCTGAAGGACCGCAGCCTCCTGCCAGAGGGGAGTGTCTCAAAGAGTTTGTGTCCAGGGTGGGAGGAGTCATACATATATATACCATAAATGTTATATGTTGTACATACTCTTTATAGTATTTCACAAAGAACTGTGTATCAGAAACATTTACCAGCACTTACAGGATCTGCTGCTACTAACATAGAGGTGAGGACCATACAGCCACTTTCACAACTGCTTCGTTTAGTTATATTAATTGTGCTTTTGCATTTACATTCAATACAGACAACTGGAAAATGACAAAGCACATTACATCATTACTGTCATTATCATTATTACACACGGTAGGAGTACTTTATTATTATTTTCTATATATGGACACTTATATAGGAGTTCTATTGTGCTCATGTGTGTTTCCGTGACCGTGGTCCATTTCATCACACAGTCAACTCAACTGAACTGAAGCCATAAGATGGACCATTCACTTCTCTGTTGGCATTATACATTTTAAAAATGAAGGGATCTTCTCGATGTGAAAAGTACTTTATCCGCTTATCTTAACCCTCAAATCAGCTTTGAGCCAATTATATTGGATGAAAAGTTTCACTGAGCATCTTCTGTGCTACTGTGTTAAAACAAGATGAAGTTCAGTTTGTCCTATTATGTTATTTCTATTTTACATCAATTACAAAACCATAGCAAAACCAGCACTCCAAGTACCCAAAACCTAACCACACATCATCATCAATGAAAGTACTTACACAGAATGCAAATTTATATCAAACTACTGTATACGCATTTCACAGATGTTTCAATAGAAACTAAGGCATTGTTCTCATCAGGCTTTGCGGTGGGTGACCTGTTTGGCATGTTAGGTCAGGTAATTGTGCATGTGTCATGTGGTTTGTGGACAACATAGGCTGTACAACCATGTCATCGATGTACCACCCCAGACCTGAGGGCCAGCAAGCCGGGGATTAGCCCCGGGAACAAAACACAAAAACACCAACGTGTTTCTGTGATGTTCACAACAAGGGATTAGAAGGTTCCCACTGACAGGATTAAAACAATACCTACTGTTTTTTTTCTGTCCTTCCACACCAATCCGTTTTCATCCTGACCACGCTTGTTATATTAAGAGATAATGTTTTTCTTTGCTTTCCCTCTGTTTGGGGCTTTTCTCTGCTCTTATCCCACTCCTACTTTTTAATGTTTAACCTGTGGTTGGGTCTTTCCCCTCTTCTGGTAGGATTATGTCAATGCTGCCTAATCCTGAAATTCCACCTTAATGCTGTGTCTCTGAGTAGTACTGTCATTTATGAAGAAACGCATTTAGGTGAAAAAGTATGTGATTTTAGTGATTTTCATGTTTTTAGTTGAATATATATTTTAAGCATAATAAGCCTCGTAATTCACAATAAAACAAACCAGAAACCAATGAGGCCTATGATGAAATTAGAAATTTTTTCCATTTGCTTTCTGAACAACAAGGAAGAATACATTAAGGGTTTTGTCTGACAGAAGCAATGTAATCAACTGAATTCACCAGGCACAGTGGAACTAATTGAGTCAATCAAAAACAATTACCTATCAACCTGGCACACAAAAGCAATGGTCAGAGAAAATTGGGTCATTACTGTTGAAGGAGAACTCATACTAAAAGTAAAAAAAAAAAAAAAAAAAGATTTGGTATGAAAACGCTGTTCCAAATTTGTCATGATTCAGCTGCAATAATGCAGGCTCACTGGAAATATATGGATGATGGACTTCCTGCCCAATTTGTGACATGGATTATAGGATTTAAACAATACACTGTGAGGATACTTTAATGAAAAAAAAAAAAAAAAAAAGAAGTGTGGACAAGAGTTAGGCTTATTATTTTCTCACAGTAGGATCCAAATGTAATTAGCGACTCAAAGATTGAGTGATAGAGTTACAATCAGTGTGACAACCAGAGATGATAGCGGATGTTGACACAGCTGATATGTGGAGATGAGACGAGTGGGCTGTGACCACACTGATTGGTCTGATGTAATTGGAATGTTGACAAAAATAAACACCGGTTCTGGAGGGCACAAATTATTCTAAACGTTAGCCTGCCAGGCAAAAGCTGTCACACCGGGACAAACCTCCAACCTATCAATAATCACACACCATAAACACGCCCCCCCCCCCCCCCCCCCCCCCCCCAACCAAACCAGAGGAAAACCTCCAAACAGAGATGTTTACACATAGATAAGGCCTTGTGACAAACCCCTGCCGAAAACAAAAACAGGGTCTTTATGCAAGGCTGCGATTACAGGAAAACCAAACAGCTAGAGTAATCACACAAAGATCGACCTCCAAGGCCAGAATAATCTAACACAGAATGCCTCGGGGAGCTACTGAAAACTGTAGTCCGAGCTTGTTCCTGGTTACTTGTCTAAAAAGTCTGTTCCTGGTTACAATGTAGAATGAGAGAAAAAAAAAGATATTTCTTTGTGTATAACAAAAAAAAAAGATGAATAATGAGACAGCTGCTACATAAAAAAAACACCCTTTCACTTGTAACAAAAGTGGCCTGATGCTCAGTAATAATCTTGTTATCTTTTCCATCTGTTCGCCGAACTGTCATTCATTTGCCTATTTTTTGACCTTCAAATCTATCATTCGCTCCCTCTGACATCCAGCAGCTCCAGATTGACACTTCTGGTGAGCCATGGGGGGCGTTCACTGCTGTCAGACAGACTTTTTCTGACAACTCAGCACTAGTGGGCATGTCCAATCTCTAAGACCCGTGGAAGGACAACACCGAAGGAGAGGAAGAAGGCGTTGCTCATTCTTCATTTTTGTTTTGTTGCGATTCACTTTGTGCTTCATATAATACTGATTTTTTTTTTTTTTCTTTCATGCTTGCAACCATCTGTCTTTGCCTTGGTATCCATTTCTAAGTGTGTGTGTGTGTAGATTTCGGTGTGTGTGTGTTTTGTGAACTGCACCATCACTCTCCTATCATCCCCATCAGCTACTCGTGTCTTGCTCTTCTCTCAAATCTTCCTGACCTTCCTCAAATAAACCTATCAGCTGTAATCAAGAGCTATCTTGTCCTTTCTCCTACATTCACTTTGACATATACAGGCACACACACACACAGACACACAGAGACTCACAAACACACACACACACACACACACACACACACACACACACACACACACACACACCAGTGTCAACTTTTAACACAGGTCTTCTTCTCTCCCTTGTGGAATTTGAGGGCGGAGGCGGTCTGTGTCAGAGAGCTCAGTGGCATCTGTAGCCATCAAGGCCGCTGTGACATGCTGAGCCGCCCACCAATGCCCCTATATAATGACCCCTATTAGAGAAACAAGATATTTCAGTCACCCATCTTGTATAAGAAAAGTCAAAAATTAAATACTAGAAGAGCATAGGGAACATTTAAGTTTAAGGAAAGACTCGTCTTTGTAATTACAAGTGAATGAAAATTCAGCTAATTGCAAGACCATTTTTATTCTCTCTTTTTTTTGTCTTTTGCAAACACACACACACACACACACATTTGCACACATTCACAAGGACTGTATCTCCCAAGAGCACTCTGCTCTCTGCTCCCCCTCAGTCCCAAGGCTAGATTATCATAGACAAAAAGAGAGAGAGAGCAAGAGGCAGAGAGAGAGCAGAGGGAGCTTGGTTTTTGTCAGTGGGTCACACGGTGGTGGCATGGTTAACTAGCTAATATGATTAAATTTAGCAGAGGCACAAGTCACATTGTCAGCCCACATCAAAGTCTACCCGTTACTGCGAGAGCAAAACGAGCCCCTCTGTGAGAACAGAGAGCGAGACGAGAAGGAGAGGAGCAGTCTACGAGGAAAAGTCGATGTTTTAAACATAATACAGAAACAGAATGGGAAGGAAGGATGAGGCAATAATGAGGCAAGAGAGGAGAAAGAGGCTTAACCTATCAAGTGAACCGCATGACCCGAAAAGTTGCAGTTAACAGTGAGTCGGTGACTGTTTCCATCTGTGTACAAATGAAGGGCCATTGACAAATACTCATGGTGTCAAGTATGAAACCGGCTCTCTGACCTTGTGGTTTGATTATCTGCCTTGAGACTGAGAGTTTGTGAGCTCACTTCTCAGATGGTTTATTGCGAGGCATGAAACGTCTAAATTGCTTTTAGAGTAGAGCACTCCAATTGACCTGTGTTCTGCCTCAGAAGCACACACAACAATAAATAGATATGTAGCACAAAGACATAAAAACTAGCTATAACAAGGAGGCATGTAAATTACCACAACAGTGGCTTTTTGTCTTTCAGCTTTTATGACACACTGCTGTGTACTTCACGTTTCACCTTCCTGCGGAACATTCAATCACTTTTTAGACCCATGTCCTTACATTTTCATTAATTGTTGTATGGTCTTAATTCGTGGGATTTGCTTGATTTATTCTGGAACTCAGACAGAGCAGCCTTTGTTATTCAGTCTGACATTGTGTTCGAGTTAGCGGTTTTCTGCTTAGAAAGACTTATTTGCCCAAAACCAATCAGAATGATGGTGTAGTCCACATTTTCAATGGACACAGAAATGATTATCCAGTAATGGTTTCCCATGTTGATCAAAGAAGTGTCAGTTTAAGACATATTTCTGTAAGTCAACCGACAACAACCACTACAACTGCGCTGATCTCAACAACACTTGTTGCCATTGTTGTGGGAATGATTCTGTCACAGTTTTTCTGTCTCTAGCACAGAAAGATGACATTCTCAGTCTCACCTACAAATCTCTGACTGACTCAAAATTCTGAAATGTGAGCAGTGAATCAGAATCTGAAACCAGGCTGTACTTGCTTGAGAATAGCACAGTAATTATGGACATTGAGTCTGTTATATTTTGTCAGAGCTTTTTCAACTTTGTGAGCTAACGCAGCTGAGGAAAGGGACTCTCAAAACCAAGTCAGTCAACATTGGTCTATTATAGACACCCCCCACCCCACCCCCCAAAAATAAAAAATCTAGTTTTTAACCTTCTAAACATGTTCATATGATTTTTTTTGTTGTTGTTGTTGTTGTTTTTAAATATAACACAAGGCTTATCATGAGCAAAATAGGCAGCCAACAACATGACTGCGCATTTCCACCTTGGAACTACAACTATTGACAGTCTCATAGAAACAGATTCAGACAGCCAGTGTTTCATACATCACATACCTAAGGAACAAATCATGTCAACAAGTGGGGACGGGCAAAATAAACCTGAAACCAGTACAGAGACAGAGTTTGCATTAGCACCGCCACTAACACTGCGTCAGTTACTGCCAGTTACAAGCTAACGAACAACACGAACAAATAAAAGATGCTAACTACGCTAACCATTCTGATGTGTCTTCTAGTCTCCGGCTTTGGTCCACAACAGACTCTTCATCTGAATCTGGGTCTGACTGAGGCTCAAACATGTGGCTGAGTCTCTCTGATGTTTCCTCTAATGTTAGCCATGTGGATACTCAACTGCTCTTTCACTGGTCAACAAAACCTTGTCAGCACACAGAGCGAGAGCTTGCATTAGCACATCCACTAACACTGTGTCAGCCACTGCAAAACAAAGCAAGTTTCAAACTCTGAAGGAAAATCAGCTCTTCAGGTGTCTTATTAGGAAGGAATTGCATTCACAATACTTGTTAGATCTAGCACACACACACACACACACACAATGCTTTTGGTGAGAAATACAGAGTAAGTTTTGTCTACAAAACGACTCACAAGACACCTCTAAAAGCAAGACTTCATTCATGTTCATTTTTGGGGGATTTCCTTGTTTGCTTATTGTTTGTCATCACACAATATGTACTGCTTATTGATGCCAATTCCTACTCCTTTGGTATCAGTGCATCCTTGAACATCACACAGGTTTAAAGCAGACAAAAACACACTAATTCAGCTGCTGAGGGCGTATATTTTTGCTTAGCCAAACAAAACAGGGAGATAAATGAAATTTTAATTAGTTATATAATGCACCAGCATCAAAAGACACTTCCTCTCTCTATCTTGTGCCCCCAAATCCATAAAGCAGACATTTGCCTAACAATGTATTTAAATGGGACTTGAGCTATGAAAAGGTCTTTGTGCCTAGAGCAGTTTGAATAATGTTGAATGATTAGAGCAGGGTGCACCTGAAATTTACAATGAGCCTGTTGATATTGCAAAATAAAAACTGATTTGTCAAAACGCTTTTGTTAATGTCAACTGTCTAATTTGGTTGCACAATTGCTCAGATGATGCCAGCACACACACACTCACGCCTGCTTGATTTTGCCTTGTATAGCACGCTTAAGCTTACAGAACACTCTCAGGAGCTAAACTGGGGGATAAGACTGAATCGTAATTATCAACTGCTCCATGAATATAATAAGGCTGCACATTCACTAGCACACACGGTCCCCTGGTGCTCGATGAAAAACCATGGGGGCTTGGAACCCTCAAAAAATGAATTGAGTTGGAGTCAATACAAAGCACTATTGTACGACCACATTTTATCTGAGCTGAAAATGTGAAAGCATTTCGAAAGTGATCTGAACAGAATGTAAAACATAAAAATGAAAATGATAAGCAGAAAATCAAGACAAAGGAAACACGTTCTTTTTTATCAACAGGTGCTCAGACAAATTGGGCATCAGCCAGGGAGCAATGTTCTTGTTTGCTTTTCCTAATTTAAAATGATGGTGTATTTACAGTAATTGTGCACTGCCTGCAAAGTTCTCCTACAACATTACTTCAGCAAGACAGGCTTGTTGTTCATGGCTCATTATCATGCTACCGATATTGCCAGCTATTGACATTAATGATATCTAAAACTGGCTGTAAGCTGTTTGGCTGTAGCCTACATATTGTGCAATTTGGAAGCTACAGTGTGTCAGTGCTGAATTTTACTTTGACTAAAATGTTTGTGGTGTGTAGTAGCCGAGCGGTCTGCTCTGGACACGCATTTTCAGATGCATTCATTAGTTTTACAGGGTCTTAGCTGTGGGGCTCATTTGTTGATGTTTTGTTTTAGTTTTGTGTTCCTGCTGATTCTGTTCTCGAGCCAATTTAGCCTGTGGAGACACAAATGCATACTAAGTTGCTTATTTATATTCAAAACAGTGTTTTACATTACAACTTAACAGTAGAACTTGTTACTAGTTGCCTGCCTGTGTTTATATGTGTTTGTATGTTTAAAATTGATGGAAAGGTTGAGGTTTCACTGAGTGTTTGACATTGTGGGAAACAGGCGTATTTCTTTTTTGCTAAGAGTAAGAGGAGAACGCTGAGACCACTCTCTCATCTGAACACATTATAATCAATCTGTTCAATCGTAAATCCTGAAGCATAAAAACAAGGCAGGCTTACTGTTTGCCCCTGTTTCCACTCTTTGTGCTACGCTAACTTGCTTATGACAATACAGTTGTTATTTATAATAAGCTTGAGTTTTCACCTCCGTACCTACATGTTTATGGTAAAGACATGAGTAGTACCATCACTGGGTGATCTGGTGATATTATATCTTGGATGATCTTTGGGATATGACCTGCTTGTCAGATAAATCATACAGATCGTGTCATTTTTCAAATTTGTTTTGATATTCAGATTTAAAGTGCAATTGCTGCTGCAGCTGGCAATGGCAGTCCTTGCTCTGCAGCCTCAGCGAGCTTGGCTTAGGGCCATATATATATCGGTTCTCCAACTGAGCAGAACAAGAACCACCACCACCAGCTGCAGCCCAAGACAGTGGAGTTGCAATCCGTCAGTGGGAAATAGTGACCTGCCTGCAGGCTAGCTGGTCAGCAGCCACTGAACTTTCTAATTAAAGTATAACTATTAGACTACTGGGACCTCAAATGGCACCTCATGAATAGATAAAAGCGATGTCCAGAGAATTACTCCATATAAGCACAACAAGAAGTGCGATTGCTTGTGACACAATGTGTAAACAGAAGACGGCATCGTGGGTGAAGAATAGCAGTGAGCTTGCAAATATCTGAAAGAAGCGTCAAAGTCATTGACAGATATGAAGCACAACTTTCAGCTGGGACTTGCAAAAGAAAACAGAGCGGCAGCGGGTTGCAGATCATGATTAAGACTGTGCACTGCGATTCTACCTACAAAGACTGTCATATGATCTTTTTGTCAGATCATCGACCCCTACAATAAATCATTTCATCTAACTCTCGGCAAAAGATCAAATAAGTATTATTTTTAAAAATGCTGGACAGTTGCTTCAACTGGTTGAGCTATATTGAGTTTTCTGTATTAAAGTTTGATATTTTAGGAAATACATCTTTCTGCTTTCGAGAAAAGAAAAGATAAAATTGATACCACTCATATGTTTTGTCATGAAATATGAAGCTACAGCCAGGAGCACGTTAGATTAGCTTAGCATAAATACTAGGAAACAGCTAGCCTGCCTATCAAATTAAATCACTAAAAGAATTAAAACACTATATCTCATTTGTTTAATGCTTCAAGTTTTTTGCTAAGCTTGTTTACATGATCTCTCACGTCTCCCACCTTTAGTGTTTCTTGCACTTTTCAGGTCTTTCCTCCGTGATCATATTTCACACTCAGCCTATTCACCCCCTCTGCACTACCTTCCCCTCTATCCCCTCATGTGCATTTGTTCCTACCTCCTCTCCCAGCACAGACTGAAGGGCACAGAGGACTGCCAGTCTGGTCCTCATTATAACAATATGTGTGATACCTTTTACAGTTGTCAGAGTGAGGGGGTAAATCTGGCCGCACTGCCCCCTCTGGCACTAGGCCTGTCACATCAATGACCAGTGCCTCTTTCTGATTTGCTGTCGCCCATGGATACAGACTGATTCTAATCTGTGCCCAGGCCCTCCGCACTGAGATAATTAAAAACACCACTTTTACAAGTTACAGCACTTTATAGTTGCCGTCATTTTTGTTTCTCTCTCCTCTAACATGCTATTGTTTTTTGTTTTTTTTAAATCTTTATTTTTGGTTGACACATATCAAAGTTTTGTCATGTACCTACCACAGAATGTGATATGATGGTGTTTGTGACAGGAGAAAATGCAGAGAAAAGTGACAGTTTTTTTTTTTTTCTTCAAGTCTTTGGAGATAATTACAGTGTTTACCGGTAAATTGTCAAATCACATACCTGACATTTCAGGGCTTTAGTCAGTTTAGGGACTCTTAACAGTTGGGAAATCTTATTATTGTTTGCGGTAAGCCTCACTGATTACGAAATCACAAAGGATTATAGAAAAGTGTTCATTAGAATGTCAGGAAATATTAATTGCATCCAGTGGGAAGAGATATATTGGATGGAGACAAAAATACCATAAATGTGGTCCATAAAACAGTGACATACACCTCCTGACAGAGCTCATAACCAACACTGTATATCAATTTATTGATCCATTGATAGCCCAATCCACTGCATCAATTTAGTAGGTTGTACATCACACTCATGCACAAAGGTATCAGGCAGGTGCACAGGTTCAAATACACACTTTTTATATCTCTTGTGCACACACACACACACACGCACACAAATGTACAGATGGATTGACTGCAGGAGAAGGGAAAAACGCTCTATAACAGAAATGTCAAGGTGTTTTAAGGAAGAAATATGTTTTGGCACACAACAGCAATTGATGAAATGCGACCTTGAGTTCCTCTTCTTCCGTTTTTGTTGCATCGGAATAATAAATGGTGTCAGGAGAAAAAGAGGAAAGGGAAAAAAAAAGCAAATCGGGGGACCACGAGTAGTCATTTTTATGGTTATTACAATCAGTTGTCAGGAGCATTGGGATAAAAAACGAGTTTTAAATGCGACACTGTATGCATGAGTCACCGGATAACACTGAGAAGCATCCAACAACTAACACAGATCATTCTCTGTTTATAATAACTCTAACTAATTACTTCTGAGGATCAATAAAACCTGTGAATTGAATAGAACAGTTCTTTTAGTACAATTTATAGGGAGAAAAGTGTGTGTGTGTGTGTGCGCGTAGTGGTGGTGGGAGGAGTTCAATCGAGTTGAGAAATGAGAATGTCTTTGATCATTTGGCCCATGCACACAGCAGCTGACCTATCACAGGAAGTGTTTCAGAGAGTAAATTGAGAGTATAGGGGGGATAAAAAAAAAATAAAAAAAATAAAACATAAATTGCAGTTAATATTGTGCCAATCCTCTCAGGGACATTTTGACTCACCTAACTTTCTTGTTCATTATATGAGCAGTATTTTTGCTCTTGCTTCATTAACCCAAAGGATCAAACATGTACTTGGTAAACAAGTTCAGGTTATGAGTATTTATCTTCATATTTCTGGCTTTCTGGATTTCACCCATATATCTCCATAATGGAAATGTTCTATGTGTTGCAATTCTGATGTGACACCTGACATCTGGCAAGGTAGACTATATGCACCAACATGGTTCCATATAACGTACCGTGGTGGGAAACTAGAACATGTCACTTAGCGGTTATCGTTTCCTCTGCATGGAGTGCAGGTCCTTAATTAAGCTAAAAATAAAATATAAAAAATAATACATCTCTCAGCTATTTTTACTGAAATAATTTTGCTCATATAGCTCACAAACATTCTCTTCTGAGGCAAATCTGCTGCAAAATCTATCAGATGCAGCATTTAAAGACTCAGTTGCTCACATCTCTGGTGATGGGTTTGTACACAATATACAAAAGGATTTTGTATGAATGCTGTAATCTCCACAACCCTGTCTCCAATAACTTTTACTAACTATTAATCTGCAGCATTGTTGCCATTTCACAAAATATCGACACTTGGAGGCGAACAGATAGCTGAGTGGTGAGGGCACATATGAGCAGTAGGACCCAGGTACGAGTTCCAGCTGGCCGGACCATTCACTGCATCACCTACCTACTCTCCCTCCCCTCTTTACCTGTCTCTCTTCACTGCTGCTGTCACATAAAGGCATAAAATGTCCACGTGCAACTTAAGCAGGTTTACTTTCGTGGCTATATTGAGGAATCCACAGCACTTAGATGAACAAAGGAAAAGTCTTTGTTTTAATACTTAAATAGTTGATGGCGACTTCAAGTACAACATGACTTGGTGCTTGAATTTGTTTTCGGTCGAACCTCTGTCTTTCCCCAACCTTCACCAAAGTGCTTTTGCTGTCTCACCCTAACCACACGAGGGACTCAGGATGTGAACCTCAGTCATAAATGCCATAAATGGGGCTTGCTCCTGCACTAGAAAAAAAAAAAAAAAAAACATTTCTAGGGAATGTAATTCAGGCAGCAATTATTTTTCCCTTTAAAGCATAACTGGAAAAACACAGCAGGGTATATAAACCAAGTTCCTGGAAGACAGGCTTTATTTACACAAATTATACAGAAATGTAACAGTCCACAATTAATGTCTGATTAATTAATGAATAAGCTGATTGACTAATATCTGTGTTTGCTTCAATCAGATGAAAAAAAATGCTAAATCATGTAATTTGAATGGTCACTGATTTTAAACACTGCCCACAAACAACAAATTTTGAGAGGCTACCCTAATGGAAACAATATACATAGCCATCATGGAATTAGCATTATTAATTACACATTCAAGTCTACATGTGTGAGGAGCCGAACAGTAGTGCTTCTGGGGAAAAAATAACCTACACTATTTCTTGTTCCAGTTACATTTCCTATGCCCTGTCTTTTCACATTCAGTATCAATGTTCTTATTTGTCCCCCTACCACCCTCCCTTTCTGTTTTACTGTTGTTGGCATAATATCTCCACTATCAGTTACACGGACACATGCCCCTTCTCATCTACTTATCCATTTTGTTTGACCTCTATTTCTCAGTTTCCTCCAATTCTGCCACTTATCTCTGGTTTTGACTCCCATCCATGCACTTCTTTCCCAAATAACTCCATTACTGGCCAAACCCATTGCCCTTTCTCCATTATTGCTCCTGCGCCTTCCCCAGAATCTACTTGCTGCTCCCTGACCTGCATGTCTACCTGTTTGCCTGTAGCTTCCCCATTACTCCCTCCTCTCTGCATCCAGCCCCCCCCCATTCCCTCCAATCTTCTTCCCTCCCTCAGGACCACGGCCCTACCTCATGAAAGAGTCATCAGCGGTGCATAGCCCTTAATAACAGCTAATCTGTTTAAGCAGCCGCTAAAAAGGTCATGGCATCGGCTAGCGAGGGACAGAGGGAGGGAGAAGGAATGGTGTGGAATAGAGGATTTAGAAGAAAGAATAAGAGAGCACAAGAATAGACAGAGAGGGAGGGGGAGGGGGCACAGCTGGAGTACTTTTTCAGTACATAGAACACACTGCATACAGCGTTTTCGCCTATGAGGTTACAGATACAAAAGCTTGGCATTATGACGGTTAAAAACTCTGTATTGGTGCAAAAGATAACAGAACGTGGTTAGAGTGGTACTCTCTGGTACAAGATCTCAACTGAGGACTCCTGAATCCAGCTTTGGTTCAATGGGAAAGTGATTTGTGAACACTCACAGCCATCAGATCCTATTATAGCCCCTGCAAATTCTCTCATAATGACTGTAAGGAGATGTCCAATGGTAGAAATCAATCATAGATCTATGCACTTATTGAGAAGCCATCAGAGGCAGAGAGCAAAGAGAGGGGAGAGGATCAATATGATATTGCAACAGTGAAACACACATTGTACGGGAAGAATGCAGAGGGCTGCTTGGTAGGTCAGCTGAATGGCCGAAGCTGGGGGGGAGCAGTGGTGTACCTAATGATGAGATGGACATTTACTGCGGCAACAGGCTTAATCGATAGGCCCAAAAATAAAACGGCTGAGTTTGTGTAGTTTGATTGCTTCCCTGAATATGTGACCACCAATCACCAGAAAAAATTCCTTGTATGTGAAAACATACTTGGCAATAAAACTGATTCTGATTCTGATTCTGATTCTGACATACCATTGGTAGTGATGCACAGGTACAGCAGGTTGAGTTTCTCATAGGGATGAGAACGATTCATCAATGCAATTTAAACAGTCAGAAAAAAGTTAGTTTAGTACAGAGTTGTCTCAATAGGTGCCTCAGTCTCTTTAAAGCAGCACCCAGCTGATTTAGCTCTGCACTCCGATGCTATAATACTGCCTGAATCACTATGGACAGTTTAAAGGATCACAATCAATGCGGTAGAACCAGAGACATCATCTTTTTTAATTCCATACCATTTTCTCTCTTGTCAAAACCTGACACCTACATTGCCCACAATGCAACGCCACCACCAATAGTTCAGTCACAGACTGTGTTTGGAACTGCCTACTAACATACTGCCTACTCATTAGTCAGTATATATTGTATACTACCTACTAAATTAACAAATTACTTTGCCTTTACCAAGCCACAGATTCAGATATGTACTTGCGGCAGCTAACGTAGCCTTGCTCCGCAGATATGAGGAGTGGGCAGCAGAGGTCTGGTAACCTTGCCTCCATCGAACTCAACTCTCAGATTTTTTTTTTTCCTTTTCCTTTTTTTTCAATTTTGTGGGCATCAGACCCAAATAAGGCTGACTCAGGTGACATCACTTGAGTCAATGTGTCAGATTTCACACAGTTCTGAATAGCTGGAGTCAGCTGCAGCAGTACTCTTCAAAGACCTGTAAACATACTAAGCTATGTAACAGTGGTGGAGTTTCCCTTTATTAAAACAGAGTTGAAATGAAATAATAGATTATCCTGGATGATAAAGTTGGTACAACAGTATTTGTGCAAAAGAGAATATAACCACCACAAAAGTGCTTTAATCATTTAGTTGGATTTTGCTGTGCCTATGGACTACACCAGCAGTTTAAACATTGATAGTTACTGTACACTTTGTGCTGTGGCAATTTGTTTTTACAATTAACTGACTACTGATTAACATGTCCAATAATCAATTAAGGAACTGAAATTTGCGTCCTTAGTTTCTCTCATTTAATTAAGTTTTATAACAACCTCCAAACTCTATATTATTTGTTTCCTCTGCCATAATCTGTGTTTTTGGTCTTTTTTCAAATCATTGTAAAAGGAGAGCCTCTTTAATTTAACGATAAATAAAATATCAAAACTGAAAAGGAGTATAAGTGCTGTTAAGCTACTGAAAAAGACATCTGCTATATAAACATAATTTTCTACACTTAAATGGAATAAAAATGAATTTGTAGATATGTTATTTTTAAATTAAATAATATCCTTCTACAATAATTTAATCTGCCCGCTCAAAGAAACTTCATTCATCTATCCTTAAAAAAAGTAACTAATTTCACTTCTGTCTTCTTCTGACCCATCATAAATTGCAAATGACTGTTCTTCTGTGCAACAAAGAAATTACACAAGTTCAGGACCAATGTATGCATGTGGTGAAATGAATTTAAGAACACAGACCTGACATTTCTTCTTTCATTCTCATAAAAAAAATAAGTTGCCCACTTCACAGAATACTTCAACAGCTCAACTTTCCCAGCGTAGCTCACAGGTACAGGCCGCACACCAACCGACCTTTTCACTACACACACACTCTCTCTCTCACACACACACACACACACAGTCCATTCACGCAACCTTTTTGAAATTCTTCAGAGCAGGTGGACTTCCCACTCCAACACAAAACTAAAAGACAAAAAGCCACTTCAGAACTCAACGACTTCTAGCCCCCCATGGGACTTAGCGGATTAGTTAGGAGTGAGGGAGCGAGAGGAGAGAAAGACTCAAGAGTGAAAGACATAAAGAGGAGAGTAAGAGAGAGAGAGGGAGATTGGCTTCCTCTTTCTATTCCCATTGTGGGCCATGGGCCGTGCCGTCTGAATAGCTATGCTAATAGGCAGCTGAAAGTACGAAGAGATAACACAAAACCCACTTGACTTTCTGACACCTACTTGAGTGGGGCCACAGCGTTTTCCATGGCTAGTTGTTATTCATGGGGCCTGAAAGTTGCCTGTCTGTCAGCCTTAGGGTGGATGGTTATTTCATCTTCGGAGGAAAATAGTGGGGCACAGAGCAGGTTCCCCTCTTTGTGGGTTACCGTTACAATTGGCAGCTTAAGTATTAATTATCATTTAAATGCTTGTAGGACTGGAGAGGGTCTTTGTGAAGGTGGGAGTGGAGATTAGGGTCTTGCTGTGGTTATAGAGATTGAACCTGATCTTTGGTGAGAGGTCATCAACAGGCGAGATGTAATCATGTGCAGCAGCTGCAGGGTCTCGACAAATAGCCACCACCAGATATTCAGAGTAACCTCACTGCTTCCCGTAGCTACAAACATGGCCATGGACAGCGGGATTAGATGGTGGTCAAGGAGACTTCAGGCTATTTACTGTGACCATGTCGCTTCCCCACACCTGAAATAAAAAATAAAAAGAAGAGGTAAAGAAGAAAACCTCAACTGTGTTCATAAAACAAAGACTCTAAAATAAGGACATGGAAGCCAATGAAAAATTCTTTTATTAACATGAGCCTTCACAAAGATATACGAGTACAAAACCATCCCCTCCAGACTCACAAACATACATACACCCAAACAAACACATCCTAATGCGCTGTGGGGTGTTACCATGGTGAAACAGATTTTCAGTGACATTTTGAAGGGACTAAATGTACTTCAGAGGCTATTCATCATGAGTAATTTGTCTTTTTTTTTTTTTTTTTTTTTTTTTCCTGTTGCCCGCTCTTTCAAATTTGATTAGTTTACAATCAAAGTGATGGCAAAACCCTTTAGTATTACTTCTGTGCGACTTCATTTCGGAGGTCATATTCTGATGTTTTTCATTCCATGCCCAGTGTTGGCATTGTGTGTGCCTCATTCAAATTTAAATAAACTTATCACAGCCCAAACCCCCCCTGAATTCTGTCTGTTTTTTAAAATGCCCAACTCTGTTCAGAATCCAGGATGTTATTTTTAATGAGGAAGAGTTTTGATACATAGTCGAAGAGGTAATCCTCATGTGTACATGGTGTATAGACAGGAAAGAGACTAGCATGGTGTGGACAGTTGAGCTGATTAAAAGGGATGTGATGGTTCCTGATTAAAGGGTAAGTTTTGTCCCATATCTTCTGGGCTATGACAGCTTAAGATGGCAGCTCACTGCCATGGAGGGAAACTCACACCCATCACAGGGAGCAGTAATGAGAAGAGCCCCTTCCTTGGCACCGATTGAGGATGGTGGAAGTATATTTCTTTTCCGCCTTGCAAGTCATACAGTACGGTGGTGTTTGATCAACATTCAAACAGCTTCCTCCTTCTTCACACATTAGGCTTGAATCAATGATTGGTGTCACACAGATTTTTTTTTTTTATATATATAAACTGCAGAGAGGAGAAAAATCGCAAGCGTTTAAATTCCATGTGGCCTGGTTTGGAGATCTTTAATTTGGCA
This sequence comes from Trachinotus anak, assembly GCF_046630095.1. Classification (NCBI taxonomy): domain Eukaryota; kingdom Metazoa; phylum Chordata; class Actinopteri; order Carangiformes; family Carangidae; genus Trachinotus; species Trachinotus anak. The sequence continues at coordinate 7,658,776 of NW_027273870.1, read as the reverse complement.
CCGAGTCACTACAATGTTATTTTAATTTTGTTATTCAGTGACAGTATTTCATTGCTGCGAGGCATCCTGTTCAAAAGCCCCCTGCAAATGAAAGAAATTGCATCAGCCAAAGCACGAGATCTCTCCACTAAAGTTGAATCACTTAAATGCTATTGCTCAAGTCGCAGATTGTGTTGTCACTTTGCCCTCAATCACAGTATCCCTTTGATGCTCGTTCAGAAGTCACTCAAAGACAAAAGGAATTCCAGCTCGCGCCTTCAAAGTCTCTCCATTTCAAATTCCCTTTTTTGTGCAGGATTCGGGTACAAAACGTTATTCTGTTCTATGTTCAGGTGTAAATTGTGCTGATTATTACTGGGATGAAATCTGTGTCTGGGAGCACAAAGCTAGCTCGCGCCATCATTGTATAATGGAGGCAATTTGCACCCATTATATAAGGCTGCTGTGGCGAGGCCCTGAGAATCAAAGGTTGATTAATGCATCCGGCCACAATTTATTAGCAGCTGTTCAGGTGGCTTTTGAAAGTGCGTGCGTGTGAAAGAGAGAGAGAGAGAGAGAGAGAGACTGACATTGTTGAGTCCTGTTCACACTTAGCTCCACCACGTGTGTAGCGTGGTGTGGTGTGAATGCCAGTTCATCCCCGACTTCCTAGACTTGATCTGGTTGAACAGCCTTTGTCAAACAACTTGAGATAGTTTTAAAGGTCACATTCACAAATGGATCAAGGGCCTTGTCACATGAGTGTAAACATTTGTGTAACGTCATTCATCATTTTGTCACCTGACTTCCTCCTTTTGCTGCTGTCATGATTACTACAGATACTGGAGGTCATCTGACAAAGAAACATAACTATGGGTCAGAATAAGTTGTGCGCACAGCCCTGTGGAGTCATTTTTTAAAAGACAAAAAAAGTTTGTCCTGAACCCTAACCCATCTTGACTTACATGTGATGTGCATTCTGACACTAGGGTTGTGCCAATATGCCTCCGCCAACGTCATGATGATATTTGGCTTGTTTTCCCATTAATTTATATAATTATTATTAGTAGCATCGATAGTAGTAGCAGCATTGAATTAATATTAAACTTAATTTGCCCTGTTTTAGCTTCACATCAGCATCCCCTGCATATAACCGATGTTTTCAACACCGACGTGTACACACACAAACAAACACACACTGTCATTTAAGGACTGTTTGTTGTGTGTAGGTGTCATGCTGTGATTGAACAAGGCAGATGAGCTAGCTAGAGGAACAGAGAGAACATGTCACTTAGTTTGGTTTCTTCGCCTGCTGCTTTTCATCGTTGCAAATAGAACTTTAAGCCCTAACAGGGAAGCGAAGGGACCGAGAGAGAGAGAACTACGAGCCACAAACAGCTGCGGCGGCAGGATGATCTGACTGTGGATGAGATTGCCCAACCCTGCTACACACAATCGAAACAATTATCTGGATATCATACACACAGTCAACAGGCCCCAGAAGATACAGATGTAAGCAATGTTCAATGTTTTAACTGTACTTTTCTACTAAGGATCAAATGTTCACAGAATGTTTTTGAAAGCAGATGGGGCATTTTGAGAAGCACAGGTTGTTTGTGGTGTAATTTACTTGGGATTTCAAATTAAGAGGGAAAATCAGCAGGATCAAAATGAAAACCAAAAACATGAATACTTGTTTTAATCATTGTGTTACAACTTTAAGTGAAGTACAACTCTGGAAAAAATGAAGATACCACTGCACAATTGTCAGTTTATCAGTTTGTTTCTGTATTTTTGTTACAGACAAATTCCAAATTAAAATAGTGTCATTTTAAGAATTTATTTGCAGAAAACGACAAGTGATCAAAATAATAAAAAAAAAAAAAATGCAGTGCTCTCAGACCTTGAATAATGTGAAACAAACAAGTTCATATTTATTTTTAAGCAAACAAAATACTAACACTTGAACTTAGGAAGATCTCAAAAAGCGATATTTGGTGGAATAAACCTGATTTTCAATCACGGCTTTCATGTGTCTTGGCTTGCTCTCTGCATGTCTGTCATGCTTCACTTTCACTTCTCCTGATGCAAAGATTCAAACAGCTCAGCTTTGTCTGATGGCTTGTGGCCATCCGTCTTTGTCTTGATCACACTCCAGAGGTTCTCAGTGTGGTTCAGGTCTTGAGAATGGGCTGCCCACAACAGGGTCTTGATCTGGCCGTCCTCTTTCCACACTTTGATTGGCTTGGCTGTGTGTTATGGAGCATTGTCCTGCTGGAAAGACCAGTCCTCAGAGTTGGGGAACACTGTCACAACAGAAGGAAGCAAGTTCTCCTCCAGGAAAACCTTCTACATGCCTCGATTTACGTGTCCTTCACAAAGACTAATTCCAGCATTGCTGAAGCACCCCACATCATCACAGTGGGCCTCTCCAAGTCTCTGCCATCAGATGACCACAGGCCAGATACATAAACCTCTGCAAATACATGACTAAAACTATGTGTAGGCACAAAACAGGAAATATACATATGCATTATTTTCATCAGAATTATACAGGTGCACACACACATGGTTCCGTTTTATAAATCTCACTCATTGAGAAATTGGGCGAACATGCACAAGCCTCATTTCCACTCCCACAATTAGCCATAAATAGAAGAAGACACTCCCTCAATCCATCAGTTTACATACAAAAAGCATTGTCTGTGCCACAAGTTATCAGGCATGGCACAGAACAGAACGACAAAATCGCCATTTTCATCGATCTCAGTTTCCTTTAGTACAATAACTCCAACTGTAAAGTCCTGTTTTACTCTTAACTTCATTTGTCAGGACTAGGGACATCTTACAAATGTCAGGTAGACGTTCGAAATTGCAATTAGTAAATATCAACATGGTGTCAAAACAATTTACAGAATGCCTCATAATAAATTGTAAAGATATAATATTAAACAATTCTAAAGGAAACACATGTCAAAACATAACAATGAGTACAAGCCCCGTGAAGCTGGCCATTTTGTTTTATGTTAAATTCGGTGTCTCCTCCTTATTTTGCATTTTCACATTACTGTATCTAGCTTGGCTCGCGCTAAAAAATCATGTACATATGGTCAAAATAATGTGTGATGTGTGGACAGTCTCACCGCACATTCTGTGTTCATGTGCGGGATATGGCGTACGCATGGTTTTTGTGTGTACGCATCATTTATGCATCTGGCCCCGTGCGTTGAAAAACAAAGCTGAAAACTCAACTCATCAGAAGATTATTTTACTCCAGTCTTCCACAGTCCAATCCCTGAAGTTTTTTGCAAACCTCGTGGTCGTTTTGTTCTTTATTGCCTGATGAGGGGCTTCTTTCTAGCTTTGCACAACTTCAGCTCTGCCCCAAAGAGCCCATTTCAAACCATCCTTGCCGTGTACTTCACCCCTGCTGCCGTTTGTACATCATTTGATGTTATCCCGCGGTTGGTGAGCAACATTCAGATGAGTTGGCCATCATCCTAGTCAGTGGGGGAGTCATTTTCATCTGTAAATTTGTTGTCCCCAGTGTGTTCTTATGATCTGCTGTCTTTGAAACTTTAAGGATGGAAGCGACCTCACACCAATTGTATCCTTCTGCCAGTAAAGCCAGAACTGAACCCTTATTTTCGTCACTCAAATCTTTTATTTTCAATCCCTTGGGTACAATCAGTAGTCATTTTTGATTCCTATTATTTTTGAGGTACTATAAGCACCTTCAGCAGGTCCTATTCCACCAGGATACCGATGACCACATCAGTGGTTTTTATACTTTTCTTTATTAAGTAAGATTAAGTTCAGGTCTAATCAGTAGCTCATTATGTAGAATGTGGTGTGTCTTTGCTGGAATTCAACAGACAGAATGGACTGGCGGCCCCACATGTAGAGATGCGGAGTGGTCTCCTATTTTTTTCCAGAGCTGTATATGCCTTTTAATATCACTGATCAGGGTGGCTCTGTGCAGATTGATAATACTCTCCACTGAACATGAACTGCCTTCATCTAATTTTCATTCTCTATGCTAATGTTGTCTGCATAACAATTCTACTAAAAATGAACAAAAAGAAAAACATTATCTCGTTTTATATTAGATGTCTGAAAATGATGTTCAATCTGAGAAATCTTAATTAAATTTAACATTTTGCTCACATGCTGTGAATTTATAAATTGGAATTTTTTTTTGTTAGCGCCTAGTCTGACAAATGAAATTATTTTTTTATTCAGTCACAGTGACAGGGGAGATGCTGAGGCTGTTCAGCCTGACCATCTATCACACAATCTCTGACACAAAGGGTAAATCAATCAGCAAGATGACTGGGAGAGAACCAGTGTGCTCACAGCGCCGCCGTACCTTCCTGCCAAATGCCATTTTCAAACAGCTGAGAATATATCACTGCATCTTGTAGAGAAATGCATATGTCCACCTGATGACTCATGGTGAGAGAGATGCATGGTGACAGGAATGGTGTAAGGGATAGAGAGCAGAGGAGGAGAGGCAGGAGCGGAGGAGGGGTGGCATGGAAACATCGCTGAGGCACAATGGAACTATATAAATCTAAGCAAGTGCATTTGATCAAGGGGCTTTTGACAGAAACAGGGATGGAAGAATGGGGTCGGGGGCGGGGATGTGTAGGTGAGGAAGTGTAATACCATGATGTGACTAGCTACAGATGTTTTGCGATTTCGTGCACGTCCAGAACACTGGCTCTTTGTCATGCCAAAGTACAGCCGTGGCAAGGGTACAGCGCCGTGATATTTCCAGCCCGTTGTGGTGACACATGTACTGGCTTCAGGCCATGCAGGTTTAGTTGGAGTCTGACTCATGGTCATGATGTAGTGTCTCATACAGTGATAGCTTTGAGACATATGAGCTGGTATTTCCAGTGCCAGACACGGGCCGCCATTTCCCAGGCTGGATTAAAACCATTCCCAGAGGAGAACTCTGGATTGATTGTGCTCTTAGGTTTAGGAGCAGGTTTAAACCAACACTGTCACACCAATTCCTAACATGGTCTGTGACAAGGAATTCAACAGATAGATCGCAAAAAATGAATTGCTCTCATTAGATTTATTGACCAACTTCTGGCCTGTGCTGTGCATCATGGTCAGGACGTAACCAAGTGGAATCGTGGCAACAGTGAAACAGGCACATTTATAAGCAGTTGTTTATTTGAATGTGAAGCCAACACTGGGCATATTCAGTTAATACTGACTACCAACGTTGTTTTTAAAGACATCTACACACACTTTACATACATAGAAATTATGCACAGTACAAAAGGGTCACTCTACAGATTGTAGCCTGTGTTAAAACGTCAAACGTCCTGACTCTGATGTTCATTTCAATCTCCTCTGTTGAGCGATTACACTCACCTAATATTTTTTTCATTGTAGAGCTGTGAATGCATGTGCTGGGACCGGGCTCACCGGCCAATCACGATATGTAATCCTCCTCACCCATTTGTGTGAGCAAAGATCTCTTATCCTTCCCTTGATTCATCCCAGGCTTCGTTTTGATACTTTGTGTTCCGCAAAAGCCTGTCATGGGTGTTCAAGAAATCCTTTCTGCTCTTAATTACCTTTTTTTATTTCATTGCTTTTTTTCTAACAATGTTGTGAGAGGGGAAAGAAGGATGGAGTCTGGGATATAAAGAGAGAATGAGAAGGAGAGAGAAGTGAAGGATGACACCAGTTCTTGGGGCAGCACAGGTGGTGAGAAGGAGGTGGGCTGTTGGCATCGCTGTCTGAGCAGGAGCTCTTCTGAAATTACATTGTTGTAGTGGAACAAACACACACACACACGCACAGACACACAAACACACGCGTGCGCACACACACACGTACGCACACACCTTCGTGCATGCCAATTCAGATATAATGCATGGATGTCCTCTACGTTTCATCATCAAAGCCTTATCAGGCTACGCGGGGTCTGAAGGGGAGAATATGAACCGGATAAAACAAATCGTTTGATGTGTGAAAGACAGACACTCCAGCTCCAAAGTACTTAAGCTTCTCCTCCCAATGGACTGACAAGGGAGGAGGATAGGAGCGAGGAATGAGTGCTCCTCTCTTTCATTACCCTCCCTTCTTCTGTTCATCACGAGGAGTTTCCAAAGCGTTGCGTCATTGTTTATGCAAGGTCCCAGTGTCAGCACGAGCCATGTCAATGAAATAAATAAAGTCAATATTGACAAGATGTTTCAAAGGCGTGGTGGAGCGGTGAGAGAGAGAGAGAGACAGAGACTGGGGAGAAAGACATGGTGAGTAAATGAAGAATCGAGCGAACATGATGATGAGCGAGTACGTGCACATTTGAGCATGTGTTTGTGTGTCGAATTATGGCGGGGTGAGGGGCAAATCGTATGATATGTTTCATGTCTGGCGCTGCTTTGATATCAGCACGAAATAACAAAATGTGTTAATGTTTTTTTTTTTTTTTTTTTAATACCCCATCTCTTTTTCAAGTTACTTTTGGAAATCTCCTGATACACAAAGCTGTATTATCTGCGGAGAGAATCACCCGTTGGAACCAAAATCGTCCTGTTGTTGAAATATGGATTTTCACGGTCATTATTCACTATCTTGTAAAATGAAACAGATGGCAGATCCAGTTTCTTTGTAGATATTAAAATATTCACCAAGCTGCCATTAATTCTTTGATTGTCTGGCTTGACAAAGGCCTTTTAACTCTGGTTAATTTCCCTTCAAAGGAGTGGGAGAGTCTCAATGAGTTATGACCATGAATATGGCGCTTTTCCTACGTCTTTTAAGATGAAAGGTACTCTCTGCCCCCGTGTCAAACACCCAGCACACCTGACCCTTTAAAGTGCAGAGAGGGTTTTTAATATTAAACTGAACTGTTCTCTTAGGTGATCTGGTTTTGAAGATATTCGCATGTAAAAGCTGTGAACGTACTCATTTGATGATCCCCAAAAACACTTACCAACAATGACATCATGAATTTTGTAGTATAAAATAATTTCGCCATATGTGTTGCGTTCCATCCAGATCAGTCACAAGTCACAGCGGCCTGTTCTTGTACAAACACATCATTACATGAAAATATGTAGTTTATTACGTTTCAGAACAAATAAGGTCTCAACTTTAAGGCAATGTCAATATTAATCTAAAATGCAAATGATGGTACAGTAATATGAAGTGTGGTTTTGAAGCTTTTAAATGTAACATTAGGTTACATAAAGTTAGATAATGAAAGAGTAGAGGCCAAATTAGGGCATGTTTTTCTCCCCTCCCAGTGGGATCCGGGGTCCATATACCAAGTTTTATCTGGATACACACAAGCTGTTGTTGAGATATGACCTCATTTCCAGTTTGATGGCTTCACTGCCATTTTTTTTGGCTGCAACAGACGGATGCAGATGAAAACCAAAAATCCCTAATAACTTTTGTGAGGCTTAGTCTGAAGATCATCTGTGCCAATTGTAATGAATTATTGGAATTGTTGAATATGAATTATTACTTATAATAATAATAATAGCATTTGATAAAAGTCCAACTTTGGAAGAGTATATCTTCTGGAATATTTGATGTAGAAATAATAATAACATCATCATCATAAAGCCAATATCTTTTTCTTTACGGACATATAGAAAAATCCAAATCCAAAATGTGTTTCTGTGACTCAATATGATGGATGAGGTGATATATATTTATCTCGCCCTCTCAGGTATATGTTACTGGCTTTATTCAGAGCTCCTGTTTTTCTATCTGTTGAGGTCACAAAGAAATTTCATTATGGGGTATCAATGAAATTCACAAGCAAAATTACCATATCTGCAAACACTTGCTAATGATGGCCATAGGACCGGAAAGATGAAGTGATGAGATGAGCTTTGTTGGCGGTTATGAGCATGCTGACCAGATGCCAAGCCACCTGCTACTAGACTTCAGCGGGAAAACAAGACAGCGCGCATTGCAACAGAAAAGAAACAGGAGGAAAAAGATTCCTCAGTCTGGGCTCGTTAAGATAAGATCAAGAAAAGGCCACAAAAATATCTGCCAAGAATCAAACTGTTCAAGAAGATTCACTGTTTTCTACCCACTTGTATTATGTTTTAGGAGTTGAAGCACTGCGTCCGTTAATTTCCCTTTGCTGATCTGTGTTAGGTAGTGAGGAGCCTTCATCAAGCAGGATAAGCAAATGACTTTGATGTCAGGCAGGTGGGGGAACCCTTTCATCATTATGTCACGATATGCTGCTTTCTCCTGTTGCCACCTTCTCTCTATTTGTGACAGTGATTCCCCATTTACACATGGTATTAACGTGCCGTTTGTCTGGATGAAGACATCATCGCAGGCCTTTGCATTTACACATGGTATTAATAAGTAGCATCATTATCTTGATTCTGCCTGCATATAATCAAATTAAATCAACAGAGCTGATGGACTTGGCAGACTCGTCAGCAAAACATGGCATGTACCAAGGAAGATATGCAGAGTATTCTTCAGGGACGGCTACAAAGTACAAGGCAAGAACCACGAGACAGATGAACATAGCCAAAGGCATCCTAAGGCCAGTTTTTCGGTATCATTGCCAACTCAGCGTACATTACTTATTCTGTAATAAGGTAATCAGTGCCAATGGAGAGGCTTGCTAGTACTTGTAGATTAGCCTCTCCTGTCAGTCACACTGACTCTCGCATTTCACATCTTGGCAGCCCCTCGTAAATCTTCCAAAGGAGCAGTCCTGCATAAACTCACTTAACTTTACAAACAGAGGCAAAGAAGGAAGGGATAGTCTGTAGATGGGATTTTTCAACATCTAGGATAAAAATGTGACCTAACTAAACAGACTGTGGAGATTTAATCACAGTGCGACCCAGACCACCTCCAGATGTCCTGGTATGTTAATACCAGGTGTAAAGTAGGTAAGGTAAGTTAACCTCTCTCTGCAGTGCCCCCTGGTGCTCGTGCTGACAGTTCATTTATATTTAACATTTCTAAAAAAGTTGGGACTCTGTGTAAAACTGTGTTAAAAAAAATAAAAACTGAATGTGAGGATGTGCAAATCGTATAAACCTATATTTGACTGAAAGTAGAACAAAGACAACATATCAAATATTAAAATACTGAAATGTCGTTGTTTTATGAAAAATATCTACTCAGTTTGAATTTGATGCCAGCAACACATTTCAAAATAGTTGGGACAGGGGCATCAAAAAACTAGAAGAGTTGTGTAATGCTAAAAAAAAAAAAAAACACCTGGTTGAATATCTCCCAACTAATTAGGTCAATTGGTTCACCACTCTGTGAAAGACTGTGTGGGCAAATAGTGCAACAGTTTAGGAATAATGTTCCTCAAAGTAAAATTGCAAAGAATTTGGGAATTTCAGCATCTACAGTTCGTCATATCATTAAAAGATTCAGAGAATCCAGAGAAATCTTTGTGTGCAAGGGACAAGGCCAAACACCTACATTGGATGGCCGTGATCTTCGGGTCCTCAGGTGTCACTGTATTCAAAACAGATACGATTCCATAGTGGAAATTCCTGCATATCTAAACATGATCCAGAAACGCTGCCCACTTCTCTGGGCCCAAGCTCATTTTAGATGGTCTGAGGCGAAATGGAAAACTGTCCTATGGTCTGGTAAATCTAAATTTCAAATCTTTTTGGAAATCATGGACGCCACGTCCTCCAGGCTAAAGAGGAGAAGGACCATTCCACTTGTCATCAGCGCACACTTCGAAAGCCAGTATCTGTGATGGTATAGGGGTGCATTTGTGTCCATGGGAGAGAAGGCACCATTAATGCTGAACAATATATACAGGTTTTGGAGCAACATATGCTGCCATCCAGACAACGTCTTATTCAGAGAAGGCCTTGGATATGTGAGCAAGACAATGCCAAACCACATTCTGAGTGTATTAAAACAGCATGTCTGAGGAGTCCAGACACTAAACTGACCTGCCTGCAGTGCAGACCTGTCACCCATTGAAAACATTTGGTGAATCATGAAACAAAAAATACGACAAAGGAGACCCCGAACTGCTGAGCAGTTGAAATCCTATATCAGGCAACAGTGGGACAACATTTCACTTTCAAAACTCCAGCAACTGATCTCCTCAGTTCCCAAACGTTTACGGAGTGTTGTTAAAAGAAGAGGTGATGCAACACAGTGGTAAACATGCCCTTGCCCCAACTTTTTTGAAACGTGTTGCTGGCATCACATTGAGCGAACAAATTGAGCATTTATTTTTCATAAAACAATACAATTTCAGCATTTCAACATTTGATATGTTGTCTTTGTTCTGTTTTCAATTAAATATGGGTTTACAGGATTTGCACATCATCGCATTCTGTTTTTGTTTACATTTTACACAGCGTCCCAACTTTCTTGGAAACAGGGTTGTGCATGTGAAATATACAGCTCATTACCCAAAAGAAGGACTGTATCAAACATATGTGGGTCTTATACTTATTATTATAAGCATCTTCCACCACCCCACCCCTGCCCTTACTACAACCAGGGGCCCCATTTGTCAAATCAAACACTATCTAAAGGCATCAAAAATCATTTACTATCATAGCAGCATGAAAGAAAAACAGTTTTCAACCTGTATATATGCCAGCAAAATGTTATGACTGTTCACTCATAACCAGAAGATATTTTATTGTATCACTAAATGTTTTTCTGTTGAATGAAGAAAGAAAGTAATCCTACTCTTTTTCGACAGCCAAAGGCATCCAGAAAATTACATTAGTTATTAATATCCTGAGAGATGTTTTCCTTATATTGTCTAGCTTTTTTTTTTCTTCACTAAAAACCATGGCAACCTAAAGTTTGTCTTGGATGGAGGTTTTGATAGTAAACCTGACAGAGACAGTGCTGGAGCCTCCGTTATTGAGAGCATTGACTCTTGTGGAGGATGCATTCGCGGGGGGGAAAGCTGTTGCCCTCCACGTGTAGCCTACTTAATCGTGCGTGTTTCCAGTATTTAAGTTTAATGTGCAGTATTATCGTATCAGCACAATTTTTACAATCAGGCAGCCTCACTGTGCAGACAGGGAAATACTTCAGACAGACACATTTGGAGCAACCAAACAGCTGTGTGGTTAGAGCGCATACCACATGGGCACAAATGCTCCGTGCAGGAGAACCCGATTCGAATCTCTGTCCTGCATGTCATACCCCTTCTCTTTCTCCTATTTCCTGTCCCTCAACACTTGTCCTTTCAAATAAAAAAGGCATAAAATGGCCAAAAAATAAACTTTAAAAATAAAGAGGGCACATTTTATTTCATATTACTGATATTTACCAGTGTAATTTCTGTGTTAGCTATGGTGCTGCAGTGTGACTCAATTTTCTGTATTATTCATTGACACAGGGGAGGTTGCTGAAAAGAGACATGATGGAGGTCTTGCTGAGCCAGTAGCTAATGTGAGCACCTCATATCGTCAGGACAAGACAACAACAAGCAGGAAGCACCTTGTTCTCTGCCTCGAAGAAGAAAAACGGAACAATCTTCAAGTGCAGGCTGTGTATAATCATGATTCTGTGAAGCAGAGTGTCATGACCTGCACAGGGCCAGAGGCCTGGAGAACTGAATTTCAGCCATGTCAGGCAGAAGATTGAAACAGTTTAAAGTCTCCCAAGCAAAGTCATCTACAAATAGCGCTTCATATTGTTTGGAGAGGTCTGGATACATTTCAATCTACCACTCCATTTTCTACACCAGTTTGAAACTCCCTCATTTTGTGGTTGTTTGTACTTGTGAATATACTTATTCCTTGAAATACTGAAAAGCACAGCTTAGCCTTTTTGGATGGGTTCAGTACACAAAAATACACCTAGGTACACTGCTTTCTAATTTCCCTGTAAAACCTTGGTACATTTACAAAGCAACCTGAAAGTTGGTCCAGTTGTGGCCAAGAGTTTTGTAATTTAAAGGGAAATAGGTATGTGTGTTAAACATGTATTCTATATCACAAATGAGATGAATAATAACATAAAACAAATTTATATTTATACATTTTAGTCTTCAATTTAAGCAATTATCCATGGCACCATAACATTTATATGCATTATTAAGCATTAAATAAATCAGAAATTGGCTGTCTGTGCTGCTCTTCAGGAAATCAGAATTAGCTGCTGACTGGCTGCCATTCCCGCCCTTCATCTGCATAAAGCTGCACCTCTCTCAACTTCCACCCGCTCCGCTTCTGACCACTTTTAGTGGCTTGCACTAGTCATTTTTTTTCAAGGCTTAATGAAAAGCATTACGTGGTATCTCCAGTGTTTGAGACTTAATTGCTTTGAGAGATCAGACTCCTGAGGAACATGAGAACAAAGAATACACCTTAACAGGTGAGACACAGGTGAGCTTTTCCGTCGAAAAGAGATTGCACTATAATGGATGTTGTATTAAGACATTCCTGCTGTTAAAGATTCTGGTTCACTTTTGTCAAACCAATTCATCACTGATAAAGAGGTTGGCAAGCACATTTCTTTCAAATGATTTTTTTGAACTTGTACTTTGTAGTTGTACACAGACATGGTCAAGAACATTTATTGAAAAAAACCCCCCCAAAAAACGTGTCTTTCTTCACATTTGATTCTTTCACTTAGCCTCTGAGCCTCCATCTGAGAATGCACAGAGGGAAGTTATCTCCCATTTGATGATGACCCAGGTCGGCTCATTTATCCTATTCAGGAAACAAGAGATTGATTGCGCCTGTGCCATCGCTGTAATTATACTGTCATCACTTAATCAACCTTATTGGATTCCTCAAGCGGTCGCAGTCCCTGAGGCTGGAGCTGGGAGAAAGATTGACTTTTTTGGACGGAGAGAGAATGAGAGGGAGAGTGAGAAAGAGAAGGAGAAAGAGAGAGAGAGAGAAGGGGAGAGACCAAATTAAGCATGGAGTCATTTGAGAGGAAAAGCAGTAATAAGGACAGAGAGACATCAAATAGGCAGACAATGGAGGCAAAGGAGTACTTCGGTTACAAGAGGATGTCAAAGATGAGTATATGGGAACAAGAAAGTGGACCATAGAGGGGCACACACAGATTATAGGGGATCAGGTGGGAGGGTATGAGCAAGGACTCTGAGTGATTGTTTCCTCAAGTCTCTGTCTGCCCCGCCAGAGAGGAGGTAACAAATGGTTAGGGTGTCACCTGGAAAAGCAGTTTAATAATTCATTTGTCTATGGGGCTTTGCAGAAAGGGCTGCTTTGAAGAGCAGGGCACAGATGGTCATCAGAGTGAAAGAGAGGCGTACACACAGACACAAACACACACACACACACACACTTACATACACTTACACCCATGCACTCACACATATGCACACAAAAAAGGGCCTGTACTGGAGACTGGCTCATCACCTGGGTGCACGCCATATGCCACAGTGGCTGACAACCTGCTCTCTAGCGCCCATGCCGAGAAATCCACACAAACACATATGCTCGTGCACTTTCCTATTTTATAACTGTGCCACTTTCCCACCACAACGGCCCTTTCTTGCATACTGATGTGCAATTGTGTTTATGTGGGCTAGGAAGATAAGCATTTAGCAGCTGATAGAAATGCCTGGCGGAGTCAAATACAGGAAACACAAACAGCCAGGTATTCACACACTTAGGTGCACACACACACACACACACACACACACACACACAAACACTTGAGAAAATGTGACAAGGAATGTAAACTGTGCCTTCTGTCAATTCATCATTGTGTGAAATTACCCGCCATAACGACAGCATTCCCTCCTTTGCCATTTCGCATCTGACTAAGCCCGATCCAAACACCGAATCAGCTCTTAAAATCTAATGATGCAACACCTACTGTAACAGCCAAAAAGTCGTGCATCCTGCCATCTCGTTAGGACACATACCTGCGCCCCAGCCACTAAAACAGCAGCTCACCTTTCATTCAATTACTGTACTGACTTTAATGGTTATGAGTTCTCCTTTTGTGCCTGGCATGCTTTATTCCTCTCCCTGTGTGGCTTGCAGGTGATTACTTCAAGGCAGTAAAAGGTCTTATTGTGGGTTCTGCAGTTTGCAGACATAGCACAAGATTCTTTGTTTGATGTGATATCTTAGGGGATTTTGATATTTCCGTTAAAAAGAAAAGGGTAAAAAGAATGTCCTCACAAAAGGGGTTTCAAGCTTTTGTGTTACATTGACTTCCAGTTTCTGTTTGTGTTCCATGGATGCTGGTGATGATTAAAACCAGCTATAAAGGAAGTGTGAATGAGAAATATATTTAGCTGCAGGCAAGAATGTGAGTTAGCATTGACAGGGGATGGATTTTTGATAAGAGAGGCTGAGTGGATGGGCGAGTAGCGGCTGAGAGTGTAAACCCAGGATGACCCACACACTCCAGACAGAGGGGCCACATATTGATGGAACAGACTCCAGACGACAAGCACCATTACCCTGTGGATCGCAGCAGCTAAAGAGGGGACACGGAGGAGCAGAGGGTGACAGAGGAGGGAAGCTGAAGGGGCAGAGGCTGAAGGGAGGAGGAAAAGTGGCTAAATTAAACCCAACAGAGTGAGGGTAGAGCGAGAAAGAGGAGACACACAACACACCCATGGTCAGTGGTAACCTCTGTAATGTCACTGCCACTTTGCAGTTCACTTCTGCTGAAACAATAACTTGTTCCACAGGAAGTTAACAATTGCAATAATGAGTTAATCGTTAAAGAACATCTTATTTGCTGGGTCTCTCTTTTCTCTGCATTATATCACTGTAAAAAAAAAAAGAATTTCTTTGGGTTCTGGACTGTTTGAGGGACATAACAATTCTTCCGGTTAATTTACAAATTGTTTAGTCTCTAAAAAGGTCAACAACAACATAGTAAAACAAATTCCACATCAAACTCTCACAACCCAAGGTGACATCTTCAACAGTCCCAGACGAAAAGCTACTCCATGTGCAGTGATTTACTTCGAGTGACGTGAAATAGAAATGGAGTTTTCACATTGTAGAAGTTGCACCTGGAAAGTCCTTTACATTTTTGCCAAATGAATAATTGGTTAATTATTGGTGACTGGTTTTCTGCTGATCAATAGATCAAATAATCAGTTCATGGTTACAGCACTACAGCAATGTAAAGCAATGGACAGATTAACTGATAATCAAAATAACTGTTGTTGAAGCACTTTATACATCTATTCTGTATAAGTGCTAATAATAGCCCCACAGAAATGACCTGACACTTAGCTATACTATTGCCAAGAAGAGGAAAACAAACCTGTTTTCAAACACCATTATAGTTTAGGTTTAGTTCTTTTAAGGTACAAAAGCAACATGATTGAGGTTAGGGAGCATTATGGCATTAGGGTACCTTCGTCATCATGGCTAATAACTACTTGATCAATGTTGGGGAACAGTCAAGGACATGGTTTAAAGAAACCGCCACTTACTGTTGGTAGGAAACAAGTGAACAGCATGTCGAGGTCCAAAGTGTGGCTGACTCATTTGTCCACCTCAAACTCTGCTCTTTGTGGCTCAAGAGGCCTCAAGAGGCCTAATTCCCATGGCTAGGGGCTTTGCCACTTGACCATATACTGTGCGGATATCACTGTTGGGCATTTGCTGAAATGACAGACGCAGTCGTTTCTCCCTAAGGAAAAGTCTCGGAAAAGACCAGTCTGTACCAAATCTGTATTCTTCACACAATAAGAGATGTCTTACTGTGGTTCTGAATTGCCACTAATGTAAAACAACTTGTGTCCCACATTCAGCTCTTTTTTTTTTTTTTTTTTTTTTTTGTAAGATTCCCCACCTTCAAAACGCTAAACATAGAGCAGCTTATTTCCCAAAATAAGTTCTCTCTGGGGTAGAGCTTGTAGCTGGATTCCACAAGTGTCTTTCATGGATTCAGAAAAACGGAGTGTTTCCAGTTCCTCCCTGGTTGTCCTTGATTGTTCTTTTCTTTTGCTCACTCTCTTGTGTGATGAAGATTGCCAAGAAAGTGCACCCTGTTTCATACCTCTTTCACCTGCACTAAACATGTGACATGACTTGCACAAGTAGACAGGATCTCCATGGCGACAAAGTGAAATTATAGGTACGAGGTAGGTGAGAGGAGAGAGGGGGTAAAGAGGTGTTAGAGTCACACAATCAGCTGTGACAAGCAATCACTTGGGAGTTTTATAAAAGCAGACCATAAGGGTGGAGGAGACAAGGCAGAGGAGTGACAGATGACTGGGTTGAAGTAAGGAGGATGGGAAGAATGCACGAATGACATGATTACAGAAGGATGAGGTGATGAGCCTGATGAGCCTTAATGGGATATAATACAAAAGTGGAAGAAGAGGATGTGCTTGAATGTGACTGAAGAGGAGGCTGAGTGTGCGGCGAAGGAAAACAGGAGAAGGCAGGTGGTGGTTAGCAGCGGAGAGAGAGGGCTAGGTGAGTGTACAAGATTGATTGGTGATTGCTCTTAGATTTTGTGGCACAGAGCGTGGAAGCAATAAAGAGCAAGAGAGAGAGAGAGAGAGAGAGTTGTAAAGAAGAGAGAATATAAACTCCCAGATGCCAGGTATTTTTCCTACCGGGAGGCGAGACGACAGGAGTCTAATGAGTTCCCTCATAGCCGGGCGGGTTCCATCTTATGAATCACACAAGCATTGTTACACACACACACACACGAGCGCACACACACACACACACCAACACTCACATAGCTGTAATGAATTACAGAGCTCACAGCCTAAAACCTTGGCTCTATACCTCACCACGATACATGCATACATCATTTTGCACAGTGGATCGATCCCTCCACAGCCATTTGACACAAATACACATGGAATCGAATACTACATGACACATTCCATCACCTGCTGCATTCTTGAATCCACGCCGACATCCTCCAGAGAATCATTCACACAGTGGACATCAATATATCGACGCAGTCCGAGCAAAAACACGAGGTCCAGCTTTGTCTTCCAGAGGTGTTTTTGGATGTCGTGGTTCTCATTGTAACAAAATCCTGAGCAAAACGATGCAACTTGATTTCAATTTTTGACCTGGAATAGAGATAGACACTCCCTACACAAGTCACCCACCATGCTCACTTAACACCAACACCTCATTGCCCAAAAACACAGCATTCTCTCCTCATGTGCCAGCTAATTGCACTCATCACCTTATGAATACTGTTACTACTGAGCACCACACTGATGTGGAATACTGTGAAAATTCATCTTTCTTTCTCTTCTATTCTGGCCTTCCACCCACACTAAGACTTTCTCTCCGCGGTTATTCATTTGGTGATTCATTGTAGTCTATCACATATTACAGGTGTTGTTATTGATGGGTTTTTTTCCCTCCCTTCTTCTGTCAGGAGAACAAGAAAATAAGCCATCACATAGACAGATTCAGCAGAACTAAGTTTACCACGAAGACCTGAAAATAGCAATACTGCTTCGTTTTTTTTTTTTTTTTTTTGTCCAACAACAGCATTTGACTGAAAAAGGTATTAGCTAAAATAAAGCCGATTAAAATCAATTCTTTCTTTTTTGTAGCCTCTTTGTCCACATCAGCCCCCTGGTGTTGCAGCACTGCTCTCTCTCTCTCCTCCTACCACGCTGGACCAGTATTTCACTGCATATTGCAACTGAAAATTAGAGTGTGTGAAAGGAAAGAATTATTTTGGTGCATCATTGACTCTGAGCTCAGATACCGAGGTTGGAAAAAAATGCAGGAATTCACTAAGCCACAGTGGTAATTATTATCACTTACATAACATTTCAATATAAAACAATTTATCAGTCAGTTGTAGATAGTACATGTCTAGAAACATGGGCTTTGGTCATTTCTGTGGACAATTTGAGTAACAGCCGTAACGACGTGAAAAAATGTGGCTCTGGAAACAAATATAATCTTGTTCCACCAAAATTAGCAGGTATAAGTGTTTTTTTTTTAAATGCGGGTGAACCAGCTAATAAAAGCCGATTGTCAGGAGCACAGCACACACAGACGCAGTGGGAAAGAATTTGCTGATCGCTGCCATCTCATCTCCAGGTTGGTGCTACTGTAAAAGTGTCAGAGCCCTCGATCGGTGATTGTGCATTTCAAAAAGTAGTTTCGGGCCTGCGCTCACTCTGTCATCCCAGAGCACATTGTAGCCGAGGTGTTTCTGGTTTAACAGCATTGTGCTGGGCAGGTGACAGGTGTGTGTGCTCTGAACGACATCACAGCCGGAAAAGGGGCGAAAATTAGTGTGTTCACCTGGGTCTTGTGTTCACATCAATAGCAATCGAAGTCAGAGTCAGTAATTACCTGTGTCTGCTGCACAGTCATTTGACCCGCATGTAAATGCAGACTGTACCTTTTTCAGCTGCTGACAAAAGCCTGATATTAGTGGGTCTTACTGGTTTTTTTGACCAGTGGAAATGGGGCTGCAGCCGTACTGTAGCGGGGACTACCACAGAGGCGGTTTTGACTACTTTGGCAGGTGTCTATCTGGCATGATCCCAACACAAGCTGGTCTCTGGTTTTTCATGTTGGCACTGAAGACCAGAATTATAAAGCATACTAGGACTGGGAAATGACAAATGGACTGAAAACAATAGTTGCTCTTTAACCTGCAGTTAACCCGAAAATGCTGAAATGAAGTCCATGGGAAAATCAAGGGAACAGAGGAAATCGCTTCTCGTCGGATGACAGCTATCAGCAGACAAGAGTGAAGCACCTGTTAGAGTCAGCAGGAAAGCAAATAGTAGCAGAAACAAAGGCATTTGCAAAAATAGCACAGAGGACAAGAAAAGACCGTACAGAGACGATTAACATTTGTACCACATCGACTGAGTTCTCGAAGACTGAAGTCATACAGAGAGAAGTTCAACAACAATCAGAATGAGCCATTTAGTATCACAAAAAAAAAAAAGAAAAAAAATCCAAAAAAGACACAAAATGGTAGCAAAATATCCAAGGTTCAGATATTGGATTCTATTTGTCTTGACAAATTCTGTTCTCTTCAGCCTTAAGCAGTCTAAAAAAAACTGAATCTGTGTATGTTCGGTGGCACAGCAGGCCTTAACTTTTTATTTGCGTTTTTGATGTTTCATTCATTCATTTTACCATGTGACCAGACTAACAGCAGCTGCTCAACGTTTGCATGTGGAAAGAAGTGACCGTGGTGAGTTCTGTGTCAGCCACTGTCACCAGCACAGCCTGTGTTGCTCCCAGTTCTACACCTGCAGTATTTGTGTCTTCACAGTCACACACACACACACACACACACACGCGCACACACACACCTGCAAACATGTCTGCCAAGTGTCTGAACCCTGGCACCCTAAAAAAATATCACCTAGCAGATGAAAATATTGATTCAATATTGATTCAAAGGAGTTCGAGTTAGGCCGGGGTCAGGCATGATTCTGTGATAATCACAACAAAGTGGCAGAAAGTGTAGAGAAAAAAAAAACTCACTCCAACCTCACCACAAATGATAATTATCGTAAAGGCCCTGACTGCAGCACTTAGCTGCTGTCAAACACATACATTACACATTGCTTAGCAGACATTACGTTTACCTCTGCATCGACAGCAGACGATGAGTAATCAGATGAGAAAAAACTGCTGTATGGAGACCGGAGATCCAGATTATCTCATAATTGCTGAAATACTTCCACACAAAGAGTGCCTGCATGATTTTTTATCTGTGAGTACACAGTAAATACTGTACATGCTGCCACTTCCAGTCCTGCCTTCCAGCTGTTTATTTGAGCCATCCTGCCCCACCTCCCTGTCACTGCACCAGATTGACCGTAGCCTACTAATAAAATAAAGAGAGATGCTCCCTCTGTGATGCTAGCGCTAAATCAATGTGGGCCCTCGTACCGTGCTGACAACCCCAGCCTCCTCTCTCTTTACTGTGACACCACGAATATTAAATTATGCCACCGCAGGGGCCGCAAGCCAAGAGAGAGAGTGGGAGAGAGAGAGAGAGAGAGAGAGAGAGAGGCGAACAACGGCCAAGGAGTGCAGACTGTGGCGTAGACAGGTTTGTATTAAAATGGAACTATTTTTCGTTAAGTAAGAATAAAGTAGGTGGCAGGTTGAAGAGGGAGTGTGAGAAAGAGAAGGAGGACTGAAAGAGGAGAGCGCCAAAGAGGTAATGTGTAGCCGGAGGGGAAAGATCAAGTGAAAACGGTGCTTATGGGATCAGGTGAAATGGTCAGAGTATGTGAGGCTGAGGGAGAGATTAACAGATAGACAGAGCACAGCTGGGCCTGATTATCATAAAGGAGGAAAGAGGAAAGGGAGAGAAAGAAAGGGAGGAGATTAAAGTTTTAAATGTGGGAAAGGAGGGGACGAGAAGGAAATGGCCATCAGTGAATGTGAAGGTATGGTCAGAGAGATGACAGTCGACCTTCAGCCGCAGATCACACACATTCACTCTTTTACTTGAATTACCGATACTCTGATGCCGGAATAGATCTTATGGTGAACATCTATGGCAATGCCTTCAGCTATTTCTATTGGAATTGGTATCTGGAAGGATAAGCTCATATATCAAAAGCAAAATGTACTGCAGCAACAACACCTAAAGATGGGTGACCAATTAAAGGAAAAACCAACATCAAGTGTGTTACTAAGGTGTTGAGACACCAAGTGCTGCCAGAACAGCACTTGGTCTCTACTGGAAGAATGAATGCAATTTATCTAAAACATTTTCCCTCATTTGGTCTTCTGGTGATGGTGGTGGAAAGAAGAGTTGCTCCCATCCCAATACTAGTATCAGAAATGTTTCAGATATTGCCTGAAATATGGGATCAGGTATCAGCAAGTACACGTCATGCACCAATCTGATACCACGTGATTTGCAATTGCTGGCACTTTGCTAACAGCTGACATAACACTATTTACTAGAAATCAATTCTTCTTCACTGATCTACAACAGTACCTTGCACAGGAAATAGTGCTGTGCAGCCACCGGCAGCTACTGTTTTAGAGCAGCGAAGAAGAACTGATTTACTGTGAATAGTATAACGGTAGCCGTTAGCAAAATGCCTGCAATTTTGCAATGCTTTTCTCTGGAAGGTCCCACTCGCAAAAAGACAACATGTACAGCATGCAAGACTGTTGCTAATTTCAACACCAGTATGCTTATAAACTGTTTGAAGACACATCACACAAAAGAGCACGATGAGTTTGCCAATGCTAAGGGGAAGAAACCTGCAGCAAACAAACTGAAGCAGCAAATGCTGGAAACTGCATTTAAAAGACGGGATAAATTCCACAAAGACACGAACCCACTTACATTTTTTTTTACAGGAGTTATTTACTCCTAAATTTATTTTTTTATGTTGCACTATTTTTTTATACTGTTATTGTACTATTTAAAAATTGAAATGTCTTATTTTACTAAATTGTGGCAGCACTTGAAGTTTTGTAAGCAACGGTAACGGATCAGTACTCAGTATCAACCCATACACAAGTTCATGTATCGGAATCAATGTCAGGAAGGAAAAAATGGTATCGGAAGATCTCTAGTGGAGAGCGCTATCCAACAAGTCAGTCCCAAGTCTCTCATATGTGTAGGTCTGTGACAAGAGCTGCAAAATTGAAATATTGTGCTTCAGACAAAGGAATGGAACTGTGCCATGTTCATGTTTCTTTCTTTTTCCCATGAGGCTTCAATGTGTGTGCATTGTGTGTTCATAACTGAAACAGTAAGAGTGTATCGTTTCCCAACAATCGTCTGCTTGCCTCTGGTGCTGCTGAGATTCAGTCTTTGTGTATTAACAGACATGATGGCAGCTGCTCAGGTTGCAAAAACCAAAATTTCTCCGGTTTGGAAACACTCTGGCTGTAAACCAAATGAAAAGGCAGAGCAGCCAATTCAGAGGGGGCAATATGCAAGATCTGGACGAGAAAAGTCTCTGTGCAACTGGGAAATACATCAACTCATCAAGATCCTGACCACCCAGCTATCGAAGTGCAACTGCCCACCTCAGCACCCCAGTAAGGTCAGAGAAGCCTCAAAAGGGAGAGCCGTCGACAGTGAGCCAGCCAACAGGAGTATCTGAAACATTTGCCCGTGTTGCTAAGTTTATGTTTGCTAAGTCACTAAACATAAACTAAAGACAAAGACTGAGCTGTGATTTCAGCTTTGGATGTCGTAGTTGTCTGTTGCTTTTATTTGTTTCTTCTTTTCACAAAATGCGTCACTACTGTTGCCCATCTCCATCCACCTGAATTTGATTGGCCTGCCACCTGACACCTGTCTCACAGGAAGGATTAATTACCCCCACCCCCTTGGTTACTGTTGCTACGCCTTCTTCTTTGTTTTAATGGTGAAATGCAATCAGATGGCGCATTATCGCCACCCGCTGCTGGGTTATGGAACTCTTATATCCTTATCATCAGTCCAGCATACTATCGCTACGTTTGTCCTGCAATTGCGGTAGTCATGTTAATGATGGCTACGTAATAAGTACTGAACCAAAAGAATGAAGCTACAACTGCATGTCTCAACAAAAAGTCAACGTCCTCACCAGTTAATTACACACGAAAGACAGGGAAATTTTAAAAAAACAGCCTTGTTTTTGTATTGTGGTGTATTAGTCTTTTTCTAAAATAATATTTGTCGATATATGATGTGTGCAGTGCCACCTTCTGGCACAAAGATTAAAAGCATGCAAATGTGGTGAAATAATGAAATACAATAGGTAACTATAAGAAAAGTACACACACTGTGATCAGTAATAGCATGTAGTTTAAACCTCGCATTTCAAAGTTTACTATGTTCATAAGAATGGATGCAAGTTCCTGGTGTTTCAGCAGTAGCTTGGGTTTCTGCATTTATGTATTTAGGTTTAGGTTTATTTTCATCCTATGAACCTTATAGCAGTCTGTCTTGGCAAATACCACAGGCTGGTCATTGCAGTAATTCTATCTAATTTAAGACAAATCAAGTAACAGCTTAACACAAGGACAGACAGTGTCTTTGCTTGGCAGTGCTGCAGAGTGGAGGCGAGCAAGAGACCCTGACATTCACAATGCTTTCAAATTTCCGTCTTATCTTAAAACATACAGCCACTATTTTTCTTCCTCTCTTAGGAATGTGAAATATCAGGATTTTAAGTACAAAATGTGCCGTCAGACTTATCTGAAGTCAAAAGTAGGAGGTGCGGTAAAGTAAAACTCTCTTCTGGCTTAAAGGATAGTGATTCACCTGCCATCTCGGCATTTCTTACATCTAAGTACAGCAAAGTATACTTGACCCACTGCAACCATTAACATTGCCCATGGGGAAGGTCACTTTATAATGTACTTACGGATTTGCATCGACACAGGATGTAACTATAACAAAACAGGAGTTCATACACCCCATCTCTACCTGCCAACGTTGCACTGCGGTAACCCTATCACTGGCTTCAGCAAAGGTCACACTACTTGAAGTGTTTCATTTTTAGTATTTGAAAAAAAAAATGTGATACCTAGCCTGACGAAAATGATTGCTGGCATGAAAATAAAGTTCACTGCTGAATAATGTTAAGCAATGAATGTGAGGTAACCTTTCATTTTATTTCACAATGGATATACTGTGCTTTGAAAGAAAAGAAAAGCCTTCAGACTTTGTGCAGTTCAATGCAGAGCAGGAGTGGTTTCTGAACAAATATATGTCTCTTTTGCACTTAAAGGAGGATCAGTTTGGTAATAATTACTTTTACATCTGTTTACATCTGTTTGATTGCAGTTATGCTAAAAGGTCAGTTTAAGGACAGATTATAAAATATCTTCCAGGGCATTAATAAATCCAAACTGAGTTATCTTGTTAACACAAATCACCCATACAGAGTATTTGAAAATGTTATAGCGGGAGCCTCTGAGACTCCAAACAAAAAAAGCATAGTACCATTTTCTGTTGCAGACTTCTGCAACATGTCCTTCATTCAAAATAATGCAATCCTCATGAAATAAGGAGAAGTCATTAAGAATCAAGCTGATAATGAAATGTTAGGTATGTCTTTAAAGCAGTTAAAGGGAACCTAGGATCTTCAGAACCTCATTCATGTTTTTTTCAATGCAAGAGGTCAGATGACATAGTATAAAGAGCTACAGAGCCCATGAACTGAACAGGTCAGGAGACTGGAGTTTGAATTCCATTGTAGGCTTTTTGTTTATTTATTACACATAACATGGACCTTGTGTTTAGAGTGCTCGGAGAAACCAAAACATGAATGCTTTTGGCTCTATTTAGACTGAGGTACAGTTGTGGCTGAAATTAGTATCACAAAAATAATGATTTGCCAAAATTTTGAGATTGCAAAATTTCCAATTCAAGATTCCAAATAATCTTTAGGGCAGTAATTTGTTTTTTTCTTTTCTTTTCTTTTCTTTTCTTTTGCACTTTGGGGCAGCAAGCTACATACAAGCAATAAGCAGAACATTAACAGTTTTTAGTTAATATGGCTGGTAAGCAAACAGCTGTTTATTGACACACCCAATATCTGACCAACATTTCGCTCTCTGTTAAACTGTTTTTGGTCTCTACCAACGCCTGAGGAAAGGAGGTGGTTTCTTTAGCTGCTAAAAGCTCCACTGTGTTCACCAGCATATCACTACCTGTTTGTCTGTCTGCAGCTGGAAACAAGGTTGATGAGAACATAGAGAGTGAACCAAAACAGTAATGTTGTCAGTCATAGAACACAAAAACATTGAGCTTTCTCTCTCTAAAAGATTTGTTGTGTTGAGTGGTAATTTTTATTTATTTATTCATTTTTGTCACAACAAGTAACTATTCCACATTACACACAGTGATTTGATCCATTGTTATTGTAAAAACAAAGTGATTAGCTTTAATATTTTTTAAAAGCTATACAAAAAACGACCTAAATATAAAGCTAGCTGAGCAATCTATATCATTTTATTCTATACTGTACTGCTGTCCTTCAAAAATGTGAACATAGCAATAATATATTCACTTTAATATATTCCAACATGTTTTATTATATTCCCAGCCTTTCACAGGGCACAGATTTCCATGGGCAAGCACACCAAATTCTCTGCCGTTCTTTATTCAGAAATACAGCAATAAAACATGCAGAATGCACACCTGTTGACCTTGTCTTGTTCAGTTCTATTCCGCTTGTGATCGCTCATCTGTAACCTGAAGCAGCCTCTGATATAAGGATGCCACTGAGATGTTGGGATATATGATGCACTGTAAAATCCCTTCTAACAGAACATAAACATTGATGCTGCCAAGATGGCTTTCTGGGATGAGCAGCTCTAAAACAATAGCCTCATAAGAAAGTTGATGTTCTGTATATATGCCATGTCCATCAGTGTGTGTGTGTGTGTGTGTGTTTGTGGATGTGTGTAGAAGGAAGTCAAATCTCTGAGGCAGCACAAGTATTGTAGAAAAGTCTGCAGACGTAGGGGTAAAGACAAAGATCCAGAGGGAGAAAGATGATGTGTTTGTGTGTGAGGGGGTGGGGGTGGTGGTGGGGGGAGGGGGGGGGGGGGGTGGGGGGGTTGCATTTCTTGTGATGCAACCAACAGCCCAATGCTTCTTGTCTCTTTATATTCCAGATCCTATCATTTACACACCTTTATCTTCCCTCATATACGTTCTTCGTGTGTTTAGTGTCACTACCTTTCCTTATCTGTCTCTCATTTCCCTTCTTTCCCTGCTGCTAATGTGACTGAGAATGGTAAGAAGGCAGAAAGTGTGAAGTGACTCATATATTTGTCCCGAACAATGTAGATGGCAGGTCTGCCAAACATGTCAGCAGGGTGGCCCTCCTGATGGGCACATATCATTGAAATGGACTTTATCTCACTGGTTTGCCACTGACACTGTGCCCACTCTGTCGTGCACAACTCTGTGTGTGTGCATGTGTGTGTGTGTGTGTGTGTGTGTGTGTGTGTGCTTTGTCCATTTGCTACTGAAGGGGGGTCCCAAGGGTCTCCCTCTCCAAGTAAGAAATGACAGAGATGACAGTCGAATCTCTGCTCTGTCCTGCTCCCTCTCTCTCTCTCTCTCTCTCTCCATCCCACGTCCCTCGCTCCCTCCCCCACCCGTCTATTGACAGGTCTGAGGCTACAGCACCATGCTCACAATGAATCTCAATGATCCAGCACGGATCAGAAACCATTACCTGCACAGCACAAATGTACACGGTTGAATATGAATCACCTGCGGTGGGTGTCACTGACCACTTGAAACACACGTACACACACACATATGCTAAAGTGTGAATGCTAAATATCTCCTCGGAGCACCCCGGTGCTCCACTCCTCTGTCAGTCTCAGAGAGAACAGGGAGATACGTGCACAATGAAGCTCATGAATTATCAGCTGAGCATGAATGTCAACTATCAGGCCCACACGTGTGTCCATCATTCTTATATGCTGATATGTCAAAAGATCAGGCTTCGCTCGGCGGGCCATGTGCCTGTGATTGATATGTGTGCAAAGCTCTTGTCATTTACACATGCAATCAATTATCCAAATAACGTAAAAAAACGTGGAATACAAGCACACACACCAAACTCCCAGAGGTGAGCGGCACACCACTCTGGACTGGATGCACTGTACATCAATCTGTCCTGCTGATAGTAAGCATATAATTTCATCACCTTTTCCATAGTCACATCTGATTGGATACATTCAAACCTATAAATTTGCTTTAAATGTCAGGGCGCAATGAAAAACAAACACAGCTCACATCATTCATAACTCCGTGGATACACACTGATAGGAGTGGATGTTTCGATGTTCCAACGGGCTTATGCTTTAGATGCGATGCCTTTTGTTTACTACCTCCCACCATGCACATCACTGTAATGCCCATAGGCAGGGGAGCAATATCACATAATACATGTCTAGAGACTGTGATAGAGCTAAGTCTACTACACTAAAAACCCTGCATATTGCTACTGCTACCTGTTTACACACTTTGCCTGCATGCAAATGCTCAGTACATTAAAAATCAATACAGTAATAGATGAATAAATGAATGAATAACATTTACATATTCTCTTTATTCTTCTTTCCTGTTACCAAGGAAAGTACCAGCTGGCCACATGTGACCTTGACATGAATGACAAATACAAACTAATAGTGTCTGGTCAGAGGTTCAGAGGACTATTTTCTTCTGCAAGCCATCGGTGCACAGTTCTCTCTGAAAGGAAAAAGACAAAACATTACGGGAAAAGGCTTTTCAACAGATGCAAGTATAAAAATGTGTTTTCAAATAAATTCTCAGATGTAGATGAGCTGTTGAACTGTAAAAGATTTGTAAGTTTATACATGCATAGCATGGTGCGTGCAGCGGAAAAAAGGGATGGGGGGGTGGGGGAGGTGATGGGGTAACTGCAGAGTTTGGAATTACAGCATGCAGATATGGATCAGGGTTTTTGGAATGATACATATTCATTTGGGGGATGGGATTGGGGTCGGCCTGTTCTTTTGGATTGTTTTCGGTGCCCGCGTTGACACTTGTGTGCAGACTTCTAAACATGCACACACACACACACAAGATACAAAAGAGGCAGCACACGTGCGCACATACAAACACACACACACACACACAAGCACGTGGGGAAGAGAGTGAGAGGACACTGAGGTTGCATTTTGGAATCAACAGCGTTACATAATTGTCTATTTAGATTTTGGTTTAGTCTAAATGCAACATGTCTCGGAATTTTTCATCATCCTTATCTGTAATGGCATCACTCGAACTAATCACAGTGGTGTTAGAAACAGTCTGCAGTGTCTGGCTTACTGCTAATCCGTTCTCACGTGAAAACTCGCTTTTCCACTTTCCTTCCACCTCCTTCTCAGACACTACCCACTGTTAGCCCTCCTCCAACCTCCAAGAGCCCATCACGTCCTGTTACGAGCCAGCGTAAATTGAATGCTGTGAATCAGGGCTGGCTGTTACTGCATGTGACTGGAGGGAAGCGGGGAGGAGAAAGGGACTGCATGTCCCCGCAGCTTTATGGGATGGTGTCTCACCAAGATATATCACCGCCTGGCCAGATAATACCATCATGTACATAACTACCCTGTGTGTGTGTATGTGTGTGTGTGTGTGTTGGTGTGTGTTGGTGTGTGTTATGTACTTAACTACCGGGTGACCTGCCGCTCAGCTCCTAATAAGGGGGCATCTGGTGCTGTTTTACAGGATGGAACATTGGAGGAGAGGAGGAGAGGAGGGGGAGGAGGAGGAAAGGAGTTGGGGGAAAAAGCTGTGAAAAAGGGGACAGCACTCTATGAGAAGGGCTTTTGTGTGTGTGTGTGTGTGTGTTGGGGGGGGGGGGGGGGGGGGGCATTTGGGGACGTGTCCGAGGATTGGGAAAACAAAAATATAGAAGGGAGAAATTTGAGAAAGACTGCGTGTGACAGAAAATGAGGGCCTGGAGGGTGAATTAGGAGAGAAAATGAGGTATAGAGAGAGAGATGCCGAGAGATGAGCACACAAACAGAGTGAGAGAGAGAGATGGAGAGCCAGAGAGAGCCCAGATGAGGGAGTTGAGATGATGGGCTGGCAGTTTCCAAGCACCAGGCTGTTTTTCAGGGCTGTCAAGCACATTGTGAGGCATTGTTTGAAATGCCCAGGCTGATGGCTGACATATTCCCCATGAATCTAGCATGCCAGGCCGCTGTCCACTACACTACACTCAGACACACACAAGCTGACGTGCCACGCACTCTGTGTGTGTGCGTGTGTGTGTGTGCTGGTCAGTGAAGGGTAATTGGCCGACCTTGGCCCATCAGGGCGGCTGGGATGGGGAAGGGTGAGGGAAAAAGGAGGAGGCAGGGGGAGGGCAGTTATAAATTTTGTCCCACATCAATGTATTTCTGTCAGTGGCACTCCACTCTGGCAGCTAACTATTACCCCTGGAAAATGCGCACACACACACACACACACACACACACACACATATGCATATGCATGCACACACCAATGTGCAGATATGTATGCACACATCCAGTGGGAGAGCACTTACTGTTCACACACACAACTAACATAACTCACTCTGGTGCAATCAGTGCAGTGGTCTCACACACACACACACACACACACACACACACACACACACACCAGGTGAGTTAGTGTTTAATCTCACCAGCACTGATCTAAAGTGTGTCACATGAAGTCACCTCCAGTCCATACATGTGGACATGTGTGGAGGGAAAAAAAAATCTGTGATGGTTTCTTTTCTTTCCATCTTCACTCTTTTTTTTTCTTTTTGCCCTTAATCTCTTTCTTCATCCCCACTGTCTCCCACAATCTAGCCCTCTCTCTTGCATCTCTGTTTCACTTTATTTCTCTCTGTTAGCTCATGTTCTGTAATCTGCCTCGTATTCTCCCCCCTTCTCTCTGCTATTCTCTTCACTGTACCTCAGCCCTTTCCCTCTGCTTGCCTCCATCATCCATCTTTCCTTGCATGTAATTCTGACTTTCCTCCCAGCCTTTCGTCTCATTCCTTCCATGCTTTCTCTTCTCTCTGCCTCCATCTGTATGTTTGTGCTACCCCATCCCTTTCACTACGATTTCCCATCCATTCTCCTGGAATGTCCCTCTGCTGTTGTGCTGTTTTTGTTTTTTTTTTTTCATCCTTTGCCTTTTTCCCGTCTTCTGCCTCCCCATCCTCATTTCATCCGCAGCCATAGGGGGACAGCTGTTGGAGACAGACCTGCAGAAATAACTGTGTTACTACTCCTCTAATCGATACAGCCAGGCACCAGTGGCTACCTCCTAGTCCTGTCCAGTGTGTGTGTGTGCATACATGTCTGTGTGTAACTGCGATTGTGTGTACTTCTGTCGTCTGCCAGAAGGCAGAAACAGCAGATAACCAAAGTCATATCTACCTCCGCCATCAGCAGAGAAGCACAGGATTTAATACAGGTAGATCCCTTCCTCCCACCGTCCATCCGTCTCTCAGTCACGCCATCCACCCTTCTCTCCCTTTCTGTTTGTCATCCCAACCTATTTCCCATGATCTGAGAGGGAAGATGATTTTAGCTCGCAGTAATTTGAAGATGAAATACTTTCTCATTTGTTTATATGTCCATGCATGAATGATCCCACAGTGTCATGCAGGTATGGACGGCTGATGACAGCCCTGTCAGCGTGTGAGCTCTTGCTCAAAACACATCTCTGCACTTTCTTGATGAGTAACACTCCATCATATATGCGTGGTGGTGAAACTATGTCAAAACAATCTCAGGTGTCGCAAAAATCCACGTGCACGTGTGCACAGTGTGCACAGTGTGCACCTAATCTGAAAGTGCTAGCAGATAGCACACTGAACATATATCCCTCTGAAGCACTGGTGGCACTCCAAGAGGCTTAAAGTGACAAATACTCATTTTCCCTGCTTTCCGCGACCCATTCAGCTCCATGGCAAAGAGTCGGTCCATCTGTCTATAACTCCTCTTAAGATGTTTCTCCCCCTCTCCTCCCTGGCTCTCTCCCTCCATCCATTTCTCTTCTCTGGCTAATGAGGATGTTGCCTACTGGGAGCCATGTTTCTCCTCTCAGTTTCTTCCAACAGCAATGGCTGAAATTTACTATTTTCCAAAGTGCTGCTTAATGGTGGATGGCAGATTATAGGAGGGAAAGGAGAAAGTGGTTGGCTTGCAAAGGAGATTGTGAAGATTTCACTTGTTGAGCTCGTTTGCCGAAGAACACAGATGAGAGAGTGTGGAGTGAGAAAGCCTTCCAAGAGTGGAAAACAAGGATGGCAATGACACAGTGATAATTGTTAAAGAAATAATTAGGATGTGAGACAAGTGTCTAAATAACAGAGGAAAAAAAGAGGCAGACAGACAAAGAGTGAGAGTGGATTAAAGGTAAAAGTATTATGGAAACACGTAGAGACTAAGAAGGCACTTTAGGCTAATGGCCTGCTGCCTTGACTGGCAAAGAATATTCAGTAATCTGTTGGTTTTATGGGATTAACTGTTCAATAGCACTTCTTTGGCTTTTACAGCTCTACACAGGTTCTATTTATAAAGCAGCTTTAGAGGAGAGGGGTATGTGATCATGGCTCACATCAGCGTTTCTAATCATTTTAAAAGACAGGAAAACGCTGTAAGTGACAAGCATTCCAGTTATCAAGGGCTGTGGGTACTGTCTGTCTGCTGGCCATGTTTCTCCAAAAAAAAAAAAAAAAAGTCAGAAAATTAAAAAAACTAAAATGATGGCTGGTGTATTGTTAACAAAATCCATGCAATTACGCTTAAAGCAAGGCTTAGTATTAGAGGAATTTTCAGAATTTAACCTATTTTCATTCATTTTCCCAACCTTTTCTCTCCAGCACAGCAGCCAACGCTTCGTAACACGCAGTGCAAACAGAAGAGTATGCAGAGTATCACCTGTGATGACATTGCAGAAATGGATCCCCGAAACGCTCCACTTTGGCTGCTTTTTGAACCCATTTCAGGTCATTCCACAAATAGCAAAGTGTCAGACACCTTCACCTCCACCGCACTGATCTTATTAGCTTGTAAACAGCGCCGCAGCTGTTAACCAGAGTTTGACATAAAGGCTGAAACGAGCTGTGTCGACAGTATCTGTTAGCCCACGTCAGCCATGGTTAGTGCAAACGAAACCCAAGCACACGAGTGAAAACACACCACATGGCACGCCTTATGCGTACTTACAGGGCCACATCCACGCATGTATTTAGAGTTATACATGTGCACAACGCTTGCACACATCAGTATGAATTATCAATTAAAACTAAACGAACCGCCCAACCATCACTTATTATAATGCACTGTCTATGTTGTAGTTCCCGATCAGCTGTACATTTTGCTTCATGACTATATTATAAAATACGTGTGCGTGTGTGTGTGTGTTCGAGTGGGAGTGTGTTTAGTGTGTGTGATTGCTCTCCCCTACTGTGAGCTGTTGCTATGGCGACAGTATTAAACACGTGTTGTTTGTCTACCTCCAGAATTACATTTTGCACAACCCTAATGTCTTGTTTTCCAGCTTTTTTGTGAGCCTGTGATAGAAAGAGAGCGAGAGAGAGAGAGAGAGAGAGAGAGAGAGAGAGGGAACTGCTATAAGAATATTAGTTGAGTAGTAGAGTTTACATTTTATGTGATCTAGGCCAATTGTGTGGTGAAACACCTTATTTTATCTACAATGTAAATGTGGTCATTTACTAAAACTAATATCCTATTTTTCTAGAGTTTCATCAGATGGAAAACAGTAAGAGGAAAAACCTCTGTTTTAGTTACACTGAAGACATGAAAGAAGAGAAGAGAAGAGAAGAGAAGAGAAGAGAAGAGAAGAGAAGAGAAGAGAAGCTCAAAAACACACCTTCAGCCTCTGTGGTCCTGCTATAAAAGAGGCCTCTATTTTGCTGCCACAGTTCTCTGTGTGAGAGGAGCCACACTGGCTGCGTGTGTGAGGAAAGGCTTGACTGCCATCTTCTGGTGCCACAAGGAGGCAGTTATTAGGAATGCACCACATTGCTCTCAGATAATCAAATACAAATGGGATATGTATTGACCTATTGGAAGGCATGAGTACACACATGAACTAGACTTACTGGACTGACAGACCCACACACTCACATGCACACACACACTCACACACACACACAGACTCTGTGGACAAATTATGTGCGAATTAAAGTGCAGTTTTGACCCTTTAAAAATGTGGGTCTTCTGGAAACCTTACATTAAGTTGGTGGACTTAAATCTACACACACACACGCACACACACACACACACATACATTGCACTACTATTTCATACAGTCAGCATGCAAAAATCAATTTTTAATTTTGTTAGGGAAAAATGAAGCACGGTGAGCTATGTAAAATCATTGGTGTGCTGTCTTCTAAAATGTGCATCCATACAGATGAACACGTGCAGAAACACACACACACACTGAAAAGCACACCATGTCCCCTTGTAACAAATACACAGCTGTTTATTGATCCGTGCCTATTTGGTATTCATTATTGGCACCCTCTACCTGACCTGACCACCTCACTCTCAGTCCATTGCCTATTTCTAACCTGTTGTGGGCTATTACTTCCTCCCTGCTCAGAGGATGACCAGAAACACTGTTCATTACAGCCAGGATGCTATTAGACTTGCAAATGTCTCTGTTTCTCTGTGTGTCTTGCCTCTCTCTCTTCTCTAAAAGTGCAGTCATTAATCGAGCCCTTCTTAACCCTGCAATTTGCCTTCTTATCCGTGAGAAACAGCAGCACAGGGTGGATAAGATGATTCTGAAAGGGCTCTGAATATTGTTGTGGTTAACACATCCCTTCAGAACCACATGGATTTGAGGAGCGGTGCATTTGGTGCTCGTATAATAGCAGATTAATCTGCTTCACCTGCATGGAAAGGCCAACATCTGAAGACTCTTCCTGAAGGTCAAACTTCAGAAGTTCTGAAAGCGCACTGACAAGTGGATGGATTGCAAAACGGCATGTTACTGAAATAAAGCAGCTAAAGGAAAATGTATCTTTCTTTGCACAGTGAAACAGCCTTCAAATGACTGGTAGTATGAGAGTGCTGTGAATAGCTAGAATTTGCTGCAAGCGCTCGTTAAATCATGAATATACAAATTTAAAAATCTCAATAAGTCCTCTATTTTTCTTCTTCTTTGTGGTGCTCATGACCTCAGCTTACACTGTGTGGTGGACACTCTGCCATAGGTTTCCACAAGTCTATTAAACTTCACATCAGGGTTAGTGTAGCTCCTTAGAATTACAGCTTTCTACAAGCAGTTACACACGTTTCTCAATACCGAGTTCACAACACTGTGGAGAACTTTCGAGCAAAAAAATACATTCTTCCGAAATTTGACAACATCTGTCAAATGTCATGAATTGTTTTCTTACTCGAACCCACCCACCACCAAGACTAAAAAACTGTGTTGGCAAAGTTACTAACAACTCTAAAGCTCACAAGACCCTCATGTCACATCTTCTTTATTTACACATTCATATTCACACACATAGAAACAAAGAATAAGATGTCACAGTGGTAAGCTGGCAGCTGACAGTTAGCGACTGACAGGAGCAACTGCTTCCAACAACAGCTAATGTTAGCTTAGCGACTGACAGCTGAGAGGCCCCGAACTCAAATGAAGGCTCAACTGAATGTCAGCAAACTTTTTTTTTTTTTTTTTTTTACCATCAGTTCCCTTATTGATTAATCAATTCAACATTATGTCAACAAAAAGTAAGCAAATACAAAAAATAAATAAATAAATAAAATAGTTTTGTCCATCCGACAGTTGGAACAGAAACAGCAGGAGATGCTGAAATTTGAAAAGCTGCTAACAGAGAATGATTAGCATTTCTTCTGGGAAAATGACTGAAACAATCTATTGATTATCAAATTGATGTAACTAACTACATTCAACTAAATTTAATGTGTATTACTGATAAAAACTCAGACTTACTTTACTACAGCAGCAAAATCTGCTATTTTTGGACCTGAACATTTGTCTAGAAAGAAAAAAAGCATCGCATCAATTCAGGTGGGTAATGTAAAGCATATTGAGGAGTGTGACATGAGTATAAAAGGGAGCTTAAGATCGACTGCCGGTAAGGTGCAAAGTCTGCAGTAATGCCAATGCTTATTGGCTTGTGCTAGTAAATAAGGAGCTGATCCAAAAGGCAGAGCTCTCAAAATACAGTATAGCTGCTCAGTGTTAGGTCTCCCTGTCAAACCTCACTTACGGCTACAAGTGACTGAAAGAATAAGAACAAAGATTCAAAGAGTCAGAGTGATGCCTCTGTGCAGGCTGCAGGCAGCGTCTCTGTAAGAGGGCGAGATGCGCACAAATCCAAGAGGACCTGTGAGTTAAGCTCTGAGTGGAGCCAGTTGAACCTGGCAAGGATGCTGCTCAGGCATCTCCCTCCGGACATAAATCAGGTAAGGATGACTGGAACGTAACCTCGGGTGGCCTGGAAGTGATGTGTGACTCCTGAGGAGCAGCTGGACAAAATTGCCAAAAAAAAAAAACAACATTTGGCTTGTTTTACCTACCTTTTTACCAGCTCAACCCTTACCAAGATAAGTGGCAAAAAATGGATAGATGGATGGGTGGATGGTCGCAATCTCTTACCAGTGTGATGGTTAAAAGAGTGGGCATGGATTCATGCCCACTTGTCCATAACAAGGTAACCTGCTGGAGTGTCCTTGAGAATGATAGAGAGTGGAAAGAGAATTTCTCTGTGCTTTCTGTTACTGGCAACATGAAACCCCCATGGTAACATTTTTACCAGAGTCAGCCCGTCAAAATCATCACCCACACCCACGTCCTATTGTGAAGAGAAAGAAAATGTTATATCACTTAGACACAGAATAAATATACATGCATATCATATAAATCATTATACATACAGTATTGATTAGACTATGATCATTTGACGAATCTAGAATATTTAGTTTCCTGCTTTGTGGCCTAAATTATCATTTTGACCCACTGAAATAAACACAGCTCACATGTGAGGAGCATCTTCACTTGGATGGGTGAGGTGGAAAGTGGTGGAAAACACATAACACATTTTATATAAAACATGCAGTGAGGTGTAATGTGAAAAGGTGTGCGTATAGTGACAAAGAGTCATCACCTGACTCTGTAGTTCCCTTCAGATCTAGGAAGTGTTTGAGCATCTTTTAGCTCATTGCTTTGGGTTTTGGGCCGGCAGACTCTGCCCTCATCAGCCTTGATTCCAGCAGAAGCAGGAAGCTCTTTCCATTAGAAACCATTGTACATCACCTCTCCACCATCAAATGTTGAAGTTAGCAACTGACTTGTCATTTAGCAGTTTATGAACCAGATATTTCCTGGAGACCAAAACAAAGATTAAAGGAGGTCTTATTTTTTGTCATGATGGCCGAAATCATGACTCCAGAATGAATGGGAACGTTGTTCTGTTCCTGCTGCGTGTGTAAATAGGCAAATAGGTGCTAATGCATTTGCCACAACAACTTTACAAGCGGATGATATATCAGTGTTGAATTTCAGCTTGTTCCACTGCCCCATGTGGCAAAAAAAAAAAAAAAAAAAAATCAATTCATGTAGCTTTAAGTAAAACAAAACAAAAAAAAAAAAACATGTGAATAAAAGTATGTGTGAAAAATAAAAGTCCCTTTTCAGAGCAATACATTAGTAAAATATATTACAAATTAAATAAAAAAAACTTTTATGGATGCTGAAAATTTTACAGAATTTTTTTAAGCAGCCTTTTAATGTAGTAGCTGGTGGTGTTGTCAGCTGTTGGTTATTTATCTCTGAAGTCTGAACGACTAACTGCGGCTGTCAAATAAATGTAGTGGAGTCAAAAGTGCAATATTTCTACAATGTAGTACAAAGTAGCATAAAAATTAACAGTGAAATACTAAAGTCCCTCAAAATTGCTCAACTGAGTGCAGTACTTGAGTAAATGTAATTCCATCTCTTCGTGTGTGTATGTGTGTATGTGTGTGTGTGTGTGTAAAAGTCAGCTCACTCTGGAGAAATCCCTACAAGCAAACAAACCACCAAAAACAATCATTATATCATGCAGAGGCAGAGTGAATACAATGCAAGGACATGAATATACAGAAAAGATGCTGAAACACAATCTTAAGCCCACATCCACACAAAATGCCTCTTTAGAATATTACACGTGTCATTATAATACATTGTCTTCCCGTTCTGCGAATACATTTATATGACAAACGCACACACATACACACACACACACACACACACACACACACACACACACAGCTATTGGTACATACCAAAGTCATTAGGATTGCTGGAGCTCGGGGCCACAATTAAGACTATTGTGGCTCTTGTAATCATTCTCAAAATGCTACCATCTGATTGGAGCAGACATATCCAATCCCGCGGCCAGATTCTTTTCATAAAGAGGGCCAGGACCTCCGCTCAGTTATTATTGCTGAGAGCACCTACTGTATGTGTGTTTGTGTGTGTGCGTGAGTGCGGCGGATGATACATGAGAGGGACACTGGGGAAGTTGGTGTGTCGCATAATAACCTGAAGATGTGCGTCCTTCCAGAACAAATTATTTCTGAACTAACTAGCTGCCATCAAAACAGAGGACATCCGAACTGTGCGAGGAGCCGCAGTGACGGTAGAGTCTCTGGCGTGTGTGTGTGTGTGTGTGTGCGCCCGCCCTGCACTGCCACACGGCTCCTCTTGGATCAACAGGGAGAATTAGAAATCAGCGCGTGCGTAATGGCTAGGTGTGAATAATTACCTGAATATTCAGAAAATTTACTTGTTGGCACGTTGTTGCAAAAACATGGCATTACTGATTAATGATGAAAGTCTGGTGAAAAAAAAAAAAAAGAAGTGTCCTTTTTAAATCAAACCTATTGATTTTTTACAAAAGGCCCTATCCCCTGTGGTCCACAACCACAGCAAAGGGCCAGTGTAATTTTCTAATCAGCAACACGCTATTCGATGAAATTACAGAGATTTTCAAAGATCTCCCCCTCATCCCCTCTCCACCACCACCACCACACCCACTTCCCCAATAAAAGTGCTGCCTGGTCATTTTGGCTGCATTACCTGTCTGCTGTCATATAATAATGCAATTATGTGGTGACCAGCGTAATAATCTTGCTGAATTACATTGTGACCTCTGTCTGTGTGGCTTGCTTCCACAGCTCGTCACTCCGTGGGGTAATGGGGAAAGACTGAACCCAAATGATCTATGTCTGATCAGCCAGTGAGTGCAAGCATGCACGTAATGGACACGGACATTTTCAAGGACAACAAGGACATAAAGTAGGGACACGCAAAAATATGCAGTTATACGAAGAGTGGTGAGGAAGTTACTCAGGAAAAGTAATTAGTTATTAGTCCTTTGATTCCTAGCAAGCCGCTCCACTCTTTTCTCTCCTTACCCTCCTCTTCCATGGGCTTTGATTCCTTTTCTGCATTTTTTTTATTTTTCCCTTTCAAGTGTGACGCTGTCATCTAAAACCTGACGCTGTTGTTCCTCGGAGATTGAGAGTAATATGTTATTGAAGACAATAAGACCAAAGAGAAAGCGATATGTCACGAGGGAATCATGAAACAGAATAAAAAAACCTGGTGCGTATGGAATATCGGCTCCAGACCACAATGGATTCCATCTTGTCTGTAATTTTAGACTCCAGTCTGTGTCAGCATGAGGCATGGTCAGTGACATTTGTTTGGATAGACGACCTCTCCAGGAGGTTACTGGGTCAGTGTCTGCCTTTGATATTTATTATCTATTTGCCGCTTTGATCTTCCTGTTCTTCACTTTGTGCACTTGTTGTAATGTATTATGAAGGAAGGTGTTGGATAAATGCCAAACACCTAAATGTGTGTGTACGGTAAATGAGTCTTTGATATTGAGAGATAATCTTGTGAGTACGTTGGACACGGCTAATAACTGACATGATCAATGGATTTTTTTTTTTTTTTAAAGATTATTTATACAACATGACATTTCAACCACTGGGTAACAGAAAGGGGGGGGGGGGAAACCAAAAAAAAAAAAACAAAAAAAAACCCCCAAAAAAACATATAGTTAGAGAGAAAAGATGCTGGAAAAAACATGAATGAGATTCTAAATTTCTTATTGTCAGCAAATCCCATGAAAAACCCAGAAGAAACAATAAATTAATTCGAGAAGGATTTTCATGGGAAATTAACCTGTTTTCTCCCTTTGGGGTCCAAACCTGAAATTTGATGTTTTACATTTTTCTAGCGTTTTATTTGAAGTTTTGATATCCATAAGAAGATATATCAGTGGTTTTAAGCACCACAAACCATTTCAATGTAGTCTTACATCTCCTCTCTCAGGCTTCTCTCTGGAGCTCTGGAAACAACAGGTCAGTGAGCCTCAGAAAACAGTCAGCCAATCAGAGGAGAGTCTCTCTGAAAAATATAGCGGATTTCAGGTAAACAATCAGAGAAACCTAATCCTGCAAGGTTGGATGGTGGGTCCAGGTGGGCGGGGCTTGGAGCATGGCTGAGGGTGGTGACTGCTTTGTTGTGACATCACAAAGTTACAGAAGTCCTTCCAGCTCATTTTAAGGCTTGGTTTCTGAATACAGGCTGTGTGCATCAGCACTTTGATACTTTCACAGTATTAACATAGAACCTAAACCTGCTTTATAATCAAAAAAGACATGGAAATCTCACTTTATACAATATGAGACCTTTAAATTAACAGTTAAACCTCACATGTGCCCTTGTCTTTATTTTCTAACCACCCGTGATTACAAGTGTCACTTGCACAGACACTGGAGGTTTTGTACACACTGTACATGTGCACTCACTAAGCAACATGTGTGCACATCCACATATAACATCAACACCTGTCAGGGCACAAGAAAATATAACTCTCGGTTCAGATTGATCAGCACTTAGATCCTGGTCTATACTAGAATATCTCACCACAAAACACACAGTGGGAGCTCCTCCTTCCCTCCAACAGAAGCATATGAGAGACATTTGTTTTTGTATTGATGGTTTCACATGTTTGGGTTTGGACGTAAGGATGATTTTAGGTTTTGGAGTCCCTGAATCTGACTAATACTAGAAAAGTTTGTACAGGAACACAGGCGAGCAAAAATATCTAAGAAAAAAACATGAAAGCCACATGACAGAGAAATATACATCAGAACAGACAAGAAAGAGGAGTAAGTTGGACGAAAATGCACGGAGGCAGTAGGAGAAAATAAGACATCGAGAGAGGAAGAAAGAGATTAAGAACGCTGAGTGGCGAGTAGATCCCCGTGCCCCTGTTGTCTCGACATACCAAAAGGAGGGAGAGAGAGAGGGAAGAGGAGAGAGGGGAGATGACAAGACAACCAGACAGCAGCATCAAAGCGGGTCAGAGGAAACCAGGCTTGGAAACAATATCAAAGCCCTCAACAAGGGGCAGCAGAGGAGAAGACAAGAGCTGGTGTGGCAACATGCAGACATGTGTGTGTGTGTGTGTGTGTGTGTGTGAATGTTCGCATACACTTTTAGCAAGTATATCCACACACAAGCATGTCTGAGCATGTCTAATAATTGTGTCTCTTTGCATCTACGTGTATGTATACATCG
Source organism: Trachinotus anak (assembly GCF_046630095.1). Classification (NCBI taxonomy): domain Eukaryota; kingdom Metazoa; phylum Chordata; class Actinopteri; order Carangiformes; family Carangidae; genus Trachinotus; species Trachinotus anak. Next base: position 7,618,735 of record NW_027273870.1, on the reverse strand, counting down.
TGTTTGCATATGTGCTTGTGTGTGTGTGTGCGCGTGTGTGGGTAAAAATCTGGAGTGCTGACAGAGCAAACACAGCACTGCTCTCCTCTCGCTTCAATGTGCAGACAAGCCCTTGGCAGCCCAACTTGTCCGAGCATCAGAAAGCCAGGCTACCAACACAGATGGGCAAAAGCGAAGATGCTGGAAAACAAAATGGTTTGCGGCGCACAAGTGGCAGTCCGCCAAAATGCCAACAAAGCCGAGACTAAGAGGTCCCACCAACAATATGTTTAGTTAGATATGAGGATGTTAAATGGTTTTGCAGCGAGATTTCCCCACAACGACCCTGGAATGTCTTTTACTTCTTTTCTGCTGGGCTGTGTGGTATTGAAGGAGACATGTGGCTGAAACTGCCAGCCAGATTTCAACCCAGCACAGTGATGAGTGCTGTGCACCACGGTCTTGTGAACTACATTAAAACAGGAGAACAGACGTTTGGCTTTTCGAGGACGTTGGCAAGTTAAAGAACAGGGTTTTACAGTTGTTGTTAAGTCGTGGTTATATTATGGGAGACCGTAAAAAGCATTGGAGCCACAACAATATCAGGCTGTGACTCAAGCATTTGCTACATTTTCTGTACTGATTTGCAGCCACTGAAGTGTGCTGCCATTGTGTTGCGGCAGATGAAAAGTAGATCCTATATGTTTTTCCCTCGTTCTCTCTTAACATTGAAAAGTGGAATTTTTGTTATTTTGCAGAAAGAAAGACACATCACTCTGGGGAGCAGCATTTTCCTGTCGCACAAGGTGAAGGCTTAACTGGCAAATTACCAGCTGGTTGGAGGATGTAAAGATTGGTACTATAATCCCTCCTCTCTGTTTTAATCTCTCAGACAGTTTCCAGCCCACACCTCAACATGGATGGAATTGCTTCACCTCCCCTGTAAATAGTTGAACTGACTTAAGGATCAGGACCTTTAACAGCCGGTGGCTGCAATGAACAAAACACTCCCTGCCTCTTCCTCCCTCTCTCTCTTTCTGTCTGTTTTCTACTTCTCTCCTCTCATCTGTGTTTCTCAAATCTCTGTAACCAAAAGGCATTTATCATATCTAATGAGTATATTTAAGAGATGTGATTTAAGATTAAATTCATCAATTAATCAATTAATGTAATGACTAATTTAAAAAAGTGCATATATCATTTAAATTTGCATTTAAAATAGCCATTGAAATCAAAATTCGATCTGCCAGTTGGCTAATCCTTTTCACCGAAGCAAGGATCGTCCAAATTTGGATCACATGGATCTATATTGCAAGAATTTATGGACCCGTGTGATGGGTCTTTACATGTATACAAAACGAAAGAAATGATAAATCACCAAAACACAAAGACAAGTCTTCCAACACTCATTCATGGTGTAAGTGTTGAGATTGTCCAGCCCCTCAGAAACATGGGAAGTGTGTCTGAAGACAGATTGAGATCAAGTGAAAGCACTGTGTATAGATGTGCGTATATAAACTTAACTCTTCTGGAGCAGATGAGAGAATTTTGGCAACATTTTTCCCCCCTTAACTTTTTCAGTTTTTACTTCCTTTTCTGAAAAGGACAACGATCAGTTGCAAGTTTCTCCAAAACTACTGGCAAAAGACAAAGAGGCCTGGCACAGCTCAATACTGAGTCCTCAAAAAGACAGTATAAGACACACATGTTCTCTTCGAGCGCTTAAAGCAAATGTGTTTTAGATCTGATTCCGCTGGGCATTAGACTTGTGAACAGCAACATTATAAGAAATGCTCTCTGTTTTACTTTTTTTAACTTCTGCTTTTTAATATATGTGCCTCCGTGGTTAGTCATTGTTGGTCAGCTGTAGACTGGCCAATGTTATAATATATGATTAGTATATTTAAACAGTTTCTAGTACTTATATTATTATTATATATGTAAATGAATTGGTTATATGAACTTTTGTCTGCAACTGTGCTTGCTTCAAATTGCCTTGTGAGGGATGAATAAAGTATATTAAACTGAACTGCATTTATAATTGATTTTGCTCATTGACCGAGTCACAGCAATGTATAAGTAGTTAGGTGTTAACAATGACAGTCTAATATTCTGTAGGCACACTCTGGACTCCATATTCTGTACCATGACTTAGGATATCCTCTCAGACACAGTAGAGTCTGCCTCTATCTGAAGACCAGATCTTTGCTATGTACCCTAACTTTTCATGTCTTGACACACATTGTTGTGTGGATGTGCACCACAGTGTTGTGTTTTCATAAAAAATCCTCAAATTCTCTCCACAGTATCGACTCTTGGATGATAGTTCAGTGAAGCTTCATTTCTCTCATTAGTAGGAGGTATAGCTGGATGAGAGGAGTGTGTGTGTGTGTGTGTGTGTGTGTCTGTGGCAAGGTGAGGGACAATGGAAAGGGAAAGAGATATATATTGTAGATGACAAAAGAGCAACAAGGAGTTAGAGGAGAGATATGAGACAGAGGAGTGGCAGGATTGGGGGTCGGGGGTTTTGAGGGGCTGGGGTTGGTGAAGTAGTCTATAGGTGAGGAAGAGAGAACAAATTGAACGGGAGGAAGAAAAAGGGGAAGAGATACTGGAAGAGACAGACAGGGTAGTGGTGACGGAGATGGAGGCACTTAAGGATGAGAGTGAAAGAGTGAGAGGGACAGACAGCTGAGCGAGAGTAAATTGACTGCTGCATGTCACATGGAAACAGTCCCTAATTGGCCAATCAGCAAACCCCAGATTGAGCCTGCCGTTTTCTCCAGCACTGCAAGAGCACCTGTACCTCACTGACAGGCACACACACACACGCACACACACACACACACACACACACACACACACACACTCAAACACACATCTTCAAACATTACATCTGCCACCATTACCACCTCTTCATCTTCTCCCTCCATTTCTGACATGTACTTTTAAGAAAGATCTCTGACAGCAGGGAGCTGACAAAGAGGGAGGACAGAAAGCGATAGAGACACAGTGAAAGGGAGGAAACTTTTTTTTTTTTTTTTTTTTATTCCTGGACTAAGTCATCCGCTTCACTCTTCAGCTGCCCCCACCACCAAGGTAACCTTTGCGTATTAAGAAATAAATATAGAGCACGTAACGTTTCAAATAAAAATGTTCCGTCTTAACGTGAAAGGTTTCATGATTTATCTGAGAATAACTTGCTGTTAGAGGAGAAACTTCATCTCTGTGTCAGTGTAATAAACTATCAATGTAATTTATTCAGATGTCAAAAATTTGTCATAAAGAGTGTCATCCTTTCATCACTATAGGTTTGAAAGAACAGGGCAGCAGGTACAGCAGCTGTTTTCAGTGAAAAAGATGTACTGATTATATACCTGCCCACCTCCAAATGAAAAGGTAATTTAGCATTTGGCTAGTGAACATAGTGACACATCGAGATGCTAAAAAGTATGAGAGCAAAACATTTGGAAAGACAGGAATAAGTGCCACGTACATTTTACTTCTGAACTGTGATTTTACTGGTTTGCAGCAAGATTCTACTGAAACTATCCGTATATCAGCTCTCATGACATTGTGCCAATGTGTTTTTGTCCCTCCTGCTGTGCATCCATCATTCTTTGCTTGTAAAAAGGGAAATTCATCTACTATATATAGCTGTATATGATAGCCTAGTTTCCATCGGAATATAATCTGAACTCAACTCCGAAACCAATATTATCTAAACGCACTTATCTTTACCATCATTAACCATGTGCATCATTAAAGGAAACATGGACTCCGTTTTTTTATTGGTGACATAACATAATAAAAACAGGTGTGATGATGAAAGGTACATAGGACGTAATGGGGAGCCAGGTAGATGACAACAAAGACAAGAACAGTTATGGAGACGTAAAACTGACAAGAAAATGATGACGTGTATGAGTCAGTAATATGTGTGCGTACATGCGTGTTTGTGCATGTTTAGATGTTTATGTTAGAGGTAATCATATGTATCTGTGTTTTGTGATCTGGGGAGGCTGGTTTATAAGGTAGAGAGTGTGCCATGATGGGATGATGGGGAGAGGGTGAAAAAGAAAGTATAGTAAAAAAAAAAATATATATATATATATACATATACATAATAATGTAAAATAATATAGTGGAAGTATGATAATGCAATATTGTGTATTATTATTTTATATGAAATAATCATTATAAATATAGTATTATATTTAATAGTATAATATACCTTATTATATTACATAATAGTTATAATATATTCATGTTATGTTAAACAGTGATGACAGGCGAGGTCAGGCTGAGCCACTGTGGAGGTGAACAACGGGTCGGACTCAGGCCCAGGGAACAGCGTTGCTCAATCCCATCTTGTGCCACGTTCTGTCACATCATCCCTTGGACCACTCTCAGACCCTTTGGGAGGGAGTCGATCTGCTGAGGGCTGATGTTTTATCTTATTTGGTTTTGATCATTTCCCTATGAGAGGGGAGGAGGTGTAGGCCGCGTCAACCCCCCGCCCCTGCCTGCCCTCCACCAGTGTTCATGGGCTGAAATCTTGAAGCTTATGTATTTGAACTAACCTTTAAAATCTCTCTTTCATTGTGTTGTAGCTCCCATCGACACCCTCCAATATACAAATTCCTTTCCAGCTCAATGCTGGTACTTCGACACTCAACTGTGAACTGTGTTGAGTTTCATTATTTCATACACAACTTCCTTATTCATGTTTGAAATAGGACATGACATTTTTCTAAGGGTTTAAATAATTCAACAGTCACGAGCCAGCATGTTTGACATGTGCTGTAAGTGGCAAAAACATCACAGACATGCTGACTGTTATCTCTGTGCAACTCAAAAACATGTCCAAAATAGCTTCACTTGTTTACTGGATGAATACATGACACCATGGTGGAGCTGTACTAGAACATGAAGCATCCTCAGATAGACAAGAGAGAGGCATTGTAGGGAGGTTGTTTGATTCTCTGCTATTGGGAACACACACATACACACAAATAAGAATACACACACACACACACACACACATTCACATTCACAGACGCACAGGGTTGATTTCTTGGTAAGAATGAAGCAGTACAAGCAGACCCAGGGTTGCTGTGATCTCTGGATAAATGGCCTCTGGTATCACTTTACTCCTCTGAATATATGAATACGCACGCACACACACACACACACACACACACACACACACACACACACATGCATACACACACAGGAAGACATACAACGGCTCTCTGTACTGCTACAAAGGTTGACGAATTATTCTAAAATATGAGATATAAGCATGAATGCATGCTTCTTCCTGCCTTCACACAAACACACACATCTACACACACCCACACACACAGCCCCACACATACACAAAAGAGAGATGAATTACAGAGTGGATGGGATCTGACGTAACCCATCGTGGAAGTAGGTCACATGGGGGGAGACAGGTCATCAGGGAAATAACACTGCAGTTGCACTACCTTTCTCTCTGCCTGCATCCCTCTCTCAGTATCATTGTCTTTCCTTCTCTCCATTCATCCTCTATGTTGCTTTATATCTTTTGGATTCCAAGATGAAATAAAAAAGATGAAATTGTAATTGTAAAATGAGTCATTTCATGCCAGCCGGTGAACACTGAACCTGTTCTTGGTAAGGATCCCCTCATCACTTAAGTCTGTGGCCTTAAAAACGCATTTAGTCAATACTGGTTTAGAGAGATAAGGTAAAACCACTGCGTCCGGATTCTGCTTCAGAAGAGAGAAAACCTTATTCAAAATCAATCTGACATTTGTAAAAAAAAACACAAATTAGCCTACTAAAAATTATCCGTACAAATTTAAATGTGCTTCATCTAAAATAACTGAGACTGGGAAATATTTTCCTCTACATCCTGGAATCTCTGCTGGTTTCTGACAATGTCCAAGCGCTGGGAAGAGTCACTGCTCTTAGCCATATTATGCCAACTGTATAAGGGCGCCCTTTAGTGAGCAAAATTTGATGAACATGACAGCGAACCCATGTGACAACCAACCCCATGCTCCCAAATAGCCACTTGTTCTGCCTACAGCATTATTAAGCTTTTGTTTAGGTATGCATTGCACTTGGTTCAGGTTAGAGAAAGATCATGGTCTGGTCTGATACAGAAAATGGTGACTTCAGACACAACATGTTTACATTTAACCAATGTAACCACAATCTTTCTCCTTAACCAAACAGCTTTTGGTTGGCTAAAAGCTAACCACAGACAGGACTCTGGATGTGAACTCTGGTCTCTGTTTTGACAATTGTGCACTTAGTACTCCTGCCACCCACCAAAACCACCACTTGGCAAATCCACTGTTCATAAGAAATGTTTAAAAAAAAAAAAAACGTTGCCTAAGAAACAGAATTTCCAAGAGACACAGTTGTATTTTTCTGCTCTAATTCTCCACAGGGGAGTAGAGCATATGTGGAACATATTTTCCATAATTATTTCTTTAATAGGTAATTTTCTAGTGGCCTTTAGGTTTAATGTCACAGGCTAACTAGCGGAGTGAACGTAGCTGTGGCTGTGTAACAAAAGCTAACATGTTTGTTTTGGACAGCACAGACTACAGCTAAAAACACCTTAGATAATAAGGAATGAATATTAGAATATAGATAGAAGAAATATGAAAAACAGAAGAGTATGTTTTATTTTGTAGGATGAAGAATTGCATTAATTTACCAAGCTAACCGCAGCTAAGCTAACAGAAGCTCGAGCAACTAGAGAGACGGCAGGCCTTCAGTTCTCTAAAGGGCTCTGTTTCAGTTTCTTCATAACCAACATGACTTAGCTCTTTTCCTCTCTTTCACTCTTTTATGCATTTTCCCTCAGTTGAAAGACGACCCAAAGGCACAACCTGAATCTGCATCGAACTTCATCCTCATACATCCTCATTATTCTGTCACTTTAATACATTTTTACTTTTGCATAATTTAGCTGCGTGCAGCCCCACATTAAGTCACAACCCACTACAAAACAGTCTCTTCCTCTTCCAACCGACACACACGCACACATACACTAGTGGGACTGTCCATACACTTGCGGTAATTAAGCCATCTGGATATCAAACTAGCTGGCTTAGCCTCAGGGTAGAATGACAGCAGTGGCCTGGTGTGCCTGTGTGTTTGTGTGCAAGCGGCATTCATGTGTATGTGGCATTCAGGTGCATGTATTCATGTCTGTCTATATGATGTGGCATAAGGCCAAGCTGCTGGCTGCAACAGTGAGATTCTGTTTTTAGTTTCTATCACTCCGCACTAATCCAATTGTCCAAAGAGAGAGAGAGGCAGAGAGAGAGAGAGAGAGAGAGAGAGAGAGTCGGTGAGGGAGAGCAATCTACAACTGGCTGCTCTCCAAGTCTAAATGGCAAGCTGGATGGGGATATCTATTAGACGGTGAGAGTACAGAAAACACACCCACCCCCACACACACACGCACAGACACAGGCATGCACACACATGCAAAGACTCACACTAACATGGCCACAAGCTTCACACAAGCACATAAACAAGCACTCATACACATACACATATTATCATTGCCACAGTGATGATTGCAAGTGCACCCCCCCCCCCCCCCCCACCTCACCAAACCCAACCCAACTCATCTCACAAGCCCTGTCTGCATAAAAATGAAAGGGGACAAAAACCTGTAGATGCATAAACCGACATGCAATTAGAATGACAAAATGACTCTGCCTTAGCACTTTTTCTCTCTCTCTACAGCTCCTCAGCATGGCTTGTTGATGGTGTGGCACTACCTTGAGCTCTGAGTGTTGTTGTTGTTAGAAGATAGGTCCCACAGTGCCATCTGCTGGGCAAATTATTTTCTGGTGGATTCTTTGTCACAACATTCACAATGAAACATCACATAATTCATTCAGTATTAAATTGTGCATGTACAGTACTCTTTTATGTATATTGTAAAAAAAAAATGTTTATATGCAGTTTGCATTCACTTTAATTTCATAAGCGAAACCTTGATATAAAGTGTACATGCAATCTAGTAGTGGGAGCCCTTACAAGGATAGGTTTGAGGAGGTTACAATATGATTAAAGAACAAGGACGAAAAAAATTTTACTTTATTTCTTTATCCCTCTACGTACTGTTCAAATTTCTGAGAAGCAAAAAAATTGCTGCTTGGTTGAGCTCATGCACACAACCTTCAGTAGAGCATAACGTGTGAGGAAGGGTCGCAAGAACGTGTAGCTTTGGTTTAAAGCAAGAAAGTTGGCAGCCACAGATTTAAGTGACAAGATGCAATAATAAAAAAAAAATCTAAGAATTGAAAATCTTCTTCTTTGTGTCTGGTCAGAATTTGCAGACAAGGGGGGGGCAATGTCTGGGGAACTCAGGACCTTAAAGACAACAAAATGATAAAATACAATATGGACATATATATAAAACTAGTGATGCATCAAGCATCAATACATTTGTCATTCAAGTCCAAAATACTGACACGCCTTTCTTCCTCTTGAGTGTAATATCAGTGTAGCTATAGCATCTTGTGTCTTGTATTGTGGGTGTAATTTTTGGGTCAGAAAATATTCTGGAGTCATTGCATTCACTAAACTTTCATCTTCATCATTTTCAGCACAGATACCTCCATCTTTATCCTTTGCCTTTCTCCATATCTCAGCTGAAAAAAAATGTCACACCTAAAAAAGTGTCTAGCTAGCAGCCACTCTGCCAAACCAGACCAAAAAAAAAAAAAAAAGAAAAAAAAAGAACAAAAAAAAGAAAAGAACATTTTTTTTCCAAGGTTGAGAATGGCTTAGTGTTAGACAAGACAGCCCTGCCATTCAGTTCGGGGGTGTGATAGATAACTGAACCACCTGACTAACACACGTTTGAATGAAACTCCTTCAACAATAACACATACAAACATACCGTCACGGCAGTATTATCATGAAGACTTGTTGTGTTATACACAATACCTGAGTTCTGTTTATATTACAGGCTGGCCAATATCCTGTTTCCCTGACACTCACAGTGTGTGTGTGTGTGTGTGTGTGTGTGTGTGTGTGTGTATGTGTGTGTGTGTGTGTGCATGTGTGCACTGAGGGTTCACTGTGGTGTTTGACTTCAGGTCAGAGCTGACTTCATGCCAGCAGATGCAATAATCAAGCATAACACAGGCCCTCGCCTTCTTAATTTCCTGTTATAATAACAATCAACAAATACATTTTCAAAATAAAGGAGAAGACAATGGAGTTTGGAGTTTGCTAGGATATTTATGATTTGTTTTAAGGAAAATAAATAGCTACAAAAAAAAAGAGCTGCGACTTCATACTTGTGTAACCATGCTGATAATAAGAGGACACAACAAAATGTGATGAAGTAGGAAAGAACATTTCAATATCTAATGTCTGTGGGAACATAGGGCTATGATATGAGCAGGGAATGCTGCTGGGATTGGGGTGTGTTTGTGTGTGTGTGTGGGAGAAGGAGAATATTTATGTGTGTGTGTATGTGAGAGCACGAGTGTCTCAAACAGACAGATGGACAGACAGAAATAGCCAGGAGATGAGAGTGAAACATGGAGGTACGGGGGTGGGGGAGGTGGAGTTGTGTTGGAAATGGCAGGTTTCAGAATGAAAATGTGTTAAAGTCAAGTGAGACTGACAAACAATTTAATGGTGGATTTAATAAGACAATAATAAGCTGGAGTTCATATTTCAACATCATATCAGTGCCAATGTTGTATTTGTGTGAAATTAATTATGTGAGTGGTACTAAATGAGCACTACTGGATCTTTCACCCAGTGTTTTTTTTTTTTTTTTTCCTATTACACACACCATTACCTTATGCCAAAGACATTTCTTGATGGATTATCCATTATGGATTGCCAATCTAAGTTTGAAATGACATATGTTCGGTGAATTACAACCCACGGATGCTGTGTTATGACATACATATTTCTCCTGTTACATATTGCTAAAGCCTAAAGTGATAATTCTACTATTAGGGTTTATTTGCTCTCTTGTTGAACATTAGTTGAAAAGACTGACACCACTCTCATGTTGCTCTGCTGAATATGAAGCTACAGCCTGCAACCAGCTAGCTTAGCTTCAGTATTCAGACTGGAAACAGGAGGAAACAGCTTGCCCGGAAGTTGAGATGTAACCTGTTAACTCGTGAGCTTTAGAGCTGCTTTTAACAGAGTCAGACTAGCTGTTTGTATGCTAAGATAAGGCTATAGCATCATATTTACCATGCAGACATAATGATGGTAAATGTCAAATTATTCCTTTGCAGTATTAAAATCATCTCATGACCATAGGTGATGAGTATCCATAATTAGCTGTGACTGCTCTGCTGCAGTTAATTCTAAGTTAGTTGGGTTTACAGGAGGCTAAGCTAATTTGGCATTTAGCTTTCCTTCACTCACACACAGCCGGTGCGTGTTGTTTATTGAGGCTTGGCCTCCTTAATGATGAAGACAAATGAGCTCATTATCAAGTGTTTGTGCGTGTGAGAGTTAAGTGTGTGTTTATGTTTCCACGTGTTGCCGACACGCATCTGCCAGTCTACTGTACGTGTTTTCATGAGTGTGTGTGGCCTTGTTTTGAAGGAAAGATCCGTCTCATGAGGTTAATTGCTTCATTTAGCCTTAGTTGTTGAATCTTCCCTCTTTTAAACGCAACTCAGAATTGTATCCTCTCTGACTGTGTGCGCAGCACGTGTCTGTTCTTGCTCACGAGTGTAGCAGCCATTCACCAGCAATGATCACCAGCAGAGAGAGTCAAGGCAGGGGAGGGGCTCGCTTCCTACTTTCAATTTACTTGTATTATGAATCCATATGGCTGCATTGTACAGTAGCTTGCTTTTTACTTCTCATCATGTGCAGCCATTATCAGATGCTGCTCATTTGCTAAACATATTTACCATAAGCGTGACGCTTTCATGGATGAGAGAGACGGTCAGACCGAGAATCCCTGCTCTGAAACTGAATTAACACCTAAATGCAATTTAATCTAAAGCGATCATTTGGGAATAAATTCATTGCTAATGGTGTGTTTAGTAGAAAATTCATGCATGTGAATTGTGGTATAATGAGGCTCAGGGAGGGTTTGTCTGGAGAGCATATAGCAGATTTTGATTGTGCATGCAGAGGGTGCTGCAGTTCTGATGCTGGACATTAGGGGGTGGTAAAAGACAGGGGGGCAAATGGAAGCTCTTAGTGAGGAAAACATGAGACGATTTGAATAAAATAAAGCATGAAATTACTGACATCTTTCAAACATAACCCTGTCATGAATCCTTCCACTTTATTTATCATCCACTGGTCACAACGTTACCATACAAAACCAAATTCCAACATGGAACTGCATTGGAATGTGATTATTTTTAATACGCACACACACATTCAATAACAAAATTAAATACAGATGTTTTATAAAATAAACGGAGCAAAGGAAAAGAGACACACTGAGTGATATTAAGACATGCAGTGACAAATATAAAAAATAGACATTTCTTTTCTTTTTCTGTACAAACATACATGGACACATATAAATATATAGAAGTAGAAAAGAGTGTATTTTTAAAATACAAAGGTCAAATTGTACAGTTACATTCCATAATAACTAAACAGGAGACAGAGCACAATATTCAAGTGAGTTTGCCTTTTTCCACAGACACTGTACAATATCGTACACTGTAAAAGCAGAAATTAGATCACACGACTGTTGGTTTCTCCCTGTGGATTCTGTTCACGCTGCTGTAAACATTACAAATGAAGTAAGGGTACAGTCTTTGTTGGTGGATTTCTGTTTGAAATCACTCATTCAAGCAACTTTCGGAGAGACTGTAATGACAAATGAGCAATCTGTTCTTGGAGCGCTCGCTTTCATGCCTTCGAGTCACCTCCGTCACAATGTCAGTGCTGTGTTTTACTTTTCACGCGGAGTCTCTGAGCACTGAGCAGCAAAAAGGGATATTTGGTAAACTAAACAAGACAAGCATTACAGTGAACAAGAAACAGTCATCATATAGTTTATACATGTTGGCACGAAGAACACGCATTTGCCAGAATGTGTTGTAATGTTGCCCCCATCACACAGTGAAACCATGCTATGCCTTCTCTATTTGTTCCTCCCTAGTTCTTTCTGACGTCCTGCAGCAGTTTGTTGATCTCATGCACCAGCTCGCTGGCGTCCATGCTCGCCTCGTGGCGGCTCTCGCTGCGCTTGCCACCTTGGTGACCCTGATGGAAGACGCCATCAAAGTCATCCTCCTCGTAGTTCTCTGGGATTTCCTCCATGGCTGGAAGCCACTTGAGGTGCGGCGGCTGTCCGTTAGTGGAGGTGGAAGTGGAGGTGGAAGATGAAGAAGAAGAAGAAGAAGAGGAGGAGACATGATTGGTCCCCACAGATCCACTTCCGGGGTTTAGATAGTGGGTATTGGCTGCCCATGCGGCCACTCCTGGAGGATAAGCGGGACCTTTCCCACCTGGCAACAACCCTCTACGGTTGTCTTGAGGAACAGCGTTGTTACTATGGTTGCCAGCAATGTTGCCATTATGTCCATTTCCTCTCTCAGTGGTGGATGTGGATGAGGGGGGGCTTGTCTCAGTGCACTCTGTGTATGTGTCCATATTAGGCGGGAGGAGCCGCTGGAACACAGAGTTCATCTCTGTGAGGAGGGAGCCAGCCCCTCCTCCAGCTGCACACGCATCACTTCCTCCTCCGGCGACGACTCCCCCAGCTCCAGCTTCTTCACTCCCAGGCTCCTTGCCAAAGGTAGAGAAGCTCTTCCGGTGCTCCGAGTCAACCGAGGACTGGTCATCGTCAAGCTGTGGCTGCTGGGAGGACTCCTCTCCGGGGATGTACATGTTGTTGCGGTAGTCAGAGGAGGAAGCGGGCGATGAGAGGGGGGGCATCCAGCACTGGTCAGAGTGTCCCAGGACACGACATTCATCCGTGCACAGTCTCATAGCTGAAGTAAAAAAAAAAAAGAAGAAAGAGACAGTCAGGAGCAGATCCAACTTCAGAAAACTTTTATGACATTTACTGTGAAAAACTGGGAACGACTTGCGAAACAAAGCAACTGATACAACAACTCGGGTGATCAAAACTCCTTTGACAGAAGTAGAGTTTGTTAAAAAAGAATTTGTACAAAAAATGTCAATACACTTGAATAATACATGTAATAAACCCTGGGTAAGGGTATTGTTATTGTTATCGAGATACAGAGTTCAGCAGGAGGTCATAGTTCTGATTTTTCTTGGGGTTTTTTTTGCATGGAAACAAGGGCACAAACGCTGTTGAGTCTGACAAACCTTATGCTGTTAGAATGCTTCATGTACAATACCTCCTGAATATTTTATACGGCAGTGCTTCAGCCTTTCATTAATATCAAAATCACAGCTCAGCCTGGCAGTGGTGAGTTTCCCTCTACTTTTTTTTTTTTCTTCCTCCTGATCTCTTCATATTCCTGCTTGGTAGAGCAGATTGGTGGTATTTACAGCCTACAGCACAGATATCCGGGCAGTGCCAGGTACGAAAACAATCACAGGAACTAGATAGATAAATAAATAAATAACTGCCAGGTCCCACTCGAATGGCATCACAGGCAGATGTTAATGTAATATTTGGCTGCTCTGTCGAGAACGTACACACCCGACTGTGTGGCTGAGGCGGGGATTTGCTTGTTTAGTTCTTTTATCATATCTAGCATGAATAGCCACATTGCCCATCTAAATAGAAAAATCTAAACAAATTAAATCTATTGGAGAGAAACAGGGATAATCCTCCCTCTCAGCCCATTATCTCCTTCCCCTCCCCTTTTTTCATATTAGCATAAAAGATAGTGGAAGGGAAGGGGAAGGCGGAGGGCTGCAACACCTCCGAGTCTTTCTCAAAGGGAGAAAAGAAAAAAGAGATAAAGAAAGACCGTCCACATCCACCACTCCTCCCTTTATCCGTCTCAATAAAGATAGAGAATACATTAACAAGTACAGAAGAGAGAGCGATGCTGAGGAGCTCTTGGGCATGTAGGATAGAGCGAGGGAGGGACAATCAGTGAGAGAGAGAGAGAGAGAGAGAGAGAGAGAGAGAGAGAGAGAGAGAGAGAGAGAGAGAATAACATCATTCTAAAAGCAATTACTATGAATTCTCCTCAGTTCAGACATGAAAGCGTACCACTGTCACTCACCGGGGGGAAAAAAAAAAAGAAAGAAAAGAAAAAGAAGGGAGGAATAAAAACAGCACCCTGAGACACATACCGATGAGTGACAGGCAACTCATCTCCGCTCCAGGGAGGATTTTACAGACACGACTCTATCTGAGGGGCAGATAACGCACACACACACACACACACACACTCACACACACACGGTAACACAAACAGCCAGACACACTGTAACCTCTCTCAGTGTGATAACGAGCGTGGAAATGAGGGCCGTGTGGAAGAATGGGGCCGAGTACAATGGGGATTGTGTTGGCAACAGGGTGAATGGAGGGGCTGTATAGGCAGGTGTACAGACAAATAATGGGCTTAGGTCTGGTTCTGTCCATGGTGCTGAAATTTGTCAGGCAGCAGGTACATTAGAGGGCTCGGGTGTGGTCTGGAGCAGAGCTTGGATCAGTTCTAGTTCATGCTAAATACGGTCTGAGAAGAAAACAAATCTCAATTGTCTCGTTTCGGCCAGATGAGAGTGAATCTTTTTTTTTTTTCTTTCTTAAGTCCGTCACTCAATTCAAGTGACTCAGGGTGGACCAAAGCTCGACAACACTCATCTGGAAGTGCAAGCACAACCTTTGCAAAACAGGACTGAGCTGAGGTGTGATTGTGTTCTGAAGGTGAGGTGATAGTTGAGTGTGAGGTATCACTGTAGAAGGTGCTAGGTATGTGACTCAGCTGAGTGGAGCCAGTTTGGTGAGTCACGGTGAGAAAGGTGCAAAAAAAGTTAACACGAACAGAGTTGTTGTGTTGTGTAGCCGCTACGGGGTAAAAATAGGCGGGTTTCTCAAAGCTCACCGGGGTGGAGTCGATGGTGCATTTCGAGGTGTATCAGGTCAGAAAAGCCCTCCCCCAGCAGCAGTCTGTCCACGGGGGATTCCCTCCCCATGTCACAGTCACTGTCCCCCGCCTCGCTGTCCCCACGGCCACTGTCCTTCAGGCTGAACTTGTCCATGTCTTGTAATGCATACCTGCGGGGGAAGCATTTCCAGAACATTACAAACACATGCGGTATTTGCGAATGTAAAGCTGTATGTTTCCTGCTGACACGATCGATCGCTCCTTATAAAGAGGACTAATGAGAAATAAATCCATCACGTAAAACTTTGACTGCTTCTGCAATCTGTCAAAACCTCTACACAAGGCTGTGCCCATAAATCCCACATGCAGGTAGATGCCATCAATAAATCTATCACAACAGCCGCCACGGGCATCAATAAATCTATCATCTGCAGATCATAGGCGGGATTTTATGATGAAAGTCGTGATGGATGCTCACTTCAAAACCTGAGCCCGATCTTTTTAAGAGGAGAAGTAGCCTACCAAGAAAATTGTTGTGACATTCAGACAAATGAGTTGCATAATTTTGAACTGAATGACACTGGTATGATAACAACTGGGATATGAAAAAAAAACCCAAAAAACAAAAAATACATTTACACGCCATCAAACCATGATCTACATGTAACTGAGCAGCTGAACTTCACAACAGGTTGTTGGAAAATGTAATACACAATGAAACACAAGTGGTTTAAAAAAGTGAACAAAAGATAATCTTTTAGGGGAGGGAGGGGTGGGGGATGGGGGTGGGGGCGGGGCTGAGGGATAGGGGTAAATTACCTGTAGCTGCGGGAGTATTTGTTGCCACGGAAACTGGGTCTGGGCTGGTACTGGCCCTGATGGAGCATGGACAGAAGCTGTGAGACTTGCTACATCCAAAAATAACAAAACAAACAAAATAAAACAAACAAAAAGAAACAGAAAAAAAGGGGGAGGTGGGGGGGGTGAATAACAGATGGGAAATTGAGGAGGGGGGGTAAAAAAAAAGGAGAGAGAGACAACACAGAAGACAAAATAATGGATGAGTAAACACAAAATGTCTGATGGAGAGGATGCTGAAAATGGATGAGACAAAATGGATGACGTTATAACCAAAAAAAAAAAAAAAAGGTAGATAGGGGGGTGAGTCTAGATGAATATGGAGACATATGACTGAGGGGTGAGTTGTGGTTATGGTGGAGGTGATGGTGACAGGGTGTAAACAAGGTAAAGACAAAGACACATCTATAATCATCAACAGTTTTAATGAGAGTCAGTTTGAACTACAGGGCAACGTTGATTAAGTCACTGTCACACATGGGGATGAGTTAATTTGCTCAAACGGAGACAGCTGTGTGAGGATGAGAAGGCTGGTGTGTGTGTGTGTGTGTGTGTCTTAGTGTGTTTATTTCTGTGAGAGAGAGATGAGAGAGAGAAAATTTGGAAAAGGTCTGAGGGACCACATTTGAAATTTCTGAGAATGATTTGCTTCTGTGTGTGTGTGTGTGTGTGTGTGTGTGTGTCAGGGTTTGTGTGTGCTCACCTCCACTGGTGGAGTTGCGTGCGCCAGTTCCAGGGCGAAGCTCTCTGGAATGTGATTGGACGAGATGGTCACCAGGCTGTTCAGGGACTGGCGGCTGTGATGGTTCTGTCTGCTCCCCATCTGGGCTCGGTCCATGGGCGGCGTGGCTGAAGGTGAGCGGTGGTGAGCTCTGATTGGCAGGGTCCCATTCACCGTGGGAACCAGGGTGATGTCACCTTTGTGGATTTGGCGCGAGGGCTTCTTGGGGTGGTGCTGGTGGGTCGACTCAGCCACCCGGCAGTTGTAAGAGTGCCTGGTGTCCTTCTTCTCACGGTTGCAGTGAGCAGCAAACACCACCATGATGACCAGGAGCACGGCGCAGATGGCCCCAAGGGAGATGATGATAATCAGGGACACATCAAGTGAAGACTCCCCCTGGTCCATCACCTGGACGTGGTTCTCCATGTTCTCATAGAGGGTGATTTTCAGAACCGCCTTAGCACTGAGGCTCTCGCTTCCCTGATCTCGGACCACGACTGTCAGCTCAGCGCTCTCCTGGGGGAAGTTCTCCAGGCTGGCGTTGGCGTGGATTTCACACGTTCGTGGGTCAATGAGGAAGAAACCCTCCTCGTTGCCACTGACGATGGAGCAGATGAGCTCAGCGTTGACCCCTGTGTCACGATCAGTCGCCCTGACAACTGTTACTAAGTGCCCGGCCTCTGTGAACTTTGATGCAGGAACATCAGCGGTGAAGTTCCACAGCTGGGGCACCACGATGACTGGAGGGTTGTCATTCTCATCCAAGATGTTGAGAACGACTGTAGCGTTACTCAGCAGCGGGGGTTTTCCTGCATCTTTGGCTTGAACAACAAAGGAGATACGACTTACGTCCTCACGATCAAAGGTACGCAGTGCGTAGATGGCGCCATTGGAGGGGTCGATGGTGACGTAGGTGGAGATGGAGCTCCCGTGGACAGAGTTCTCCAAGATGGAGTAGCTCACCTGTCCATTGGCATCCAAGTCGGGGTCAGTGGCCATGATGGAGGTCAGATATGCTCCAGGGGCATTGTTCTCTGATTTAAAGATCTCATATCGCCCCTTCTCAAAACGTGGTGGGTTGTCATTCTCATCAGTGACATGCACAGTGAAATGTTTGACAGTGGAGAGACTGGGAGTCCCCCGGTCCTCTGCCACCACCGTCAGACTGAACTCCGACCTCTTCTCTCTGTCCAGAGACACATTGGTCAAAATCATATAATTGTTCTCGTAAGTCTTTTGCAGCTTGAAATAGCCTTGACCATGAAGTTTACACTCTACCTCCCCATTCAACCCGGAGTCCAAGTCCTCCACCCTCACCAAAGCTACGAACGTGTCCAAAGCAGAAGCCTCAGATATGTAAGCTGCGTCCCCGTTCCCCTGAGAGGACATGAGGTTGATGCTGATGTCTGGTTTGTTGTCGTTCACATCTACCACCTTGACCAGGATCTTGCAGTGAGCGGGCATTGAGTTCGGACCCATGTCCTGCGCTTGCACGTCAATGTCGTAGGAGTTAATGGTCTCATAGTCCACACGCCTGATGAGGGTCAGGTGACCGCTGTCCGGGTTCATTTTGAACGTCTCCATTATTTTGGGGGAGACGTGACTGCTGAAGGAGTAGACTATTTTGGCGTTGGTGCCCTCGTCCGCGTCAGTGGCGTTCAAGTCAATGAGCAGGGTGCCAACAGGTGCGTTTTCTGGAAGATTTATGACATATGACGACTTGTCAAAAACCGGGCTGTTGTCATTTGAGTCGGCAACGCTGATTCTGAGGAGGGTCGAACCCGTTCTCGGGGGAACGCCCCTGTCAGAGGCCGTGTACTGAAGTTCGTAACTGGAGCGCACCTCCCGGTCCAGCTCCCTGAGCACCACCAGCTCCGCATATTTGGCCCCGTCAGTCCTGGACTGGATGTCAATCTTGAAGAAGTTGTTGGGCTCCAGGGCGTAAGTGTACAGTGAGTTCTCCCCGACGTCGGGGTCTGTGGCGCTGTCCAGGGGAATGCGCGCTCCCACGGCCGCGCTCTCGGAGATCTCAATGGGGATGACGGCACGGGCGAACTGGGGCGCGTTGTCGTTGATGTCCAGCACTTCCACCTCGACGTGGAACAGCTGCAGGTGCTCGGTGGGCAGTGTCAGCACGTCGAATTGAATGGAACAGTTGAGGTTCTTCTCGCAGAGTTTCTCACGGTCGATTTTGGTCCTGATGCTGATTTCTCCGTCCTGTTCACGCACCGTGAGGAAAGACGAGCTCCCTCTTTGCATAGCTCTGAAGCGGAGCGACACCGAGCTGGGAAGTTTAGCCAGAACATCCGCGACGTCTTCCTTCAAACGGGCGATAACCGTGCCAACCTTCTGCTCCTCATAAATCTGATATTTAAGCGTCTTACCGGCGACGTGTTGTGCCGCCAGCGCCAAAACAACCAGAACTTTCCACATTCTTGCCAGAAAGAGTCCTTTCATGTTTCTTGGTTGCATTTTGTGTGGAAGCCAAAAACATCAAAAAAAAAAAAAAACAGATTCCCCAAAATAGCTCCAAAATGCAGAGCAAGGAAATTCCAGTTTTAACTTAGTAAATGCTGTCCACTCTCAATCAGCAGCTGCATTGCTGATGAGGGGAAGAGAAGAAAAAAACACTCGATTGTTAAAGACAAGCTAGTTCAAGTTGCACTAATTTCCATAAAAGCATCCAAATTTGCTTCTATCTGTCCTCCCTCATCATAGAGATATGCTCTGTGTGCGGGGGAACCAGCTGAGCGCCGCTGAAATCTGTGCGCCTTTCTCCCTCTCCTCCCTGCGTCTGGTCTGTGCGCCGTGCGCTCTCTCACGCTGCCTCTCTCCGTTTGAGGTGCCTCCGCACACAGACTTGCCCAAAATAACCCGCCTCAAACCAACTAGTTGTAGATCAGCCACGGCCCCCTTTTCACATCCCGGGAAAGGCAAAGGCTTCTTAAATCAAAAGCTGGCTGGTGGCCACTCAAACTCCACAGAGGAGAGAAGAAGGAGGCGCAAGAGAGGAGGAAAAAGAGAAAGTGGGGGGTAAAAAAAACCCCGCCCTGTGGGGTTCACTTTCCCCAGTTTTCAGAGTAACGACCATACCTCTACAATGGACAAGGGAGAAAATACACTAGAGAAGAAAACGTCCATTCAGAGAGCTTACCCCGACGCTATAAAAACACAGGGAGGTTTACAACTTTCTCGCTTCGGGTCTGTTCTCTCCAGACAGCACGGAGACGGAGAGAAAGACTCTAAATTCTCATTAGACAAGACAAAGATAAAGTCAGCCCAGTCATTAAACCCTCCGCCTTTAAATCCACGGCAGGCACACTTTTCATATGCAACATATAACACGTAACCCTGCCCAGCCACAAGCAGCTGTCACCACTCACTCCTACTATTTGACTGACGCACTGGATGCCTTGGCATCAGCGCATACATGCCATGAGCTTACTGTATTTCTGCTCTTTTAAGTGGCAGCTGACTACCCCCCCCCCCCCCTCTCCGTGCACAGGCACTTTGTTGTAGATGTTTTGAGTGCAATATATATATATATATATATATATATATATATTTTTTTTTTTTTTTTTTTTTTTTTTCTTCACATGCGGCTCATCTGTGGCTGTCTATGGGTGAGACTATAAGCCGGGTAAGCTGTGTGGCGAATCGCGCTGAAAGGGAGCCGGACTCTAATGAATGCCTTTAAAGAGCCGGTCACGCCGAGGTACAGCTCTGTCCCCCATGCACGAATCTGTTCAACATCACTTCAAACTCCCCGCAGGATGGGGCTGCTGATAACGAGCATCCGAAACGCACCATTATTTAGTTCCCCCACCAGAAATAATAATAATAAAAAAAGTCTAATTTGTGTAGCCTAAATGCGCATGCACAGGCGAAGGAAGAGAGAGAGAGAGAGAGAGAGATGGAGAAACAGAAAGAGATACATGAAGAAACAGAGGGGGAGAAAGAGGGAAAGGGAGAGAGAGAGAGAGAGAGATAAGGTTTAACGAATGTGCACAACTGGGACCGTGCATTCTGGAGACCATCTGGCGCGGTTTGTTTGGCACCAGGACCCGGCGATTACAGCCGACCAAACAAGACTCCAGCGGAGCCCTGAACCCCACACAACTGCGAGGAAATGAGTTGTCATGGGGGATTGTAGAGGACCAAGCAGCTTTTCTAGAACCATTCACACATTTTGCGTGCGTGGTGTGTGCTTGTGCGCGCGTGTGTGTGTGTGTGTGTGTGTGCATGCGCGCCTTAAACATAGAGAGAAAGAAAAAGTGCTCAACTAATGGGAACTTGAGTTACTGCAATAACAGGTCACTAAAACACTCATGCATATTCAAACCAAATATAATGGCAGAAGTTGAAGACGGCACAAGATTGTAGGTGACCATCTGGAGCAGAAACCCAGGAACACAACTCCCCTTCAATAGGAGACTAAACTCTTTGGCTGCCCGTGCACTGATGCGGCTAATTTCCCAGTCAACACTTCGAGAATCATTCCCGAAGACCATAATTAACCTTAAGAAACAGATAGATACAGAATCTGCAAAACAGATGAATAATTTACCAGCAGCTGCTACCGGCTGCATGAGGAATGCAGTACTATAAACATCGTCTCAGGACTTGATGATGTTATCCCCTTGAACCGGGTCATGCAGTGTGGGCTGACCCTTTAACGCAAGGCATCTGCACGGCTTCTGAAGGCTTTTCTGCGCGTTTGCCTGAAAACAATAGTTTATTAAATATTCCAAACGTGCGCGGACACCAAGCAGAGGCTCTCCTTTTGAACCCGGAGCCCGTAAATTGGCGGAAAACCTTTATTCCCACTATACCCGGTGTCTATTCATCGCCCGAGCCATGTCTGCAAAATGTTTGCATTCACCCCTGCTTTTTAAACATCTTTCACCATAGTGCGCTTGGTATTTAAACAGGTTTGATACGGGCGCCAGGCATTTCCATAGCTCCAAATGCTCCACAATGCAGTAATGCAATTACTCCCTGCGTCCCAGAGAAGCTAATCACATTTGGAGAACAAAGTCAGCTCCGGAGTTTATGGAAGAAGGGAGCAAAAGAAAGAGACAGAGTTTGGGGGGGGGGGGGGGGGGGGGGGGGGGGGGGGGTGCGCTGGGGGTCTTAAACACTGCGCAGAATAAAACAATTAATGTATAGAGGGGGTGTAATCTAAGTAAAAAGCAGATGGAGGCTTAATACATTTAGGCACGCTGCATAACCAGAGCAGCCGAACAAACATGGGCCCTTTTTCTGAAGCTTGAGAACAGCGATAATTGAGCTAAAAATATTCATCCGCTGCAGCAGGTGCAAAGATGCCACGTCTCTTGGATTTGGTAAGTTTTTTTTGTTTTTGTTTTCTGTTTAACTTCTCCTGCTTCCAAGCTCCCCAAAGATATTTTTTTATTGATCCACGGGCGGCTCTGAAGCCCAGATCAGTGTCTGCACAAACGCATGCTATCAGCACAAACACACACACACACACGCACAGCTACAGTGCCGCGGCTCAGCTCCCTTCACGATTGGCTCCCTGTGTCCGGGCCTTGTTGTCATAAAGTGATAGTGCGAATTAAACGTCTGTCGCTGACATTCATGACCATCTCTGCAATGCTCTCTCTCTCTCTCGCTCTCTCTCTCTGTCTCTCTCTCTCTCCATCTCCCCTCCAGTCCAAAAGGGCGCAGCAGGTGCGCACGGCCGGAGAGATGCGCCTCTGGACCCCGGTTCAGGCTGGAGTCAAGAGGAATGCCTGCATGCGTGTGTGTGTGTGTGCGTGCGTGTGCGTGTGCGCGGGGATGCTGGTGGTATGGTTGTAAAGGCACGCGAGCATCTGTCGCCTCGTCTGCGCGCTCATTGTCACTTATTCAATTAGCGGCGATTTGGTGGATTCCTTTCCAGAGAGGGCGGGGGGGGGAGTACAGAGAGGTTGGGAGTTTGCTTTCATTGCTGTAGGAGGGAGAAGTTGATACCTCCCCCTACACACACACACACACACACACACACAAACACCCTGCCACCCCCCAAAAGAGCAATGATTGTTATTCATCCGAGTCTCCTCTTCCCTCTCCCCCCTTTTTCTTCTTTGCTTTCATTAGTGGTCCATAGAGCTTTATTACTTTATGACTCGTTGGCCACCATTGTGTGTGTGTGTCTGTGCGAGCAGACAAGAGAGTGCACCGCCTTGTTCTTGCTCACAGTGCATGCGGTGATCACACTCTGAGCGCAGCATATTGCGAGCGATGTCAACAGTTGGGCGACAAATTTATGGCCCAGGCAGAACTATGAGGCAAAGAAAGGCTGTGTCTGGTCACCTTTAAAGTGGGCGCATTACTGCACTGCTCTGCCAGCCCCCCCAGCCCGGCAGCCGATGAAAAAGAATAGGCTCTCATTCCTTTTTTTTTTTTTTTTTTTTTTTTTTTTTACAGACTTGACTGACTTATGCAGTAGGAGAGGTGTATAAAATATTCATACCTTTCCTCTGCAGGACCAGTATAACGTGTCATTTTGACTCTGGCATGAGTATACTCTATGGCTGACCAATGAATTTACTGTTCTGCTCTATTCTACTCTTGAAGCCAATAGTGACTGGAAGTTTGTGAACTGTCAGTGCGTTGCTTTGAGTTTTAGCACCTAAATTTCCCCAGTAGAACTGCGTTTTTCTGTGCTGTCAAATCAAACGACAAACTGCAATTCTATTCTATTCTATTCTACTCTAGTGTTTGGGATGGTGACTCTTGTGTTTGTTGGGTGACTTGAAGGAGCAGTCTGGGTGTCTAATCATCCACTTGTCCTCATTCTCTCTCTCTGATTCATACCTAGCTGACTTTCTGTGTACACACACACACACACACACACACACACACTTTATCTGACTGAATGGCACTGACAGCGAGGTGCTTTGCCCCACCAAGACGTGGCACAGAGAAACACAAAGGCTTCACAAGTGATCAGCACTGCAGCACTCAGGACTGCACCACTCTCTCCGTCCCTTTATGTAACCAAGGCTCAGCCTCACATGTAGAAGGAAACATGACTGAATCGCCCCGCCAAGGTCAAAGCATTTCCAACTGTCACGTGTCTTTACAATCACTTCTTCCTCATAATTACTTTTACTCTGACAATATTTCAGTCACAGCCACATCGTTCTGGTTTACTGGGATTTTGGTGCTATTTTGTGAAATGAATATTGGCTGTGGTAACACAATGATGACTGAAATCACTGACATCACTACAACAAAGTCAGATGCCGCAAGAAACAAACATTCTTACTGAATTCCTCATAACACAGGAAATTTTTGTTCACACACGAATGGATTATTGAACTTGGCACAGGCCCCGGGGCCAAAGAGGCCAGGGGGCCCCTGGACCAGAACCTGTGTATGAAATGACTGTTCATATTTCTTGTTGGAAAATCAATCAAATGAATACAAAGAGACACAGAATTACTAAAAAGAGACACAAACAAGAACAAAGAGATGCAGAACAACTGAAAAGAGATACAACAGATGCAAAAGGACAAAATAAAGATGGAAATGACACAACAGAGATGCAAACCAACCGTGTATCAAAGGAAGATGACCACACAAAACCCACCTACCAGCACCTCTAAAGCTCAATAGTTATGTGTAAAACTGACAAGTTGGAGTTTAATGCACATTGTGTTGGCATGAAAATATTGATAAAGTTTATATTTAAGTATGAATAAAGTCTGATTGATTGATACATAACAAAATGTTACTTGTTAAAGGAACAGTATGACATCTTTGTGAATAAAGAGTCCTCTCTACAAGTTTTAATTTTTACACTTTGTTTTTTAAACCCATAAGATATCACTTAATATTAGTTAGTGAGCTTTAGAGGTGCTGGCAGGTGAATTTTGTTTCCTTTGGGCAGAGCCAGGGCAGCTCCTTCCCTGCTTCCAGTCTTTGTGCTATGCTAAGCTAACCGGCCACTGGTTGTAGCTTCATATTTAACCGACTATTATATAATTTGAGAGCCGTATCAATTTTCTCATCTTACGCCCAGCAAGAAAGAGAATAAGTAAATATATTGAGATGTTGAGTTTGTTTGAGATTGTTTAAACTATCACTTGATGCGCGCCGCAGCAGTCTGTGTATCTGACAAATCTGTTACACGAACATATCTACATCCTGTCACACGTGTATTATCGTCCTCTGTTTTCTCTAGTGGATTTTGACTGTGTTGCTTGAAGTGGAAAATTCACAATTCATCTAATGTTGATTCTTTGTCATTAAACTCCAGAACCCATCAAGACACTGGCTTATATCAGCAGACATGGCTGTCAACTGGATGCTTAGAAACATTTGCTTGACTGTTAAATGGCGTCTTTTTAGAGATAAGAGAGCCTTTATAAAATGATATTGCAATTCAGTGAGGCAATATAAATTGCAAATTTATACTAATTAGGAGGGCACTTGAGAGCCCTCAGCTTCATATCCTTTTCTAATGCTTTGCAGGAGTCACCTTGAATTAATGGCGAAAACAGAGTTAGGGCCTATTAGTCTAAAGGAGGAAGTGGTATTGCTTGTGAGACACATCCGCCTCTCCCTCTGTGTGTTTGTGTGTGTGTGTGTGTGTGTGCTGACGCACGCCCGTCAGTGTGTGCCTTCTTGTGTCAATGGCTGTGAGCATGTGTTTCTGTGTGTGACTGACATGTTGTTGATTTGTTGGGGACTGCCTTTCCCCCGATCCGATGTCTGTCTACAGCTGATGACTGACAGCTAATTTGTGGGCCAGAGATTAGTGTTTTAGAAAAGGAACTCTCCCGAAGATGTGCCACATCCAAAAAGAATTGGTCCCCATTTGGTGCCATTTCTTTGATAGTACATGTGTGTCAGGCTGGTAATGAGGACAGGCTCAGCTTTTTCACATGAAGGCAGCCATCATCGCAGAGTCACCCGTTTCGTCTCCACACAGCGACAGCTGCGTTTTGAGCATGTCACTGAACATGTGTTAACAGTATCAGAACGCTTGCATTGGCACTAGTTAAGACTGCAAGCAAATCGCTTTTGATTGACACACAAGACAAAGTTGTGGTTTTCTTCTATCACTGTGGTTTTGATGAAGAACTTGTCATGAGGTCGGGGTCATGTGGGCATGACCACAGCCCAACAATAAGAGAAGTTTTGCTTGAATCTCTCATCGTGTTTGGATTAGGAAATGTTTGCTTGTAAGCGAGAGTGTCATAAAGAAGTAGAACAAATAGCGACATCAGCCGCAGAGCACACAGTCTAACTCAAACCAGAAGTCCCTGGAGCGCACACACACACACACACGGATAAACACAACATAAGTAGCTCCAGAAACTTGCTGGCACACACCAGACTCTGGTGGGTGTGGGTTGATGCAGGAGAAAACCAGGCACAGGGAAAGCGCTGCAGCACTGCCTGGTCTGTGTGACACAAAGCCCCTGTTGTTTCCCCCTGCACACAAATCCTAACAACTTGGATTGATTAGAGGTAAGAAAATGAGCTGTAATAACACAGAGCTACACTGAGGCTGCTCTGTTTCAAGCCCAGACATACATAAAACCTGTCTGTCTGTGTGTGTGTGTGTGTGTGTGTTCTCAGGTAAGTGTGTGTGCTCATATGCACACATGAGAACATTTTCTGGGAGGGGTTAGGCCCTCACCAGAGTCTTACATGTTTAAGTGTCCCCCGGTGACCCACTTCCTGGGGTTGCACCAGATTTACGGCTCTTGAGGTTCTGAGAGCTGGCAGCTGTGGAATGGAGGAGTGGATGTGGGGTCATGATAAAGTGGAGTGGAAAGGGGTTGAAGGAGCGAGGGAAAGAGGCAGGAGAGGGATGATGAAGCGACAGGAGTGTGGAAAGGTGGAGGCAAAAGTTGAAATATGTTGGGACTCGATAAAAAGCCTGGATGGAAAGGAGGGAAAGGGAAGAAAGTAGCTGCCCAAAGGGCGGGTGGAGTTAAAAAGATGTTAGAAGGGAGCGTGGAATTTAAACGTGGGGTGTTGGGGGGGGGGGAAACAAAGAAGGAACTGAGAGCGTCAAGAGAAGAGAACTGAAGGGATGTGTGGGAGGGAGAGGCGTAGGAGTGGAGCAAAGGAAAAAAGAGATGGAGACTTCTCCGGTGTACCCTGCGGCCCCTCAGATGTTAGTGATTAAAACCTCTTTCCACTCCCATTCACACACTCCACTTCTCACCTTTGCTTAATGAAAACACAACTCTGGATTGATTTGTGACAACCTTGAGAGTGATGGGAGGCTTGAAAATGTGTGTGTGTGCTTAGGGCGTGGATTCTGTATGTGTGTGTGTGTGTGTGTATCTGAGTGTGTGTGTGTGTGTGTGTGTGTGTGTGTGTGTGTGTGTGTGTGTGTGTGCATGCATGTGGTGTTGGGAGTATCCATTAGTTTTACACTGGGCTAGCTGCACCTGAGCTCTTGTTGATTTGGCTTGGAGTAAAGGAAAAAAAAAAGAAAAAAAAAGAAACAGACCTTTGCAAGGTTATACAAAGTAGGGAGATAAAGTGGATTTAGACAATCATTTCTTTGCCGCAGCTCTTCGGGATGCAGCGTTTTTACAAACACGAACAAATTGACCACATATTTCACAAGCTGTTGGACTCTATTGAGGAATGCTTAACACGGTGTTTCAAGTTTATGCAGGGGATTTGGGACAGAATCCAAACAGCGAACAGCAAATGTTCAATCAGCTCAGCAGGCAGCGAGTGGCAGTGGGAGAGCGGAGGGGGGAGGGGTGGGGGACGCTTGCAACGGATGGCTGGAAAGCGAGACGAGAAACAGAAAATGGACCAAATATGGGGAAAGTTGACTGAGGGATGATGGATGGATAGATGGATAGAGAATTACATAGACATTACATGAAGTGAATCCAATTTGAGACAGTTTAACTCCTCAGTCTCTTGACAATTAAAGAGAATACAACGTCTTTTAATTTGGTTTTTATTGCCTCGCCCGAGTGTGATTGTATCTGTGCAGGCGTTACTTTAATTTGTGACTGTCAACCACTCACACAGAGACGTTACCAAGAGATAATCCTTTAAAAAAGATGTCATTTACAAACTCTGCAGGATCATACATGCTTATTAACCTGGACAGCAATTATTTTCAATCTGTTTGATCCCATAGTGGTTTTATGAAGTGAGAAAGAAAGAAAGAGGAAGATAATGTCTAAAAATGATTTGTTTGCAAAATGATTAGGGGTGTAACAGAAAACTCAGTGAACTGTTATGTAAGCATTAATTTGTTCACTGACTGAAGAAATGCTAAGGAAAAGTGTAAGATATGTACAATTCATTTGTATTCTGCTATTAAAGATAAAGAGTGAAAAAATGAAACCTTCATCGCTGTTGCTAATCATTAAACAAGTCCTGTCAAGTCTGCATCATTTCTAGACTGCTATTATTGGCTTTTCTTAACTAACAAGCAATTAATACACATCAGAGCTTTTTCTTGAGCCAGATAAACAGCAAAAGGCAACGAGGCTCTCTCGTGGTTTTAGTTTCGACAAACTCCGATACAAGAAGGAGGGAAAAAAAAAAAAAAAGAAACGTGTTGCTGAAGTGCAAACCATCACTCCCAAGGGCCTCATCAAAGGCAGGAGAGGAGAGGAGGGAGAGATCTGCAGGAGTGCAGGCGCAAAACAAACATTCACAATAAGGTTAGGTTACACACAATCACACTTACACAATCACACGTACAAAATAGATCCGGAAAAATTGAAATAAACACAAGCGCATTTTGTTGATAATCATACCCTCGAAATGTTCTCTTTTTTTTTTTTTGAACACTCGCTAAACAAGCATCCATCATAATTAGCCAAATTAATTCCCACATGCACCACATCATCATCAACACCAGCTTTTGTTCACGCTTGATTACTTTTATACATAGCAATAGCTACCCCGCATTTAACATCTTTCTCCCACACATTCCTCCTCAGTGAGCACAGCGAGGCAGCCTCGGAGGGATGATGGCTTTCATCTGTAATAAAAACAAGACAGGACACAGTGTGCGAGTGCATTAATCAATAACCATTATCACAACTTCTCACCTGCTCCTAGCCATGTGCAATGCCTGCTCAGGGTATGGTGATTTATTCTGATGCCACATAATGACTCACGAGACACAAACGACTGAGAAATGGAAAGTGCAGCGCTCACGTTAGTGCCGCAACGTGCACACACACAGTTTGAGGGGCTCCATCTTTTTGGGCACGTGCATACCCACTGTATTGCCTCCATGCCACCTCTCATTGTGTGCACAAATCTGATGATACACATAGAATAACAGTGTCCAGTGTCAAATGAATGTAGCCTACACTGTAAAGACCATTAAATCCCACCTTACAAGGGAAACAGATAATGACTACAACTTATTGCACCTACAGCTTCCACTAGCATAAACTATTAGGCTATATGTAATTGTTATATCAGGGAAAATGTGCATCTGTAGCAGTGCAGCTATATGCAAAATAATCTTATATTTATGTCAGTTATTGTCATAGGTGTCCTAGATTCCATTACCACTCTCTTGGCTTCACATGTGTACCCACAGAAACACAAACAGGAAGATGTCACATTGGATGAAGAGCAGTAATACTCTACAATGTTTTAGACAAAGAAAAGAAAAAAAATCATTTTCAGTGGAAGTTCAGTTGGTATAACGGTGATAATTTGGTGTAATAATTATCAGGAAAAAGAGAGGCAGCAGTGGCAGAGGTGTAATTAAAGGAATGTGTCTGTTTATTTCGGTGCACTACATTTCCTACAAATGCTAGCTTTGCTCTTGCCACATTTGTAATAAAGATTCGGGGAAACAAGACATCCGGCCAGCTGAGCAAGCCTCCTACAGCGATCCTCATAAACAGGATTTTTAAAGAAAAAAGGCTGACTAAAAGTAAACACAGGAAGTACACCCATGGACCCATGGAATAGCCATTATGGCTATTTTTCCACTGCAGTTACACTGTCTTCTAAGCAAACAACCACAGCAAAATTAATTAAACTAATTATCTAACGTGTAAAATGCTATTTTATGTGACAAACTGCAGTTTGTGTGACATATCAGCAATAAGTACTAGCAACAGCCAAAAGGCTACATTTTCCTTGACTCACTGTGATCCCACATTAAAGTGGTAACTGGATAAGCTCATAGATTCTCTACAACAGTTAGCCTATAAACCCATAGAGTCATAATGACCAGATTTATAGGATAGCATGTTGAATTATACTGGAATTTTCCTCTAATAATGAGAATAATCTACATAATATATATTTATTAATTTGGTCCAGAGTGCCACTTTAGCCACTATGGCCCTTTTCAGATCTTGTATTAACTACAGATGTATTAACATGAGTCGTCGGTGATCCGGTCACAAGGGGATGGCTCTGAGTTTGTCAGTTCACATTTAGCATTTGAATGTGTCTCCACATGCATTTTGAGATCTTGGATTTCACTTCCCCGCTCTATATGCAAATAAACACCATCATTTCCATTTGCATCGTGGTTTTTAAGCATTGGGAGGCAACGATCCACTTCCTGTGCTCATAGTCTGCCAGAAACTAAAAGAAGAAGAAGAAATCAAAACAATACAGCCTGGGTCTATTCCTTGACGTGTTTCTGGCAACTCAAATCACCCAGGAGGTGTGTCGCACTCATCATATACTGTATCTCAATGGGCTTTTCAAAGTTTTTAGCCAGCACGGGCAAAGTTAAAACAATTGTCTAATGGTCTTATTTGGTAAACCCGTGAGAAAAGCATTGCAATAATTGATTCTGGAGAATATAAAGGCATGAATACGTTTCTCTAAGTGTTGTTTAGACATGAGGTCTCTGACCCTAGTTATGTTTTTGAGATGCCAAAATGCAGATTTAGTTATAGCTTTGATGTGGTCACTCAAACTAAGATCCCCATTCATGATTACACTAAGATTTCTAACATGGGTTGAGCTTTTCAATGCTCTTGACTCCAGGTAGGCACAAGTTGCAACCTTACTCCTTTGTTCCCAAACAGGACTATCTCACTCTTTTCTTTATTTGATTCAAAGTATTGATTGAAGTATCCAGCCATTTACTTTTTCAAGGTACAGACACAAAAATTAAATGGGACTGAAAACATTTGATGAAAGAACTAAATCAATCTGCTTGTTGTCTGCATAGTTATGATAAGCCACCCTGTGCTCTTGGAAGATCTGGCCAAAGGGGAGCTTACAGTATACAGGTAGGAACAAAAGGGGCTCAAGAATGGATCCTTGTGGGACTCCATATGGCATAGTGGTTTTCACTGACTCGTGCCAATACAGACAAAACAATCCCCACGTTCAAAGTACATCCTGAACCATGTGAGGACTGTCCCTGAGAGTCCAACCCAGTTCTTCTAATTCATGTAGCAATAATTTATGATCAACAGTATCAAAGGCTGCACTAAGATCTAACAAGACATTTTACCTTACCTGTCTTTTAGTACCTTTATGAGGGCAGTTTCAATACTGTGATGTTTATAAAAACCCGATTAGAAGTTGTCATAGTAGTCATTTATGTTCAAGTAGTTACTGATTTGGTTAAAAACTACATTCTCAGTAATCTTGCCTGTGAATGGGAGGTTTGAGATAAGCCTATAATTACAAAGTGTAGGCGTCAGTTGAGTCCCTCAGTTGGGCCCAGGACATGTTCGCATTCGCACTGCTAAAACAATGTGGCCACATGTGGCCAAGACCACCTCTGAATGTGGTCTGAGTGATCCCATCTCAGTGTGTCCAGGGTTCATTCACACCTGTACTTAAAGCTGTCCACTTGTGATCATCAAGATACATGTTCAGGTCTTTTTGTGTATGTCCCTAATGTGTGGCATGGCTTGGGCTGTCCTAGAGTGATATGTTTGCCCAAGGTCTATCTTTTTTTTTTTTTTTTTTTTCTGATGTGTCTATTGCAAACACATCAGAAAGAAAGCATATTGGACATGATGTCATATTGTAAATACGTCTAGCCTGACATTTGAGAGAGGATTTGACAGAGCAACTCATTACCAAGCGGAGTGGAAAGAGCCACATATTGTAGAGTAATGCAAGGAAGGCTATTTGTTTTCCTATTTTCCCAGAGCTCAGTGCTGACAATACAGTTACAGACAGAATAGGCACAATACCTGTGGTATTTCAGAAGTGAACTGTGCCTTAGTTACTGTTTGTCTTGTTGATATTGCATCTGTGAGCTCTGCTGTCTTCCTACAATTTCCCCCCTTCTCTATCTCCATCTCTATCTCTTCCTACGGTTCTGTCACTCCTCCCTCCACTTCTTCTTCCTTTTGTCTCATTTTCACCGTATCATTTTTTTGGTCTCTCCCATCAATTGTCTCTTCCCCCGTTTCTCTTACTCTCTCTCTCTAGCTGCCAATTCTCTTGTCTGCCTCGCTTGCTGGAAAGGTGAGCGCGTGTTTCACCAGTCTGCTGTGTGTCTGGCACTTTCCAATTAGCTTGTATACCTGCTTCTGGCTGTGTAGGAGATAAGATGGAGCTGATACTACCAGGCTACTGTTATCTCTGTTTTCCTCCTGTCACACACAAACAGACATATACCTTCACACACACACACACACACACACACACACACACACACACACACACAAATGCAACCACATGAGCACACGCATGGAAAATGCCAGGTTACCAGCTTCAAGCGCTACAGATGCATGGGGCAGATAGATGTAGAAAGCTAACACGGGGTGGACAAGTGTTATAATGAATGCATCAGGGACTGTCACACGTTGTCAACTTGGCGTGCCTGTAGTTAGCGTCGCTTTGAGTGCTTCTTGGCTGCCGTTTTGCAGTTTTGTGTGTGTGTTTGCATCCACAAATAGCTTCTTCCCCCCCCCCCCTTCCCCACTCTCTTTTGTGTGTGCACGAGAAAGCGCGCAGGATCACGTTTGAGAGTGTGTGTGTGTATGTTTGGATGTTTGCTGGTGGCAGAGTGGTGGGCCATGTGATGACCTCCGCGACCTGCCCAGACTGTTGAATAATAAAAGGCTATTCAGACAGTCACTGGGTGACAGCATGAAAGGAGCAGCCACAGAGGGGGACGCAGCGAGGGGAGGGGAGGGGGCTGAGGGAAGTTAGGGCAGACTGGCTGTCTTTGTGGGAGGTAAGGGACTCTCATTATTTCTCCCAGGCTCCTCTCTCACTCTCCAGCTCCTCTCTCTAAGTTTCCTTTGCTGTTCTTGTTTTGCGTTTCCTTCCTGTAAGTCCATCTCCCTCTCCCTCTCTCTGACTCTCCAGACTCGTCTTTCACTTTGAATCGATCCGTTTGTTGTCAGCTCAAGCTTCGTTTTCTCCACGGTCCCTATTTATTTCATGCACCTACTTCTCTCTTACTCCCTTTTCTTTTTGTATCACATATCACATCCCTCTCTCCCTCCCTTCCCCGCGTCTTTCCATCTAATCTACTTACTCCTAACAACCTCTCATGTCTTATTTCTTTATGCCCTGCCACTTTCTCCTCCGCCATCCTTCTTTTTCGCTCGTCTCAATTATGTGTATCTCTCGCTCCCTCCTCCCTCCGTCTCAGCTCCTCCCTCTCTGTCTCATTAGTGATGCTGTCTACTAAGGAGGTGATTAGCCTGCTTCGGCTCTAATTAAAACATATATATATATATATATATATATGTGGTGTACACCTTTATCTTTACACTGTGTGTGGGTGTGTGTGTGTGTGTGTGTCACAGTCACAGTCACAGAGGCAGAATCCTAAACAGTCAGCAGCTCTATTTCGATATGAAGTGCTAACAATTATCTGGAGCTTTTGATAGATGTCACACATATGTGGAAACGAAAATGGATTTCTCTGAGTGATGAGCGTTTAAATTAAGTCAAAGGGTGGGAAAAAAGGGAATGAGCAAAAACAGACAGAGTGAGAAATGAGGGATATGTGAACAGGAAGTGTGTCTTCGTCAACCAAACAAGTCTTTTTGTCACAATATATAATTTTTATTCTTTAACACCTTTTAATTTAGGTGAGGTTTATAGGTGTTATTAATCACAGACTGTAAAAATGAAAATAAAATATTTGGAGTTAAACAGTATCATGTGTGGGAAATGTATAAGAAATGGGAATAAAAATCCCTGCAGCGGGTATCTAAGGGGATGGAGCTGATTTGAAGTCTGCCATTCCTCTTGAATAATCCGATTTCTTTCTTCTTTTTTTCCTCTAGTGTTGTTGGTGCTGGAAAAAAAAACTATTTTTCACACTTTTCTGTCTCTACACTGTTTCAAATCTTTGCTTGCGTCACCACCAGCTAATCAAATGAGCCACCATGAAAACACATTATATATAAACACTATATCCTCCACTTCTTGTACAGAAGCTTTTTTTTATTTCTGTAGTTCCTCATATGCCAGTAGCTCTGTGACATGTGTGTGTGTGTGTGTGTGTGTGTGTGTGTGGGTGTGCGTGGGTGTGTGTGTGTGTGAGTCCATGCTTGTTTGGTGGAGTGTGTACATCTGGAGACCAACTGCTGAGGGTAAGACCGTGAGCATGAGCTAATTGTTGAAAGGGTCGGTTTATTTAAACTGGCGTGTTGTCATCAAAGTTGCCACATTACTATGATCTGAGCGCTACATCTGCTTCTAACTGTTCAGCCAGTGGATAATTATCCCACCACTCTCATCTGTTTGCATGAGGAGACACATCAGGATCTCCTCTTTAGCTGCTGTGTGGACCCGCAGCCCGCAGATATAGCAAAATCTATGCTGTAATGGGTTTTAAATGGCTAAGATCACAAAATAATAATAAAAAAAACCTTGCACCTCTCATTACACGTTATTTCTCTACAATCAATAAAGGTAGTGTAATTAAAAATGATAATTTTCAGTTTGAAAGGACACTGTTAATTTCAGTTGGTAACACTGCTGACCTTGTGAAACAACCTGGATGCGCTCATTGTCGCTTCAAAGTGACCACACAAAGCATCCTCTCTCTGCACTTTTCAGAGCATTTTCATAGACCAAAGCTGTCAAACCCCACTTGACCTTCCTCCCTCATTGTGTACAGCAACATTCCTTATTCTCTTTCAGTGTAACATCACCCATTGTCTGTGTTTCGATTTGCTTGAGCTGTTGAGGCTTGTTTCTAGTGGATCCCTATCTTTGTGGTACCGGGGTATCAAAGGCAACGCTGCACTATGTCAGCGTTTAGACCTTTTCTCACCTCTGAGCAGAAACGCCAAAGGGCCAGAGAGAGAGAGAGGCGAGGGGCTCACGATCTGACGTCTGATCATATCAGGCCTGACTGAAATAGGGCAGGAGGCTCATCCCGCTGTGGACACACAGACATGTGAGGACACACACACACACACATACGCACTTTATTTGCCTGTAGGTGAGGTACACGCACGTTGGCTCGGCTTATCTGAGGAACACAGAACACAAAAACGGACCCTTTCTCTCAAGAGAACTGAGAACAGGTAAATGACTTAGAGCAGTGGTTCCCAAATGTCTTTAAACCAAGGCCCCCTTTGTGGCTCGCCACAGTGCAGCACCTCAATATGCTACTGTGCAGTTTTGCACTGAAATACTGAGCTAAATCCACACAATAAGAAATAAATATTCTGGTTGGTTGAAGGCATTTCTTTTTGTCTGTTCTAAAGTAAAATGAGCAGTTTGGGTATCAAAGATACAGAAAGCATAGTATAATGCATTTATACAGTTTTTCATTTGGTTTAATTTGACTGTGTTTTTGGATTTCTGGATTTCATATGTAGGACAGCAAACTCCACCTCTCCATTAAAGGCCGACTTTAACTTTATCTCTTTTTGCCTCCTCAGCCTGCACTGAGGGTTGAGTGACAAAGTATTGTGTTGTGTTACCTCTGACTGTCTGGAAAACATGCGCACAGAGATAGTGTTTTGCATTACCATGACAACCACCTACCATAAACTTTTGCCATCAATCTTAGCTGTGGCACAACTGCATGTTTAGAGGGGACCTCTGCAGACTTTACATACCAAAGCCTGTTTGTTTAGGTGTTGGGGAGCACCACTGCACATTTGCAAGAAGTTGCCTGAAGCGTTTTGTGGCTCCGGAGGGAGCTGTATAACGTCTGAAGCCCGCCTCAAGTGATGTCACTTGAGTTAGCACAATACATCCAAATCTCCAACTGTTGGCAGCTAAGTTGCATTGTGGGTAATGTAGGCATCAGATTTTGACACGGAACAAGAATTTGTGCAATAAAAAAATCTCCATCACGTTGAATATTTAAAAGACATTTTGAGTCAAATGATGTCATCCAAGTGCAGCGTTAAATCAATGGAGCACTTGATATAGTTTTTAATACAACGACTTAAGTTTCAAGATTCAGCTTTACTCTCATTATACAATGCAGGATTGCACAATGAAATGACGTTGTAGCGCCTTTCACAATGTGAAAATATAATTAATTTAAATGTTGCCTTGTTGTTATGCAATGACACACTATTAATAATGTACAGTAAAAAAAAACTGAAATCTTGCAGTACCCTGGGCCCATCCTCAAAACTCGCAATGTTGCTGCGGCATGAACTTTGGGAGCCACTGGTTTAAAGGATAATTCTTGTGTCTTACAACTTTGGTTTTAGTTTTGAGGTCTGATCATTTCTAACACTTTAAATTTTCACCAAAGTAATGGCTGATATCTGGGAACATGAAGACTTTGCCAAAACAAAGTCTGACTGAAAGTGAACTAAGAGCTGTTTTGGGTCCCTTTAAAGTTTGCCATTATTTTCTCCTCCAAATGTGCTTAGCACCAGCCTGTTTGACTGCCCCATCAGAATTTTTGAATACAATGCTACTATTTCCCATAGAAATAAGCCAGAGCCAGACCTACAAACTCTCTCTGCTTTAAAGACAGATGGTGACTTGCATTTAAAGACACAGTTGGACCAAATTGTAAGAGTGAGAACTGAGGAAGATGATGTCCATGGCGACACTCTGGTGCTGAAAGTTGCAGCGATGATGATGGCACAGTGACGATTATGGTATTGTTGTCATAACAACAAATCCACTCCGGCGATGGAGACAGATCTGCATTGCTCAACACTCCATCAAGTGTGCCCCCATTGTGCTTCAATCAGGGCCTCCTCTCATTACTCTTCATTGAGCCAATGAGTTTGACGGCGGAAGAAAAGGTGGAAAGTCCCCTCCCTCTCCTTGGTGTGCCCAAAAAAAACAGAAATCAATTTCATCTATTGGACCCTGCCCCATGGCTGGCTGCTTAGTCTTCTTTTGATGCAGAGCACACACACACACACACATTCAAACCTCTCTGACACCTCTTTAGCTCTCTTTTGTTAGCCCTTCATTGCGCATGCCATATGGCAAGTGAGAAGGATCCAGTGTGTGTGCGTGCTCACGCGAATGTGTGTGCGTGCGAGTTGACTGTGGGGTCAGAGGGGGGGTTATAGGAGGCTGACCCGCTGACAAAGACTCCCCACTCCATCAGTGATCTCTATGAATACATGAGGACAAGCCGGGCTGAATGGGAGAGCAGAAGCTGTGGAGAAGTCGGTGGCAGAAAGAGGAGGGGTGCTGGTGTTTGGATGATGGGGGCATTAGCAAGATGGATGTTAGGGGGGATTAAGAGAGAGAGAGAAAATTAAAGAGACAGGGGGTAGATGGAGAAAAGGGGGGGACAGAACTGTGATTAAAATGAGAGCTGAAGAGAAAGCACATGTGAGAAATAAGCAAAAATGGTGTGCTTAAAAAGGCTTAGGGCTGTGTGCTCTGCACATGTGTCTGTGTGTGTGTGTGTTAGTGTGTGTGTCTGTGTTTGTGGCTCTGAGTTACCCGCTGTGTGCTGTGTGTTTGCGGGGGATAAGAGGTGATCCCTGTGGCACGGGGATCTACAATAGGCCAGCAGGTCTCTCTCTGTGTGATGACAAGGCTCTCAGGGTCCTGTGCGAGCATTCGTGTGTGCGTATATGTACGAGTGTGTGTATCCCAGCAGGCTGCTCTCTATAGGAGCACCAGTCTATGGGAGTAGAGAGATTCTCATTAACAACATCTGACAGCCAAAGCAGGGAGCATGCAGTGAGGTAGCAGGTCAGGAAGTGTTATGAACTATTCTCTTATTGCTTCTGAAGTTTTCACGTGTGTATGTGTGTGTGTGTGTGTGTGCGTGTGTGTGCTAAAATTTGTTAAAAGAACATTTTACATCTTTGCCGACCGCATGAAATTGCACTGTACTCTTAATGATAGCAACATTCCACACAGTCCCGATCCAACAATTTCCGTCGCTCTATTCCCATGCAGATAAGTGCCGATAAGCAAGTGTCTACAAAAGCTCTGCTCATAAAGTGCCTCTTATTTAAATGAGAGCAAAGAACTAAAACTCCTTTCCCTGATAAGTGCCTCTGACTTCAATAATAGCACGTACACATGTAAGTGCCTCTGACTTTAATGACAACAAGCGGCTAAAGGAGTGAGAGACAGCAAGGAGTACAAAGGAAGGAAAAATAGGCCAAGCCAAGACGATGGAGACGTTAGGGATTGCTGCTAGTTCTGCTCCCACTAACCCAGTGCAGCCGTCACCACGGTTGCTCCATACTGGTCACACTATTACACAGCGTTGCATAAGATAGATAAGGCTACGAGGAGGCATATTCACCACACCAAGAGAACTATCTGCTGATTACGTGTGTGTGTGTGTGTGTGTGTGTGTGTGTGTATCTGAATTGGCAGTGGCTGGGGGAGTGTGGATGAAAATGGTACAAGATGAGCTGAGAGATGAGAGCAGGGAGAATGGGAGCGAGGTGTGATTGTGCTCTGTCATCTAAGTGTGTAGGTGTGTGTGTGTGTGTGTGTGTGTCATGGCTTGCTGCCCTGGCCATTTAGAATGAACGGTTTAGATTCTGGCGTCATAACAGAGCACTATGGGAAACAAAGACTCCTTTCACATTCACAGCCTTTGCTCCTCTCTGCTTCCTCTTTCTCACTCTGCTCAGTTTCCTTTCCCTGTCTCACTTTAAGCCCCTGTTATTTTTCTACAACACTAATAGATTAGCTAATTCCTTGCCTAAACCCCCCCCCCCCCCAAACTTAAAGTAGCTTTTCTTACTTTCTCTCCTTTTTGTCTGCTCAGCAGCTCTGACTATCATTTCCCTTCCTCTGCCCTGCATTACCTTTCCCTATCTTTGCTTGACTATCATCTATTTTCTGTCCTATTGCCTTCTAATTCTTATCTTCTGTGCCTTTTCTCTGCCACCAAATCACTCTCAATCCCAGCTATCTGCCCTCACAAACCACCACCAACCCCAAACCCCAACCCGCTCCCTCCTTCACATCTGTTTCCGTGGCCCTGGTCCACGAGGTTGAATGCCAGCACCCTCCTCCCCATTATTAGCAGAACACAACTCTGCGAATGCCCACCTCCCCGACTTCTGTTGCCTTTTGTCCTGCAAACTGGCCTGAGCCATTGCCTCTTCTGCAGTGGACAAAACCCGACACTGCTAAATAGACAGCGGGACAGTTGGTCGGTTTATTGTCTGTCTCTGTGTGTGTGTTTGTGTTGTTGATGTGGCTGTTTGGTACTTGTGCGTGAGCATATGTATGCGTGTGTGTGTGTGCAGTTGGTGTATGAAAGAGTGGTCATTTGTTTACGCAGTCAGGGTCCAGCGCAGCCTTCTGCTGTCTCACAAGGAAGAAAAACCTGCTCCAATATTCATTTTTACATACTACAAACATAGTAAGGTCACATTCTGTGACTGTCTTAGTCTAATAAAAGTATACTGAGCAGAGACAGGGTTTGTCTGAATGTGTTTGATCCTGTGGTGGGTAAAGGAGCTTATTATGGGTAAAAGAGTCAAAATTAGGTCAAGACTTGTTTGATCTTTGTAAATGTAAGGGATAAAGTTGATTGCCTACACCTTCCTGTATAGTTTGTGTTCTCTGAAAACATCTCACCACATACACACACACACACACACACACGCACACTACTACCTTAACCTAACTCCTATTAGGGCAGAAGCCATTTTATATTGTGCTCTCTGCAACTGCACTGGAGGTACACCAATTTTGTCCCCAGTTATACAAGATATTCCCAATTAACTGGTGTGAAGTGTAAAATTTGTTCCAAAATGTGGCCTCTCCAGTATGACAGAAACCAAACACACACACACACAGTATTCTTATTGTTAATTGTTTGGGTATAGGAAGAAGCGCCATAAAAAGCTGGTGCATATAAGCCTTATAATTACAGGAGCTATTTGTAAGTTTTGCTATTGCTACATAGCAAGCGTTAGCATTAACAGCTGTTTACTTACCAATCGAGAAGAAACATTGCAAGTTCAGCATCATACTTCATTCCTTTACTTGCCAAGAACTGACACCAATGTCAACTCTTGTCTCATTTCAGGACATGAAGATGTTGATGTCATGTTAATATAAAGTTAACAACTTAAACTCACTCACCTTGGACAGATCTGGATGTCTGTGTGTTTGCTTCTGTGGCACTGGTTGCATACTGGCTTCTGGTTGTCTCTAACTTGTCCCTGATGAGTCATGGTGGCTTTTTGTCCTTTTTTTCCACAAGTCACAGCAGACCTGTTGCTGCACCTGCACTTTCTGCTGCCGTTCCAGGTTGTTGCTGTGTCACCTTCTTCTTCTCTTTGAGTTTGCTGTCACACAAGGACACTTGTAGTGTTGTGTTACTGCTCTCGCAGTCCTGGAAGGATCATCTCCAGTACCTACAACATCTATTACACAACTCAAGAAAAACAAGTACTGTCACATTTTTAGAATTTTGGCATCAACTTGGTACCGAAGTATTGGTTCTCGTGACATCCATCACCACATGCTCCCGGTAAGAAACCACATTCAGTGGCAGAGAAAACAATAAGCACTGATCAAAACCACTGTGGGCATCCTGTGTCATTTAAGTTACATTGATGTAAACTCACAAGCCACGTACAGGTCATGTTCTATATGGTTCTGGTTTTTACAAAACAATATAATTCACATGTTCAGATCTATAATGTAGCCTTTGAGACAGAGACCCATCACAAATTAATAACTGAGCATTGTGGGGGCTGTACCAAGATCATATAATATCAACACAACCATCTGCACACTATCACAGGTACAGCATGTAACTACACTATGTGATTAAAAGGCAAACTGCTCAGCTGAAGTAATAAATATGTCAACAATAGTGGCTTCATTGAAAAGAGAAAAAGAAAAGACGATCACACCAACATGTCGATTGGTCCAAATACAAACCTCCATGTTTTTCATTGAACTTACAACAAATCTGTAAAACAATGGGGTCACATAGCTTAAAATAGTTGGAAATAGGCTTATTTTGCTTCAATTTGCTGGAGCTAAAAAGCATTATTTTGTTACCATGAGGCTGCCAGACAAATTAAACATAAGTACAGAACAGACAATTAAAATAACTTATCACAGAAGCAACGAAATATTGTTATGTTCAAATACACACCCAAATCATTAGCACATCTAAATGAGTGGCAAAGGTTATTTAAGTTTATGAAGCACAAAATTATGTCAGCAAACAACTGTAAACTATGTTATAAGTGTTCATAAGTTCAGACGTCCCCCCCTCTTCACACTGACAGAGCTGTGACAGCCATGTCACATCTGGGCTTGTAAAACACATGTGTTTGATGTGCATACAAAGTGAAATGTAAAAACACGCCTCTCATGTTTCTACATTTCTTAGTGCAGCGATCAGGTGGTTACCAGGCAACCAGTTGCGACTCCCCCAAGACATAATCATCTGTGGTTGAAGGCATATTAAAAGGAAGATACCACTTGTTAATTAGTAAGCTGTTAGGTGTAGTTTTTAAAAAAGTTTGGAGTGGGACAGGCTAGCTGTTTCTTCCA
Organism: Trachinotus anak; assembly: GCF_046630095.1. Taxonomy (NCBI): domain Eukaryota; kingdom Metazoa; phylum Chordata; class Actinopteri; order Carangiformes; family Carangidae; genus Trachinotus; species Trachinotus anak. The sequence goes on along the minus strand of NW_027273870.1, from coordinate 7,577,281 downwards.
GCTTCCAGTATTTATGCTAAGCTAATTACCTCCTTGCTCTAGCGCCATACTTAGCATACAGACACACAAATGGTATCAACCAATCTTCTCACCTAACTCTCAGCAAGAAAATGAATTGCCATTCATTTAAAGGAGCTATCTCTACATTTTGGTATTGCTACAAAGCCAGTGTTAGCATTAACAGCTATTTACTTACCAGTCTAGAGGAAACGTTGTGAGTTCAGCATCAAACTTCATTCTTCTACTTGCCAAGAGCTGTTTCCAGCAGTGGAAAGCAACACCAATGTTAACTCCCGTCTCTATCCTTGTACTGAAGTTAGCACGCTAACCATCCAACCCCTGGCATGTCTCGTCACTTTCTGATAGGGACTCACTGTAGCCTCCAATCTGCCCTGAAGATATTGCGCTGCTCAGAGGTTGTATTTTAACTTCTTGTCTTGTTAATGCAACAATGGCTGAAATTCTTTTCAAGCGACATTCACCACCAGACAAGAAACCACGTTCGGTGGCAGAGAAAACTTACAAATAGCCACTTTAATGCTAATTATACTATGAAATGAGTCTTATCTCAACAGGCATGCAGTCAATCCAGGGATCATCCATTTACAGTATTATTTTTCCCTGTACTAGTTCCTGTGGTTCCTATTTTTGGCCCCCGAAAGCTCAACACACTGCAACTTAAGAAACATACAAATAGACAAAACACAAGCAAATTCGGAAAACATCCTCATCAATTTGACAACATATGTGCTCCAAAATACTCACAACACAACCAAATACACAATTCTGCCGCAAGTACTCACAACACAACGGACGTGTTCCCAGTGGACACAAAAAAAGCGGTAAGGAAGCGCCCCTCTACTGTACCTAACCTGGTAGAGCGAGTACCATGAAGGTGTCGTCCTAACCGCAGTGGCCTGGGTTTGAGCCCAACCTTTGGCTTTTTACTGCATGTCATCTCCTCTCTCTCTCTCCCTGACTTACATGTTTCGCTCACTGTCACTATTGTAATAAATAACTTTTTGGATGTATTATATATGTATGTATTATAATATATCATGGGCACTTGTTGTTTAATGCTTTTAAATTCAAAAGTCACAAGGCATTGAACAACGAGTGCTTCCAAGCCAGGTAGCCAGGTTCATCACTTTTTAGTGTCCCCTGGAAACACTGTCCTGTTGTCGTAAGTATTTGCACCGTAGTGATGGCACCTGATGACCTGAAATGTCAAAACATACTTTTTGTAGAGAAACATGATTTCAGTTAGTCAGTAAGGATATTCAGTATAGCAGAAATAATTGTTTATTTCATGTTTTTTACTTTACTTGGTGGGTAAGCATAAAAACCACAAAGGATGTAATTAAGGAAAGAGTAGCCAATAGAATTGTTAGGTAAACAAGGCAACAGCAACAGGGAAGCAACCGGGCAAACTAACAAGACATTTTTAATGCGGCTAAGACAGTCTGACAGAGCGTGTGAAGTAAATGCTACATTTCCAATAAACAAGGTGCTTGATGAGCCAGTGAGCTGCAGTTGGCAGGAACCACAGTGGTGCTGCAGTAAGCAGATGAAGAACAGGTGCGCAGGGGTGACAGCCATAGTGAAGGCATCTAGTGGGCAGGTGAGGCATGACCAGACATGAAAAATAAACACATTATACAACAGACAGTGGGATTAAAGCTCTATATTACCTGGTTAAAGTACAACAGAAGAATCCACACCAGACACAAAACACTGTAATTCTTTTCCCTCAAAAGTGTTTCTCTCTGTACTTCCTCCTCTTATTCCAGGTCAAGAATTTGTTGGCTGCAGGGAAAATTATTAATGAGACCATTCTGGGTGCACATACAAAAGGCTCATCCAGCTACTCAGCATAGAGAGCCATTACAATCGAGATAATCCTCGGGATTTGGTCAGTAAGTGAGTGAAACAGACTCTATGTTTACTCGAGGCAAATGCCACACTAAACACAGACATGGCTGGTGAATTCCTAAATCCCACGAGGTCCCCGCTTAGTTCTAGCCAGTGCTAACTGGGCATAAGGAGGAAAAACAGAGGTGGAGGAGGGAGGAGAGGTGCAGATGTTGCCATGACAGTTTATTTCAGTGCAAACAACGACACATGTAGAACAAAGTCAGGTCTGCTGTGGGGTGAATGAATTTAAAGCAACGACGTGTGTACAAATGACCCATGGAGGAGTATAACTGTCACCAGAAAATAAACATAACAACAAGCTAATGAAGATTAATATCACTTAAACACCTGCATTAAGCCAAGTGTGTAAAACATTTTCAACAACAGCCACATTTGTTATTTTGCACAGGCACATTTCAAATAATTACATTTACAGGAATGAAATGAATGCAGCTGTAGAGAGAGAGAGAGAGAGAGAGAGAGAGAGAGAGAGAGAGAGAGAGAGCTTTAACAGAAGCACATAAAGAATGCTCAGTAGAGTAAACATTGAAAACTACTTCAACCAAACTCAAAATTACCCTTTTGTGTCCTTTCTTGGTGCAGTGTGCAGGGGATGGCAATGACCCTGCCGCAATTTCCTCAGAAAGAGCCAATTTGATATGATCATGTTCTGATGGTGGAAGCATACTTCTACTTTACATGCATACAAAAAAAAAACAACCCAGCATTCAAACCCCCCCCCCCCCCATGGGATGTCTTTTTTTTTTTTTTCCTGGCTCTGTGTCCTTTTGCTGCTTGTCATGTGTCATGCTTTACTTTTCTCTCCTGATTTTCTGACAAAACCTGTTGTTTTCAGAGAGTTAACAGAGAAAGATGACGTGATGATCCCTCTACGGGAGCAGCGTGGTAACAAAGACAGAGAGCCGGCCTGAACCCTGTGATGGAGAAACAGACCCGTCTCGCTGAGTGTGATGAATATACCCATGCACACACACACACACACACACACACACACACACACACATACACACACACTCACACATCTACTGTAAAGAAAAGCATTGGCCAGATATTCTTTGATTCTTTTTTTCCCCTCTCATGCCCATTTCTCCTCTCTCTATTTGCCCTTCAACTTTATTCAACTCATTTTTCCTCTTTCTATTTCCCTTTCCTCTTTCTGTTCCATTTTATATTGTTCATTAAAATTCCACTCTACTCTCCAGCACCCCCCTCCACCCACCTCAACACACACACACACAAACACACACACACACACACACACACACACACACACACTTCTATCCCCTCCATTTTCTGAAAGCAGGAATGATACACAGGGTTTAAGCTAAATTCCTTGTCTGTCTCACTAATTGCTTGCTAAATGCATGATGGAGAAAATCATTTTCAGCCAGCATCACAGTGAAAGAGCCTTTCAGCATTGTTCTGGTTGTCAAGGCAACGCAATTAAAAAAACCCACCAAGAACAAATGTGCACTCAGGATAGGGAGGTTTTTTTTGTTTTTTTTTCGTAACGCAGGCATCTCTGCCTCTCCCTCGCTCTTGCCTTGATTTACTTTCTCCTCCCTTTGAGTTTCTGATTTGGTTCTTGTTTTCTCAATTTTAACCATTTTGTTCTAAAAAAAAAAAAAAAAAAGAAAATTTGAGAGCGGTGACACATGTTCCGCTGTGGAAAAGGATTTCTTGGAACGAAATGACAAAGCTGACCAAATTTCCTGAGAAACTGTGTAACTTAAGTCTGACTCTGACAAAACAATAACACTCATCATTTAGAGAGCGTTTGTCTTGTTTCCTTCTCTTTCATGCCAAAACCAATGCCTCTTTCTCTTTCAGTGCTAAACCTCCCTCCTTCTCTTTTGCTATTTTGGTAGTGTAAAGTATACCAAGCATGTACAGTGTGTGGAACCCCCCCCCCCCCCCCCCCCCCCCCCACATCCCCACTCTCTCTTTCTCTCTATTTTTCTTCACTCTCTCTCTTTTTTTAATTAGTTCCTGGTGTGTTGAAGACCATGATAGTAATTTACGAGTTCAGCCTAAGGTCGTACTAAGGCTCCTGGGACTGAAGAAGAGAAGAGAAGAGAAGAGAAGAGAAGAGAAGAGAAGAGAAGAGAAGTGTGAGAGGAAAAAGTTTGCAGTCATCAGCAGAGCCAAGCTAAACGTGATCATTTACCTCCCCCTCCTTCTCTCTCTCTCTCTCTCTCTCTCTCTCTCTCTCTTTCATACTGAACCCTCATCAGGATGATGTATGTGCGGGCGTGGAGCCCATTTCTCCAACCACCTGTGTATTGCTTGCTTGTCTGGCAGTGTAAGATGTCAGCCAGAGCAATGATGATATCATTATTCAAAACATTACACAGATTTGTGCAGCAGAGGCATGTCATGCATTGTGGGGGAAAAAAAAAAAAACTAAACAAGAAATCCATGTTTGTAGTGATTCTGTCACTGGGGCCAGATGTTGTTCTTGCTCTATTTTCCTTTCCTCTGCAGAGAAAACACAATTTGAGAAACTACATGCAAGTGCCAAAACATGGCTTTGGCTTGTTTTGTGACAGTATGTCACAAAACAAGCTAGACTGTTAGACTGTCAGAATCAGGTCAGTTCGCCATTGTAATTCAACTCAAAGACTTTTCACTGATGGGAAATAGAAATAGTTTGATACAATAGTATGTGAAAATTACTCACTACTGCACTCCTATAAAATAAAAATGATAATAAAAAAGACCTGCAAAATGAATTTGAGCTGAATGTATTCATCCAGTGTAGTAGTAGTAGTGTGCAGTAGATTCTGTCTTTTTCTGTGAATATCTGACTTTGAACTTATGGCTTCTACAATTCTGCATTTAAAAGGTTTTGTGCTGGATGTAGTTTAAAGGTGACTCCACAAATTGAACAGATCAAGATTAATGTAAGTGTATGAGAAACACCCCTCCGCCTGTGATGACAGTTGTTTATTGTCTTGAAATAACCCTGATGATCAGGCTCATCTTGACATCAAACTGCAGAGTTTTAAACGGGAAGCCTGAATCGCTGACGAGGGATGGATGTAGAGTTTGAAAGACGTGGGCTTTTGCGAGGCAGAGAAGGTCTGACAAAGAGCTGTATTTTTAGAAGTTTAGGATTTGGAGTTTGTGGACCTTCACTCATACATAAAGGGACTAAAGGTGAGGATGTTTTTGCCATGTGCTTAATCGATTCAGACTATTTTTTTTCTCTGCAGTGAGTGACATTTAAAAAAATCTCATTTTCATATTGCACTTCTATAAAGCTGCCTGACTTCCAGGAGACACATTTTGAACAATGGTCAAATCCACAGCATCAGATGCAAAGATATCTTAACTTTTAGTCTTTTAATCTGGGTGAAACCCCAAGAAAACGGTGGCTCCTGCATTTCCCATAATGCTCGATAACATCTTTCATTAGACCCTCCCTGGCCATGTTTTTCAAAATGCACACCTGTAACTCAGCCTTTGTGTTATGAATTTGTACTCTGCAAGACAAATTTGAGATAACCCAGATGACATCACTGTGATATCACCAGAGTTTTTTTTTTTTTTTTTGTTTTCTCCTCCTGATCTTCAGAAGACATCATACTCGTTATTGTTTCACAGAATTAATAATTACCGTAATTACCATAACTGATCTTCACATGAGAAATCAGAGCTGGTCACATGTTTGACCCATTTCTGTTGAATTGTGACAATTGAATGGACGGCAGATGTTTTACAGAGGAATCAAAGAGAATTACATATAACGATAAATGTACAGAGTAGCTTTAATGGTCACTGCAGTATCACACAGTCACTATCATCATTATAATATGACTTGGGAGGGGGGTGTGATATTTAGTCAAAGGGAGGAGAAGAAAAATTCCCATTTAGCCCGAGTGTTGTGACGCATCATTACTGTAAGATCAGTATCAGGTCTAATCACGGCACTGAATCATTCCTGTTGGCTGGAAAACATCTCTGATCTCCTGACCTCTGTGCTGACTCTCTGGGTATATGCGTGCGTGTGTGTGTGTGTGAGTGCATGTGTATTGTGTGAAATGAGAGCGCCTGTGTGTGTGTGTGTGTGTGTGTGTGTGTGTGTGTGTGTGTGTGTGTGTGTGTGTGTGTGTGTGTCCTCCATTCCCAGACTGCAGTGGTGTGATGGATGGAGTGAGGTATCTCTCCAGCTGGTGATCGTAATGAAGCTTTACCCCCAGTGTGTGTGTGTGTATGTGTGTGTGCATGAGGAGCAGGCTGACAGGACTAGATTATCCTTTACAAAGTTGTCCTCCACTACATACACACACACACACACACACACACACACTGACCACCGCCTTGGAGATGATGAATGTGGGACTCAGAGTAGCTCTCAGCTCCAGGGATCCAACTTGGAGACACAGAGACCCAGTTTCCCCTTTTTTAACTGGGAAAAGTGGAAGCTGGGGCCACAATGGAGCAGTAAGCAGAGACAAAGATGGGTGATGTGCGCAGATGGTGGCCATGCCCCGGGGATTAGGCCGGTTGATGTTGTTGGGAGTTTCTTTGTGAGTCGACTGGAAGTGTCCTGACCTACCACTGTGGATCCTGTGAACTGTTGCCACCTCTGATGACAGCCGTTTCATCTTTCTCATGATAACCTTACACACAATCCGTGTCACCTCATGTCTGGAGAGCTACTTATTTAATTCCCATCACATGCACAGACAGAAAACCTGAATACATGAGTGGAGAACATAAGGATGCTTTCAATTTGCACATGAAAAAAATGTAGAATTCCTGGATATTCTGTTTATGTTTTCATTACATTTTTGATGGGAAACAGATCTCAAGACATTAATGAGTGTTCAGACCAAATATGAAGCAAATTTTTGCCTCTTGACAGCTGGACAGTGTGTGTGCTCCGTGTTTATTTGCCTGCAAAATCCCAGTAAAGTACATAAGCATTATCAGCAGAATATTAAAAGTAAAAGCACTTGTTTTGCAGAAAACTGACCCCTGTGAGTGATATAATGAATTGAATTATGAATACTGATGTGTGAATGCATAAGCAGAATTTTAATGTTGTGGCTAGTGAAGATGGAGCTTCAATGCAGTTAGGTCATTTAGTCCAGTGGTTTCCCAATCATGGGTTGACCCCTCCAGCAGTATGAGAGGGCACAGCTGGATCAATACTGTGTACATCCTGAGGACTTCCCAGCTGACTCCTCCGTGTCCTTCTCTCCTCCTCTTCTGGGCAGACGTTGCACAACTTCCTGCGGCGGTGTTGTAATTCTGGGTGAAATTTAGATTGGTTGTGGGTTCAGCAGTTTGTTTTAATGACGTTGTGCAAATAGAGTAAATCTCTGAAGCAGCTGAGTCTCCTCCTGAGTTTTCTGGCAGTCACCTCGCTGTCTTTTGTCTCCTGGCCCAGTCTGCTGCTGGTGTCGAAACTGTTTTCGAATTTTATTAGCCTTTAGCCTTTCCTGTTATTGAAATGTTGTCTAGTTTTATTTGGTTTTAATTATTGTGTTTATTTCACTGACTATCTTTTGGAGTTTCAAATCTTAATTGTGCCCGTGCTTGTTTAGCCTGTCTGTGTGAGTCATGCTGGTGCTGACCTTATATTTTTGAGTGTTAGTGCTGTGGTTGAAATCTAGTGAGCTGGGGAAATAGACGATCACCAGGAGTTCAGATGTCTCAGGCAGAAGTCTTTATTGCAAGCTTGGCACCAAGGAGAAAATGATGAGCAGTGCACAGCCAGCCAGGGACTCACTGTGTGTGCGTGTGTCTGTGTGTGTGTGTGTGTCTGTATGTATATTTTCCCAGGTATCACATGGTTGCAACAGTCTTCTGCACCTTACCCCAAATAAGACCAAATACTGTATGGGTGAACCATTGTCTAACAATGTACAATGAACTCCTGGAGTGTTAGTGTGGGAGTACAAAATAAAGACAGATGACCTGAAGGAGAAAAATACACACCATTTTTTAGTCAATTGCATGTTGGTTTGCTCACAGTTTGATTGTTTATATAACTGGGCAATTTATGCAAGTATCCTTAATAAATACTTGTCTTTTAAAATGTATTTCATGATGCGCAAGGCATGTAGTGTGTCTCTCATTCTCACTGATTTACCACTGAACAGTAGTGGTCTGAGCGGTGTAGCCCTGTCACATATGTAAATCTGAGCAGTCGTAAGATGATTAATGACAAAGGAATGAAGAAAGAAAAAGTCCTGCCACATGAATTGTGATTCATTATTCAGGCTTTTTTCACTATTGTCTAATATGAATACGTTTTCAAACCAAAACAACAGGGCTGAACAATTACTCGAAATATAATCAAAATTGCATTATGGCCAAATGTAATATCCAAATCACAGGAGCTGCAAAAAATTGCAGGTGAAGGTAAAATGTGTCACAACATCGTTGTGCATTATTAACACCATAAGAGTTGTGGTGCTAATCATGTTCCGCAGACATAAGGGGAAAATGCTTGTTTGGTACCAAGCCTAACAAAAATTGCAACATCATTATTTAAACAAAAACTTCAGTGCAAATAAAATGGGAAATGATCATTGCAGCTGAAATTGTATCACACGTCACAATATCTGCCAAAAGAATCACAACATCATTTTCTTTGTGTATCATGCAGCCCTGCTAAACAACCGGACAGGTCTTATGACTCTACCCTCTGATACGACCCAAAGGAGCGTACCAGTGGCAGGCGTACTACACCTTCATCATCATGGTGACAACAATAAACACACAAATTAATGTTGTGGAACAGTCGCAGTTTGGTTTGCTTCGGTTCAGGCACAAAAAACAACTTGGTTAGTTTTAGGAAAAGATAATAGTTTGGGTTAAAATAAGCACTTCCCTAAGGTTAGAGGACCTTTGTTGTCATGGTTACAATAATAAACATGTAGTTAAGGTTGTGGAATGGTCATGGGTGAAGGAAACAATGTTGACAGTGGTCTCCTGTGTGAAAGTCCTGTGTATGTCAATACCTCCGTCCACCACAGCTTCCTCCTTCATACTCCGTCACCTGAATTCCTCCTGTCCTAATTACAGCGGCTGCAGGTCGCCTCCCAACAAAACGTAATCATGCTCTGCTCTAATTATATCACAGCTTATATTAATTGCTGTTCTCTCTGGCTTTAATCATGTGTCTTACTTATGTTTGTACTTCATGGAGCATTCTTTCTGGAGACTGAGAATAATTACCATTGATTTAACCGGTGCAGCTCCTTTAGCCGAAAAACCCCTCTGCGGCGTTATCTGACAGGTTGCATGCTGCAGCAGATTTGACAGCAGGCTGACCAAAAGGACAGCCACCGTGCACTGTAATAGGTTACAATCAATTCACAGGGCTCGCAGTGTATTGATCACTCAGTCATACAGTGATGTGGAGAAGGGTGGGGGTGGGGGGGGGGGTGGGGGGGGGGGGGGGGGACAAGAAATACACACATTCCACACGAAAAGAGCAATATATCCAATTTAAGAGAAAATAAACCCACAAGCTGAAGTTCATCACCACCTGCTTGTTAAAGTATCTACAGCCTGGTTTATCACCTGCTGCTATTTATGAAGGACCTCACTCCTGCAGTTGAAGCCTCGAGAGACCTTTTCTTATCTCACAGTAAACTCCTGCCGCGTGTTCTCACCTTTTCACTTTAATCAAATAACCAGAAAATGGTGCCTTATTCCACTTTTGAAATTTGATGCTTACAGTCCTTTTTACTGAATCCCACAGCGCTACAACATGGACTTTATGAATATCACATTCAAACAGCATGAGTGCACTCGCAAACACACCACAGCGCCTAAGACAAAATACCTCCAAGTGCTCATATATGCAAATGCTAACATATTCCTAAGTGCCACAGCGCTATGTTATACTGCTGCCAGCCCTGTAATTTTCATATGAATATTGCATCTGCACTTCCTCTCCCTTTCAGTCTGTGTTATTGTGTCAAATGCAGGGCTAGATATGTCTCTTCATAGTAACAGAGGAAGGCTTCCACTGCCTGCAGCCAGGTCCTGGGGGCCTGCCTGTGTAAGATTGAAGCTTTTCTTTCTGCTTGGTGAGCGCAAAGGGGTGAGGGGAAACGGGTGGGTGGGTGGCTGTGTGGGGGAGTCAGGGGGGTAAGAAATGGGTGGGGGAAGGGCGCTTCAAAAGAGAGACCCCCGGCGTTGCGCCTGAGGTTTCCATCTGTCGGCAAGAGGGGTGCAACATACGTAAAAACACTGATTGATGCGAGCACATGAGTGCTCATAAACATCATCATCATGCCTGCACACACAAACACACACACACACACCAACACACTTTTTTTGTGATTGAGGGCTGATGATGACAGAGAGGGGTGACACACAGGCTGACAGACAGACATATCCTCACAAGCTTTGCCTGATGGGAGAAACTCTGTGCAGGGCTTTGTGCATTTCAAGGTTTTGGTGTCTTTAAAGCCAGCCTGGGCGCTGTCCTAAATCCAGAGGGCCAAATGCAGATGATCATAAGAATGTAGAAATTGCCTCAGCTCTGTTTAGCTGAGGTTAGACAGTATAGTAAATCCATCAGCAGTGAATGCAGTCTGTGGCAGAAAAGACATGATCCGTGCTATTGCGTCTGTAATGCTGTCTGTGGTTCAGAACTGTATTTATGAAATGATAATTTCAGTGTTGTAGAAAGCCTTAGCCAGCCAGTTTCAATTTTCTGAATGTTTCATCATTTAAGCCTCCCTCCCCCAAACCATAGAGAGAAACCTCCATGAGTCCCTGAAGATGAAGAAGCATCTTATCCCTGTAGAAACCCTCACAACTAACATTCAGACCCACTTTATTGTGGGGCAATGACAATAACAGCACAGAAGCCAGGAAGGCAACAGGGTGCAGGTCCCAAATGCTGTAGCTTTGCCAGGGATAATAACAGCAGCAGAAGTAATATATTCATGCATGCATAGAGTGATCTGTTTCACCCCCAGCCAAAGGCACACTGGCAGAACTCTTCAGCTGAATCACCACTCAGTTCAGCGGGCTCCCTGAGAGCCCAGTGAGTGTGTGTGTGTGTGTGTGAGTGTGTGTGTGTGTGTGTGTGTGTGTGGGGAGGGGGGTGGGGGGGGTCACAGGGAGGCATTGGGCTGTGTAAGAAGGTAATCATATCTGTGTGTGTATTACATTGTCTGTTAAAGATCAGTCGCTTTTCATATTGGGTATGTAAACATGGGTTTTGCTTCCCTCAATAACCATTTAATATGAAGAACTTGAATATATGAAGAGCTTTTACAATTTCCCGTTTGAACAGCCAAGCAGCCACGTCTGTGCCTGGAAGAAATCCTTTGATAAACAAGTGGTTTCAGAAATGTGAGTTGGCTGAAATCAATGGAGGAACATCTGGGTTGTTATCATTAAGAGCCACCATGGCTGAACAGCCAGTGAATGACCAGCACTTACACAAACTACATCAGCAGAAACAGATTAATCGCGGGGGGGGCAACCCCAGTATAACATGTTGCCCATCAGCTTTTCAGGAAGAAAATCACTTAAAGGAATAGTTTGACACTCATTTGCTTTATCATATCTGTACGGTAAATAAGAAGCTGCAGCCAGCAGCTGGTTAGTTTAGCTTAGCATAAAAAGCTGAAGACACAGGACACAGCTTACTTAGCTCTGTCCAAGGAAAACACCTACAAGTACATCCAAAATCCAATGGACATTCATAATTATGCTAATCACTAAAAATCCAGCCTTTTCCAACAGTGTGTCTTGCAGCTACTCTCATGTATTTAAGTAAGGAAATTCGATTTTTGAAAAATGATGTGATGTTGCTGCATGCTTTTAAACAAACTCTATTTCTCATGAGATGAACAAGTTGCTAAACGTCACAGCTAGATGACAAAAATTACAAAAAGAGAGCGTTCGTGAGTCAGATGATATCGTCCCTGTCAATTTTGATGGATACTTACAAAACTAAGTACGGATGACGTTCAGTACCTGCAATGCTGTGCTTGTAAATTTTCATGGCAGCTGTATTTTTGTTTCAAATCTCAAAAGTTTCAATTTCTAACAGCAAGAGCTGAATTTGATGTTGATTTGTCTATGATGGTGAGAAGTAAACTCCAGGAACAAGCTTCATTTTTATTTTATTTTTTTTCAGAGAGAGCAATGAAAGAAATTCATCAAATTGTGTTGAATAAGAGAAGCTGGAGCAGAGGCTAGCCCAGATGTGACATCTTGACTTTGGCTATCTATAATAAAACAAGACCCCAGGAACTTTATATGGAGTGTCATATAATGAACTGAAGACATGCTGGTGGAGGTTGTTATTTTTGGACAGACTGAGGCTAGCTATCCTCCCCATCCCTATCCTAGCAATCCTTCATATGCAATGGATAGACATTAGAGCCATCTACATTTTCTCACCTAACTCTGGGCAAGTGTGGATAAACGTATTTCCCATACTGTTAAATTTAAGTTTCCTGCTAAAGACCATTCACTTTTGAACACCAGTATCCAGTCAGTTCCATCTTTATCCGGAAAAATCCTTTCACAAACAAGTGATTTAAGAGTGCAACAGCTATGGGCTTACTATAATCAATGGAGGACTATCTGGATTGTTAGTGTTTATAGGGAGAGCAAATAAGACTGAACAGACAAAGAACAACTCCCACTCACTGAAAGTGCAACAGCAGAAACTGATTTGTTGCTCAGAGGAAAGCTGGTGTGGTAATAGGGAAAAATAAAGTGTGAACACTGTAAAAAAAAGAAAAAGAAGAAAAAAGGAAAAAAGTTACTTTTGTTACTTTCTCAATTAAATAGATGTTTGACAGCCCTTTCAACATAATTATATTTCATTATCTGTTTGTCTCTAATGATGAATTGTATCCGTCACAGAAGCAGGTAACAAGACCTGAAGAGACTCCTGCCTGCAGTAGCAGATACTACTGCTTGCCTGTCCGGTGTGGCTCAGATTACTGTGGGGCAGGTGCTGTCAGAGTTTTGACAAGGACTATAAGAAGGAAGCAAACCCCACATGTCCTCACATCACTGCATCTGCCTCCAGTACACACTCCAATTGATTTTAGGTGTCTCTTGCGTGTCCATAAAGCACTGACTGGCCTTGCTCCACAGTACAAGTTAGATCTCCTTAAAGGCAATGATCCCTCCAGACCTCTCAGGTCATCTGGCATTAGTCAACATGCTGTACCAAATCAAACTCTGGTGTACCTGCATTTTATTTCCTATGCTGCTTCTAGAGAGGCTTTTGTGAGGCTATGGTTTACTCAGACTTCTGCTTCTTTTAAAGCAGCCTCAAAACATTTTATGTTGCCTTTCAGTTGCTATTGTGTCTTTACCACTGGATAGTTTAGTTTTCCTGGGTGCTTTCTGTGACAGAGCTGGGACTTTTTGTTTTTCTTTCCTCTCTTTTTAATTTTCATGTAGATGGAACATTGAGTTTTCCCTCATAAAATCTGCCAGACAAATAACTCTCGTCTCAACTTGCGCTGCATCTAAAATTAGACCCCATCTTTGCCAGCTAACACCCCTGATTCCTATCATTGAGGACGACTAATAATGGAAAGAATGTAATTGTAATGATTCTTTGAATCTACCATCTCTGTATTTTGAAGACCTTGCCTGCACAACCACAAGTAGTACTAGTATTAGTTTCAGATTGGATTTCTATTCATGTATATTTAATTTGGTTGTAGTCCACAAGGGAACTGCTTTTAGAGTAAATGTTGCATCACATTTTATAATATACAACATACAAGCACGAACCACAACACAAAATTTCAGATAGTTTCTCTTACAAGCCCTGCTGAGAAATGTGACATTTGTAACCGAGCTGAAAAAAAGAAACACATTATGTAAAGTTTAAATATGATAAAAACAGTTTTTCCTTATCAGCATGTGGTCTCACTGTAACAATCATGATCAAGTAACCAACATTATCTCAACTGGAATTCAAACATTGCAAATACAATATGGGAGAATCTCATTCTCTCAAAGGTTACAGTTTATTGGTTTGATTGTATTGTGGCACAACATGGTGAATCAAAAAAAAAAAAAAAAAAACACTTCTGATCTGCAACCAGTTAGGCTGTTTAATCTGTTTATGACTGGGGAGAGGAAATGAATAGTTGATGCAGAAACATCGCTAGGAGGAACATTTATTATCAGAGCCTCACAAAAAAAAAAAAAAAAAAAAAAAAAAAAAAAAAAACACTATATCATCCTCAAAACTAAAAGAAAAAAATGAGCAAAGAGGACCGCTGATAAAAGAGAAAGCAAAACATATTTGGAGCTGGCTGATATCAAAAAGAATCCAGAATGGGCTGTATTTTGAAGCAAATCAAAACAGCTGTGGAGGACAGAGGTTGTTGTACGCTGCTTATTGATGTTCTGTGATAATGGCACCCGCTTCTGACACATAGCGTCCTTAGTTACCGTCTTCAGCTGAGGCAAGCAGTTGAAGTGTGTGTACGTGTGTGGGTGTGTGTGTGTGTGTGTGTATGTATGTGTGGACTGGCTGCATGTGTGCATCTGCATTCATATGCCTAACAGCATGTAAATATACAGTATGTGCATATGTGTGTGTGTGGATGGTGAAATCCCCACTCCAGAAGAACTCCAAAGGCGGCCACTCTTTCGGAGGGTTGCATCACTGTTGCTCCGCAACATCGAGCCCTCTGTGCTTTCCCTGGGAAAACAATAGCTTATCTACTCCCCCCCGCTTGTCCGCATCTGACAACATCAGCATTCGAGCCCTCTTTAGCACCCAGACAGCGATGAGCTACTTAGCAGCACAAGCCCATAGGATTAACTGCTGATCTACTCATTCACTTTAAGCACTGCAAACAGCAGACTTGATGATAGCGAGGTCTTAAAAGTTGGAGGTGAGGCACTTATCGCCAGATGAGCCACTTCATGTCTCATCTTTCACTTTGTAAACTTTCACTGCGGAGAAGGTGAAAAAAAAAAAAAAAAAAAAAAAATCAGGGCACAATGGCTGCGGGATGACTGCGGTGGCCTCTCTGTGGGAAGAAAAGATGCGCTCAGAGTGCATCCAAAGCAATATCATGCAAATGAATTCAGACGCTTTTTTTTGTCTTCCGGAGGCCCTTAAGGCGCAAAGTCTGGTTGCCGTATGGGGTGGTGCTGTCAGGACATTGAGGTGCACTGGAGCGTATTAGCGATGGAAATAGGAGGGGGAGGATTTTATTTTGATGTATTTTGGGTTAAATGAGAGGAGATTATTCAGAGGTGTATGAACCTATAACCATCAATGGGGGGTATTGAGTTTTATTGCATAGTTTACTATTATTGCTTGGGATTCACTGAGCTTAGGGCGTGAGCTGTGGCCTTTGATTTACTACCTTAGTATTGACTAGATTGAGTATTCTCTGTTGTAAGAATCAACAGATTCTTATTTGGATGGTTGCCTCCAAAGAAAAAAAGAGATAAAACTGACTTGATTTGTGTGGTGGTGAAGGAGAGGGCAGTACAACGTGCTTCATCAGTGGTCCTTATTAAACATCTCGAAAGCTCAGCATTCCAGTTGAGAAACTCAAATGCAAACAGCTTGGGGAAGCCTTTTTTTTTTTCATGCTGAATCCGCCGCCACTGATTTTTTTTCTCTTTTCTTTCTTGTCAGCATCTGATGGAGTTCGAGATACATCGAAACAAACCTGAATCACATCAAGCTCCAGCTGGTACCAATATCCAGCCGCCCCGAGGAACACTGTGTTATTGGGAAACAATGACAAAGTCTACAACATCTACAATGATGCAGTGTGTGTGTGTGTCCATGTGATACATTCCATTCAGGAAGTCCCATGACCTTTTTACTACAACAAACACTCTTGTGAAAATTCTTTCTCTGTCTCTCACAGCCACCCACTCAACCACACACACACACACACACAAACACACACACCAAATCATCGTCAGCTTGACTTCTCCACAATATGTCCTGGGGAGAAATAAACACATGGCTCCGAGTTTTTTTTTTTTTTCTGCCAAAAAGATGCATGGCTGCTATTTTTAGTAACTGGCCATTTTCTCAAAGCATAACTAGGGAAAAGAAAGAATAATAACTGTAGAAGACAATCAGTTCCTACCCAGAAGTGGGAAGAAAAATTCCACTCATTTCTCTTGTATTATTGAATCATTTCTTGCCCTGAAGAAGTAACTGTGATGTGGAGAAGGGGGGAAAGAATTAAGTGCAGTGTAATGGGAGCATTTTAGAATACCAAATGTTAATTCAGCAAGCTTAGTCTCAAAGTTTCCGCCTGCCTGGGTGTATTTTCTTTAGGAGACATTAGCCTCAGTGTTTCATGTGGCATGAATATATTTAACAGTAAAGGCTGCAGATTTACAGTGTGTGTCATGTCGCTGATTCATCTGAAATATTTAGAAGAAAATGCTCCCGGTGAAGGTAGCGCTAATTAGCGCCAACGCTACCCAAACAGCTCTCTCCACGAGTTCAGCAACCTCTCTAGTATTCCTTTTGCTGAGCAGTTCATCGCGGTTATCGAACCTCTCCTGCAGTGCTGTGTTTGAGGAGAAGGAACTCTTCCCTCAGTGGAACAAATTAGCTCCATTAGCCGTATGATAAAAGGGAGAATCTCTGTTTCCCCATGTGAAGCCGAGCAGCTAAATACGGCTCCGTGTGATGCTTGACAAGGTTTGGAAGACTCCGCTGACCACTGTGCGTGCGCTCATTTATTTTTGCAACAGTTACAGGTTTCTTTATTTATCTGTTTTTGTTTATCTGCATGGGATTTTTCATCAGTATCTATTTAAAGATCTACAGGAAGTGGTGTACCCTAGAGTTCACCCCTGCACTGGGGTCTCCTGGGACTTAGGGTTCATGGGAAACAGAAGGAGATTTCCGTCTCCCAGAGCTTCTTGCGTGTCTTCACATCCGCCGCTGCGCCCGTTCTATCCACTAACTGCCCCCCCCACCCCCTTCTCCCCATTCCACTACCACCACTACAACCACCACTGTTGTTTTTTTAATCCTCATCCTCGATCTCACTTCCGCCACCCCGCTCCCTTCGCCTTCTTCTGAGTCTTTCTCTCTGAACGTCTCAGCTCCACCGCTCACAGACGTAACGACCTTTCTGCTGCTCCTTTTAGCCCCATCCTCTTTTCATTCTCTCGCCTCCATTCTCCTGAATCAGCTTAATTGCTATCCTCCTCTCCATCTGCGTATTTGCAGCTTTATCTCCCGTCTCCATCATGTTTCTGAGCGCTGCTCGGTTATTATCACTCTCTGCCTGAATCAGCTATACCACACTTACATACATTTGAGCTGGCGCGCACACACATATATATACATACACACACACAGAAACACAAACACACACACACATTATTCGAGACATGTGTGACCCCCTCAATCCCCCAAAACCTCTGACCCTCTCTTCCTGCTTGTCTAGGCCCTATTAAAATAAGTGCTGATTGGAAAGCTAACAGGAGCCAAGATTACCCTGTAATGAAGGAGTTCTGCTTCTCATTCCTTCTCCCATCTTTTGTCTCAGCTCCGCTCTCTCTCACTGAGTCAAATGAAATAACTAGGACAATCAAGATGGCTGATTGGAGTGAAGGATATTGGAAATGTGTCTGCGGTTTCACAAATTGCTGACCTAATACAAGGGAGTGGATCTGTTCTTGTTTTGTAGGTCAGTACTGCAGCAAAAGTCGATAAGCGTGTGCCTGCCTCAGATTAGCTATGCATTACATTATGCCTGACCTTAAAACAAAGCAAGTGTACTTTCTAAGCTTTTTGAGCTTGAAGAACATTGATTAGATCTTACTTTTTTTTTCTCCTGCAAATTGATATAATGAGTTGCAAATTGTTATCAGAGCGCTGATTTGCTGGAAGGGTTCTTACTTGGTTTTTATATTATTGTTTCAGCATTCCTCACACCCTCTCTCACCAAGTGCTCCGCCAGCACAGCTGTTATCCAGTTGTTCACTGCTGCTCGAACTGGCAAGCGCGTCTTCATTCATGTATAACCCCTACCAGCCAGGGAGTCTCGTGGGTAAGCATATGTGTGTTTGTGCAGTGCGTTTCACTTAACTTGCACGCGCACGCGTGCACATGAAACACAGATGCCCTGTTCTTACTCTGTTTCCCTGTGTAAGCATGTCTTGGCTAAACACGGCGTAACACTGGACCTTACCCAGACACAAAGCTCTGTGCAGAAAGGCCCGACAGCTGCACTCAATTACTTTAACTACCACAGGCAGAAAACACACACTCTCTCCAGCCACTGGCTCCAGCCATAATCAACGACTTATTCAATAAGCTCAAAAAAATGCAGCTCTCTGCTTTCTCTGGTGCGATACCCCCCCACCCAACACACACACGCACTACACTGAGGGCATTTGTTCAAGCTTCCTGTTAGGGTCAAAGTTGAGCTCATAGGCAATAATCGTTTACCTGAGCTGTGAAGTGTGTGAGTGTACTGGTGGGGGATGCAGGGGCAGTGGTGGCGGCGGGGGGGTTAGTGGGAAATCTGCACAAGCATGTAAACATTCTCACGGATAGCTTCACTAAGGGAATGTCACACATTTCTCACACACACACACACACACACACACACACACATTCAGGGGAGTTAACATGTAATCCAGTGGGAAGTGGGAAAGCGAGCGTACGGAGGGAGGGAGGTCTGAAGTTCTTATTCATCACAGCTTTCAGGATAAGTAGAAGTGCTGATCTTGGATGTTTCACCCCCCCCCTCAACCCCCAAGGTATACCCTGGGTTTACAGGATATGTTTTTGTTAATCATGACATACTAAGTTAGAAATGCTGAAGGGAGATGTCAAAACTTGATCAAATTGCTCAAGGTTGCAAAAAAGTGTGCACAGTTGCTTGGCGTAAGGAAAATTTCTCCACTGAGGGGTATCAATGACAGATTTGTCAAGACTGGTCTGAAAAATTATGGTCGTGTGGTGAAACACTGGTACAATAGAGCACTGCCAAGGTACTTTCTTTGTTGTAATCATTTGATGACGGGACATGTAGGGGAAAGACTAGCTGGCACCAACGAGCTGTAACCAATCAGTTCAGAAAAGTTTATTTCCAGTCTTTTTATTTCTCACGTTACATTCAGGTTGTCTATATAGTTGCTTTCTTATGCTCACAAAGCAGAGTCAAGGTAAGATCCTGAGGACTACTTCACATGTTCTGTTCTTCTTTATTCATCACTGGTTTCCTTCACCTCTTGACTCTTGTCCTTTTGGATGTTTTCTTTCCTCTCTTATTTTCCTCACAGGTTGTAAACTCATTCTGGTTCACCTTACCCTGTCAAGTAGGCATCACCACAAAGGTATGTCTGCTCCTCAAAGACAACGGGTGGGAGGTGGTGATGCTTGAGCTTGCCACATTCATTGTGGAAGTACTTGGAAGCCAAACTTGTTTTTTTTTCAATTTAAGTCAAAAACAGCCCAAAAAAAGAATCATAAAGAGCCAAAAAAGAAAAAAAAAAGGAAAGTTTTATGTCAGTTTTCACCACATCAACACAACATGCCGATAACATTAGCTTTATTCCTTTCTTTCATGAGACAAACACAACATTGAGTGAACAGAGACTTGACATCTGCACTAGACAGGTGTTGAAATATTGAGAGGCAAAGGCAATGTCTAGTAGGAATTGATGCTTACATTAGCACAACTCGCTTTCTCTTTCCAAGTAGAAGCTAGTTAGCCTAGCGTCTTCTGTCAGAGTGGAGCACAAACATAAAAGCACAAAATAGGTTCTCCCAAATGCTAAAATGTTGTAAGGAAACAGACAATTGAATCAGCTAATATTTGATAACCAGCAAACAAATTTCTAATATCAGTTTTCATAGGCTATACAGCATGATGTTCACCAGTCAGACGAACAACACCAAGATGACAGGACATCTCCCAGCACCCCACATGGAAAGCCTATCTTAAGGTTTTAAGCTTGGACACTGTTTCATAAAAAAAAAGACTAAAAATGAGTTTAAAATGCAAAAACAGTACAATTTGTCATGATAAATTATAAATAGAATTTCTCCTTGCATTCATAATGATAAATAAACCAAAAAGTTTTGCACTGCCTTTTACTAAATTAAATGAAGGATCATTTATTTATACCTTGCACTGCACTATATATTTTATTCTCCTGTTTAATCTGCTCACTTCCAACTGCTGATTTATTTGATCTTTTTAAATCCTATTTGTGTCTTTTTATTATTTTATTAATAGTCTTTTAATTGCCTTTTTTCCCCCTTTTCATTATCTATTCTATGTTTTATGTAAATGTGAATGTATTATGTATTGCCTTGTTGATGAAAGGTGCTGTACAAATAAACTTGACTTACCTTCCCTTCCATTAAAAGTGAGGAGAATTCAGCCAGTCAGTCCCCATCCCCCTGTGTCGGTCCAGTTAGCGGCACCTGTGGTGTGCTGCCTCCGGTGCCAAATTTTACCAACCACCTTCCCTATCATCACCATCACCTGCAGCATCCAGTCTGTCTAGATTCACAGCGGTGGGAGTGGTGATGGTTATTTTGCTGAGGATAAAGCCAGATTGAGTCAGCACCAACATCCAGTCAATAATGTTTTTGACCCTTCAAGCAGTCTCCACTGATTGGATTATATTTTGCAGCATCTCAATCGTTCAGAAAACATTTAGGTGGAAACACAGCTGTTTTCAGAGGGAAAAAATAAAATAAAATCAAGGACAACTCATGTATACTGCAGCACATTTGTGATATGGAGTCTTTCTCATAGCCACAAGCTTATAGGCTTCAATGTTTATATGAAATACCTGCATCAGTATTCACAAACTGAACTCCAAACCATAGACATATTCAAAAATGATGGCATATTTATTGAATAGAAATGTTATCCCATCATTACCCTCTCGCTCTCTGCTATAAATAAAAGTTCATTTCCTTGAACAACATGTCAAAGCATTTATCAGTGTGGCTTCCTTGGAGAGCCATGTCAGCGTGCTCAGGTTTAACAGCCACATGTTTATTATGAAAGCAAATCCCCGTGTTTGCTCAGAGAGACAGAGGAGAGAAGAGAGAGACATTGTTAATGATGTGAAAGACGATAAATAACTGCTGGCTACTGCTCCTGCTCTGACACTTTAACTGGAGACATCAATTATTTATCCAAGTAAAGAGGGGTCAGGGTGTGTGTGTGTGTGTGTGTGTGTCGGGTGGTATGGGATTCAACTGTACTTAAGAGCAACTCTTCAGCATAGTGATTAGAAGGTGTGTTCCTTCTCCTGTCACACACACACTCCAGCGTCCACAGAAGTCCTCTAACCTGGCCGCACAGCTGTATGACCAAGCTTCACCCTCATTCAAATCTCCGTTAGATATTCATGCACTTTTCAAAGTTTCACTTCTCCCATTTCCAGGAGGACTTCTCGGGGAATTCTTTAATGTAAGGGAAATGGAAATACGCCCTGACTGCTCAAGATAAGACTTTTAATTTGCTACTGTAAATTGAAGCTATTTGTCTTCAAACCCCAACTTCTGTTTCAACTCACCCATATCTCAAGACAGAAATATATCATTCGAATTAGCCCAATTGTGGAAGCGCGCAGTGGAGGTTCTCCAGTGTTTTTTTGTTTTTTTGCTGCTTCACAAGGCATGAAAGTGAATTTGGTGCTGTAGTTCGAAGTCACAGAGCGAGGTTGTAGAAAGCAGAGGATTTTTTTTTTTTTTTTGATTGCATGTTTTGATTTTGGATGTTTTTTTTCTGTCTTGTTTCTTTTAGGACATCTGCATGTAGGACCCTGAAAGCAGCCAAGAACAGTATTTATCTTTCCATGCCAGATAAACACCTCTCTCATTACCCTTCCTTCCTACCATCCTGTCTGATTTGCTCTTTCCCTCTTCTCCCTCTCTGCTTCTGCCTTCAGCTCCCTGTCATCCATCACCTTCGTCACTTCTTTCTGTCTCACTAATTTCCTCTCATTACATTTCTCTCTCCCTCCTTCCTCCTCCCATTATCCCTCCCACACGTTCCCACAACTGCAGTCACAAGCCTTAAGCGACAGTCACAGTCACCCAAACCGCAAACTGTTGATTCCCAAAATATTTCTGTCCAGAGGCCAGACCATTACTGACCAGTGACCATACAAAGAATACCATAATCCACAGCTTATTTCTATTTTATACGGCTCATGTAACTGGACTCTATTTGTGTTCTATGAATCTTGAATGGTGGGAAACTACCTTTGATAAAATCTGATGGCACATAAACATACACATACACAGTGCTCTTATTGAACAAAAATTGGCAGTCTCTAGTATCCGGGCATCGTAATGGTTTCCATATGTGACTTGGCTGCCTCACACATTCATACCAACACAGACCCACACACACAAACACACACACACACACAAGTACACTAATTCACAGAGAATCTCCTCACGGGGAATCAAAAACAAACATAACCTAAACGTACAGCTCTTTACATCCCTCCCTCCTTCTTTTCTCACATCCGTTTCCCTTAAAGAAAGGACGAGAGTGCTGCCTCCCAGAAGAATTAGGGGGAAAATGTTTAAACAAGGTTAATTTATGGCGCCGTGCAGGCTTGCCATGTCATTTTATCGAGGGGGTGGGGGTGGGGGGGGGGGGGGGGGGGGGGGGGGGGGGGTTGAATGTAACACTGCTGTATGAATGTCCCATTGATCAGACTTCTGGCGCTCATTTCTCACTTGAACAAGACAGAGCGACAGACTGAAGCAAGGCAGTGAATATGAACAGCCAAATAAATGTCAAACTCAGCCAGTGTTAATTGTTTACGACAGTGTGCTTGTGTGTGTGTGTGTGTAGCCAAAGAAAATATCAGTGTTTAGGATGTTAATTGATTTCTGCAGAGTTTTATTATCCATTGATAATCACTCACTGAGCAACACGGGAGATGATGCTGTCACTTACACAACCCATCCATATTGCATATTTGATAGTCAGCGGAGGTTGGTTCTTATCCCAGCGTGCACTGGACCTGAGGCAGCAACATTCACATTCAAACATATAAGCAATCCAGAGTCTCCTGGAATCCAGAGAGAAGCTGCAATTTTCCCCTGGAAAAGAGCCAGCAGCTGACAGAGCTAACCACGTAGCCACAGCGCTTCTCCGAAATGAACAGGTTTAAGGTTAAGGTTCGTTTATTAGTCATCCCAGCTATATCCATAAACACACATACAGAGGAATGAAAATGCAAATCTAAGACCAGTATATAAACAACAATAAACAAGAGACACACATACAATAGATACAAATACAGTACAGAGGAGACAAGTGCAAATGCTCATTAAGTGCAACCAAGAAAAAACAGAACACACTTGTGACAGATTTATGTTGTTTGCGTCCTCCCCGTTGCCCTGTCCAAGACCTTACCCTTGTGTGCAACAGTTGACAGGGAATTAGTCTTTTTTTGCAACAAGTCGAAATAAAGCTAGGACCAAGTATTTGGTTCATTTACTTTTCTTGTGAAAGGATAATCAATATAGATTGTTGGAGTAGACGAGATACAAACCACAGCGTCTGTCTCTTCATTAGGCCGAGTCTACGTCCACACTACTACATTTTCTTTTTAAAACAATGTAAAACAAAGCCAATCTATCACACCTGAAAGCATGGATCACATGACCATTCACATACACTGGGCATATGCACACTGGTGTAAACAGGAAGCAGATTGGCTACTCTGCAGTTGATCAGCTGCAAAAAATACCACAAACGAGGAACAACAAAGGCAGTTGTAGGTCAGTAATGATTGTAATTCATCATCCATGTTGCTTTTACCACCGGCAGTCGAGGCTGTTGAGACCCAATCAGGGAGTGGGTGTCTATGCCATCGTTTCCAAAGGTCTCCGTTTCTGTTTCCAGACTGCAACACATCCCAGATGTTCAAAAACCACCAGCCATCACCATTTCCAAAACGCATGGGTAAACGTACCAAAAGAGATGCGTTTCAAAAACAAAACATAGTAGTGTTGGTGTAGCCTGAGTTTAGACCTGCAATCCTGTGTGACCACACACAAGTCCCTTGTTTTTTACATTGAGAATACTGTGCAGACGGCGTGATACAAAGGGCTCTCACAAAGAAACGTAGGGTTGGACCCTAAAAATGGAACCTGGCTCAGCTTTTGCCATAATGCAATCCACTATTATCCAACTGTGTTGCTCACTTGAATACATGCTAATGTGCAGTCCTGGGTGATTACTGTGTGATTTGAACTAGTTTGGAATAACATACTGGACAGAATAATGTGATTATTTTCAGGAGTAGTTTTGTTGTTTTGGTGTCACTAACATTCCTGGATAGTTTTTTAATTACATCATCAGTACCCAAAGCAGCATACCCCTACCAATACAGCCCTTTGCATTGCTTGCACGACCACAAAGTTGCTTGTCAAGAAAATTTAAGTTTTTCTTAAGCAAACAATAAACTGATGTCGTCAATTTTTCTGGAGGAAAAAAATGTGCCTGTGCATTCCGCCACATAATATATATGAAAGCGGGAATTTGGTAGCGTTTTATTGTCCCGCTGTCCCTCTGCTCTGCTGATTTATTCTCTCCTGAGCCTGCCCGACTTCCATCAAACACAATGATAAATCAGCGACAGTTAAGGCAGCCTTTATATAATCCTGCTTCTCAGGAGATAAAATTGCCAGAGAATTATTGCATTTGCACTCAACATTTGCAGAATAACGTTAATATATATAACATCCCTGCATCCTGTTCAGTTATGCAAGGACAGAAAATAAGCATAACCACAAAAAATTGATTGGGAGAAAATGCTGAACAAAGCTGAAATGTCTGAAGAAAAGGAGGAGAGGAGAGCTTGGGGAGAGATGAAAGGAAAATGTTTGAGAAGCTTTGTAACACAGCAGATGATGAACCCTGAATGCACTCTCTCCAGTTGACATCAGCTCTCCACCCATTGTCTGGCCCAACACCGCTCAGTCCTACCTCTCACACAAAGCCCATCTCCACCCTTCACTGACAAGCCATTCAGCGGGGAAAACGCAGCATTGATGGGCTCTGACTAGCAGCATTTTGTAGCCTGTCCGTTTTTCAATAGGCCCTCGCTCTCCCAGACTCATGGCAAGACTTTGTAATGGAAATCTGTGACAGGCAAAAACAGCACAAAAACAGTGTTCCCTGCCTTCATCTGTCGCAATGATTTTATGGTCTGGGTGAAGACAGAGAGTGAGTGTGTGTGTTGAGGGATAGTTGAGTGAATGTGAGTGTGTGAGATACTTTATGACCGGGGCTGTTCCACCGGCCCATGGGTTAGAGTTCCGTCTGACTGAGCAGCCCATGAATTGTTTCTGCAGCAGGCTGGTTAGCAGAGCCCTGACCATAGGGAGCCAAGGCTATTCAACACT
The DNA here is from genome assembly GCF_046630095.1 of Trachinotus anak. NCBI lineage: Eukaryota > Metazoa > Chordata > Actinopteri > Carangiformes > Carangidae > Trachinotus > Trachinotus anak. Next base: position 7,551,966 of record NW_027273870.1, on the reverse strand, counting down.
GTGTGCCTGGTATATGCGTGTGTGTGTGTGTGTGTGTTTTTTGAGGTCTGACAGTGTAAAAATGAAACACATTTATGCAGTCCAAAGATACGACAATTGGGGAGTTACTGCCATTGATTTGAATGGGAGTAGCTGCATTTGTGCCTCCCTTCAGAAGCTTAAAGGATTAATAAAGCAGCAAGGACTTGTCCAGTGTCATTTCTCATTTGCCTCTGAGATGAACAGGGAGGAGGGAGGGAACAAAACAGAGTGAGATGGATGATGGAGGGAGGGAAACTGTTATGAGAAAAGCCCGTGGAATGGAAAAAGAAAAAAAAAAAATGAGGAGCAGAACAGGCAGAGAGGAAGGGCTCGGCAGAATTAGGATGTAATTACGAGATGAAAAGTTTTATTTTAAACTGACACATCTTCCATTAAAAATGTAACTCCATCTCTCAGTTTGTGCATGAAAATCAAGAGCTGACAATCTTAGTAAACTTACATATTACACATGCACGCGTTGGTTGTTGTAATCACTCTGGAAACTGAACGAGAATGAACAACATTTCTCCAAATACGGAATTTTGTAATGGAACCCTTCAGATTCATCGCACGTGGCAAATGTAATTCACCGTAATTCGCCTCATGCATACATATGCCTCGGAGGCAATTAAAGCACAAGAGACAGAAAACATTAAGAAGGATGCGGTTAAGGTGGATGACAAGAGGAGGGAGAAAGAAAGGACAGAAGCAGGAGGAGGAGAGAGAGAAAGAGAAGAGAGAAATATCACTGTGAGACTGCACTACTCCAAGACTGCGCTCCATAAAAGAAAATGCATACAACATCATTCTCCTGGTATGGAGGAAACCGAAATTGAAAAGGGCAAATCTGAGTTCGCGCACCTTGGTAAGACTAGCCACTGGCGACAGTCTATCTCCAACTCAGTGCTGCTGAAAAGGGCACGGTGAAAATACTCCAGCTCTCAGCATAAAAGGAGCTGACACATATTCCAATCCATTGGTTATAGTCAGTGTGCAGGCAGATTCCTACTGGAAATGATTTGATTAAAACTGAGAAATGTAGTGGGATGGAGATGCTCAACAGCACCGTTAGATCTCACAATCAGTCCAGAGAAATCAAATTATCTTTCATCATTAACCCACTGTAATCAGAAAAGTCAGCTTCCTGTCAACTTTACATGTCCAGTGATCACATTCAAAACAGTTCCAGGATTTATAATGAGTCTTCAAGGCTAAATGATGAGGTGATTGAATGTTCGGTACTCAGCACTCACTTGACTGTCTATTCAGAAATGTCTGCACCTGTCTTCAGCTGCGTGTTCCAGCGTGATTTCATGTTGAATAAGATTTCATACTGTGTTGTGTCAGTAAACACTGCAGTGGAAACCTTAATGGTAAGACAATGATGCACAGAGTGGGGAACTGCTGCGAAAAAATTCTCAGCAGTGAAAGAGCAAATTTAATTGCAAAGCAAACTTAATCTCTTATGTTTATTTAATATATTTTGTGAGGAATGACTATTCAGTGGCTCAGTTAAATTAGAATTTTAATGGCAAAGTCTGGAAATTTTCTTTTTCTCCGATGAACTGGAGCATTTTTCCATTAAATGCTGTTCATTGTTGCTGGAATTTCAGCGCCTCACAAGCCTGATAATCAAACTGAAATGCCATTTTGTTTCCCTCCTTTCACTCAGTATGACATCATGCTTATGTTATCCATAGTCATTATCTCGAGAGGGATGCCTGCTAGATAGCTCAGAACACAGGATTAGCTACTAGCTTTAGCAATCTGATCAGAGCAATGGATTTCTTATGGGGCAAAGTACTGGAAGGTGGTGGTTGTGCAGGATGAAATGCTTGTTATAACTTAAGACAGCTCAGACTGTTACTGTGTGTTTCTGGCTGTTAAATTCATTGTGCAAATGTTTGTCAGGCTCTGTGAGTGTCAGTGGCTTGATGGTCACTTTGACGTGCATTTACAGTTTCACTGCCTGGCACACTGATAGAGGAGCAGACTCATGGCTTAAGATGTAAATGAAATCACATTATTATGCTCATAACAACAGGAATGGGGAGTCTCTTCATCCTGCGTGGCAGATGAATAATATAGTTAAACCCTGTGCTGACACAGTTTGTTATGAGTGAAGCTTTGCCTGTTTACACTGCAATATGAGTTTTTGCACTAATCTAATACATCTGGTGCACATGTGTGTCTAGCGTCTGGTATAGTTTGAGGAAAATGCAGGATTTACATACATGCTGACAGCATTAATGTATCCAGAATTAGGGAGCTTCAGACAGCAGGGATTTCATGCAGTATATACAAATGTTACACAGTTTTTCTAATGTCAACATAAATGTTAGCTTCTTAGATTGTAAACCACACTGCCACTTAATGTTTTGGGACACTACAGTTCATTCTCCATACTGATAAAGCTGCAGCCTTGGTGAGCATTATCACTGCTACTAAATAAGAAAAAGTTGGTGAAACAGTGAAGAGCACTAAAAGTTCAAGCTTCAACAGGAATTAGACATATTTAACATCTGTAACATCTGTAACATCTGTAATGGAAAAAAAAAAAATCCTGTATAGAAAGTTGAGCCAATGCAAACTAAGTGCCTGCTGAGGGCCCCCAAGGGCCCTTGAAATGTCTCATGAGAGAGCTTGCAGTGCAGTGTTTTTTTGGGGGGGGTTATATTATGTCAGTAATAACCATAGATAAATGCAACATTATGTTAACGGGCTAGCTAATAGCTAATACTACTGGTTTAATCAATTCCCGCTGCCTCTAACAGCACAGCTTCAGTTGGATACATTAGATTTACAGTAAGTGTGCAAATGATCAGGCATTGATAATAGTAAATAGTAGTTGTGGTGCCAAAGTGGTGGGGGGCACCCAAATCAAATTCTGCTTAGGGCCTCCTGAAAGCTTTGGCGAGAAAGTTCTTATTTTCCACAATACCCGATTTGAAATGAAATATATATACACACCACAAACAGTCATCAAAGCCTACCATGATAACAGAGAGAAAATAAAGTGGAGCAAAACTGAGCTCAATGCAGCAGCACAGCAAAGAACAAAGCACCATCATTATCAATATTAAAGTTTCACTGTCCAATATAAAATCACTTTCCCCAAAGGAGCCATCATTTTGTGAGCAGTATACCGCCATACTCCCACTGAACTGTTAAAGTCTTGAGAAACATAATGCTTTGTATGAATGGGTTTAATCCATTATTGATAACAGGCTGGTTTGTTGGTTTGTATGTGACAGTCCTTGGAGAGTTTAAGCACCATTTCAAAGAGACCAGTGCCCTGCTTTTCATCTCCTGTTGCTTTAGCCCAAATACATCTGTGCTACGGTGGCACACACACAGGGACACTCCGAATGCTAAGGTGTCATGGTAGTTTTATTCTTCCTGCTCTCTGGGGCATGTGCATGCTCAGTAGCTGTGGTTAAAGTCACTTAATTCTCAAGGTTTTGTCACTGTCTGTATTCAACATTATTCATGAAAGGCTACTTTCCTGGAGCAGGACTGGCATGGCCAGGAGCCTGACAGGGCTTTAGACAGCACGATCATACACACACACATACATACACACACACGCAGAAATAACATGCACATGCACTTCACCGATCAACCACACCTCAACAAAGTCACTTGTCTAAATAGATCTCTGTAGTCCAGCCCTGCACACAAACACACTCAGATCATTCATGCCTAGCAGCATTTCTTAATCAAACAAGCATAAACTCATGAGAGAAAGTCTTGAGTTTATTTTGTGTATGTCCTAAAGTGTGTGTGTGGGTGTGTGTCTGTGTCTTGTTGTCTGAAAAGGACCTGCATTACAGTGGCCATCACATTAATCTTAATTCTCCCTTTCAGCTGTGAAATTAAAGAGCCCTAACATTGTTTACAACACTTTAAACAATGCTTAAAGTTACTTAAAGGCTGTGAAAAGATATGAGTAGACGTCCAGATTAAACCAGCGGAGCTCCTGTTTTTTAAGTGGTGCTCCCAGCATCCCAACAGGGATGTTGTTTATCCCAATAATGAGACCAACTGTAAGTTTTATTCTTCTGAAAAATCGGCGTTGAAATGTTTTGATCATTGTTAAATTTCCTATTTGTGTTGCCTGCAGCTTTAATGGAGCTAAAGAGAGGCCAGTGCCTAATGTTCCCTCTCAAGCATTACTGTGTATTGACAAAGAGAACTACAGCTATGATGCTGCTTTTTATATATATATATTAGTCTCATCTTAAAAATCAGATCCCACACATGTGTATTGAGGTGTTTAGGCCCCTGTTATCAGTCGAAGAGTAATATAAAGTAAGTTGTCTATTGTCATCATTGTTACAGAGTAGTTGTAATTTGAAGTGCAGCCTCTAATTCATCCTAATTCCAGTTCCTTTACCATACAGTGGCACTCTGTTTTCTATTGAATCAAGACAGGTTAAGTAAGAAAATGAAATAAGGTAACATTTAGTCACTCTAACTGTGAATTTGCTGGAAACGTGCTGGCCTGTAGGAGGACCAGCAGTCTACTTGGATCAGGCATTGCTATGAGTGCTGCCATAATAGCAGATAAACACCTGTTATGTGCATCTCTCCAAGCTTTTGAATTTCATTTAGCTTTCTATAGGATGTTTCTCTTACAGAAGCGAGGAGAGCAAGGGGAAAATGAAATCATCCAGCCAAGGTAGGGTAAAAACCTGCTTTCAGGATTTGGGTACTGTCTGAGTGACACTCGTCACAAATAAGCAGTCTGGATGGACTGATGCAGTTGTTCTCTTAGGTGAAGTCAAAACAAGGAGGAACACAGTCCTTAGATGCCAGCTTAACAGACATCCATCAAAACCTGGGGAGTTACCACTGGAGGGGGTGCAAAAAAGTGCTGTTTGTGTGGTGTGAGGTAGTGCCCCAGACATCCAGTACAGTACAATACACTGGTGGAGCTGCCTCATATAAAAGAGTCGCAATCATTGGGTGGGTTACTTCAATTATAGCCTGGGGGATGCATTATTGATAGATATGGTAGAATTTGTGAGTGACTGAAGGTTTTTCATCGAAACTGCATGCTAGCCTCTGAATCATATCCACAGCAGACATTCATCAGAGGCGGTAGACAGTTGCACACAGTGATTTGGAGTCCACCTCTACCCTCCGCTGGATTGGGAAAAAAATAAGGCAATGTCAGTGCTGTGACCAAGAAAGTCAAGGTACTCTAATTTTCTAGGGACCATGGAGATGTCAGAGGAGCTCAAGAGTGGGTCCACTTCACTTCACCCTTGAAAAGGCTCTTGCTGCCGGAAATTAAACAGAAATAAAACCAAAACCAATCTTCAGAGTGAATCTTCTTTTGCGGATGTCCGAATTGGCTAAATGTAGAAAGAAATGTTCAACTTTATATTGTACTGCAACCCCATAGAGTGAAAACATAGGACCAATAAAATGAACTGTGGCTTTTCAGCTGTTTAATTATACTAATACTTTCACAGAGATGGAGCCAAAGGAAAGAAAATTTGCCAATATTCTTTTAAATAACACAACAAAGCAAAAGTGGATGAAATATTACAAAAAAAGATGTCCATGGGAACTGGTCCTGAGAGGCTCTCAGGGCTTGAGACTTGAGTAGTACAGCCTTGCATCGAGGACAAATGCTTGCTGTGGAAATTGATCATTTTCTTGTCTCACTACTGACAAGGCAACAAGGTGGTAGCAGAGATGCTAAATTAGCCACGAGGCCTATTTACAGACAATGCTGGTTTGGAAGAGTTGTGCACACTGAGCGGCTGTGGTGAAATTGGTAAAAGGCACAAACTGGGCTTTTTTAACTGCAGGAAATGAAGCTAGGCTGACTCATCACACTCCCGAGAGATGTCACTCTGGTTGCCTGGTTGCCTGGTTGACCGGCATAAATTTGTAAATGTTACAGTGTGTTGAGCTGAAGAAGAAAGCCCATTTGTTTTATCTGGTGTGAGCTCAAACAAGAAATTTGGCTGGGAGATGTGACGATTTTAAATATCAGAAAAACATGGACACTGACATTGAAAAATATAGATACTGATTCACACAACATCTTATACAAAGATTCTTGTATGTCTCTAGCCAGAGACATCTCTCTAAGATCTTAATTATCCTAATGATCTCAAAGATCTTAATGAAGCCAAAACTGATCTTATATAGTTATTGAAAGAAAATAGTGTTCGGAAACGCCTTGACACAACTAAACTTTTTCAGGGATTTGTTCATATTTTCTGTTTAATTACCATTAGCACCACATCTATTTTTTGATGTAAAAACTCAAAGGTTTTTGCTGATCTCCCAGTGTCAGTGTCGAATTTATTGTTTGCTCAGTATTTCAAGGTTTGCGTTTTAAATGAAAGATTAAGAATTTTGGCTGGTTTTGTGAAGACACGTACATGGTCATAGCAGTGATTGAAAAGACTTTTCAAGGATAACACAAGGCAAAACCTCAAACTTCTAAATTGTTTGGTTTGAATGCTTTACTTCAACATTTAATTGACTTTCTTAAACAATATCCACATTAGAAATTGTCTTGGAGTGTTTCATAGCCATTAGGCTTAGTGCATTTACTGACTATGACTAATGAAACATTGAAAAGTAAAAAGGAAAGTGTGTGTGTGTCTGTGTGTGTGTGTGTGTGCTAAGGGAACATTAATTGTCTTTAATGCATGAGTTATGAATTATAGTTAATTAAGGCATGATTTAATATATGAGTTATCATGAAGCCATGATTCAACAGTACAGAATGATGAAGTCAGACTTTAAGCAATGACCCAGCATGAGTTGATGTTATTAGTGATCTAAATCCAGTCTACACAGCAGGAAAATATTCATCTATCAGTGGCACTTTCTCCAGCCAATCATCCTTCTCTACTCTTGGTATGTCTCTGAGCTATAAGCTCACATCTGCACCCCTACGCAAATGAATTTAATATTACAGGGAGCCTGGTCTGTGACAATGGAGTGGATCAGTAAATTCAGTTGACATTTTACTTGAAGAGAAAATTGTAGGCTGATAATCTGATCAGGAGTTTTCCCACTGGAGTATAAGCCAGTATAGACTGATAAGCTCCACTGCCTGATTGGCACATTCCCTGTCGAGCTGAGGAGACTTAGATTATTTTATACCCACTGGTAGGAGAGTTAGGTGTTGGTTAGCAAAGGAGATGATGAACGTGCCCTCCCCAGTCACATGAAAATCTTAAGTGTTGTGCTGCTGTAATTGAGTTCATGCATAATTGGCTGCAGCAGCAAAACAACCCCCTCAAACTTGGCAGAGAGCTTGAGAAGAGAAGCAATGCTGAATGTAGTTTAATTCTGGCTGTCTTGGTTAACCTACAACTTTTAGAATTTGTATCTTATTTAGAAGAAGAGGAGACATCAATCATGAATGTACATGGCTTTCTTCTGCGCTTCACAGAGCGAGCTTAGATTAACTGGAGATCAGGAAATGTACATGGACTATGATCGATTGTCTTCTGCAGGGTGGGTTTCTTTTTTGATCCTTGACTGGTTTTTGCTGTTGATTCAGAGTGGCAGCTCTGTGCCAATTTTAAAAAGAGCACAAACTTTGCCCAACCCTTAGTGGGAGTCTGTGGGCAGAGTTTATACACGAGTGCATCCGGTGACGGAGATTGAGGCAGGCTGAAGCTGGTGACTACTATAACAAGCCACTTCAGCCAGTCAACAGCCCTATTAATCTCTGTCTGATTCAAGCGCTCCTGTTTCAACAGCAGAGATTATGCTCATCTATCACCTGGAGCACGTGATGTCACACTCACACTCTCTCTCACACACATACACATTCATTTGACATTCACAATCTCCGATAGAAGGGTTACTTCTGTCTGCCCCGTTCTACTCTCCAACATGCTGTAGATGTTTATGGACTAGGACTCTTTTACAGTTCTGTATATGACATCACGTGTTGATTGTCGTAGGGTCACCTCAACACTAGCTGGGATGTGTCATATGTTATCAAGCCATGTGGTACATTCATTTGACAGCTTAAGTAATTGTGTTTGCATTCTTGAATCCTTGGTGATGTAATTCTTGACCACCATGGGGTCTAGAGCCTTCAGACGTGTTGCCCCTCGACTTTGGAACTTTGGACATCCGTAACATTGATTCCCTTACTATTTTCAAGTCCCACATCAAAACACCTCTTCAAACTTGTTTAGTCTATTTAGCTCCAACACTAGTGTTTGCTCATATTTATTCTATGCAATTATATTTATATTTAAGTTATTTTGTATTTTATGCCTTGTACTTGGATTTCATATTTTTCTGCATGTTGTAGGGTGTCCTTGAGTGCCTTGAAAGGCACCTTTAATGTATTATTATTATTATTATTATTATTATTATTATTATTATTATTATTATTATTACTTGATGTAGAGCAACAATAGTAAGAAAGATGTTTGTAGTGGTTATCATTTCGACAGATGTCAGTGCGGCAGATCTTAAAATGTCTAGTGTGACTGAAAAAAAAAATGCAATGAGCCTCTCTTTAACTTGCGTTTTTTTGTTTTCTCTATGCTGGCATTGGGAATGTGTAGGAGGAAACACAAGCAGCCCAAGCAGACTCATCACAGGTCTTGTAGTCTACACATGATGTCTGTGGTGATATAGTTAAACAGGCAGGTAACAGATTAAAGGAAGCAATTGAATTATTTAGTGAAGAAACACCACAACAGATACTTCCATACTGTATACAGTATACTGAATAATGCCATTAGGCTACATTCAGACTGACTTTTGTCAATCGGGTCAACAGAGTCGTCTGCAAAGAAGTTGATGCTAGTTGAACGTTTGGCAAACTGCAGTGGGGTGATCTAATTCAATATTCTTTGTAATGTGTTTTGTGATGCTGCTGATCATGGCCACAAGCCAAAAGTCAGGTTTGAAAATAAAGTTGTTCTGTATGCAAGTGTTGCTGGAGTTTTTACCTTCTCAGTGTGCAACAGGGATCATCCATCAGGGTGCAAACACATGTTCCAGGTAGATTATTTCATATCATGAATTCTGTATTTCTACTGTTCAGCACCAGATTGTGGCAATGAAAGATCAGCCTCTTGCACTGTTTTAACAAAGGGCTGTTTCCATTCCAATTAAAAGGTAATATCTGTTGGGAGAGAGGTGTTGATCCGTCCACCTAACTAAAAAACCATGAGTATTTTTTTTAAAAAGATGCACATTGGCTACAATAGATCTTACCTGCGTAGCAATGACTCCTCTTATCTCTATCCTCCAATATAATCCTGTTACTTTCTGCTTAGAGTCTTCTGAGGTCTGTTGACTCCCTTCCTCTCTCTCCACACACACATTCTCACACATAAGAGCGGTACCTATTCTACAGACAAATGCTCACACAAGCTACATGTGCATTCTAAGTGCTTCATCAATTTTTAGCAACAATAATTGCCAGTAATGGTTCCTGTCTATTGACAGACTATAGGAAGGGTGGAAGGAGTGAGGTGAGAAGGAGTCACGAGGAGATAACAAATGGATAATCATTTCCCATAAGCGTCTCATTTAATGATGTATGATAATCATCAGACAAAGGTCAAAACTGCAGGAATTTAAGACAAAGGAATAAATCACATTTCTTCTCCTTTTATACTTTCTAAATTAATTTGACTTCTGCACTCGAGCTATTTCTGTGTTTACATCCTTCTTTTTTGAAGAGCGAGATGCACACAAATCTGGGTCGATATTTTACATCTTCAGAACATGAAAAAGTTTGTGAAAAGTTCACATATCAATACAGATAAACTAAAGGGATGCTTTGTTTAATCGCCATGGATACACCACTTACATCTGAAGCCTCACTATGTCACATGGAATCACTTGTGAATCACTGTGAAATTTCTCACGGTGAACCATTTTAAGAAGGCTCTGAACGATTGTCCTTATGGCCTTAGCCGTTTCCATTCTAAACAATGCTGATTCAATTCCTCTTGAAACAAAATGAACTTTTGCAGCATACCTGATGTGTTCTCCCACAGTTTGCCTGTAGAGCTGCTATGAGTCATAAAAGCTGAGAGCACAGAGTATTTGGCTGTTATTGTGTTTCAGAGAAAAAGGCACCATTAAAAGTGTATACGGCGTGTGGTTTGGCACTGTAGGCGATGAAGGTGCAGCTTGAAAGCTTCGCTGTGTTCTTCATGCCTGTGTTCAGTCATTCATTTGCACACATTATTGCTTATATCAATCTATATCTTGTGTGTATCTATATTCCATTTTGTTACCATCCACCCATTGACTTTTTTCGTGTTGAGAGCTGGATGAGAGGATTGATACCACTATGATGTTTCTACAGTAAATACATAGCAGGTGCTAGCAGTCAGCTAACATAACCTAGCATAAAACAGGAAACAGCAGGGAACAGCTAGCATGTCCAAAGTAATCTTCCTACCAGCATCTCGCGAACTAACATGTTTAATCAGTGCAAAAATCAAAGTGTAAATATGACAGTTGACAGTTCCCAAACTGCCATATTTACTTGGATTTTTGTGTGAAGTATAATAACAGATTGAAACAGAAGTAACAGAATGGATATAAGAGGTTCGTTAGTGAGCTTTAGAGGTGTTGGTTGGTTGTAGGGGTTTCCAGCTCGTTATGCTAAACTAAGCTAACTGACTGATGGCTGTATCTTCTTATTCATTGGACAGATATGAAAGTGGCATTGATCTTCTCACGGAACTCTCGGCAAGAAAGAAAATAAATGTAATTCTCAATATATCAAACTATACATTCATATATCTGACTGAATCTGTGACAGACAAATTGATTAATTCATTCATTATTTCTTCCATTTCTAGTTGAATACATCCGTCTGTACTGCCCCCCCTGCCCCCTACCATAGCAAAAACACCTCTACCCTAGTAACAAATAAGATGCATAAATCATAAATGGCAGATGTTACAATCATGATGCAACTGTTGTGTCTGTCTTCACTCATCTTCTTGCAATCCCGACACACACATATACACACATGCACAGCAGGCTACAGTGCTTATTATGTACAAGACATTTCAGTGGGAGTATAGTGTCAAATGTTTACAAGCACACAGCACTGTTTTCTCTTTCACACCATGCTAAGTTAATTTCATCATTGATGCGTTTCATTTTACTGATAAGTACGAATAAACAAAGCAGAGCAAAATCCAATGATTAGTGAAAGTAGGGGAGAGGGAAATAGAAGAAAAACAAAGTGCAAAGGGGCAAAATCTTTTTTGTCATTGTTGGAGCCACACACAGACACACACACACACACACAGTGCAGAGAGAATCTCGGGAGAAAAGAGCTGGCCTTGAACTATATAGTCTCTTTATAGCATTGCTTCCTTTTATATAGGACTCATCTCTGTATATTGCCTTGCAATTGTTGCAGTCAACTATGTCATTATTGCAAGTAAACAGTGAATGAAGCTGCAACAAAGGTCAATCAAAAGCATGTTTATTGTCATGTTGTTATTTGTCATCTGTTTTCAACATCCTGACTGCATTATTAGAGGCTTAAGTGAGGGTGTTACATTATAAACACATTTCTATCAGAACACTGGAATAAGGCAGGGCTGACTCACAACTATGCACTCATTAAACTGAGAAAAAAAAAAAAACAGACAACAATGTCATCTTGTGTAGAGCATAGTTAATACAATATGTAGTTTATAATTCCAGAAATTGCAGAAATGTGGTATCAAATGTCTTAGGACCTAAAGATCCTCAAAATGCCACATGGCTCCCAATCCCAGCCTCCTCACATCTCAGTCACTGCTCCACTTTAGAAGTGGGTTAGTTGGGCTCTGTCTGCACTGTATCTGCGGCTCCTTTGTAGAAACTCTCTGCTCTGATCTTCTGTCACAGCCTCAGGGCCAAACGCAGCCGTGATGGACACAAATCCATCTGACAGCTTTGCACACAGATTCCCTAAAGCCTTCCCAAACCTGTTCCCAAAGGCTTTCCTTTGGATGGCTCAAAGCTCCCTCCCGGGGCATCATGATGCAGATGCGCATGTAGGAACACACAGATCCGATAAACACGCACATGGGAGGATAACATGAGTACATGTGCACGCTCTATCTTGAGTGGACAACCTGCTGAGTGGCCGTGGGGACAATGCACAGATCTTAACCCGGACCATGCACACCCCACATACATGGAGCATGTGTGTGGCTGACAGATGGGTGGGTTGGGTGTGTGGGTCCCTAGGGTGTGTCGGCTAGGTACATGCAGCATGTGGAGGGACCTGGGGCAAGGAGAGAGGGAGGGTTACAGTAGATGTGGCAGAGAAGGGTTACACACAAACTTCCAGATGAAGAAAAAAAGGCGTGGTGGTGAAATTAGATTTTCTGGGATAAAAAAAAACAAAAAACAAAAAACATCACATGTGAGGTCTTATAAATATCAAGTGTCCGCTGAAATGAAATAAATTCACTGCGGGACAGTGAAGTGTAACCACGGGTTAGCTCAGGTTGTTTGCACTCACACAGACTGCACCCACAAAAAGACACATAATCAGAAAATAAAATATCCCCCTATTCCCACCTTTGTGTTCAGTATTCAGATGAAAGGGCTTTTGGATGTGGAGTCCTGCCTTTTGATGCTAAGAAGTCAGTCCTGAGTCCATGTTGCTCTGAGCCGCTACACACTGCAGCCTGTGTCACAGCGTGAAGGCAGCGGGAGAGGCGAGGGGTGGTATACAAAGGCAGAGGTGGACATGAAAAGGGAATGTATGCTAAATGAATAACAAAACGCTTCGCCTGGTGAGAGCCGTGTGCAGTGGTGTCATGAGGGCAGAAGGGACTTTCAACGTGTGTCTGTGTCTGTACGGACTTCCAAACTCTTTCATCTCGGGGCTCTGCGAAATCATTTGAAGCTGGCAACGTTAGTAAGACCAACATGTCATGAGCAGAAACATCACTTTACTTTCACTAAAGTCCTAATGAGTTAAAGTAGAGCCATTCGCACCGAGAGGATAATGGGCACCGAGCAGATTCATTTGGAAGTATCTGCTGTCCACCTACGCACCATGTGCAAAAACTATTCCACAGGCCTCACCCACCATCACTCGTCTGTATGATGTTCGAACACAACTCTTTTTCACAGTAACTGTTTCCACCTGTAACTATAAGCTGCTTATTGGTTCACCTATGGAACCTGTCACTGCGCTCAGTCATCCTCTTGTTACTGAATTACCCACTTGCAGGTAAACTAGCAGCTGACTACGAGCTGTTTTTTTTCTATGTGCACCTACCAATGTTCCTTATATTTTTCCCCCATTTTTACATTCATATTTTGAAAATGAAAAATCTCTCCATCTCTCCTGTTAAAATCTGAGACAGAAAGACCTAAACACATTACTGATTTGTGCCTCCTCAACTTTGCATGGAGGAGAGGTGATGTTGCACTCAACACTACAACATTAAAATGGATTTTCACACCAATGTCTTCGGTCTTGGTGACTGTGGGTTAAAGGGTCAGTACAGCCGAATAAGACAAAAAAAAAAAATCTCACATACCCCTCATTGTATTTTGCTGTCCAAGTAGTTTTGATTGTATCTATCTGCCTGCAAGACTTCTGCTGCCACCACAATAAAATGGATGTGTAAGGGATTTCAGTTTTAATTAAAGTGAAAAAAATCTCAATAATGGCTTTCCAAGAACAATGCAGATACTAGATTGCACACCACTATCACAGTTATGTGTTTCTACATGTATATGTGATAAGACGAATCTAAATGAATAATGGTGAGGACTGTCCAAATCCAGAATTCATCTTTCTGCAGTGTGTCTGCCTGAGGTGCAGACTTCACCAGACTTTCCTCTGAAGATTATTCATAATAACAGAAATACATTTTCTATACATTTTTGACACATTACCTAAATACGTTTGAAAGTGTCTTTTCCTGACCTCTAATTAATCAGAAACAGAAACTTGAAACATAAAAAATATTAACAATAACTCTTCTATATGACGTACAGTTACATTCTGTTTATATTTTGCATAAACTGCTTTTGTCAGTACCATTAAGAACTGCTCAGAAAAAAAGTTTGAGATGGGTTACAGGTCGCGTTGGGGAAGTTATTACACTACTGGTCATAAGACATAACTTTAAATGAGACAGAGTTTGCTTAAAAGGCTAATTTTCATCCGTCGTCCCTGACGGATTATTCAGGGTGCCTGAAATTCATGGTGCATTACATAAGAAATATGAACAGACTAATTCATTAAACAATCCACCAATCATCCAATGTCACAGTGTAATCTGGAGTTGTTAGCAACAACACTAAATGAAATAAGAAAAGTAGGGAAAAGGTGGAGCAGAGGATCGAAAAGGCAGAACAAGACATACAGCAGACAGACAGCAGAGAAAGGCAGCAAGGACTGTTATGCTCACCTGTGATTGTTTACAAGCCACAGCTTCGAGTGACACAGTGACGGAACAGTAAGTGATGCTTTCTCTAATGTGCACTTGTAGTAAATTTCATTCTTTTGACGCTCTCACAGAAAATGCTGACTGTCTGAAAACACCTCTTCCAACAGGAATGATGCAGTGTCCTCTTATGATACCTCTGGTACCCTGAGTGCTTGCTCTTTGCTTAATGAATGTCAGCTATGGAGGAGGCGCAGTGTGATGTAAAAGATATACTTTGTGCACCGATAATGAAAATAATATATCAGCAAACAACGCTGTCAGGGAGCCAAAGGATTATACTTATATATATCTGGTTTTAGCTCAGTGAAAGTTACAACTGTTAAAAAACCAAGAGCCTTAAAACGTAAAAAGTTTTTGTAAAAAAAAAAAGAAGAAAGGTAACGTGTAGTCAAAGTTGCTCGGCTACAGGAGTGGCACTTTTTGAGGCAACAGTAAGGGCGGGCACAGCTGGGGACACAAAACGGAAATTCTCCGTATGCAAGATGGTAAAGTAATTCAGTCACTTCATGCAGCTTTTGCACTGATATCAATAATAATATTTAATATGGCCTTCGAAGGTATTTAGTGACAGTCAACAGCTAGCTTAACGTTAGCCCAATGCGGCACCCTCATGATGACCCATCCTCTGTATTAAAGGGGCCATTTGTGAGTTTTCTCACAAAACTCACAAAATAGCTGCTTTAAACACAGAGAGACCAAACTGCCCCCGTAGTAAAGGGACTATAATTCTAATGTCATGTCCTTCTCAGGAATGGTTTCTTATCATGTTCTTTCAAAGGTGTGTCCTCAAGTCAAGTCATGTAGCAGTTAGTTCTCAAAACAAAAATATGCAGATAACTACAATGAAAGTGAAAGCCTGACAAAGGTATCGCTGAGGATAAAATATACTGTCACACTCATTTTTCATTCCCTGTGATAAGATGGAGTAGATGAATCCAGCAGAGAGGTAAATGTGTCTTCAGGCAGCCAGAAACCAAACTGTGTTCATTGGCAACTGCAGAGGAAACTCAGCTGGTGCAGAAATGACAGAGAAATGAAACACACATTGAACTAAATAACATGTCACAGTAAGATCTCTATACTCAGGCTTTCTCCCACAGTCCTAAGACATGTGCATAAGGTTAATTGGTGACTCTCAATTGCCTGGAGGTGTGAATGTGAGCGTGAATGGTTGTTTGTCTCTATATGTCAGAGACTGTGATAGACTGGAGTCTTGTCCAGGGTGTACCCCGCCCTCACCCAGTGTCAGCTTGGATTGGTTCCAGTCCCCCTGCAACCCTGTAAGGATAAGCAGTATAGATAATGGATGGAGTAAGGTCTTCATGCATGTTCTATGTGAACGCTGAATTCCGACTATGCTCAAAACAACTTTAAGACTCCAACCTGAAATACTAGTGTGCATGTACTTACTGGGAACAGCTATGATTGGGAGTGTTTATTCAGTCAAAAATAGTCCTAAGATTGCACTACTCCCACTAGCACACTTGTGTTGCCATGCTAAACCGCAAACAACAAAAATGTTTTCAAAAGTTGGACCTGTAAATATTGGTTTGTAAGTTGGAGTCTGACTTGATTACTTTCAAACTCACCCACTTCAAACTCGAGAGAAATACGAGAACACAACAAAGGGATTCATTAATGTGACTACCAGCTCTCCTCTGATTTATTTCTTGAAAAATACATACATATAAGTGCATGTAAGCTGGAAGTTTGACTTTGGGCGCCAGTGAAGTCGGACGTTCAAAGAGTGTGAGTGATCATAGGTTTGTGTATGCGCCACGTCTTCTGTGTGTATGTGTCTTAACAAGTGTGGATGTGGGTGAACAGTAGACAAACAAAAGGTCTGCCGAGTGCTTGTGCTCTCACTGAGCATTTGGGCAAACAAATGGGTTTGACACATAAAGCACAGCACTCTCATGCAGAATGCATAAGCCCCGCAGGCAGGCTTAAAACAAACAGTCAACGTGTCCATAGACAGGCCTAATACATCTCCTAACATTTCACACACACACACACACAAACACACACACACACACAAGCAAAACTTTGACAGATTTAATTTATCCCTGTGGACAGGTAAGGCCAAATACATCCACAGCAGAAAAACACACACGTGTGCACACACACACATACACACACACACACACACACACACACACACACACACACACACACACAATATGGCAACACCACTGTAAACACTGCATCCATAAAACAATGTTTCTGCTGACAACACAAAAGCATTCTCTGTCCGCACCTCCCTCTCTTTCCCTCCCCTCTCTTTTTTCACCCCCCTCCTTCTCCCCTCACTCCCTTTAGCTCGCTAACTTGGCAAGGAGGGAGAAGCTCATCGCAGTGCAGCAGGTGATCCAGGGACAAATTATTGCATATGAGTCCATTTTTGGATCAGTAAGCAGCTGCATGTGTGTTTTCATGCATGTGCATGTGTGTTTTACTTGTACATGTTTGAGTTGTGTGTGTGTGTGTGTGGGTGGTCTTGCAGAGGCTGAGCAGTGAGTGATGCTGACAGAAAACATCACACTAGAGGAGTGGGTCACAGCAATAAAGCCTGGCTGTCTTGCTCTTTTCTTCCCTTCTCTCTCTCTCTCTCTCTCTCTCTCTCTCTCTCTCTCTCTCTCTCTCCTTCCCTAATTCCATCAGTATAAGTGAGAGAAGAAGAACTCAGGGGCAGCGTGTGAGTCCAGATAAAGACAGACAAAGTGATATAGATTCAGATAGACGTGTAAAGTGAAGACAGATAGAAATGCACATCCCTGTTGCCTGCTTCATCCATCTCTGTCCGACCCTTTCTCCGTCTCCGCGGCCCAACATCTTTCGAACATCTCACACTTTTCATCTGCTGTCGCTCGGCTTTAACCCCACAGTCTTGGTGACAAAGTCTGTCTCATGCTTTTTAGAGGTAAATGCACATTTTCACATTCATTTAAGTGTAAAAAGCACGTAGTGTTTTACAAAGTCAGTGATCATACAAGCTGAATGAGGTGCCTCAGGAAACCTCCCTCTAGCGTCGGCTTTGTGGGGGACTGACAGCGACTTGGTAAATCCAGGTAAGTGAGAGAGGGAAAGTGGGCCCAAATCCAACTGAATAACATTAACATACTAAAGCATGGAATCACAAGACAAGGCGGTCCTGTAAAGAATGAGCCCGTAGGTCGTTTGTGCAGCAGGTTATTATGACCCGTAGTGAGGTTTTGTTGTTAGCCGACATCTAGCAGTCGTAGTAATTATGACAGGAGCAAAGAGAAAAGTCATGTGACGTAGTATATAGAGCCACAAAGGTGGGGTGGTGTTCATTTCCCGTGAGAAAGTAGCAGTTTGACTAGGTTAACCTCGTTGTTGTTATTGTAACTATGACAACTAATATTGCCTAAACTTAAGGAAGTACTTATTTTTACCCAAACCATGATATTTCCCTAAACCTAACCAAGTAGTTTTTGTGCCTAAACCTAACCAAGCAATGATCATTTATTATTGTGACCATGACGACGAGGGTCAGGTATGCTGCTGTGGGTGAAGCCCACATGTTTATTATTGTAACCATGACAACAACACCTGCCACTGTAGGGGCTCGTATCAGAGGGTTGAAAAAAACGACCTCTTTGGTTGTTCAGGTTGTCTTTACTTCACTAATGGATACCGACATTATTCTGTTTTCTTATTGTCAGAAAATCCCAGGAAAAGGCCCATACCAACAATTTAGTCAGTCTCTCAAAACTCTCCAAATTCACCTACTCAAAATAATATTCATTATATTGTTAATTACTTCTACCTTTAAAACAACAACTTACTCTCATTAAAACAAGTGAGAAAATCAGTCGCTGCATTAAGGATATTTTAGTGTGTTACCAACATGAATCTACAACTTACTTAGAAAGCAAGAGTATTCAAATTAATTAATTGCCATGTAGTACAGTAGAAGAGGTGAAAAAACAACCTGATTTAGAAAATGCATGCAACAAGTTCATGTGCATCAGAGACAGTTAAGATGCTCTTTTTACACTGGCAAATGTGTTTACTTGTTCTAAGACAATAAAATATAAAATATTTAACTGGACCCTGTGGATTTTAGTAAATGTCACTCACACAGCAGTACATTTTCTACTTCCAGCCATGTAATAATACACGTCTGCTGAGGAGGTGACTATTTACACCACTCTGGACTCTGTATTAGAGACAGACTCAAAAACTACAGTGCTCACAGTCATTACAATGATGAAAAATGTCCCACAGTGGAAATGTGTGACAACTTCTTTTGTATGGATTAAAAAAAACAAGATATAACATAGTAATTATAGAGCCAGGCAGGCTGTTTCTCCCTGTTTACATTTATGGTAAGCTAAGCTGAGCTACCCGGTTGCTGGTGGTAGCAACAGTTACAGCATGTGAGTGGTATTGATCTTCTCATCTAACTTGAGGAGAGAAAGCAAATAAGTGTATTTCCCTGTTTCTTCCAACGGCTCAGCTACACAGACAATACTATATGAAACATCACTTCATGGTTGGTTTTAGTCTTTTCATGGGATTTATTTATAGTGAGAAAAATACAGGCTATCATTGGTTTCATCCTTTAAATACTGGGTGAACAAAACACACATGAGATCACCTGTATGTGTGATTTTGAGAGTCTGGCGGGAGATGCTTCTTCAGAGACACTTGAGATATAAGAGCACTTCAGATATGTTTAGAACTTATGGTCCTGGGTATAAGTTTAGCAGTGGTTGGACATTGCTGCGAGATGTCTTGGCTCCCGATAACAAAATAACTTGGCTCTTGCTGTTGGTGGCTTGCAAAGATTTCACCCTGTGCCAAGTTTGTGCTCACCATGTTTAGAGCTCCAGGCAACATGTTACGCCTTGCATCCACCCCAGCTGACCTCCCACTGAATACTATGCACTTTTTTACTCTAACTTTGTACCGCTGGACTCTCAGGAGTTTGTTTTTTGTTTGGAAAACAAAAAGAAACATGGTATCCAACTTGTATTGGTTTTTCAGTCATTACAGTACGTCCTGCTCCAACTTGAGCACTCTAGTACATGCTCACTCATTTTAAATCTGCATTGTACATACAAACAATATTCGCCAATTGGAGCTAAGTGTCTTCAAATGCTGCTTCAGTCACTGCCATCTGCGTCTGTTGAAATGAGCAGAGACAGAAATGAAATGTGAAAGCAAGAAAAATGGAGCAGTAGGGGACAGGGATCGGGAAAAAAAGAGAACAGCATGAAAAGGTGGTAAACAATTTCATGCAAATAAAGGGTGAACAATAGGTGAGCTTTCAGTCTCTCCCCCTCCCTCTGTCGCTCTGCCTCTCTCTCCCTCTCAGAGCCAGGGCAGAGCTTTACGACAGGGATAAAGCAGGGAAAGGGCTGGGGTTTTTTTGCCGACTATTGAATGCTCTTTGAAGCTTTCCCAAAAGGTTGATCCTATTCAGAGAAAGGTTTCCTATTTCTCTGATGCTCTTCAATAATTCATCGTCCTTTTTATGGTTTGGTCTCAGCGTTGGAAGGATTACCTAAACCTGGCTGCATATGAATAATATCATTGTGATATTCTCCATCCAGAGCATTGCATCCACACTGCAGTGGGTATTGGAGATAGATTAAAAAAACTGAGTTTAGGCATGAAGCCTACAACAGAGAGAGTTCGTGCATCGTCCCGGATGGGCAGGAGACAGAGAGAAATTGAAATGTTAGGCATCAAATGCATAACAAATGGCGTTCTGTGGTTCAGAGGTTTTCAAGTGCAGTGCATCACACTTGATCTTCTCCCTAGGTCAAGGCCATTTGTTTGTGTCAGTGCACAAAGGAGTAGAAATGTGAGCAATTGCATGCCTGACCTGAGCATGTTATTACACCTACATGGATGCACTGGTGTTGGATCCATACAAACAAGCCACTTCATGTAGTTGTTGAATATAAGACCTTGGCACCCACTTAAATTAAAGCCGTCCAGATAATATATGCAAGTGCATAATTCTACTTTAGAGTACTTCAAGCAACTGCCTTCAATGCCTGACACAATATACACTCTGCGTTTGAATGTACAGAAATGTAGCAGAATGTTCAGAAACTTTCATAATGAATAAGCTAACCTTCCAGGATTCAGCAATGAACTGTTAGCAAGAGGAGAGACAAAGAGCAAGAGTGAAGAAATGAAAGGTTATTCCCTCTGTTCAAGACAAGAACATGACCACCGCCCACACACACGCAAAAACTCCTCGCCTAGCCTCATAAACAAGCTCAAGGAGCAATAAATAAGGCCATCTACACATGAGCAAGTACAGGTCATCCAAACACATGTTCGCAAATGTAAGCCCACATTCACATGCAAAATGATGCATATGTCAAAGATTAAATGTATTATATTTGCATGTGTTTTCATTAGCGATTCCTAATCAGTTATGTTGAACAACAGCATTTTTAATGCAATAATCTGCATTAAAATTCACATTTCCTTTCGACCTTTGTGTCAGAGTGTCTATATTCGCTTCTGGTGCATCTTTGTGGGTTTGATTTTCCTGCCTTCGCCCTCGCAGTCTACAGATGGGCGAGAAATTCAATGAAAAACAAACTCAAGGTGTCTTGATAAGGTGTTAGGAAGCCTCTAAATAAGCTTTTAATACTAACTGAAACAGATCCTCCATCATGTCTGTGTTGTGTTGATTGTGGTGGAGAGTGTTATTTGACATAGGAGTTCATTTGGCTTGAGATCTGAAATGTGAATCTAAATGCACATATATTTTTACATCATTATACCCTCCAGTCTGCCCTTGTATATAAGCAGCTGTGTCATATGTCTCTACTCATGCATTCAGGTTTTTCCTTTGTGACTCCTGTCTGTTTGTATTCGACCTTCAGCAGACTCTCATTAACAGGATTTTAGAGCCTTTCACTCGCACATGAACGCACCATGAGTTAATTATTTTACCATGTCCCATCTATGTGGAGGGTTAGGCACAATAAAAAAGTTCTTCAAATCCCAAAACCAGACCACACAGAACACAGGATATGATTTGTTGGTTTTTAAACAATATAATTAAGTTTCAGTGTGGACAAGACCAACATAACAAACAAAGAAAAGTCTGAATTAATGCAGTAAAATTACTAAAAACAGAGCACAATTGCTTACTCTTTAAAGAGTGAGCTGCAATATCAACAGTATCAACATTTTGTAATCACAGCATTGGAACAACTGAGGTCAGAGCTGCTGGAGGATGAAGAATTATGTTGTGTACCCCTGACCTTCCACTGTTTTTTTTTTGTTTTTTTTTTCAAATGTCCAAATTCTGAGTTTATGCACTGTGCAATGCCCTCAAAGACTCCCACAATGGACCAAATTACGTAGCGTTCACAAGCACGCACATTAGTCTCTGCTGACAGCACCACAATACAATGTTTTGCATTTTATACATGTGAAAATAACAGTTGTTTGATGCTGTTCCTGTCTGTAATGACATGACATGTGTATATTTCTGATTTTCTAAATGTCACCCACCTCCACTTAATGTGTAGGAATTAAAATTCCACACATTTTAATAATTAATGACATAGTCTCACTTTAAAATATGGTTGAAAATGTGCTATTTGGGTTCAACAGTTTTGATAAGAAGAAATGTAGCAGTATGTAAAGAGTAAGACTAGATCCACTTTATAACACTATTCATCCATCCTCATCACATTTGATAGTGTTTGGAACATAAGTGATTTTCCTTTTCCAGAAACACAAAGACATCACCTCCTATCCCCCAACATATAAATACAGCAGTCAACAAACAGTCGGCAGTGTGGTATGACAGATTGCGAGCATGCAACTGAATGTAGCAGCACAACTACTACTTCTGCTACTTGTAAGCGAGTAGTTTACAGTGTTGATCAGTGTTACATTGTTTGTGGCACAGAGCGCCAGGAGCTTATGAGGCTTAAGCCCCAAATGTTTTTCAGCAAAACCCTGAAAGTTAACTGTTCATCATGTCTGGCATCATGTGTACTAAACACAGACCATAACTGCTGCCTGGGAACCAAAGGGTTTAAACAGAATGCATGGAGTGAAATCAGGACCCCCTCCTTTTCCCACTCCCCCATCCCTTCTTCTGTGCGCTCTCTTTTTGCTCAGCCCCTGTCCCTGGAGCACTGGTGGTCAGTGAGTCAGTAAACGCAGCATGGGACAGTTATGTCTACTCATAACTACGTTGTAAAAGTTTTCACTCAGTTTGCTAACTTAATACTTAATACTCAAAACCATAGTATAACAGTGATGTCTCCTTCAAAATACTTAAAACATTTAAAATGTCTCAGAAGGCTGAACAATGTAACAGACGCCTCTTTGTCCTTGGTAACGATGATAGTGACGTGTTGCCCCCCTCTTACCCCAAACAACAACTACTGCTGCCAGATGACAGAGGCCTGCAGGTGTGCCTTAATAGATAATATTATCCAGTTTGTTCATTCAGTGGGAAATGTTCATTTATTTGTTAATTTTACTGATTCTAATATGTGTTTTGGCAGCTTTTTTTTTTTTTTTTTTTTTTAAATTATACTGATTTCTCGATTTGAATTTATTGTTCCATGAGAAGCATCACCTGAACTATTTCCCTGAAGGGAAATAAAATGGCAATTCAGTCACATTTCAGCCTACGATGAGCTCTACACCTTTTTAAATATAGCACTGATTCCATTTCTTTCATATACACTCAGTCACCACTTTATCAGGGACACCCGTAAAATCTAATGCAATAGAAATACAACAGCTCAGCTATGAATTCTACCTTTGCAGAGGTAGTAATGTTCAGTTATAACCCCATCAGACAGCTATTAATTTAACTATAACTTTATTATTGAGGTTGCATTTTTGTAGAGGTGTTGAACTGGACTGCATTATATTGAGAAGCATGGCTAATGTTTTGCCCAACACATTTAAACATGAACGGGAAAAAAAATATCAGAAACATTTCGATATAATGCAGTCCAGCATAACACCATCACTAACTTCTACCTCAGTAATAAACACGTAGTTGAATTGAGGTCTTCTTCAGTGGACTTTTAAGTCACATCCTTCGTGTACGTCATGAGTGATTACTGAGCCAGTTCCCATTGCAGTTTGTTTTTCATTGATACATCAAGATTTTCACACCAACCAAGTGTAAACATGTTTTTTTTTTTTTTTTGCATTTTTTTATGTCTGGTGTTTACACTCCTGTTTTTAATGTGTGTCTTGATGTTATATAGAGTTGTGAGTGAGTGAATCTGGGACTCCTGCCTCATTATCAACTGACTGACTTGGCTGCCAATCACCTGCAGAAACCTCCAGCCAATGGACCAATCACCTGCCAGATCAATCAGGCTCCTTTCTGCACACACCTGACACACATCAGTCAATAATTAGTGTCACACATCCACACTCAGTGGATCCAAATGACAATAAACCTTCGAATGAATCCACACGTTGAACCGATGAACAGCAAGTCAAGTAACTTTGACATAAAGTACGTGTTAAATAATGCATGCTGCAATCCTGATTTTCATACACTGAAATAGAAACCGTGTAGCCCAACCTTTTATCTATTGCTACTTAAATCTGTGTATCTCCATCCACGCTACATTACATCCTCATTTGCATAAAGAATAGAACTAGATTTCTCGCCCTGTGTGCCACCACAGTGTCTCTGTACAAGCCCCAAAGGTGTGTACTGTATTCACTGTATGCCTATGTGTGTGAGTGTGTGTGTCTGTGAGAGCGAGAGAGCGAGAGAGAGAGCGAGTGAGTGAGTGAGTGCAAAGGGTTGGCTGGCTGTGTGATAGCCCGTATAGTCCTGCTGCAGCGTCAACTTTACTGACTATGTGATAAACTGCACTGCACCAAGACTTGTCATCCCTTTCAGACAAAGTGTGACAGGCCAGCGTGCCATCAGGCAGGAAGAGCCACGCAGTGTTTGTCTGTGCGTGTGGGTGTCTTTGTGTCTGCGAGAAACACAGTTTGCATCTGTGCGTGTTCTTGTGAAAAAAGCGTTAGACTTTTGAAGATATTTTTGCAAAGCAAGGTCACTCCCCACTGCTTCAGATTATCGTTTAGGGTTAAAGGTCCATTACAGCACTTGACTGCCTGCTATTTAAGATGATTTATGTTGCTGCTTCAGGATGAATTCTTATTTTTTAGTCTCCTGGAGGACTCTAATCTCATAAAACTTCACTTCAATGTGCATGATATAAATATATACATGGGTGAGGTGGGTGAAATCTGTTTCCTCTCCACAAAGGAATTACATAAAGGATATTTCCAGTAGTTTGTCACTGAGGTATCACTGTCAAAAACTGATAAGGAGGTCACAGATGTGTGTGGGTGTATGCATTCTTTCCTGCAGTGAATTGCTTCATTATTTCAAACCATCAACTATTTTTTTTCTCAACCTTTATCTGTAATTACAACTGCAGCTTTAACCAGATTGTAGGCTGGCAAGTTGTTTTCTGTGCTAAAGCAGAACTGATCTAATGTCAGCTATAATTGAGCTGATTACAGGTCAGAATAGTACTCACGCTTCCTGCTGCTGTCATGTAATCAGCATAGTTGTATCTTAGTTTTTTTTTTTGGGGGGGGGTTATTTTTATCTTTTTTTGTGCTCAACAGGCAAGCTGATCATGAGGCCATCCTGCCAGAAATGTGGTTTAGAATTAAGATGAGGTAAGTTGTGTGGGTATTCATGTATGTGTGCCAGTCTGTAAGTCATTCTCCTGCAGGAACACAGAGCTGATGAGCCGGGCTGCCAGAGCACTCTGTCACCGTGCCCGTGTCGACAGAGGAGAAGCGATGGGTGCAGAGGGTCACATTAGAGTCAGAGTCAGACTCACTTTAATTGCCTTGTGCAGTAAATGGTGGAGGCATCGGAGAGATAATTACAACTCACACAGTCAGTGTCGATAGACGTGCCACAAGGACAACAGTACCTCAAATGAACACTTTGAAACAGCGAAGAGTTTTCATCATCACACATTTGCTCCACTTTTATATGCAACCGAAGGAAAAAAAAAAAAACAACAACCCCCCCCCTCCCAAAAAAAAAAAAAACATATGGAAATATATTATTTTGTATATGAGAGATGCACTGATATGATAAAAATAACACAGTTGTTTTAGCAAAGCATAAGCGCCTGCAGCCAGACTAGCACCTCTGTGAGGTTGTAATGGGTGCCAGTGTCAGCATACTAACAAGCTCACACTGATGATGCTCAACGATAATGCAATGCAATGAATTACTTTATATTTCATAAAAATCATTTGCCAAACAAGAACAAGAGCTTGACGTCTTTAAACATTCGGACGTTGCTCTGTTTTCCCTTTAGAAGTAAGAGGTAAGCGTAGTTACGCTGCTTCAGTTCATTCCACCAGTGCGGGACATGGAGCAGGGATCAGTTCCTCTGTGCAATTGGTGGACCATCAACCAGAGACAGAGGAGTGCAGCGATTTTGCTGGAATGCAGGGATTGATGATGACTTGGAGATAGGAAGGAGCATTTTCCTTCTTTGCCCTGTATGCTAACAGAGTCTGTGTCAGCCTTGCCAAGGAGGGATGAACATCAGACAGGCTGAAGCGTTCGGGACCAGCTGCTGAAGTCTGGTAACAGGTGCATGGGCTCCGGCGAGGGGAGAGATTAAGCATCGCAGGCAGGAGATGACGCATGGGCCTCCCTAGTGAGGAAAGGGTAAATCCTCCTGATATTGTACATGAGGAAGGGGATAGAGGGATAGAGCACGGGCAGTTTGGCATCTGCGGTTAATTATTGTAGCTCTCTGTCTATCTGCCAGAGTAGCAAAGAACATAGCGGAGAGATTACTGAACTCCCATTTTAGCTTCTTTACTTTGGCTTCCAGTTTATTTTAGAGTTGATTTTGAGGTTTAACTCATTACTTTTAAAACACCCCTGCATACATTTGTGAGCCTTACTGTGCCTGCATTAAACTTCAAATCCAGCAACAAAATGTTGCTATAAATGGACTCAAAGGGGAACTCCAACAGTCAAAGTCTGATATGATAAATGCCTCAGCTGGGGCTGAAGTCTGGGGGTGTGGAGCCAGAAAGAAGTGAGACTTCTGTATCCTGCTCCTCATCTCTGCTTGAAAAGACTACATTAGCATCTTTGACTGGACTGTCAGTGGTCCAGTTGCATTGTGGTTACTGTAGGCACCACGATTTAAAAAAAAGAGGAAGAATAAACAGAGTAAAATTTAAAAAAAAAAGACAATATCCCTGGGTCTTCAACATCAATTTTGACTCTTGCTCTTGCTGTGCATCAGAAGTACACAGCTAAATCAGCGGAGAACTCTTTTAAAACTTAATAAGATCCTTTCCTCTGAAGGAACACAAGCTCAGTCTTGCCCATAATCATATTTAGTCATCTGAGTCTTATGAGTGTATTAAACAGTGAAATAAGGTCTAATTTGCAGTCTCAGCCCTGATATTAAGCACACTTTGAGTGCTTTGGGCTGGAATGCCATGCATGCCGCAGTTTCATTAGAACCACATGAAACTTTAATAACTACCAATGCAACCACAGCCCGAATCAGTGGAGCCTCAGCTCCAGTGGATGTGACTATATTGGTGTTACCTGTCATTGCCGAGCTGTGTTGATTGGAATCAAATATTGTGTGAATAGAGTGTGTGCTAAAAACATTCACCCCCGAATATATCATGAACCCTGCCAGTGTCAGCACCTTAAAATACCTTTTACACACCGACGACAAGACTGCTCCTGTCAGCTGTCAGAATGTGCCATAGTAGTAGCACGTAAACCTCAGAAACAACAGCAGTCAGCCTCAAACAGACTGTAATATGTCAATAAATATTAATACTGCATATTGGTCTCTCTTAATGGGCTGCCAAGGTGAACGAGTTTCTTACCAGCATGGCTGGATGGAAGGTGTCATTCTTGACCCTCTACAAACTAACAGCATGCTCCAACATGAAAGCTGAAGTAAAATCAAACTGTGTCCTTCTGGTGTGTAAACAAGATGTGTTTTTATTTTGTCATATTTTACTTTCTTAAAACTGTGTAGTTGTGTTTGTAGGACGTCTCCCAAATGAACCAAAATCATTTCTGACTTGTTTAGTTTCACAAATAACAGATTTCTTTTTTTAATGAAATGGTTTCATTTAGTTTGATGCATGATCTAATTTTGTGATTTATGGATGGTGGCTGTAGGATTCTATGGCAACAGTTTTGCACCAGTAAATGGGTGTATTAGGTGAAGAAAGAAGAAGAAGAAGAAGAAGAAGAAGAGCTCTAATGGTACTAATTTGTACTATGACAGTTTGAAAGTAATCTGTTTTAGCCGTGCCAATGGTTGGTCTGTCCACCACTTTTGTCCAGACTGAAATAGAGTTGAGTGACAGAGTGAAGGCACCCTGAGGGAAAATTATGTATTTTGCTGACTTTTGAAGTGAAAAGAAGGAAATAAAAGCCCAACAGCAAACAGACATTAAAAATAAGCTTTTCTTCAAATGTTAACTGACTCTTACTTTTTTTATGAACTTGAAATAAAAAAACTCATCTTTAATTGTGACGTGCAATTTGGGCAGTTAATTAACTCATCACTTAATTAACTCACTTAATTAACATCATTGTTGACTCATCAGAACTTGCACTGCAGGTCAAGAATTGTCTTTAGGAATTATCAGCTGATGACATTTCCACAGCTGATAAATTCTGTCACTCCTCAAAACTTGCAGTAACACTCAACGACCATTGGCCAAAGTTACCAAAGCTCTTCCAGTATGAAATTTCCACAAATAGCTTTCAGATAAAACCAAGCAGCAACCTCTGGGGCTGAAAAATGAAGCCAATATGGAAGTGCTAAATATTGCAGTTACTCAAAAGGGCCACTGATATAATTATATGTTATACATTTTTTGTATAACTCACCTGTTTCATTTTATAAGGATTATTAAGGCACTGCCAAGATGGCGATGAGCTTCAAAACCGCTCCTCAGAAACAGAAACGTATAGGTGATGTCACAGCTATGTCCATCTTTATTTACAGTTTATGGGTAAAACAACACGTTGGCTGAGCAACCTGACCAGATTCATTATGGAAACAAGCGTTGTGGACAGATGAAGTTAAAATTGAACTCTTTGGCCATGATCACCAAAGGTGTGTTTGGAGATGAACAAACATGTGGCCCACTGTTAAACAAGGGAGTGAGAACATTCTGCTTTGGGGTTGTGTTGCAGCCAGTGGCACAGGAAACATGGACTGGGTACAACTTATATTTAGTTTGACATTTTTGTTTTTTATTGAAATATCTCTGCAATGATTGCATGGATTGCTGTGAAATAGCTCTTGCATAAGGTTGCACATGATCACGACGTTTTCCAGAGTGATCCAGGTTGTGAAGCTGGATTCAAGTCACACCGCTCATCCACAAAACTCTTCTCTTCCATCTTAAATAAAACATTAGGAATGTGCTGTGCGGCAATACCTGAATTTTTCTTGGGTTCTGTTTTTCAGTAGTGCCGAAGAAGAAACCCTTCTTAAACTGTTTTGATAGGGAAATTGTGCTCTTTATTCATTTTGCCCACAGACTTATGACTAGTAAGATACTGTGCCGAGGCAATAAAAAATCTGCAGCTGTGTTTTAGTCATCTGAAAGTGGTTTTCTGTTGAACAGTCATATCATTTTCATGTCAGATTCAGTTGAGGCCTCACTTATGCTACAGCTACACATTATCGTGCCATTGGACATAGTCTTGTTGTTGCACAGATCCACAAACACTCAGATGGTATATGGGTAAAGTGTCTTGTCATACGGTGTGGTGTTGGTTAAACACACAGTATGTTACTTCTGCTGCTGTGGTC
Source organism: Trachinotus anak (assembly GCF_046630095.1). Classification (NCBI taxonomy): domain Eukaryota; kingdom Metazoa; phylum Chordata; class Actinopteri; order Carangiformes; family Carangidae; genus Trachinotus; species Trachinotus anak. Next base: position 7,522,628 of record NW_027273870.1, on the reverse strand, counting down.
TCTCCCAATCAAAACATTAACAAAAGATGGTGATGGGTTATGTCACGAAATAGTGTGGGATCATGGGTGCTGTTGTCTTCTATACCATTGCCATAAGATACTCTAAGTTTTGATTTCTTCAGTATCAGTAGTTCAGGTGTTTTTTACTTGGAGGTGAATTATCTACGGAGGTTTTCTCCTCTTCAAAATAAACAGACCCAGTGATTATAACCATTTAAAGCACTGAAAGAGTTTCACAATTAAAGTCAGCTTTTTGCAGACTCTGTACGGACACAGGACATCAGGGAAGGGTTGGGAGCTAATCCAACTGACTCCACAACCAGACCAGTGGATTAAAACCAGAACAAACACCAAATAAAGCAATGTCACTTTCAAAATCAATGATTCACCTGCGCTGTACAGCAGACACAGGGCATCAGGGAAGGGATGCGTGGGCATCCATGAGTGGATGGGACCTGAGCTGCCATTTGCCTGGCTGTTTACTCTGATAACTCAAGATTCAGATGTCCGATGATGTCCATCCAGGTAAAAAAGTAGGTATAGTTGAAAACAACCAAGATGTAAAAAGTGTATCTTAAAAATGTGGCCAGAAACAGGATAAAAAACTATTTTGAGCTTCAAGCAAGCAGCTGCTATGATTTTTTTCTTCTGTCTTTATTAAAAAACATGACATTACTGACAGACAACCAAATGAAATAGATCATTACCATGATTTATATTTTTTAAAAAATTTAAAAAAAAGAAAAAAAAGAAAAAAGATCATTACCATGATTAAAATCACTATTTCTCTGGTTTAAGAAATATTTTAATTTGGAAAAGTTACATGTTATAACTCTAAAGGAGGATGAGCAGTTTCTTCTTTCTGTTGATGCTGGAATCTGTTGATCTCGCCATGACAACAAACAGAGGCTGTGGTGTTGGTACATCCATATAGTTTGCAGACAACACAGCATCACCTGCAGTATATACAGGGACTGATATGCAGCCTCAGCTCAAGGAGAATAACATAAATGTGTGTGTGTGTGTGTGTGTGTGTGTGTGTGTGTGTGTGTGGAGGAAGCAAGGGTATTAAGTCCAAATTCACTATATCTATAACCACAGGTGGTCTCTCTGTCTGACTGTCTGTCTGTCCCTCTCTCTATCTCCTGCTCTCTCTGTGGTGCAGCAACCACTGCTGCTTAACAGCACAGCAGCCAGCAGCAATCCACAATCTTTACTCATCAACAACACAGTGAAATACACTATTCAATTCACTGATCACCAGACTCACAGGTGGCGGAATGAAGGACTTCACAGAACCCTGTGAAAAAAAAAAAAAGACAGAACTGTGGAGCCTTAAAATCATGTCACATTAAATAAAGTAACTCACAACAGAGCTATTCCTTTGAACGATTTGGCCGCTAATCAGCCTTTGCAAATCTTGTGCTGTTCCAACAGCACACTTTTGCTTGTTGCTATTTTTAGCCAATTAAGTCGCCCAATTCAATTAATGGTATGCCCTCTACCAGCCACCCACACATAGTGTAAATTGGTTTATGATGCAAAAAAGCGCAAGAGTGATTGGAATCATCAGAGGAACAGAAATATGAACAACACATAATTAATGTATCGTCAAATGAATTTTAACATCAGCGCTGCAGCTATATAAAGACATGCAAATCCTGCAGTGTATAACAAGTACAAAAAGCATGCACGGATACACCATACTACATACTGTAGGTGCAAGTGCTTACAGCTGACTCCAAAGCTAAATGAGATGTTTGAGCCATGTATTACACCATCTGGTGCTCTGCCCATCTCCAGTGAGTTTGTCAGAACAGGGAGAAAGCAAAGAAAAAAAAAAATCATCACTGACAAGAATATCAAGGCTGAACGTCATTAATGATTAAAGCAATGTAACCACGAGCATGAACAGGCAAAAAGCTCAGCTCAGTTCTCACATGCTTCATGCTGCCACGTATTGTGCATTTCATAACAGCTGAGAAGTGCTGTTGGACAACAAGCTCTCCCTGAAGAACCACATTGCGGCACATCTGGAGCCTCTCACACGCTCATCAAGTACCATCCTGAGTACCTAACAGGAGGAGAAAAAAAAAAACACACGCACATGGAAGTATCCCGTTTAACTACTCAATCACCCAAATGGAGACTGTTATTACCTGGAAGCTTGGTAAATCACTGAGAGCCATCGAGTGTGATCTGCTCTCAGATGGTGGAGAGATAGTGCTAATTGGCAGCAGGTGCTGATGTGTTCAATGCATATATAGAGACGGGCGACAATTTACAAAAAAACCCAACATTAAGTGTCTCCATGTGCTGCCAGAAAAGCCTCATTGCATCTTCACGTTGATTCTGCAAGTCTCTGAGCTCTGCTGGAGGGATGAACATCTTTCCTCCAAAAGATATTCCTTCATTTGGTTTTCTGATGATAATGGTGGAGAGCGTTGTCTAGGACGTTATTCCAAAATCTCCCATAGGAGTTCAATTTTATCTTTTTTATCTATTTTTATTTATTTATTCACACAACTAAAACATTTTTTAATAAAGTCTTGTATTAAGAGATGAGCTTAATACAAAAAAAAAACAAAAAAAAAACAACTTTTGATTGTGCAATATGATTTACATCATTTTCTTATTCATTAGTACTCAGTACTCATCCAAGTGTGGAGAATATGGTGAGGATGACTCATGTGAACATGCCACTTTTTTCCACACCTCTGTAGATCAGTGAGTCTGGTTTTTGCACCACTGAATTCTCACATGTGCCTTCATCTCTGTAATCAGGGATTTATGCACTGCAGCCCTGCTATAATGTCCCTCTCTATGTAATTATTGACGAACTGATTTTGCTGGCACAGTCATCGTGCGTTGACATTCTCAGTCACCTGAGGAAAACCGCTTTTCCTTACATATTGCACTGATGCACGAGCATCATGGTCATCAAATGTGCGTTGTGGACCACAATTTCTGACCCTATATACTGACATCTTTCCATACAGCTAAATGCAGATGTCACTTTAGTCACTGCCCCTATTGAGCAGTCTTTGTGACTGCCAGCACCAACAATGAACCCTCCTTCAAAGTCGCTTAGATCTTTTCCTCTTGCCATCTTGATACATAATCAGAATCATATGCATCTGTTCAGCCTTTTTATACCTGCCACAGAGCATGATGGGATGTTAAAACAGATTTAACAACATCTGCTGCTCATGTGATGTGTTGTCATCAGCTTAAGCACTGAAGCAGGGTTTTACTATCCTAATAGCAATTCAGATTTCACTCTTTTGTCCTGCCTTTTTTCACTCTACACTTCTATTCTCACCACATCATCTGTGATTTCTGTGAATGTGCACAGACATCCAAGTCTTTACACCCCTGTGTCACACTGTGGTACAGCCACATAGCCACCAGCGGTCCTCCACTTGCTTGTGCAACATGACTGTTACATGCTAGGGCAGGGGCTGACATGAGAGCGATGGACTATTGTGATTCATTCTTATTCTCTTTCGCAGTCTACTGAAATGACAACCCGCTATTATTATTCACAATTTACCAATTATCCCTCTGACCTGTCCTCTGATCCACATTCACAACAACACACAGGCCTATTTGTTCTGAGGTCAGATTAAATTGCGTTGGTCACTGCCTGTCTAAATGGTAATGCTAAAAATAATTCCACTTTTCCCCCTCTTATTTTCCTCTTTCAAGCCTCCATGCCCTCTGCCTCTGCTCTGTCTGATTTATCTCCGCAGTTCTCACATTACATGTAGCTGTCCTTTCCGCTCGGTGTTTAAGTGACACAGCTATCATTTCATTTCATTTCATGTCTTTTTTACAGTCGCAAGCAAACAAGTGTGAAGATATACAAATTAGCACATTAAAATTTAGCAGTATAATTGGGGAGCATGTGACAAAAACTAATTTAGGTTTGTCCCTAATAAGTGACTGGTAACAAACACTAACTAGGGTGGAATTACCTGTACAATTATGGGTTGCATATTAAATTCTAATTATTAATTCAGGCTGAGTCATGCCATACTCACTGTTCTGCTGCTCTGAGTTTCTCTTTCCATCAGAAACACGGTTTTCATTCACAAATTAACTGAAACTGCTTCTACTTTGCAGGGTTTTTTTTTTATTTTATTTTATTTGGTTCTAGCTGCTGACAGTGACACTCTAAACTTCCTGCAGATGTTTCACATTAAAAGCCAACAGAGAAGAAAGTAAGGACATTTATTTATACAGCACCTTGCAAGAGCAGAATGCCCCAAAGTGTGTTGCAATAAAAAAATAAGGCAACTGACATTAAAGACAGACTGAAGAAGTGTTAAAACCGTAAAAATACAAAGGCAAGTCTAACCAGGTGGGTCTTGAGTTGCTTTTTTAAAGGTGCCCACACTGTTCACAGATCCTAAGTCCAAAGGGAGAGAGTACCAAAAGTTCAAGAACCACAGCCACAGAAGCAAATTCTCTTTTAGTTTTTAGCCTCGAGCAAGGACAATCCAACAAATTCTGATCAGTGGATCTCAGAGACCTGTTGGTGGCATAAAGCTGCAAATGATCTCCAATGCTGGCTGGTGTGAGACCATGCTGAGTATGCCTGCTGAAGCTGCATGATGTCATGGGATAGCATACACAAAGGACATTTGTAATGTTAAGTCATTTAACGCTGTTTCAGTTCAGGTTATGGGATAGTCCATAGAGAAATAATATGGCATGAAATTACGCCAAAAAAGCAAAAAAATGCTTTGTAATAATACACAAAATGACCTAAGAAATAGTCTTCTTCATACACCTTTTGATGATATTCTGCTAACTGAAAGGGTTTTTAATGTGAAACATTTTTTTGTATAATGTAACTTGGCACCAAACAAATAAACAAACAAACAAGTGAACAAAGATTAAAAAAACCCCAAAAAGCAATGAATTTAATCATGACAAACAATACTGTAGTTCTCTGAAAAGAGATAGTAGCCAAGTGATGAGTAGGGTATCAACATGATGTTCTGCTCATAGAATTAACCTGAATGTAATACATTAGGTAAACATGATGGGTTAACAACAAACTGAGAAGAGAGAAGATCAGAAAACAGGGGGAGGTCTTACTAATATATGATAAAAAAAATTTATATTTATTTAAAAAAAAAGTCCTGTCTGTTTGTACAGGTTTGGTTCTCTCTGTAGTTAAACCTGTATGAACTAACTTGCGGACTACTAGCTACTAAACAAAAAAAGTGAATGTTAGCTTACAGTTGCCTTATATTACATCCATTAGTTAACAATATTATCATTCATGTGCAGTCGTGTGTCTGCATACCTAGTGAATGTAAATGCAGTATTCACTCTCTTTTTCAACTCCTGAGGGAAAGATCTGGCTGTTTAGCTTCAAAGTCCTTTGATGTTCACAAGGCAGTTGCTAGCTGTGTGCCTGTCTTTTTGGGGCTGGGCAGATGGTGTAGAGTCAGTTTTTATAGCTTCTTCGATATATGTTAATGAGAGTGGTGAGAGCGAAAGTTAACAGTAAAGCTAAGGGCTGCAAAACCAAAACAATGAGCTGAACGACGCTAAAATGCTGCATAGAGCTGAGGAGAACTACAGAGATGTGATATAATTCTCTGTTGGTTTGGCATTATGAGCAAGATCCCTGACATTACACCTAGTCTTTGGTTATAAAAATATAAATACAAAAAAATATATTGATTAAGTGCAGCTTTAATTTTTCTCACCGTTTAAGTACATAATGTTTCTTTTGTGTGTGTGTATAAGTGTAATTGAACATGCTCATCTACTGTACATGTTCTCATTATGTTTCATGAGAGATGTGTGCCATAATATGTCAGAAATAATTCTGTGCTTTTCTGTTGCATGTACAGTCCACTGATATCAGTTATATATATTGTCAGCTTTGACATAATGTTAACATCAATCAAAACCTCTAATTGATCACATTGCACATTGTATGATATGTGGCTAAATGCCCTCAGCGTATATCGATTGTTTATGCTGAACAAACCAACACGTGGACTGAGTGGCATTGATTTAGCACTGTTATGAGTTTATGTCTCCCCTGACAAACCATGTGCCTCTAAGAATACAGAAAAAGCTGTATGTGCTGTTTTCTGATAATACTGCACACATCCTGTACAAACACACACACACACACACACACACAGAGTTGCTTGTTTCACTATATTTGTGTGGACCCGTCATTGTTATAATGCATTCTCTAACCCGTCACCTTGACCATAACCATCACAACTGAATTCCTGACCCTTAACCCTCAAACATTGAAACTCATGGGGTCCTGCATTGTAGTCCCCACAAAGCTGTCGCACCCCAGGAGTATAGTGGGCTCCCGCTTTTCGGACCCCACAAATGCAGTGTAACAAGACCACACACACACACACATGCAAAGACACAACTTATCCACCATACCCACATAGGCCACTTGGGTCACTTCCTCTTACCCAGAGGCCTTTGGGAAAGGTTGTGCAGTCAAATACTAATACCTTTAGTCTGTCTCAGAGGAGGAACTCTGTTTTGAGAGACGGCTAAGTCAGAGTCTCCAAAGGTCAACCACTTTAGATGGGGAGTAACAGAGCATGAGGTCGGAACAACAAATATGCCAAATAGATACTCCCCGAAGGTTACATATTCACTATCTGTGAGAAAAGCGTCTGTGCCTCTCAACAAGGATGAATCTCAAAGCTGTTCACTTTTTTTTTTTTTTTTGCCGCATGTCTCCTTTAACAGAGAAAAGAACGCATCCAGTTTTGCAAATTTGTTTTCTTGATTCCTTCTGCTCTCTTTCTTTGCCTCCAGCTCAAGATGCGACACAGTAGAGGAAATGAAGAGAATAAGAGATATCTCAACTAGCTTGTTGTGATACATGAAACGAGGATAGAGATGACATGGAAACAGATCACAAAAGCACTCAGGAGATTCAACCCAAGTCTATTTTCTTTTCTTTTCTTTTTTTTTCTCCACAGAAACAGCACAGGGGCCGATTTGGTTTGGATTTAGCATGAATTACTACGGCTTAGATCCTGTTAGTGCCGATAAAGCCCCAAAATGTCCCAGTTGTATCCTTATCCTCCCTATGAATATTCAACAACTTGCTCTCATCTCCCTATTGTTTTCTCATTTGTACTGGTATCTGACAGTGCTGGTGATAATGTGTTGGAGGAAGATGTGGCAAAGGGAAGTGGCATTGATATATGATCCGATAGAGGCCTCGGCGACACGCTTCAATGGACTCAAAGGAGCCTCATCTCTTAGCTCAATCAAAACGTGGTTGAAATTCATTAAAGTTAAAACGACTTTGATTTATTATCTTGGAAATGATTAGGTCGGAGAGATTTGTTGTCTGAAGTAATATCCGGCTCGAAACATTTAAACTGGCAGTTTTTTAATATGGAAGTCACTCAAGTGGCCCTTTCTCTTACTTTGTTTGGGATTTTAAGAACCAACAATCTGGACTTCTGTGAAAATTCCCTCATTCCTGACTGGAACGAGGGAATGAGGGAACAACAGATGAGTGTGTGTGGCAGCTACCGAACAAGCTATAGCATTGTGAGTGACTACAGACACTGAACTTGAGTGCATTTGTATGTGTTCCTGTCTGTGTGTGTGTGTGTGTGTGTGTGTGTGTGTGTGTGTGTGTGTGTGAAAGAGAGAGAGAGAGAGATCAGTGAAGCGGGCGATGGGAGAATAACCATGTTAGTGTGAGAGAGCAGAAAGGCTACATCTGTCACTCTGTATTTTCTCACATGCGTTTTGACAAGGCCCACAAGCCTGCTACAATAACCCAGCAAGCACTGCTGCCTGTCCAACACACACACACACACACACACACACACACACATCTCATGCCTCGTATAGCATGACGGAGTGAGTGAGGTTTGTTCATTGTTCAAGGGTAAAGGAGCAACTGTAGGTACGGCTCATGAAGGAGAGCAAGTGTTAGTATGTAAAATGAGCATGTGTGGCATAATATATTTTAGTGAGTAAATGTATCGGTACATTTTATACTGCACGGCTGTCTGTGTGCGCACGTGTGTGTGTGTGTGTGTGTGCCTGCTGCTCAAGCTGGCATATAAAACGACAGTCAAGCATTTCCTCTGCCAGCTTTGGTGCTATCTCGCTTTCTCTCACCCCTCATCCTTCTTTCTTTCCCCTCTCCTCACCCTCCATGCCCCGATAGCCACTGGCCATATGCTCAGCCCTAAAGCCAGGCCTGCTGCCAGACTGGAATATGTGTCTGTAACTATGCAATATACTGTGAGTGAGAGAAAGAGTTGCAGGGGATGATGTAGTGAGGGACAGTTTTGACCGTGGCTCTGGTCCAGATGATTCTCGTTCTTTTGAAGCATTCTCTCCCTTGTGGTTTCTCTTACTTTGAAAAGCTGAAATAAATTGTGTAATTCATAATCAATTTTTCAGTTTGCTAATGTCCCTGAGGAATTTTGCTAAGTGAGCTGACCTCATTTGCGACCTTGTTGCAAACATCTGAAACTGTAAAGCCATTATCTTTTTTGTGGAGACAACATAGTGATCTGACTTGGTAAGGAAATGCCTCCACCGAGATGTTCTAAAATGTCACGCTTTGTTTCCTTTGTCGCTTTGTTGCAAGGTTATCTTTTCAGTATCTTCTAAAACATATTTGAATATCACTGCATATTATCATCAGTTAGGCCTACACAATGCATGTACAAATTACAACTCGGATAAGAAGCCTTTAAGGTTTGGTCTATTTAATTTTGCTAGTGTAAAATTAGGTGTGGCGAGCGAAATAAAAAATAAAACAGAATTCTCTTGAATTCAATTCAAATTTATTTTTAGAGCACATTTAAAAACAGCTAACGGCTGACCAAAGGGGTGTACAAGATCAAGAAAAAAAACAATACAACCAACGCAGAAAATCAAACATCAACGCACAACAAAACAGCAAAACAAACAAGCAGGCAAATGGCAGACAGTTTATCTTGGCTCCAATGCTAATGAGAATAAATAATGAGCTGATGAGAAGAAAGACTTTTCAGCACGCAACATGACAGGAAATACACTGTATATATGCAAATGCTAACACCTCAGAGTAATGTTCTTCCATAGGTTCATTTTGTTCATATTAGCACTTCATTTTCTCACATTATTAATAATGTGATATTGTCACATGTGATAATTTCACATATGGCGTTAAGGCTGTCACAAAGACGACATCTCTGTTGGTTCATGTCGTTGACAGAGCAGAGGCTGCCTGACGATTCTGTGGAAACAGGAGGTTGTGAATATAATGGGAGGAGGTGTAAACACTGCTAAGCTGGTTCAACTTAAATGTACTGAGGGTTTCCCTGCTGCATTAACAATAATGTGAGTTAACTGAACTGAAGTTTATAAAGTGGTTCAAAGCCATTTCATGAGACGTGAAGATGTAAAACCAGCTGAAGTGGATCCAAGTTCAATTAACTTAAGATATTAGTTTGAATCAACAACTGTTCAGTCACACTGAGCAATGTTACAGTCAGGTTAGCTGTCAGTTTCCACTGTACTGAGTTGCAAAGACAAAATGTAAGGCTGCTGCCAGTAGCTTTGTTGAATCACACTGGCCTTCATCATGGTTAACATTGGTTGTGTCCGAAATCACTCACTCACTCTCCTTGCTCACTATCTAGGTAGTTCCAGGTAGAGGACTTTATAGTGAGCTCATCTGCAAAATGAAAAAAATAACACTTTTGGACACTACTCTGCTAATGCATTGTGGGATACTATGAGTCCACTATACATAATAATAGTCACTGTGCATTCAGACACCTCTGTAACAGACCAAATAGTGAGCAGTGAGTGATTTCGGACACAGCCATTATTTTCATTACTATGAAAATAAACAACCATGACTCCGCAATATGTAGTAAAAACATCCACAAAGTTTCTTTTATTGTAGTTCTTAAAACTACAAGGAGAGTTTGAATCTTCAGTGCATACTGGGTAGTCTGCTACTACTGTGTTTCTATAGAAACACTCATATAATGAGTTGGATGAACATTCACCTTTCATTAAACTCATCATTTCAAGTAAAACACTTACAGTCAAAACTGGTCTGAAAATAAAAACATTTATTTTAAGTTAAATTACCTTAAGATTAATAAATCTTACATATTTATGTTGTGAAAAATTATAAAATATAAATAGTAATGTTCCATTTTACAGGTCAGTTTGTTCATAATATGTTTATTGGAAAGATTCATATAGTTTGATACTAATCTCATGAAATTTATTTTATTTAGTTCAATTACTGTCAAGTTTATTTGTGACTTCCAGATAAATTTCCATGAAGGAGTTGTTCCATTTGAAACCCAGCGAATATTTGTCCTTCGTTATTGTGAAAAACAGACTCTACTAAAACTAAATTCCTGTATAGTGTTTTAAGACCAAGTATTAAGACCAAGTAGCTTATTATGACCCAGAGTTACAGAATAGGTAAAGTCTGCTGTTTGTAGCAGTGTGTGTGGTGTCTCTGTGATTCTACTGACTGACTCGTGACTGTTTATATCTCAACCAAATGACACAAAAGAAAAAAAAAATGCAGTTCTGCTCTATATGCTTCAGTTTTCAAATTACATCTGGAACACCCAGCACCCCAGCAATATGAAACAACATTCTAGCTAAACTCTGAACATAGATGAAAGTAGCTCCAATGTCCTTTTGCTGTAATTTGAATGAAGTGATCCTTTAAACATAGCAACATGCAACAGTACGGGAATAAAATATCAGACTGTTACCACCTCGTGGTAACATCTCGCTGAAGTTAAAATACACCATAATTTGTGCTCATAAATGTGGTTGAGAGGCACATCTGAGTAGGAGGCTGTTAACGCTTGGCTTCACCACAGAACATATGTGAAAAGTTAATGATGTCCACGTGGAGCTTAAACATGAGATGGAGGGATGTCAAGGTGTGTGAGTATTTTGACAGTGATCCAGGGAGTTCCTGAGGCAAGTGTCTGTGTCTGCAACGCAGCATGTCTGCATGCTTACACGTTCGCTCGTGTGTCTCTCTCTCTCTGCACGTATGGGTGTGTGCATGTTCAGAGACGAGTGCCAGTCGTGACTCTCATACATGAAGAAGCAGAAATTCTGCTGGAGCAATTTTCATTATCAGCCACTAAAAAAAAAATCAAAACCAGGAGTGAAGACATGTGAAAGCTTGTCAGCACACTTCAGCAGTTTGGTTTATTTTTGAATCAATTATGTGATTCTAATGTGATTAAAAGAACTCCCTGGTTAAACATGTCTGTAAACATCATTAAAACAGGTTTGTTTCATTGAGCCTGTTATTTACTAGTATATAGTAACCAGTGTGTGTTTATTGGTGTTTTTGAGAAGTGAAATAAATGTATTTTTTTGATAAAAGGAGGAGTTTAAGTTACTTATTCTGTGCATAAGTGCGCACATCCAGTGGGCCTATAACTTCTCCATGTTTCCTTGTGCAGGAAGTTAGTCAAACATTTGAATATTATTGCAGCCGTGCTCATCGCATGCCTCTAACTAGGCCTCGGAAAACGATAGTTATCTGTACATGATGTGCTAGATAGGCACTTTTCCCAACCAATTTCTGTGCTTTATCAGCTGGATAGAACAGAAAGCACACGGTGTTTCATCATGCCCTCATAGTTCTCAACCTAGATTTCTAATCCAGAGCGGCAGCACTACACTCACTGTGACACCTTCCCCTTCAGTGCTCTCAGGAAGAACACAGCTTTCTAGGGGAACCTCTTGTTCTGTACTGCTCGTTTGGTGAGGAATCTTCAATGGCAAATTACTCACATCAAGCCGCAGTGACATGAGAAAGGAGAGAAAGAGGCGGAGGTCGTCTCACTGGGGAGAAGCGGATCACTCCTGATACTGCTTCAAGTTGCCAATTAAATCTGAAACTCCTGTGTGTGTAACCAAAAAGAGGATGACAATGATGATGATGATGAAGATGATGATGAGGATGTTGGCATGGATGATGATGATGATGATGCATGAGCGCTTCCCACTTTTTGAAGAAATGTGAGGGGGAGGTGAACTGAGGAAGAGAGTAGGTGTGGAGCGTGGAAAAACAAAAAAGGTTTGACTTCAGAGTGATAGGGAAAGAGAAGCGAAATATATTAGATCTTTCTCACCCGGTACCTGCCTCAACAGATTCTTGCCTTTTAAGTGATTTCCATCTCAAACCCACTCCTGTCATGGGCAATAACACTCGACTCCATTCACCCAGAAGGATAAAGTGACTGAAGTTAGTGAGCGTAACTACAGTAGGTTTGATAGACTCCTTGTCGTTCTGCTCTCTAGCCTCTGCTATCATCATCACTGATCCCAGTGACACAAGGTTCATTAAAGGGAAAGGGTGTGTGGGAAAAGGCTGAGCAAATTAATACATTTTAACTGTAATTTCTAGCTACCCAATGTGCTTTTGGCAGTAAAACAGTGTTTGGCACTTATGGAGCCACAGTAACCCCCCCCCCCCCCCCCCCCCCCCCCCCCCCCCCCCCCCCCCCCCCCCCCCACCACTCACTCATGTTTATTATTTTCCATCTAATCTCTTTAGCACAAGGAAGAACAATTACAAACCTAAACATTTAGTGTTGCAGTGCAATGATTCACTCAGTCTATCTTCAGTATGCACAAAATATTAAAAGAGCTGCAGCGTTTTATTAGCCCTGTATCCCAAGGAATTGCTTTCATACTGCAGAAAGTTGTGTACATTTTATGTAGTCAGATGTGTGGGCAGCTTTTTCCACTGCCCCCAAGTGGCCAAAAAAAATCAGTTGCTGCACTGTTCTGTCAATAGATTTGATCACATCCAAAAAAAAAAAAAAAAAAAATGGAAGTAAGTAACAGTGGTCAGTCCTAAAAGCCACCCACCAAACCTAACCAATTCAGTACATGGTTGACTTCAGTATGCAGTAATAATGTGATGCTTGTTATTTATGTTTTGTGTCTGATGAAGATCCATGACTGATATGACTTTACCTTTCTCCTCCTCTAATCTTATACCCAGCTTATTTACCATTTTCCCCACAGTTATTCCCTGTCTGGCTTATCTATTTTCTTCTCTTCCCTAGGATACTCTTAAACCTTTTATCCAATTCCCTCTTCAGTCTTCAAGTCCACCCTCACACCTACATAATCTCATCTGTGCAATGACTCACTTATTAAATGAACAATCTTCAAGCCAGTGCCAGAGATTAGATCAAATTATCCTGCTTTATGAGTAAATAAAATAATATACTTCATAAATAAGTAGCCTAATTAATCCCCATTATCTCATCGGTCTCTTCTAGTGGTTCTTCAACGTCAAAGAGAGTAATGTGTTTTTTTTTTTCTTTGGTTATTTTTGACAATGACAAGCATTGATTCGCATATGTCTTTTGCAGCTAACAGAATAACACTTATTATCTTCAGTAGCTCATAAAACAGCAATGGGATATTTAATTGTAAATTAAGTCTGCCTTGTTTGTTGGATATAAATACTAAAATTTGGATGCAGCTCCCTCAGCAGTTCATGAAGGATATTAAGTTGACTCTACTTGTAGGGGGTTGATCCAACAGACAGTGAAAATAAGTACAGATGAATACCAGGGTGATTACATTAGCAGCAAGGCTTGAAGGATGTCGCTCTGTCAGTCTGTTGGTCCACCACTTTGGTTCTGAACTATCTCAACAATTCTTTGATGGCTCACCATGAAATTTTGCACAGACATAAATAGATAAATCCTTCTAAAGTTGGTGATCGTCTGACTCTTCCCCTGTTGAGCCATGAACAAATTCACTTATCTGGTGAAATACTTCTACATCTACAATGGTTTGGGGCAAAACTTTGTACAAATATTCATGGTTCCCAAATGATGAAGCCTAATGACTCTGTTCTATTCACCTCTAGACATATGACGTCAACGTCTGTGGTATTTGTGGAAACCTAAAAAACGAAGATGTTGCAAAAATCAATTAGACAAACGTCTTTTTAATAAACTGATGAACACTCACAATCTTTCATCACTGACTTGTTTGTCCTTATACGTATAAGATATAAATTATTACCACTAAAACTATGTTGATGTTTTTATGCCTCCATGCCCTTGACAGCCAGGGCTGCCGTCATTATGTTTTTGGGTTGTCCATTCGGCCATCCATACACCCCATTCTCGAAAATGCAATATCTCAGTAACGCCTGGAGGGAACTTCAGGTCAAAGGTCAAAGGTCAAGGTCTCAGTGACCTCACAAAATACGTTTTTGACCAAAATTCACAATTTCATGCATTAATTATGACACAATTTAAGTCAAATCTCTACAAGGATAAAATGAAGTGATGACCTTTTATATCCAAATGGTCAAAGGTCAGCTTTACTGTGACATCATAATGTTCAGCAAAAACACCTCTGGCCATTATTCAATGCTGTAACTCAAGGGGAGATTGTGACCATATTTCCTGCTACTTGGCTGGTTGGCAGAGGCAAACAAGTGCAAGGAAGTATTTGTAGTTAAGTGCTTGAACCTATTAAACAAAACATAATGTCAATATTTTCCCATTGTGCTTTTACCATAACTTCATGAATGTTTATGAATCAAATGGGAGTTTTAAAATACCACCAAGAGCCTTGTTAGAAACTTTATGAACTAGAGCCAATGATGAGAATGTTATCATCACCGTAGCACTAAGCACTTACACCAAGGTCTCCTACAATAGTGAAGCTTTAGTGTTGTACCTCATATGTCACTTTGAGTAAATGTAAATGCAGAGCTACACAGGGCTCAGCTCAGGTAAATGAAGGAAGATAAAGTTTTTCTCCTTGTGTGGGATCCAAAAGGTTGAACTAATGTTCAACGTTGTTGGAACCCACATGTGGAGAAAAATTCTATCTACCTTAATTTACCTGAACTGAGCACTGCCAAAACAAACTGTCAACTGTTACAAAGCAACAGCAACAATCTATATCTACATCAACAATTTTAACTCCCGTAACCTGAACAATATCAGAAAGTTATACAACTCTGAAACCACACCTCAGTTTGAAGTTGAGCTTCGGCTGTAAAGTATGACTGTCTTTGACTGGAGCCACTCTTGGCCTGCCTACCTTTCTCTGTTTATTCATATTTTGTCAAGTCAATGTCAAAATGCATTTACATACATTCTCTTTGGTTAATGCATTACAATTTTAATAATTTCTCAGACCCAGTCAACCACACTGAGAAATACAGTGCATCCAATATATTTTGATCATAATACAAATAGAAAGGTTGGCTTTATGATTGCAGAAGGATCCTTGGGCAAAACTATGCATTTCTTTTTTTCTCTTCAAATGCCAAAATAGATTACTCCTGCTGTCAGTGTCTCTAATCAATGGATTAAAAGTGGAAAAAAGAGAACTAGCATAACTAACCTGATTAAAAACCTTGACCCACACATTATCCTTAAATTTCACCAAAATAATCTACAGTAAAACCAACTGGAACCCAAACAAACACAACTGAGACTGCAAATAGATATGGCAGCATTTCTCTTAATTTTATTACTATTAATTTTTTTAAATGTTTGGTTGTCATAGGATATGTGTGAATTTGAGTTGTTGGCTATGGTTACATGTTGCTAACTGTTGAGGAGTCCAATCCTTAGACTGAAGTAGATTTAGTTGTATAAGGAAGTGTACAGGTTGGGTTAAGGTGGGACAGTAGTTTCAGCTATGAGCTACATGTATGTTTCCATTTTTAAGGGATTTGGGCTGCTTTGTCATCCAAAGCAGGTAGCTGTACAGGGCTTCAGAGATGTCCTCTACACCGCCATCATGGAGATAAATGCTCTACAAGAGGAGAACAAGGCTCTAAAGGAGCAAGTTAACCTGCCTCAAAATGGACAGAGGACTAAAGATAGCCAGCTCCAGGAGAAGCTTAGACAAAATGATGAACTCCTCCAAACAGTCAGCAAAAAAATAGCAAGGCTTGCAACAAAGCCTACATAGACTGCCTGGCCCTGCTCACACACAAAGACAATGAGCTGAGGAGGAGTGAAGAGCAGTGGAGTAGTTTGTGTAGGACTGCTTTAGAATTAGTTTTTGACTGTTGAATAAAAAATACTGTTTTATTCTTTGCATACGTTTGTAACTGATAGAAAGGAACAGAAGAAGAGCACGGTTAAAAACAAGCAGAAGGAGAACAAGATTCAAAACAAGGAGAACAAGATTCAAAGGGAAAAAGGATGTAGAACAAAGACAGTGAGAAGGTGGATGGGGAGAAAAAGAGAAGAAGCCAAAGACAAAAGGGGGGAAGATAAAAGAAGGGACTAGATACAGCAGAACATCCCTTCACATGAAACCTCCACCCCTGTCCACCTTCCTACCTTACCCACTCCCCACTTCCCCTTCCCCTTCCCCTTCCTATCCTTTATCTGACCCCCACCACCTCCCTTACCCTTTACCTTCTCCCCAAAACAAACCCTCCCACCCTCATCCTTTCTTGCACATATTGTAATGCTGTAAACACATCGATACGGTTGAGTTGAAGTGAATTATGTCTGTTTCCATCTCTTTATTTTCTTCATCTTCCTCTGCTGATTGGAAGCAGCTTCATGCGGTCAGGAAAAGCAGCATAGATCCTGTTCCTAAGGGTCTTTAAGTGACACTTTACTCTCAGAAATCTATAGAGACAGTCAGATAAATATTTCATATTTAACACCCAGAGTCTAAATCCATCTCACTGCAAGATTCCTCCACTCCCACATATGTTTAGTTATCTATCTTTCTGTCCATCTATCTCACACGCATGGTCACATTTACTCTGAGAGCCAATCCCCATGCTAGCAGTACCTCACCTGTATGAAACGGGGAGAGTTTTTAATTGGTTCTCCAGCATCTGTTGCTGAAGCTGCTTGTGAAGAGAATTCAGCCTAATTGGCTTTTGTTATGTGGAGAGTTCGATGAAATTACCGGGATGAATATGTCGGAATGAACTTCAACTTCATTGATGGTGTCAGTCCACTTTGGTCCAAGCGGAAATATCTCAGCAACTATTAATTAATAATAAAGGACTATCTTAATCTTAATCTTAATCCTATTCAGTGGATTGAAATGGAATCTAGAAATTAATGGTTTCCAGAGGATGAGCGCAAATGGAAATCCAACAACTATTGAATGTATTGACATTTATAACTTTTGATAGCTTGTATTTTCACAAGGGTGAAATTTCAATGTCTCCCTAATATTTTGGTTTAGGGGTAAATGTCAGCAAAACATATGATATTCCCATCATCCCCTCAGCCGCACTTTATATGGAGTACTATTTAGGAAATGATCTGTAGGGTGAAAATAAAATCCCCTCCAAAAAATCCCCAAAACCCAAATTTACCTTTTTATCTTAAACATGAAGAAAATACACATCAGCTACATTTACGTCATATGGGATGGACGCAACAAATGGGAAAGCTTACCATGTTTACTACTTGTGATTGTTCATGCCAATAAATAACACCCGATTCCACTGGTGCCAAGTCGGATTAATCTGAGTTCTGGAAGAATCAGTTTCCCTGTTGTAATTAAGACGGGGAGGTTGTGGTGAATGGTATTTACAAGGTGGAAAGTCAGTAATTACGATAACTCAGTAATGACACAAACATGGCAGCACATATGTGAAATCTCATACGCTTTGGTAACCTACATACTTGCTCACCCACATTACAGCTGAATGATGATACATAACACTACATTAAAACAAATGATGGTACGTGTTAAAGAACTGTATGAAATGAAGCATTTTAAAGAGCAGATCCTCTGCAGTTTAGAGTAATTTTATGTTGATTAGCCATTTAAGGAAGACATAAGAGGATAATGGCTGAGGATGGCAAGCTGTAATTGGGGGAAAAGAAGGAGATGAAGGTGTGCAATTACTACACAATGTGAAGTCGGCCAGTAAAGAAGTTATTTCACACCCAGAGAGACGGGTTTTTGAAGTGTATGACTGGGAGAGAGGGTGCGGCATTCTCTGTGTGACTGTGTGTGTGTGTGTGTGTGTGCGGATCCACTGTAGTGTGTATAAGAAAGTACCAGCTGAGTTGGCAGCACAACCAAGAGTGACATCCCAACTTCCTACATCACCAGTCTCAGATCCCCTTCTACAGACTCCGCTGACTCCACATCTCCCTAAAATGACTGTCCAAGCGTTTTTACTATTATTAAAAGTGGCATGAAGTTGACTACCTGAAAATGTAGGCTACATTCCCACTAACCAACAAAGACACTTTTACAGATGACAATTTTATGCAAGCCAAGAGGCAAATGGTTGAGAATATAGCTCTTATTTCCAGACCAAGGCTGAAGTGTACTAATGGTTAGTCTCAGAGCTGGTCCTGACCTCAATGGGGCTCCAAGCAAAATTCTGCTAAGGGGCCCTCCTACCTGACCTGCTATTTTCAAATATAAAATGCTATCTATACTATGGCTTGGCTGACTACTTGATGGTTATTATTTATTGAAAGATGTGCAGCCATAATGTCCAGTGGGCCCTGCTCATCAACATTTTATATTCAGTATTCGATCAATAGTCAGTGTTAAGCCATTCCTTTCCCTCTTGCAATAGACGTTAACTGAGAGACTAGATAATCATTGTTTTGTTTCCTAGTTTAGCGTGCCCATGAGGAGTAACATCACACCCAAATATAATCTGGACTGGTCCCAACAGAGGTTGCTGCTAGAAAGCTGGGAGCAGGGCTCTTGTGTAATTTGTATCACTATGCACTACGCAACTTAAGCAAGTAAGGGGGGCCCTATGTGCTCACTATGCAACTTGCGTATCAAGCATATAGAGCCCCCAGAGGTCTGATTCTCTCTTGAGGGACATTTAAAGCACTCTTGCAGGCCCTCAGGTGGCCATCAGGGCGTTAAGCAGGTGCTTAGTTTGCTTATATCTCAGGATCTTGGCTCTGGTTAGTCTCTAAAAGTTCATTGAGAGTCAACACTGAATAAACCTGCACACAGGTGATGGAGTGTCATACACCGACCCTTTCTCCTAGAAAACAGACAACTAAACTGCAAAAACATATGTTTTGTTAGGTTTAGGCAACAAAAGCACTGCGTGTTAAGATTAGGGTTCAGTATGAAGGTATTTGTGACTTGCTAAATAAGTAAATTACCAACATTTCCTCATTGTGTTAATAGAGGACCTGGTAGCAATTATGTCTCCTACAAAATGTATTTGTTGTTGCAGTTTAGTTGTAAAGAAACATAACTTTTAAGAGAGAGAGTAGCAGAGAGAGAGAGTAATCCTCTAATGGCCATGTGTAGAGTTACTGTATGGGCTCTAACAATCAAAGACCCAAAAAACCAGCATTTATAGTTTACATTCATTTTGTAATGTTAAGGGAGACAGAAAAGTTTGAAAAAGCAGCACAGAATTCATCAATTATTAAGTCCCAGTATAAAACCTATTTTACTTGGTTATACTCAGTACATTTACCCCTGCATTTTCACCTCAGTAAAAAGTTCAGTGTGAATTATATGGAAAAAAAAGAGGTTAAAGGCTTTCACGTGACCTGAATATTACATGGTACAGTGCGAAGGAAGAGGGAATCTACACATTACCTCATAATGAAGAAGCCCTATTCATGATCATGCACTAATTATGATGTAACATTTAAAGCGTGACCTGCTGCTGATACGGGCCTGCTCAGTGTTCATCAGAGATATTATTGGCCCACGGCTTGTCTGACTGATTTTTTGAATGTAATCTAATTAAAAATTTAAAAGAATTTTTAATATTGCAGACCAATATCAGATATTTCCTTCCCAGATAAATGTGACACCGTTACACTAGAGTGACATTTATGTTTTGTGCTGTGCTCTCCATAAAGACACATTAAAGGTGACCTCATTACACTTAGCTCAGTTGGATGTTAATAAAACAAATTCATTTGTATAGTTTAGTAGTTCAAATAGTTATAATAGTTATGATAAGTGGCCATTTTAATCTTTTTAGAATAAAAAAAAAAAAGATTCGATTTTTTTTTTTAACACAGAAATGTATTTGGCCTTACCTTTTCTAAGCACTGCCTGAAGGTTTTCATTTCAGGCTGCATATAGGCTCAACAACTTTTACCAATAAGGTAGTGCAGCCTGTATGCGGCCGAGGCGTAAAGCGGGGGGGGGGGGGGGGGGGATTCCATAAAAGCACTTGCCACCCTAATTCTTTGAGCACAAAGTAATAACTAAAGGCAACTCAGATGAGTGTGTCAGCATTTTTATAAATTCTTTCATCTACAGTTGCACAGCAGTAAGAGAACAATGTTCAGAGAAAATTCAGTAAGAAAATCTACTTGAGACAACAAAAGTAAGGGAGACAAGAACAGGATTTTGAAAAGTGAGGGGGACATGTACTGCACATCCACAGTTAAAGATATGCCTTCATTTTGACACACAACCAAAAGGAAAACAAGCTCCTCCATATGCAAATGTAATATATGTACATATGTTGAATTTAAATATATGACGTACATGTACATATAAAACAAAAGCACGTGTACAAATTATCTATGAAACCTATTCAAAATTGGAACCCTTTCATATATTGACATATATGTCTAGCCCATACAAATATGTATGTTTATGTATGTATGTTCATATTATAGCCCATCAATACATGTTGATATTACATACAGAAAGATAGACATGGGAAATTAACAAGAAAAACATATATAAGCATATTGAATTTTTATATGTAGGCCTGTGTTGTTTGAATAAACTTGCATATATATAATAAATATGTACTGTTAACATATATGCTTACAACATGTTATACATATATATGTTTAATATATGTACCTATGCAAATTTAACCATGAGTATTTCATATATGTTGTAAATCTTCATATATCCAGAGGATGTTTATATGTGATAATAATATATTAAACATATATGGCAACATCACTCTTGATATAGGGACATATATGTCATATATTATATTTCTGTATAAACCTAGCTGCCTAAAGTCATGGCTGTGTCCATTGCTATAATGACACTACAACCATGGCTGCTCAGCAGCAAAACCTGTTTTCTTCGGGAAAGAATAGCACATTTCAGCCTCAAACAGAGCCAGATAGAGTGTAAATACTTGACTTGCACAACTCTGAACGAATCCTAATGTCGGTTGGTGAGTGCTGGATGTGTATAGTCAATATAATTTAGGCAATTGTTGGCTGGATGCGTAACATGTAAGAAAAAAACATATCCTCCAAAACATCCTGTTTCAAAAGAAAATACATCATATTAAGAAAGGAATGCTACATTTCTGGGACCTTCCAAGAGAATGTTGTCACCAGCTAAATTTCATCTGACATTGTCTGGATGAACATCTCTGACCCTTTATGTGGAGGAGCAGGCTTCTTATGCCCAAGCACCGGCTGTAGTTGTGTATCAGCAGTGAGACAAAGTGGCTGTTTAAACCAACGTGTAATGTGATGACAGGGTGCAGGAGCTAAGATTTGTCACCCACACTGTCATTTCAGACTTCTAAAACTGACCTAAATACTGGTGAAGACAGATCAGCCTCCCCCACAACACCAGCCTGCACTCCTGCAGCAGCCAGGGCGGGAAGTAGGGCCCAACAGAGATGTGGGTATGTCAACAGAGAAGTGTCTCAACATTCACTAGCACTGGGACGTCGGTTCATAGTGGTAATAGCAGTGATCTCAGTAAAGTGAATGTTTTGCAAGTGGAGAAAGACCCGCATTTAGTTGTCCTCTACAGCACATCCGATGGCAAGTGCTTTAGTGGGTCATGGGCATGGACAGACATCGCATTGCTCACATCTGGAGTCTCAGCCTGGAAGAACACCAATGCTGATAGCAATGATGACAGGGCACTGGCACTGACAAAGGCCAGTGCGTGTTCAGTGCTTCAGAGGGTCGACACAAGGTCACAGTTGAGCTGTAGTCATTGTCTTCTCCTTAACACAGCTGTTTGAAAAGCCTCTCCTGTAATGCTGCTGGTGCGATGTGCTCAGACTGGTTTGTGTTGCTAAACTGAAGCTTCCTGATCACAATGGGCTGAGCACGTACACACAAATTTCAGTGCGCTGGTCCCAAAAGATGTTTGGTCAGGCCGTCAGAATGTTACTAGATGGAAAAGCCTGTGTGAAACAGAAGTAGGTTACAGCTTGTTACTGTTCATTAGCATAAGAACAGAAATATGACACCCCCCCCCCAACCCCCATTAGAAACACGATTATAATAATAGCCTAAACGTATACAGAAATCCATGTTCAAACACAGCAGATGATGCACTTCAAATTCTACACCCACAATAACATATATACACAAGCAAAAGTACAAGTATTCCTTCTGTTATAGTGTTTTGCTTAAGTGGAGCAAAGAGGAGGTTGGGCACTCTTCTGCCTGAGTCATCAGCCCCTAATACACCCACTGACACATGCACACACACATCCTTTATCTCTCATTCCTGCCCATCAATAGCTGCTGTCCACTTTCCTTAGAGGACAGGTTAGTCACTGACCAATGATTGAAGCCGTAGGTGTGAGTCATGCTTGTCAGAGAGGAGTGACTGACAGCTGAGACTGAGGCAAGGTTAACATAAGAACATTGTGCATGTGTGCATGTGTTACGACTGCTAGTTTGTGTCTGCGTATGACGGTCTGTGCAGTATGCTTTCTTCCCCTGGTCAGACACCACAGAATAATAATAATGCACATTATTTGAATACAATTGTTCTGCTATCAGTAGAAAATTGGCGTTATAATTGCAAGCCAGGACAACTGCTGGTATTTGGCGAGGTATTTGCAGAATGTACAGTCATTAGTGAAATGCATATCAAATTTAAAAGTTCAGTGGATTATGCTTGGCATAATAATGCATATCTCCTCTTTGAGCCAGAGGATTAAGGATGAATAAATAAAACACAATAAATAAAAGGATAAAGATGGCTATATGGAATGAAATGACCCCAATAAGTGTTCTTGCAGAGCGCCTTTACTACAAGCCAGCTATGAAATTCTGTTCCTGTATTCATTGCTTATATCAGCGTAGGAATAAAATCGAAAGGCGAGCTCGCGGACAAATGACAAATGAGGTAACACAGTATGAGAGCTAATTGTTGTAAAGGAAATGCCTACTTAATGGCCATATTGGCATGCTGCCTTCTTCTGAGATGAATAAAATGTCTCTTTGCCTCAGAGCGAAAACCAATTTAGATGAAATGTCTGTACAGACTGGTCTCACTGGGCTTCCCGGGTGTGTGTAGCACTAAGCAAGACCTGCTCCTCTCAGCTTTTCTGTTTTTCTTTCTGTCTTGTTCTTTCTCTAACCATCAAATTTCCCTTCCTTCCTCCTTCTCCATCTCATGTATCTAAGCAGTGTCTATTGGGGAGTCATGAATTAGTGATGAGTTAATACTAAGATGAATTATTGTGATATTTTATTCAGTAAGGGTGCTGCTTGGCTGTCTGTGCGTGTTGGACTGTGTGCTCCAACTTGTCATGAAGCGAATTCGACAGTTCATGCCGATGTCTGCGCACGCACATGCATGCCAAAAACGCGTTTGCGCACACACCTGACCCAAAGCGGTGTTCTTACATGGAATATGATTAGTGCTCTCGCTCAGTGTGTCCTTTCAGTGAAAGAAGCCACAAACCCTTGGCTTGTCTACTGCTTCTACAATCCAGACTTCACTCCATCTCCTGCCTTCTTCGGACCCCGGCTTTGGCATTTCTCATCACTTATTTACACAGGAGGGAAACCACGAGGAGTACAAGTGTCGGTGTACACCAGTGAGAGAGCAAGGCACAACAAGACAAGGCCAGAAGAAGTGGCACATGCAACTGTTAACTATTCATTAGGGTGACTAATTAAACATTTACTCCATTTTCAAAGCAGTGCCCTGCACAGTGGAGCTGCAGAGGAGGAGTGGGTGTTGTTTACAATTAGTGATACAATTCTAGAAAATGACTCAAATGTCAATGTGAAAATATCTGATTGGCCTGAATACCTTCTTTGTTTCCTGGAAATAAAAATCTTTTTAAGGCTGTAATCCATAACTAACCAGAATTTGTGGTTGTGTGCCTCTGCTAACCAGTCACTTTGCAGGAAAATATGGTCACAATTTCTCCTTCCGTTCATAAGTAATGGTGTTGACTAATGGCCATAAGTTGTTGTTGCTGTTAAGTTGTGTTGTGGTTAGCATTTGAATTTTGGAGTTATGGCCAAAACTCATCCTTGAATCCAGGTGAATGTCTGTACCAAATTTGTAGAAATTCCCTCGAGGCGTTACAGAGTTATTATTGCTGGAACAGACGGATGTAGATACAAATGGAAGGACAACCCAAAAAACAGCTTTGAGCTTCCAGCAGACAACCTTGGTGCTGACAAAATGCACATAGGGGATATGACTTCATTGCCTTGCAACCAAATGAAACCTTGTTACCATGATTAAAGTAATGTTTCTCTCTAGATTTGAGGATTGCTGGGAACATTTGGAATAAAGCAAGTACACAACTCAAAAATGCGATATCATAGGTCTGGTTGTTTTTCGACATTTTGTTATGGAAAAGTTACATATAACTTTTACCGATAAAGTCCGACTGCTTTAACATAGTCAAGTGGACAGGTGTGATCTTTACACCCAATATCAGTATTAAAGCCTCTCCAACCTCAGATGTGAGATATAATAATAGTTAATGTAAAAAAACAAAAACTTAGGGCTATGTCATTTTCAAAATACTTCCAGTCACTGCAGTGGGTGTAGCCTCCACAGTACATGATCATTTTGAAGAGACAGCAGGTATGTAATCAGCATATTCGGAAATAAAGGTTTTGCACACATCAGCTTGAAAGGACAGTGATGCCACATCCTGCTGAATCAACATAATGCAACTGTTTGTTGTCTTGAAAATAAAATGCAGGAAATGCAGCTGATTTCTAACTTTTACAATGTCTGGATGACAGTATTAATTTGTTGAGACCAAAGAAAATAAGAGCATCAACGTTTGTTTGAAGTGTACAAAATGTTTTAACTATTGATCCTTTTTGATTTGTTTTCCAAAAAGCATTCTGAAACTAAAGCCTTTTATTATTCAGAGGTAAATGTACTTTGCCTGCCACAGGCTTGGCAGCCTGTCAGACTCCAACTTTGGTCATCTGGAGTTCTGCAAGGTAAGCTTCCTGCAAAATAAGAGTCAGACATAAAACAAATCTGTTAGAGCTACTGTGCTTTTTCAAGCATGACCTTCACTTCATCATTCTGAGCTCATGTCCCTGATCAAAAAAAGTCACATTTGTTTTAATTTGGTCTAATTTGCATTGCTGCTGTTTGTGAATTGGTGTTACAAAATTAGCATAGAAAATATCACACTGTCACTTTGTAATAAAGGAGAGGATGGATCATTTTTTTACTGGGTGGCAGTAAAGGCTACAAACAGCACTATTAAAATAATAAACAGGCTATATTACATATAGCTGAAGCAAGTTTCAAGTCCCTGCATGTTGATTTTTATAGTGTATCAAAATGAATGGAAAACAATGACTGCCTTGAAGGCAGAACAATAACAGTCTACAATCTACATTATTGCGTGCTTCAGAAAAAATACATGCAAAATATGCAACACTGATTGGGTATTAAAATAAGCAACATTTTTTAGTACTTTTTAGTGCCAGAACCAAGCAGTGTTACATTTTATCACTGATGTAGCCAGAACTCTTAATTATAGTGTAAACTGCAGTATGTTGTGATTGTACTAATTGTACTTACGAACTTATTTTGAGACAGAGTAAGTGCTTTTGTGGTCACCCTTCTCTTTCTCTTGAATGTGCTGATCAGTCCACGACAATTGCAATCAATCTTTCAAAAATTATAAAGTGTTAGTTGGTGTATTGAAGCACAAAGAAAAGAGAGAAGTAAAGAACCCATATCACTATGCCAGTGATGTATTTGAGGAAAAGTTACATTCAGCACTTTTAGTACAATGATTAATGAACTCAACAGATGAAAAATTAGCCACTAAAAGGCCTGAAAAAGCCAGGTAGCCAGGTTGTAATCCCCAGGTGAATGATTCATTTGTTTGATGTACTGTATGTTCTGTGCCATTAGCTAACTCCTTAAGTTAACAGCGGGGATCCCTCCCAAGGACTTGCCTCCGTTCCTCTTGAGGAAGGCTGAACACAATTTAAAACCTTACACTTAAAGCAGCAATATTTCCAATATTTCTATTTAGGCTATTTATTACATTCTTGGTGGCAGCAGAACAACCAGTACACAAAACATTCATGTTAGTTGCATAACAAGTATTACCAAAGAAATCCAGCTCACCAACAGGCAACATGATAAATATTCACTCTCCTTTCAGTTCTGTTTCTGACTAGATGTCCCACTTTCTCCACCAGCTAGTCCCTAATTTTGTATGCATGTACACTATCCACTGTATAGTAGGCTTATCACAACCTGCAACAGTCTGTTGCAGGCCTCAAAGCCAAAACAATGAGCTGACAGGCGCAAAAATGCTAAGCAGAGCAACCCCTTTCACATTACATATAGTTATTTGATACATGGTTAAAATAAAAAGTATTGTTAGGTGTAGCTTTAATGTCTTTTTACAAGCTGAAGGACCAATTCCAAATGTATTACACAATGCATCTACAAAGCCTAAATAAACAATTTGGTAACATTAAAAAAGTAATTATTCACAGTTATAAACCTTGTCTAACTGTGAAGTGGTACCCAAAGGGAAACGCAATAATTGATGTGGATTTACAAAAACGCAAAACCCTTACTGCAGTAATGTAGTGCAACTAAAGATTTAGATACTTACAAATCATTCCAAACTGTGATATTTGTTACTACTTTTTTTTTTTAGAGAGCACAGCTTTAAATATAAAATAGTCAGTTCTAAGTGGTCCACAAATACATCAAGTTTAATCCCACACTCTTCCACCCATTTCCCTTGTCATCCAGTAAAGAATATCTTTCTTTTTCTCTCTTTCTTTCCCACAGCTTGACAGACAGACTCCCACATGGGCTCACTGATTGCTGAGTGGGCAGGTTTTTTTTTTTTTTTTTTTTTTCTGCCTAGGATCTTTGCTGTCCTGTGGGAACTTGACAGTGGAGCTAAACAATGGTTGACCTGCATTAGATTGGGAGCACAAAGAGAGAGGAACCAGCTATGGTAGAAGGTGCAGGGAGAGGAATTTGGGGTGATTTATGTAACTGTACACGTAAACACAAAGATTTAACAGCATCCATCCATTTTTGTTTATA
The DNA here is from genome assembly GCF_046630095.1 of Trachinotus anak. Classification (NCBI taxonomy): domain Eukaryota; kingdom Metazoa; phylum Chordata; class Actinopteri; order Carangiformes; family Carangidae; genus Trachinotus; species Trachinotus anak. The sequence continues at coordinate 7,495,346 of NW_027273870.1, read as the reverse complement.
AAAGGATGTGAGCCCCACAAATCCAACCATCATTTTAGTAAGCATTCGCACCTGTGTCCTACCTTAGATGTTCGCATTTAGCCTACCAGCATCTCGGTACATCACTCTGTATGTAAATAATGGTGCTGCTCATTGAGATGACTGCAGTGAGAGATCAAGCTAATGTTAGCATCTTCACTGGGACCATTTAGCATGCAGCTAATAGCTTCGCTCCATGGGAGGCCATCAGAGCTCTGTGTCAGCTGCTCACCAAATGGCTGTGCTAGAACTGGGGCACAAGCTCAGTATATCTCATCTGGGAGAAATGAATAGATGAAAATGTACATGTAACCCACACACAGGGAGACACATGGAAGCACTGACTTTATTTCTTCCAGGGGACATGAATATATGGCAGTTGAGAACCATTAGCTGTAAACATGTAGAATCTGTCTGCTGAACAGAAGGCGTCTCAGTGGGGAGCCAGGCGCCGATGTGGAGGTATAACAGTTTGATGAAAAATATGTGTGTACATGCATGGGTGCATGCTTTGTGTGTGTGTGTGTGTGTGTGTGTGTGTGTGTATGTGAAGTGTGCATGTGTGTGAAGATTCTTGTTTGCAGTCGGTTTGACACTCTTTCAGGGCTAGTTATGGCCTCCACAAGCAGAGCTACCTCTGTGGGGGCGAAAACTGTAAAGATCCCATTAAGTGTGCTGGGCACCACAGCAGGCATCCAAACATCTGTGACCTTTTGTATAAAACAAACAAGGAAAGCTTCTGGAGGAAAAGTAAGAAATTACATTCCAAGCCTCCTTCCATCTTCATGAAGAAGACAAAGGTGAATGTAGCTGTAAAAAAGTTTGAACAAAAGGGTTGAGTCAGGTCGTTCTGACCATAGACAAGCCTAAAACTGAAAATAAAACTTCTTCACCACACCAAAATGTTGGACAAAATGTGAATGAAAACTGATTACTTTCTGAAGCAAATTAAATTTGACTAACCTTTAAAAATTCCATTCATTTGCCTAAAAGGCACCATCTATCGTCTGCAAACAAGATAAGGGGGAAACACATTCTTTTGATTCTTTGATTCTTTTGAACTGTCCGCCAGACGGGAATCAATTCAGAACCGCTTTATTTGACTCACCATTGTGAGGAGAGGTTTGTGGGCTACAGCACTTTAGGCTATGCCCTCAAAGGCATACTTGAAAGGGTGTGTTCGGAGCAGAGTTGCACACCCGACAGCAGGCTACTTTTAGGAGCCCCAAGGTTCCGTTATCTCCTGCTTGGATCACAAATATTTAGAGGCAATTCAACTTCTTCTTCCTCCTCTTGTTTTTACTATTATTATTATTATTATATAGGGAAGCTGATAAAGGCCATACTCGCAAATATTTTTTTAACCCATTATCTCGAGATAACAAAGCTCATTATCTTGAGATAATGACATATTATCAGAAGAAAACAAGATTTTGATATCCTGAGATAACAAGATATTATCAGGAGAAAACAATTATTTTTTCTTTCGATATCATCCATATTTTATGTTGAATATTTATCCCATTATCTCGAGAAAACAAAAAATAGTTTTCTCCTGACTGATTGCTCTGAACACTGAGATCATCGTCTATCACCACAACCTTAGGAGATATCCGGAAAATTCCCAGGAAAAAAAGGGAGTGTTGTTGGGTTTGCTGGGGAAAGCCTTCATACTTTGTATATGAATACTTCCCTACTCATTGCCTTTTGTTTATTACATGCTCTGCTTTATAATCTGTTCCCTGTCATAATGAATAAAGATCAACAGCAAGCAGATTCCGCTGTCATGACATCCTCATTATGATAACGCAGCAGTCACTGGTTAAACCAAAGTTGTTCTTTCAAGTTATGTGATAATATGCATTCTAGGTGAATACTCGGGTTTCACAGTCTGAGGAAGCCAAATCAAGTGGGTATCTTGCAAAGTTTTACTGGAACGGGTCTCCGTACTAAGCCATGGTGGAGAAATACTTCCTGGCAGTCAAATGTAAGTTTGTTGCCAAGACGAAACACCAACAATAAGCCTATATGCGGCTGCCAGGACGAAGATACCTACTCAATTTGGCTAACTCAGACTGTGAAACCCGTGTATTCATCTAGAATGCATATTATCACAGGCTGTGGCTTTTATCCTCCATCTTTTGCAGTGTGGTTGCACTAGCATAGCTTCATGACTAGTATGATGAAAAGGAAGAATCATAAGAGGGACCAATTACCATTTCAACATATGTATGGCATGTGAGAATTGTATCAAGAACTTAAAGACTAGAATATATCTAGACAAAACACTTTGCATAAACTTCTGAAGTGAAATAAATGTCAAAAGAAAATCGGTGTTGTCCTCAACCAATTTAGCACTGCACCATGTAACACTAGCTATTTGACTCACAATGGTCAGTTAAAAATAAACCCAAAAAAACATCAAAATCAATTTATTCCACACATTCTTCTTCCTTGTCAAAAATTGATGCCTACAATGCAATTTCACTCCTGGCAGTTCGACAGTGATTTTGATGTGTACTAATAGTAGTCTCACTTTTTATGCGTTTTCAAATTGCTGAATCAAGTGACATCACTTGAGGCAGTTTTCAAATTTTCTCCTCCGTCTGGAGCCACAAAAGGTTTTATAGAACAGTTTTCTCATATGCTGTAGTATTCCCCAAGACCTGTAAACAGATTGATGTGTTAAATTAATAATGTCTAAAAGTTTTTTGAAGAGAAAACCGAATAAGTAACAATAATAACTGACTTTTACCTCCACTCACTTAATCATATGCCCGCTTGGTTACTTGTCCTGCTAGACTCAATACAACAATGTAGTTACATCCTCAAATCTGAAATAAATTGATGATTAAAATGTTATCATAGCCCATTGGAATTATTGACAACCCTGTGAAAATAAGTCTGTAAGAAAAAAAGGAATTTTCTTTTAAGGCAATCTTGAATTCATTGATTTGAGGGACTTGGCAGGAGAGCTGTGTCTGTGTTCAGTGCTGCATCAATCATGCCATCAAGCTGATGACTTAGTAACTGGAAGCGAGCCAGTGGGATAAAAAGAGAGCAGCAACATACTTCGCTGTACACAAGTGTGTGTTTGTGTGTCAGAATATGAATCAAAGGAGAGGGTAAGAAACATATGCAGGTGTATGTGTGTGTTTGTGTTACTGTATTTGTGGAGGCCAAAATGGGCACCAAAATGTTATAACCTACAACTTTAAAGGACAGTTTGAGGTCAGGGTTAGAATTAGCTTAAGGTTGGGTTGCACTTAGGGTTAGGCATTTAGTTGTGATGGTTAAAGTTGGGCAGTGGTTAGCACTGTCGCCTCACAGCAAGAAGGTTCTGGGTTGGAACCTCAGGCCTTTCTGTGTGGAGTTTGTATGTTCTCCCCATATCTGTCTGGGTACTCTGGCTTCCTCCCACAGTCAAAAGACATGCACATTATGTTAATTGGTGACTCTGAATCGCCCGTCGGTGTGAATGTGAGCGTGTCTATATGTCAGTTGTTTGACTCTACTGGCGTCCTATCCAGTACCTTGCTCTTGCCCAATGTCAGCTGGGATTGGCTCCAGCACCCAACCCCCTGCGACCCTGTTTGGATTAATGTTGTAGATAATGGATGGACGGTAAAAGTTAAGGTAAGTGGCTCAGAGTGCAATGCCCCACAAAGATAGCTGCACCAATGTGTGTGTGTGTGTGTGTGTGTGTGTGTGGGTGGATGTAAGTTGCTGAAATGAATGAGCAAAGGGGTGTATTTATGTGTGTTCAAGTGTGCAAGTGTTGCACGAGACGATGAGCTAAGTAAGTTGTTTCAAGCACATTAGCCAGTCAGTAATTTGGGCTGATTTCAAGTATGAGCCATTTAGTGCCAATCAATTCAGATGAGAGCTTTTTCACCTCCTCCCACAAGACGGGTGCACATGTGTGTGTTCATGTGTGTGTTCATGCGTGTGTCTGAGAGAGAGAGAAAGAGAGAGAGAGAGAGAGAGAGATGGTAAGCCTTTACATTCGCAAATGAATTTTTCCTTGTTTTTTTTTTCAGCTACAAATGAAACTTCTCTAACAGAAACTCCACCATGATTCTTCGTCACCTACACATTTCTGTATCTAAATTTGTTAGGAAAACCACCTGCAGAAGAAACGGTTTCCATCTTTAATATAAATTGATGGAGGCAGTTGACTGTGGAATTTTCTGACAAAACGTAATTTTACTCTTACTCACCAGCTCACTCAGCTTCCTCCTTCTCCCATCATGACTTCATTTAATGAGCTCTCACTTTGTCACACGATGCTCAATGGACAAGAAGACCAGACACAGGGGGCCAGTGTGTGGAATTTGTGACATTTCTGCAGACTACAACAGCTCTGATTAGTGATTGTGGATGGCTGAAAGGCAGAGAATGAAGAAATAATTCCAGTAGTTGTAAAGTGTTTCTTTCACAGCCAACAGCAATCACGTTTGGTAAATGCATCTATTTAGAATCAGACCATGTAGTATACTGATAAAATGGTATAAATAACAGCATTGTGGTAAAAGCTTCAAGCCACTCTCAGATACCTTTCATAACAATCAGGGTTTAAATTGGGATGATGTGTCAAATAATGGCCGGGACCTGTTGGCTGCCAGCCTTTCAGAATACAACCAGAACACCACTTTATTCTGTTTATACTGTTGCTGCCTGAATCTATTGTTGCTTTTTCTCATATAGAGGTAGGGAACTGTACGTGATGATACCCTGAGTGCTCATTTCACTCACGCTTTGTAGTTCTATGAACAAAACACTGAAAGTCTTACAAGGAATGAAAACATTTACCCCAGACATACAATACCAGCAATTCTTTTAATGCGTATTCAGCTCCTGAAAAATAATAACCCTCATCTATCTCAAAAAAGTCATATAATATATATATATATATATATATATATTTTTTTTTTTTGTACACGTACACAGTTTTTCAGCTCATAAAATGCCACTAATACCCAGAAATAAAGTTAATTGACATATAATGTGACTTCATATGATCAGAACAAAATTGTGTCTGTGATCTACAGTGTATTTTTCAAAATTATCATAATTTCCTGTCAAAAACAAAAAAAAAAGGACCACATCAAAGTCCAGGAAACCACAATTACTTTTCCTCTACTTCATTGTTAAAGCAGCTATAATTCACATTTTTATCAAATGACAATGTGAAAATAATGTGACATTGTTTGCAGTGATGGGCCTGCAGGGAATTATCACCTGTATTTGCAGCTTCCCTTGGCTTTACAGAGCTTTTTAATGAGGTTCAGCTCTTTGTTCGGCTCACAACTTTAGCGCTTTGGTTCAGTCTCACAGCTCTCATAACATTGTTTTTGGTCACAGCAGGCAGCTGTATTCAGCATAAAAGTTTTTAAAACCTACTGTTCATTATACGCTCAGCACCAAACACAGTTCGAAAGAGCTGAATGCTTCCTCAGGAGTTGGTGGAGAGCAAAAACAGAGGCGAAAGAGAGAGAATATTGGGCTTCCATTTGCCAGGTGGCCAGAAACATGACTCCAAATGAATGTTGATGTTGTTCAGTTACCGCTGGTTGTGGAAATAAGCAAGTTCATCATATCAGCTTAAAAGATGATGTCATGTGAACGTTGAGGTCACTACCTGTTTTCACTGCCCACAAGAGGCCACAAAAAATCACTTATCACGGGTTTAAAGGATAGTGTTTCAGATTGCTGGTAAGTCTAAGTGGTGACATCACCTACTGTAGCTATAATCAACAGTATTTGCTGCTGCTCATTTGTCAGAAATGGCAAATAGAAATCTCATAATAACAATTAACATGCTGCATTTAACAATTTTGTTTATACTTCCCTGAGATTTTCTTTTTCTTTTTCTTTCTGGGATTGAATTCCGCATTGTACCTTGAGAGCCTTAATCCTAACAGCGTTTTTAAACCTGTATTTCTGGTCTGCATCAGTGGTAGTTGGTAAATTTGTTGCATTTCCCCAGTGGTTCAGTTTCTTTTCACACTGAAGAAAATTCAAGTGAACTGAAATGTGTCATGAAAGGCCACAAGAGAACATTCATTCTGTTCAATGGGCAGAGACGAGATAGTAAACAAGGAGAGATGGTCTTCAGTCAAATATCAAGATGGCAACACACTTTGTTGGCAGTCCAGATCAGACTTTAGTTTATTTATTCATTCCTGCTCAGGCTCCCCATACACAAATGTAATGTATCACATTTATGTCCCTATATCAAGAGTGATGTTGCCATATATGTCACACATACAGGGATATATTATTATCACACATATTTGTCCTCTGGATATATTAAGATATAGCCTAAGTTTATAAAATATGAAATTCCCATAGTACAATTTGTATATGTACATATATTAAAAATATCTATATGATGAACTTTAATGTGGTATAACATGTTGCAACCATATATATTAACTAACATACATTAGAATTTATGTATGCTTATTTATGCTTTTCTTCTTAATTTCTCATGGATTTTAAAGCGATCTATCTTCCAATTCTGGGAAAGAGGTCTGGATATATATTTACATAACATGTCTACAATATAAACATATGCACTCATTTGTATGGCTTGACATATAGTGTCCAGGTTTCAAATATAATTTTCTACATGTAGCCTACATATATTTCATATGTGGAAATTCAATATTTTAGATTTGCATATGGGTTGCTGCTGGCAACTGTTAGTTTTGTTTGTATGACTATTCAAAGCATACTTTGTTCCAGAAGTAATTTCTGACTGGACCAAGGATGGCAGTGCAGTTGTTTTGGGCCACACCAAGTTCAAGTTCTGTAGCAAATTGCACCAAGGAGGGAAAAGCTCGGTGTGAGTCAACTGGACTCAATAAGACAGGCTTGAAAGGTTTCTTATAATGAGATTCAAAGTGCATCCCTGACCTTGGAAATAACAGTTGGAAAAAACAATCCCACCACAAAGTCCATCCAGTAACTGTTCTGGAGCTTTCAGTTGTATCACAGGACTTTCATCAGCAGATTGAGTTTGTCATGGATGTTCAGATTTCTGCAAACACTTTGAGGACTTGTCCTTTGTGGTGGCTTAAAAGTTAAGATTAAATCTTCATCGGGGTATACTGAAATCAGCAGCAAATCCTGTTTATTACAGTTTGAACTGCCAAAGAGTTTTTTTTTTTTTTTCTCTCTTGTCTCCTGCTTTCTGTTTACTTCGTAATTGTGCCTGTGATTGATGTGAGCTTTTTCTTGTCATTTCTCTTGGGGTTGTAGGGACTGTTATGACTAACAACTCAGAAATCACTAATCTCAGAACACCAACATCATTTACTTATCATGAGATAAAGTTGCTTTTCTTTAGTTGTTAGCAGCAGCTTTTTTTCCCTCTGGGTGCTCCTTTAGTAAATAAACACTATCTGTGTGAAGGTAGCACTGATTTACTTCAAAATATTTCATTTAAACTCAGGTTCATGCACACAGATATCTGCAAACTCAAACCATGATTCAACATTAAAAACTAACCACAGTGCCTGATATCTTACAACATTTTAATGAATTACTCCAGTGATCCAGATCGGCACCATGTAAGAGAATAAGGAAGCAATGTGGGACCACAATTTTCTCCATGAGCCTTAATTACTTGTAAATGAAACAACGATTTATAAAATCGCTGCCACATTAGAATAACTGAAATTACCTTCATTGACTTTTTAGATCAATAGAGAAGTTTCCAAGAGATTTCAATATGTTCAGTCTGGGTGGTTGCTGCAAATTACGGTGGATAGCTGAAGACTGGTGATAGGGTGACTAATTAGTAGGAAATTGAAAAGTTCAGTGCAAACTGCATGTAAAGGGACTGTTAAGGAGGGCTAACGGAAGGGATCTAAGCCTATTATACAGTCTCAACTCCCTTTACCTGAGTTAAAGATTCTCTACACTCCCTGAATAACTCTCAACTGTCCACTGAGGAGAGAGGGAGGTGGACTTACTCACCACAGTGTGATGGCTGAAGACGTTGGAGTGCACTCAGACACAGACCATGAACAGTCTTTTCAAGTAGAAACTGTGCTGTTGTTCAGTCCAAGGTTGTCAGTGTTCACTTTGTCTTCTTTACTCCATCACTTCATAATTGTCTCTCAGACAAAGTGCATTACTGAGGGGTACCATATTGTTATTATACTAAACAGGCTAAGAATATACTTTAAACCTGCTTTGTGAGATGGCAGATGCATCCTCCTTGTTTTATTAAATAGCAAATGGTGGCCATAAAAAGATCAACTACTCATCAAAAATTCACTTAAGGTCAGACTGAAATTAAACTCAGTTTTTGCTAAAAGATCAGTCATGTCCTTGGTGTTTGTTTTAACTTCTCTATATAGGTGTTATCCAGGAGGTGATTTTTGTTTCCAACTGAAAATATCAGTACTGTAATTTGGCTGGTGCAATATCAGTATAGACAGGAGAGGGTTATGCTCGAGCAGAGCTAGGTCATTGTACATGTTGTCCAACCATGTTGGAAATCAGAAGTGTTTATACCTGACCCAAATGGCCAAGCTCAAAAGCAGAATGAAAAGCTGGGCATCAAGGAGAGGGGGGAGATCATCTGGATATGGGGGTAACGGTACACCTTTTCCCAGTTGTACGTGTGGCAGATGTGACAGATGTGTAAAGAATGAAAAAGAAGAGCAAGAGAAAGAAGTTCACACCCTGACATTCAAGCACACTAAGACTCCAGAGGACTCCTTAAGTAGGTTTGGTATTAGTCTGTTCCTGTCTAATTAAACTTTAAAGGCTATGAGTTGGTATATAGTGTTTTAAATGTGCCTAAGGTGATGTGACAAGGAGGATGTCTGTCACTATGTTCCAATAGAGCAAAGTTCAGGGAGCGGTCACTGCATCAGCTGCAGGGAAATCCTGAGCTGTTTGTGTGTGTGTGTATATATATGGTTCGTGCATTTGTGTTTATGGGTGTCTCCGACTGTACCTCACATGTGACCATGGGCCCGGCTAGTAAGAAGAACTAATTTTCCGGTCCACTTGTTCACCGCCTTCCTTCAATTAAGACTGGGGTCGGTGAGAGGGCTCCACTCTGACATCAATTCTGACCGAGTGGGCAGGAGGCCACTGCCACACCAGGAAGGAACTTAACTCATTTGTGTGTATGTGTGTGTGTTTGCTACTGATGATTTATCGGATACAGTATGGCTAATAAAAAACAATCCTGTGATATAGTTTTGAGGCATTGCTTTGACACCCGCACTGCCTGGGTCAAACTGAATATTGAGGGAGGAGAGGATAACATGAGTCATGTGTCAAGATGAATAAACTTCTGTTTTGCACTTGCTGTATATTAAACAAGCTGTAAACTTATTGAGTTGAAAGACCTTTTATTAAAGTCAAATATACTGTCATCACCTCTGAGCTGAGGTTGTTAAGAGGAAATATTTATGCCTCACTGATTTAAAGGGTGTCTAAATCTAAAAAATAATAATCTCTTGAAGTTTAGTAACCTGTAACAACTTCATAAATTAGAGACACAAAGGCAGCAGCACAAACAAATTTACATAACTGCGACTGAAATGACAGTGTTATACACTGCATTTTGACATACAGTAGGTTGTACCAGATATGACGAAAAAAAAAGTGTTTTGATCCATTACTTAAAGGATAACTGTCATTTTTTATATTTTCCACATTGTCCACAAATGCCATGAAACGTCCAAAACCAACAATGAATTGACCCTCCCAGCAAATAGGTCCTGAGCCTTTTCATGAGAATGAAAGAATGTTCTCGTGTCCTGTTTTCCCAAGATTTACCTCTTTAGGGGGCACTTAGAGTCAAACTAATGCATAGCGAGTAGCGCATAGCCTTATCCTTTAAAGCAGATATTTGTAAGTTTCATTTTTGCTACATAGCTAACGTTAGCATTAACAGCTGTTTAATTACCAGTCTAGACGAAACATTGCGAGTCGTTCCTTTACTCATCTCACAGTTCTGAATAGAAAAATGTTGTGGATCTGCTGCAAACAACCCCTGGTGACATAACAGAAAATGTTTGCAACAAATGGTTTTAAAAGAACAATGGTCTAACACTCAGCCAACCGATGATATAAATATACTATATACATATAACTATAGCTTTAAGTAAAAGTACAACAATCATAGTGTAACACTAATAACTGCTTAATGTACTTAGGTAGGGAAACTAAAAGCACTATTAAGAACTAACTATTACGAATGGTCCTTCTCAGAGCATTATATTTAATTTATTATATTACTGGATTTATTAGTTCTGATGCAGTAAGCAGCATTTTAATATTTTAACTGGTGACATAGAGCTTCCTTTAATTATTTTATAATATAAAGTAGTTCAGTAGCTCTTCAAAGTATCATAGCTGTCATGCACTGAAGTAAAATGGACCATATTTGCATATGTTTATCTATTATTTAAACTAAGCACTGTAATTCAGTGTTTAGTTTCTTTCCACTTACCACATAATAAACAGAATAACAAGTCAGACTCAAAAAGATTTTAAATTATATGGCACCTTTTCAATTTCTCAACAGCATGAATAAACACACCTCCACATAAGCACTGAAAGAACTATACATATTTGATTTCTGACTTTATGACAATGCGCAGTGTCACAGTTTGCAGTTCCAGCAACTGATGAAACCTTACGCCAGCGCAGCCCACACTATCCTGGCTCAATCACAACTGTTGAAAATAAATACAGTATCTGAGCTCACCCTTGCAGTCAAATGGAACATTGAGGCCGTGGTAGCTGAAATTATCACCCCAGTTTCCTTCTTTTTTTCTATGGCCATCGGCTGTGGCTTCATATTTCTAAAAATAGTGCTACACACTCGTTTTAATCCTGTCACTCAAAATATCAGTGTGCCCCATAAACCTCAATAATGTTATTGTCAGAAGAGATGCTTTTGGCAAGTCCTTTTTAAAAATATCTGTGGAATTTTTAGACTGATAAAAAATGTATTTCTGTGTAATGGTAAGTGCCCTCAGTCAGTAAAATGGAGAAGTACAATGTCTATTAGGACAGTGACACAAAAATAGCTGTACTGTAATAGTACATTTCATTTTTAAAGATAGTTCAAATCATTAACTCATTTTCATCTGGTAGCTATAGCTTTATTTATAGTTACTGTAGCCAACAACCACGGTGATGGATAATCTGTAGGCATGCTATTTTCCAGCCCAGACCTTATTAAAATGTTCTTCACCATCATCTCCAATCATGCATAGCGCAAACTCACTGATAGCTTTATTAGAGAGAAACTAACCACTCTGCACTCTGCAGCTTCTCAGTGGGATTAAACACAGGCCAGTGAGGAAATAATCAGGGTTGGTGATGATAAGTTTAAATCCAATTTTTGAAAACAGAATGCTCACGTGATAGTCAGACACGCCTTTAGGTGCCTATACATAGGCCTGACTGACTATATCAAAACCTTACCATGTTTTGAAAACGAGATCTAAATCATTAACCTGGGATAACAAACACTGATTCAGTTCTTTTACATATAATACCAATTAGTGTTGGTGAGCAAGAGTGACAAGGCTTTTTCTACAGTAATGTATTAAAGTGTAAATCCCTAAAATTGCCATTAAATCAAAAGCTGTATTTGACTAAATTTAAAGTTTAAAGTACAAGCCTTTCAGTGTATTTATATTCTGCAAAAGCGTCCTATGTAGTCATTTTCTTTGTTAGTGGTGAGTCTGCTATTCCTGCCCAGGATTAAAATAGCACAACTACACCTACCCACAACATAAGTTTCTCGGGCTACACTGGAAACAGACCAGTTTCTCTTCTGTTGTATTTCTGAAACAAGGAGCTGCTCATTTAGAATCAGAATTCTGGGACCTGTAGTCTTAAACCACACTTGCAGATACCATCAGTCACAATGGGTGTTGCCAAATCAATCTGGACTGAAATTATAAGGATTATAACTTTATATAACTTGAAATATATAGAGCAATATCTAGATTATATATAACACAATACAAAAAAAAAAATTAAAAAAAAAAATATATATATATATAGTTATATATATATATATATATATATATATATATATATATATATATATATATATATATATAACCAGGATTCAGACATGTGGCCCAGCACATTTATGAATGTTTATGAATGTATGAACATCTTCTGAAAACATATAAAAAAAATTAATATCACAATATCGAAAAAATAAAAAGAGATTAGAGGATTAATAAAAACATGCATCAAAAACAACTGCAAGCATTTTGTTGGTGCAACAAAACTAAAAGGCCTGAAGCCTCAGTAGCAGCCCCTAGAGGCTACAGTGTTCATTACACCAGAACAGCACAAGAGTGTTGGCAATCAACTTTCTTCTCTTTGTATGCCAACAAAATTCATGCATTAAACATACCTTCAACCAACATGATATGCAAGGAAAGAAAAATCAAAATCCTCCACAAATACCTTAAACAACCTTAAAACAATTATAAAAAGCTGTTGATGTTAGTATGTATCTTGCCTAAGGCTTTCACTAAAATATTTCTCCTTGCTTCATTAATATTCCAATAGAATATGCTACTTATTGAATGTGAATCCACACCTCTACTCTAGTGCCGTCAGTCATTTGCTTAAAACTAAGCTATAAGCTATAAAGACTGCAATACTATCCAACTATTTAAGTTACAGCGCACGACAGTGGACTACTTTTCAGCACTGAAAATAATTCCAGCACAATGGACAGCAGAAAAAGACTTTTTCTCAATCAACATGTTTATCCACGTTCTCACAGTGATGTGTTAAATGCAGGGCCGCAGGGAGCCATTTAAGACAAACTACGCTCTTTGATAATAGAAATGAGCATAAAACACACCTAAATGTGTCAGCATCTTGGCTACTTATCATCACATGCATAATCAGCACCGCAGCTCACATTACGACCACATCGATAACATTTTTACAGCATCATTGCTCCAGCCTCTGGGACAGACGCTGGCCCGTTTAATAAGGTTTATAATGATATATGCCTTCCTACGCCCTTTCATCAGTCGCTAAATTGGCACTAAAGGGTTTCTGGTTGACCTATTTACTCATTGTACTACTGATATGGTTAATACGGTGACATTGTGGTGGCACACAACCATACACCCACAAACATGCACTCACTGTCAGGCTTTGATGGTGTCTATTATCTGTGCGGTATGGAGGCCAAGAATGAGGCGGTTATAGATAGAGGAGAATATGCATTTTCTTCAAAGCAGTGATATTCAAGTAATCACATTTAGAGCACATAAGCCACAACATGGCTTTAGATATAGGGAGGAAAGAACAAAAACAGGGATATAAAGAACAGTGTGTATATATATGTATGTGTGTGTGTGCGTGTGTCTGTGTGTGTGTTTGTGTGTGTGTGTGTGTTTATGTGCATTTAAGTGTGTGGGCAGGAGCGCATGTGCATTCCAGGGTCATGTGGTCATATGTATGGTCACGGTCTCCAGGTCCGGGTCTTCAGGTCTCAGTGTAAGGCTGATGAGGAGGATATTTCATCTCTACCCTTCAGGCTTCTGTGTGTTTGTGTACATTCGTGTGTGGCCATGTGTGCATATGCGTGGGTGGTTGTGTGTGCGTGCGTGCATGTGCGCGTGTGTTTTGAACTCGACAGAACAGGTGCTGTGATGCCGTCCTAATGCTGCGGCTCAGCAGATGGCAGACATTGCCACCTGCATCCCCTTTAGACCTCCAGGACAGACCTCTGCATTACCTCACTGATCAACCACACACACACACACATATAAACATATATATATATATATATATTTTTTTTTTTTCTGGTCGTATGAATGAATGTGATGTCTTATATATATATATATATATATATATATATATATATATATATATATATATATATATATAAATAACGAATTTTTAAGTCAATATGGCAAATGTGTTAGCAAACATTTACTTACTTAAACATCTCAAAGCTTTGCCTCTGGCCACCTGATGGATGTTAATTCAATGTTAACACTCTTTTAGCCCAATGTAAGGTCTCTATATCTGCTCCTTTAGCTGTGAAATGCCCCACTATGTTCATCAGCTAGTCAGTATAACATCTAAAATAATGCTATGAGAGAACGATGAGAACAGTGAAGTCAAGGGCCAGACAGCTAAACATTCAGCTAAAACTTATTTGTTCTACAGAAGTCTAAAGTCAAGGGGAACTACAAAGTTACTTACGAATTGTTGGTTCATCACTATGCGGGGACAGCTTTTACATTATTATATTGTTTTCACATTGTCCCATCATTCATTGTTATAATAGAAATACTGATTACGGCCACTTTAAGGAAATTCAAGGAAGTGGAAGTGGCTGGTTATCCACCAGGCTTTTATGAAGATGGCGGACAATATTTATTAGAACTACAGGGATAATTCAAGAAAGGAAGGAGAAAGACCTGAGGCAGAAAGGATCGTCCTGCAAGACAACATTACTCGAGAAACAGGTTTGAAATGATTTATGTGGATGTGAATTTTATTTGAAGGCTTTATGAGGTTAGAACTGCTTGCCTCAATTACTATACCTTGTTTTGCCAAAGTTGTGTTTGCTGAATTTCTTAAACAAAGGTGGCAAGAGCGAAGTTATCAGAACCATAGGCATAATGGCCATGATTATAAATAAGAATAAGAATCATTATGAATACGACTCATTGCGAATAAGATCCAGGTTGTGTTGGTCAGGTTTTGTTTTTCTATATTAATCACACATACAAATCCAATAAGGTAAACACTCTTACTGTGACAGCTTTATTTTAGTAATATACTGAAAAATAATTTGGTAGCATTCTCAGTACATTACAACTCACTCTGTACCTATATAGCCTCACTGAATTAAATGTCCATTTTATATTCAAGTGCTTTTACTCAACTCTCTGTGGTCAGACTTTATGGAGGCAGGATATTGGTCAAGCTTTGGATGTTTCTGGTCGTATGAATGAATGTGATGTCTTTATGTAATTTATTAAATTACAGCTGGTATGTGGATTAGTGCCCGGGACAGTTGCTTCCTTGTTTCTTTCAAAGGTTTAATGAAATTTACTGCCTATCTGGGTAGGATCTCCCGTATTTTGACTGGAATTTTGTTTTGATTGTTTAATCAGGTTTAGAAGAAAGAAAGGCAGTACACAGTTTGTGATGCACAGAATCCGTTGGCTTGTTGTACTTAATTTTCTTTATTATTAATGCAGCACACTGACTGAAACATCCACAGTCTCCACAGCAGCTCCCACATACCTAAACCCATTGTTTATTGCAGGATATTTGGGTTTTAAAAAAACAAAAGCCTCAATTTTGTTTAATTTCCACTCAGTCAAGTCAATTTAGTGCATCCACATTATTTACTTCATACACAAAAGTTTTAATCACATGAATAAAATAAACTCTCTGTAATGAATGGTCAATACACTGTTCATACCTGTTACCATCCAGTTAAGAGTCTCCCTTCAGATCAGTCTGAATGGAGACAGTCTTTGAAAGAACATGGCACATCTCTAAGCTAAAGTTTTGTTTTTTTTTTGTTTGTTTTTTATGCAATATATTCTGTAACTATTGGCTCGATGTTAATGTAATTGCCTCTGTGATTAATTTTCTTTTCAATTTCCGTGTGTTACTGTATGAAAAAACCCTCTGAGGAAGCATCTGCTGAAAATGATATTTTTTGCCACAAATAGCAGCATGACTCTGGGGATGGCAAAGCCAGTCTCACGACTTTGGTCCAGACTAAAATATCTCAACAACAGTGGATGAATTTCCATGAAATCTTGTACCATGAGGTTGACATTTGTGTTTTGGAGTAAAATGTCTTGACAACTATTTAATGGATTGACATGAAATTTTGCACAGACACTCATGTTCCCCTTCAGAATGAGTTACAATGACTTTGTTGATGCCATAACTTTTAATCTAGCACTAGCAACAGGTCACAATTAATTAATGAGAAATTTTACAACTAGATACCTAAACCAAATAACCAAAAACTACAGATGCAACAACAGTGCAGAGCACTGTGTTTAGAGCTAAAAGATAGCAAACTGATATGGTGAAGGTAAATTTGGTATGTATGTTAACATTGTCATTAGTGCAAAGCACTGCTCTGTCTAAGTACCGTCTCTTTTAGTGTAGCTAAAGAATCTAAATGTAAACTGGATGACCCTACAAATGGAATGAGCTTCAAAAAGACTTGAAGTTGCAGTCTCTTATTTCACTGGAACGCTTTAAAGGGGCTATTTGTAGGTTTTCTTTGACTATTGTTGCAATTGTTGCATGTACAAGAAAAGAGGCCATAAAATGACCTCTGAGCAGCGCTATGTGTTCAGGGCAGATTGAAGGCAACAGTGAGTCGGTATGGGAAAGTGAAGAGATGGGCTGGGCTTAGCTGGTTAGCATGCTAAATTCAGTGAGAAAAGGCATGATAAAGACAAGAGTTAACATTGGCCTTTCCTACCACTGCTGGAGACAGCTCTTGGCAAGTGAAGGAATGAAGTTGGATGCTGAACTGGCAACAGCTTTCTAAGTAAACAGCTGTTAATGCTAACATTGGCTATGTATCAATAGCAAAACTTACAAATAGCTTCTTTAAAAGGTTTAACTTATGTATACTGGTACTCATATTTGCATGTGTCTCTTACTGAAAATGTAACAAGGTATGTCGTCAATGTGTGTCTGAATTATCTATGTTTAAACTGTATGTTTTGTACACAGATCTCTATTGAAAAAGAGATCATGTTCTCAATGAGACTACCTGTTCAAATAAAGGATTTCAACAAATATTTGGACAAAGTGAATTTTGGAGGATGCACAACTGCCTTGAGTTCAGTCAGATGCTGAGCTGTACACAAAACACACACATACACTTCAACAGATATGGTCAGTGCGTACAATATCTGGCTAGCTTGGCACAGTTGGCACAGTCTCTGTTTGGTGGAATGGTCCAACGGTCAAATTTGCGAACAACTCAAGGTGAAAATTCATTTACCTTTCTGTCTGAACACACCTTTAGTCTCCTTTTACATTGAACAGTGCTGCTGTCTACTTAATTTACATTACACATACACATGTTCTTGCTTTTTTATTTCTTTCATTTGCCACCAGTGCAAAAAGTTAATGACTGTGGGTAAAGAGATCCAGTAAAGGCACTGAGGATCTGAAGCCCTTTGATGCTGATGTGTTGCTATCCTAAGTGACAGAGCAGGAGAGAAACAAATATATGGGGCATGTCACATATTATTTGCTATAATTGTATATTCCCTTCAAATACACATGCACACACATCCACATTTGTCTGAATACAACTCTTCCCCTCCATTTTCAAACTGTATTTCCTATCTTCAGCCAGTCAAGTAAAACAGCAAGCCATTCATTTTCCTCTCTCTGGTTCAGGCATAACTGCCCTAGCAAAACCACTTTAGCTCAGCTCATTTCACACAGACTATAAGCAGACTGTGCAACTCATCTAAAAGAATAGAGAAGAGCAAGGAAAACGGGCTCCATTTCAAGCCTGGCTGGTGTCAAGCTGATGATATGATTGTAACTGGGGATGTAGGCCTACACAGTGTACAAAGTGAAACAGAGAAGGGCCAATGCATTTTTTTTCCCTTCAGAATGGATCTACATAATTCATGATGTGCATTGGACGACTTGAATTCCGATCCAAATGCTCATTAAATTAGTTATTCATGCTGTTACATCATGTTACATTTATTCACACAGCTATCCTTAAGGGTAACATTGACAGACAAGGATTTCATCTGGCTGAAAACGACAACAGAATATCTTTGAAGTAGAATAAAAAAAAACACAACTTTAGTGTTCATAAAGTGAACAGAATCTTACTATAATAATGAATCAATAATGAACGACTGGCAATACATCTGAAAACGCCACACAATTTTGATGTCTGTTATAACGAGGGCACACAAAGACAAAAATTCTCTTAACTGCACTGTGTGTATGAGTGCTATCAAATCTGTGATATGTCATTGCACCCTACAATAATCTTTTCAATTTAGTCCTGACTAAGAGGCAAATACATAGAGATTAAATTATGTTTTTGTTCAACAGATATTGTATTTTAACTTATTAACTACTTCCATCTGTTTTTCCATCACATTTCCCTGAGTTTATCCAGGGTCAGGCTAAGCAGGGAATTGCAGACATCCCTCTCCCCAGCAACGCTTTCCAGCGCCTTCTGGGGGATCCCAAGGTGTTCCTAGGCCAGACAGGATATATAATCCCTCCAGCGACTTCTGGGTCAACCCCATGGCCTCCTCCCAGTTGGACATGCCTGGAAAACCTCCAAAGGAAGGTGCTAGGGAGGCATCCTTACCAGATGCCCAAACCACCTCAGCTGGCTCCTTTCGACGACAAGAAGCAACAACTCTACTCCAGATGTCTGAGGTCCTCACCCTGTCTCTAAGGCTGTGCCCAGCCACCCTGCGGAGGAAACCCATTTCAGCTGCTCGTATCTGCGACTTCATTCTTTTGGTCACTACCCAGAGCTCATGACCATAGGTGAGGGCTGGAACGAAGATCGACTGGTAAACTGAGCGCTTTCCCGTCAGGTCCAGTACAAGGTCAGCATTACCACTGACGCTGCACCAATCCGCCTGTCGCTCTCCTTTTCCATCTTACCTTCACTCGTGAACAAGACCCCCGCAAGATACTTGAACTCCTTCACTTGGGACAGTACCTCCCCCCTTCAACCCGGAGGAAGCAGTCCACCATTTTCTGGCTGAGAACCATGGTAGATTTAGATGTGCTGATTTCCATCCTGGCTGCTCTTGGTTTCCCAAAGCGGAACACTGACCAGAAACATGTTTGACTTTGTGCTGGACACAGCTCTTACTTTGGTTGTACAGGGACCAAATTGCTTGTAGCAACGGGCTACTACTACTACTGTTGGAGTATGGCGTGTATATAAAGATATATATATATATATACACACCATACTACTACACACTGTTTATACTATTCCTGCTACCAGTTGCACCTTATTCTCTTAATCACCAGTTGGTGGTAGAAACACGTCAGGAAGCACAGTATTGTGCCAACAGAGATAGAAAGAAGACTGGTATCTAACAAACATGGATATAGACAATGTACTATATAAATCATTTTAAAAATCAACTTTGCAAATGTTTTATGGGGAGGGAAAAATATACAAACAGTGCGCTTGAAATAAAGAAATAGTTCATTTAAAACTCATTTAAACTTCACTTTTTTTAAGTACTGACAATCAGAACTAATAAACCAGTGATTATAAAAAGAGAAGCTCAGAGAAAAAAAATGAATGCTGTAGAAAAGTTAATTATTTTTGGGACAAGCATTTATCTGTTCCAACTGACGGCATCTAAACTATTATTTTACAATTTGTGGTATATTATAATGATTTGTAGACATTTCAGAGATACAGAATGTAGTACTGCATACTCAAATATGTTATCATCCTAAAATTATCCATTTGTCATTATTATTACAATTATTATAATAAGTGTGTCAAGTAGGAGAGAAGAATACAGTGTGTATGAAGCCCAGCACAGAGACAGGGTGGTTGTACTGTACTTATTACATGGAGTATGTGCTTTGGGAGAAACAGGAAGCACTAACAACGCTGGTGAATAGCAATGAACTGCACTTTTCTCACTTTAGTGTATTTTCTGTCTATATATGGAAATATATACAACTATACTGAATAGAGAAATCCCCTCAAATGGCTCCAGCTCACTGACTATTGTTTTATCTGTACAATTTCAATTGCACAACTGATTCTCTCTCCAGATACTCACTTTAAAATCATTGACCGAAAGGCATGTCTGACTTTTCTTAAAAACATCAGTCAAACTCAGTTCATGACTCATGACCCATTTCAGATAAGATTAAAAGCCATTTTTTTGTCCTCCACAGGTATTCCTCCACAGCATTTCAGGCTAAAATGAGCACATTAATATACTTAAGAAAAAAAAACAAAAAACAAAAAAAAAAACATATGCTTGCAGATTAACTGTAATTAATGAGTTTCAGCTTCATATTGGAGCACATCATTAAAATCACATGTTTCTGGTTTGTCGCTGCAGGACCTCAAGAACTCACAGGTGTGGTGGGATTGTCTCCAGCTGTGCTTCATTTGCATATGTAATGCAATCAGGCATCTGATAGACCTGATTTTGACCTGTGATCACTCTCCAAACAGACGTCAATCAAATTATTGAATATTCATGTGTGAATTACGGCACTGTATCATTTTCCCTCAAATTGCACCTATAGGATTGAGGCCTGTCTTTTCTGTGTATGAAAATATGTGATTATATGCAAAAAGAGTGTTTCTACATGTAAGTTTTATGTGTAAGTCTAGGTGTGTGTGTGTGTGTGTGTGTGTGTGTGTGTGTGTGTGTGTTTGTGTTTGTGTGTAAGACGGACTAACAAGTCAAGCCGCTTGAATATTCTCTCTGCTGTGTTTGGTCCCTGTGTGACTACATTTATGCAAATACAGCCTTTTTATATAAATTCTGACTATAATGTATGGAGATTTGGCACAGCCCATTTGAAGGCACTTTGAAAGCGGGGCTCCCAAAGGGTGCAAGTGTATAAATGTGTGTTTGTTCACACTTGCATTTCTATGTGTGTGTGTGTGTGTGCTGGTCTGTGTGTGTGTTCTGTGTTTGTATCGTGCTGAGCCCAGGGACATCAGCGATGCCACCAATGTCCCAGTTTCTCACATTCCCCTTAAAAACATGTTGATTCAGACAAACCTCCTCTTCCTCCTCTGCTCCTCTTATCCCCCCTCTCCTCTTGGGATGGGCTGGAAGAGATGTACAACCACAACAGACGTTCATCACCCACAGCCAGGGTGTTTGATTTTTCACTTCCCTTTTTTTTGGTGCTTTATTTTACTATTCCAAATCATCTCTTCCCCCAACTGACTTCCACGAGAAACGATGAGAGGACATGTCAATAGGAAACAGCTGGAGCACGCCTGTTTCTTATGTGTTATTTTAACTACTCAACTGCACCGCAAATGTAGACACCCGAGAGACATCGCCGGTGTATCAACACACGATGGTAGCCATCAAAAGGTCCCTCATCTTGCTTCTATCAATCACTAGTTATGCAGTTGTTGCTGCAGCAGTTTCTTTCATAAATGCTGTGGAACTAAGAATGTACAGAGTACTGTAATAATGTGTCTCAAATGACTTATTGCCAGACCTCCATTAGCTTTGGACTGCTTCAAAGGGTACAGCTTTTTTTTACAGTCAGAGAAGTGCCCTCAGAGAGGAAGGGACAGACCATCAGTAGTGTACTGCTGGTAGTTAAATAAATGAAATAAAATTGTGTAAAATTATATATATATATATATATATATATATATATATATATGTGTGTGTGTGTGTGTGTGTGTGTGTGTGTGTGTGTATCTGTGTGTGTTACACATACTGTAGACAACTGTTCAATGCCTGAAACTTATCAAACACAAATTGGTCATTACAGTAACCATCTGGAGGTCATAAACACGTGATTGCGATTCCTGCATGCTATCCTTTCACTGTTTTGCAGTCAAGTTCATAACCTCTGAGCTAACATTTTCATACTCTTGCTACAGTTGGTCGAGTGACCACTGTCTATTTGCTCCACTAAGAGTTGTGTGTCTTTCTTTAAGGAACAACTTTAGCTGTTATTAACAGCAGCTCTTCACTTTGATTCTAAGTCTAGATGCTGACAACTGAAGGTGTCATTAGGGGGCATCCAACTTACCTCTGCAATTTTGACCCTGAACTGCAACGTCCTCCAGTAAGTGGGGTGGCAGTGGTGGCCAGTCAATGCTCATCTTGTCCTGGCTTCAAGCTGAACTGTTCCAGATCCAACACAAGGCTCTTTCTGCTGTCTCCCCCAACTTGCAGGCAGCTGTGATATTCTCCCTTCCTCCATTTCCCAGAGCCGTGAGTCCACAGATGGCACCAGAAAACCACTGAAGCCTATCAAAGGCCTGCCACCCTTTCTCCCAATATGGACCAGGTGCTGGTGCATAGTGGCCTTCCTCTCTGAGGCCTCCTCTCAGTCATCTTCACACAGGACAGTCAGTTCAATCAGGACAATCCTCTTGGTCTCCTCATACTCCATATGACAAGTTAGGCCTCAGGGATGTTTGGACAACCTGGGGAAAATTTAGTTTTTTTCCCAGGTCCACCCTTATCTCCCATGATTGTGCCAGCTGCACGAGGATATTTTGTATGGATGGGGCTGGTCTCATGTGGGTCTGACACTTTTTTTGTGTCTACTGCTCTAAGATGTCAGCCAGTGCTCTGAGCACCTTATCATACCATCTGTGTATCCAGTATGTGCTCCAGCTGCCTCTCTATCTGCATAACTTGTGCAATGGGTCCTCTCTCATTCCCCACCTGTGCAGAATTTTTGGTGTTGAAAATGTGTCACACACTGCTTGGAGCAGGAAGGAAATTCAGTAGGGCTCCATTGTGCAAAGGTCAGGCCATGTGATCCTCTGCTAAACTGTTTCACCAAAGACCTTTGTAACCAAAGTAGGAAAAAAAAAAAAACTAAAGGCACCTCTGACTCTGACGATACGTCTGAGTTTATGCCAATAAATTAAGAAATTGAACACATCCCACGAAGGGTGTTCCATGATCGAGAGACACCCTTAATGATGCAGAATCGATTTTATATTACATATTACAGACCTGTAGTCAATTTATGATTTCCCTGAGCATTTGCCATTTAGAGTTGGATCACCTTTCTTTCCACAGCTGTGCTCTTCCAGGTCCTATGCAATTAATAATTGCCCTACAGTTTTATGCACTTTTATGAGATCTTTAGTCAGTTATAGGCAAGATAATTCATGTCCATAGGTCAACGGTGTGCCATATCATATAGTTTTCACTGCTGAGCACTGTGGTGAAGTTCTGATTATACAAGAGGAGGATGAGAAAGTGACACACTTCTTTATTGTTGCTGGCTTCCAAAAATTGATAATAGGAATCAAAAGTGCTAATGACAGCAAACAAAAGGTCTCCACTGTAAAATCTCTTTCATTGCTGTTAATGCCTTAACATTTTTCCTTAACTAATCAAACCTTTTAAGAGATTCTGTACAACACCCTTTAGTAAGTCCTTCTGTCAAGCTGAAATCAAACCTTAAGTGTCATACTTAAGTAGGAAACTTAAGGTGTTTTGTGCAACTGGCCCCAGGCCTTGAACTTACCTGGTAAGCCTGATGCCTCTAGCTTTCTCAGCCATTCATCTGCCTGTTTCATTGACCTGGATAGATTGCTTCTATCTGTGAGATAGGCATCATACCACCTACTAGACATTTTATTGGCTTCTCCTCAATTAATGGTGTAACCTCACCCTTGATTTGGAGGTGGAACTTGCTTGCTGCTCTCCTATTTCTGATCACCATGCTTCTGACTTTGACTTCCCATGTTGCCAAGTCATTAAGGGCCTTCAGGATCCACCCTGCCTTTACATGGGTTGAAGCTGTCACAGAGTACAGAGAAGCCTTTGCATTTGAGGCTCAGGAGAGAAACAGGTTGGATCTGGCTAATTTCAGAGGAGTCTGTACGAAACAGCCCTCTACTCTTTTCCAGGACAAGAGGATGATGCCTCTTGGTCATACCTTCTCAAGAATTTTCATAGCCTGCAGAGTAGCATAAGGCAGCTCTTGTTAACCCTTTAAAACCGAGTGTATCGTTGGCGACACATTTGCGCAGGCGCACTTTGGATTACCATAACACTGTAATGATTTGAGCGATCGGAAAAATTCCAACGGTTTCTGAAAGCTAAGACCTTGCGCTTTATAGACATATAGATGTCATTATGGTAATTTCACTCCCGCTCCTACCATGAAACCGGGAAAGTGCCCCAAATACAGAGACAGCAGAGTGGAGAAATACAGCACATTACCGATCGAAAATGTTAGCAAAACGGCCTTCCCGCGCAACAAAACCTCCGTGGACGGCCACAGATGGGTTTGAGGACGAAGGAGCAACCTCCGACGAAGAAAGGTAACATTAGACGAGTTGAATTTCCAAGTTGAATTTCTGAATGAATGAAGCTCTCTCTAACTTTTCTCTATCTAGTTTTTACTTTCCTTACGTTATTGTATGTGTAAATCGACGCTTGTATTGCATGGTGACTTTTTTAGAATCGTGCAACGTTACGTTACCAAGTCTTGTTTGTGTAACAAATTATTCTGTGTGTGTTATTACATGCACGTGTCCACCACATTTTTATGTTTCGATGAGCTATTAGATAATTGAATCTCTCTTCGGGGATGAATAAAGTTCTATCTATCTATCTACCTATCTATCTATCTAGCTATCAGAGGTCATATTCAGGGCCGTAGAGGGAGAAGCCGTGGGGATGCTGGAGGCTCCGGTGATGGTGTTAGGGACCGTAGCCGCTCACCGCGTCATCAAAGGTGGAAGACTGAGGCAGAGCCTGATGATGGAGTCCCTCAACCACCGAGGTTCAACCCCAAACACACCCCAGGTGTCCAACCCCCTCTCAATATGGGCCACACAAAGTGTGACAGAGCCAGCATGGGGCGATGGCGCTGCAAGCTCCGTAAAAGGAGCACTCCCTGGAAGTGCCAGGAATGTGATGTGCGCCTGTGTCTGCAGCCAGAGAGGAACTGCTACTGGCAGCACCAACAAGGTGTTTGAGTCCGCAGCCAGAGAGGAGCAACTGCCCTGTGTGGGGAAACCGTGTATATAGTTTTATTTTTTTCATGGTCTGTTATGCACTACAGGTTTATTGTAAGTTCACAAATTATATTGTAAATAGTTCTATACTTTTCAAATTTCAGAAAACCTGTTATTCATGTACAGTGTACAGTGTTTTTTCTTTACTAAAACTCTAAAATCTTTGTGTTGTCCCTTCATTTAAACTCTTATTGCAGTGTTAGACCATGCAGTAAATTGGAAATAACTGCCAGATATTGAAAGTTCCAAGTATTCTGGAGACATGGACAAAAGCACTTACTCACAGGACATTTTCTGACCTTTTTATGGTCAAAATAAGCAAAGGACTCCGGGCGGCCATTTTGAGGCTCAGGTGTCAAAGGGTTCATTTCATAAGGTAAATTGTAAGACGAATCAGAATCAGAATCAGAATCAGTATGTTTTCACGTACAAGGAATTTTTTCTGGTGATTGATGCAATGAGCGCACCAAAACACCGAGACAGCCATCCGCGGCGCCATTAAAAAAATATAACAAATATAACAATAGAAGAGTTATATGAGGCCATTGCTAAACTTAAACCACAGACCTCATACCTCAAATGGCATCAGGTGTTTAAAGACCAACAACTGTCACTAGGTTTGCCCTCATAGTGTAGTTGGGCCCACAAAAGGGTGAAATCGCACTCTCTTTGAGGAAGCCACAATATCTGTGATCCCAAAACTTATTGTGCCAATTAATCAGCAGTGTCCTTGATGCAGACTATAAGGCAAATGAATCTATAATAGTGGAAGAAAAAGGAAAATGTAGTTTTTATTGATCTGGCAATAAAACCTGCATTCTCCTTTGTCCTCCTTATTTCACATGACCAAACCAGTTTCATTTGGGGAAGACATACTCAGGACAATGTATAGAGGACTTTACGTATTATGAGACAAATACAAAAATTAACAATTAGAGCATTTATTTGAAGATTGGATAAGGAAAAGGCTTTTGATTTTGTGAACTGGTCATATTTGAACAAGGTTCTAGAAAAAACGTTTCAACAGGGTTTGAAATTGCTCTTTCCACTGATTATGTCCAGGTTTATTTTAGTGACCCTTCTTTCACTCTTCCCAGATTAATGAATTTACTTCTAAACAATAAAAAATTTAAATTGTATCTCCACATTGGTAGCAATGCTACTCATAAAAGTAACACCAAAAGGGCTGTGATTATCACTAAGCTGTGAACTCTGGACTTGATGTTTGGATGTCATTCTTGGCTTTGCTGTCAACTCAGCTGGTACTTATTTTTACATACTACAGTTGATCCATACACACACATATTGCACTGTTTATTTATCAGCCACTGATTAACACTGTTCTTTTGCCCCACTTTTCATTGTGGTGATTAACTCAGTCTTTGTCCTGTTGTGTTCATTTGAAGTAGAAATTGAGATCCATTAATTATATTGATCAATTTATTTTATAATTAATAAATGCATTAATAGCCTACGGAATTTCCTTTTAGGCGGTGACACCCTAATTAACAAGGACTTTTAATTTTTAAAGTTTGGCCTTCGTTACTCTACAACTCCTGATACTTGCGACAGCAGATTTAAAAATCACAAACACAAAGGCTGTCTGCTCACAGTACCATTGAGTAATGGATAACGTTAAGATTTTCAAACCCCAAATGCTAACTTGCAACTGGGACAGGGATTTCTCTAGTTTTACAAATGGGAAGTCATTCTATGAAATGATCAAAGACAGACACATAGTGCATTTACAAATTATTCAGACCCCTTTACTTTTTTCATACTGAAATTAATTTTTCCCTAACCAATCTACACTTAATACTCAATGACAAAGGAAAAACAACATTTCATTTTTTGCAGATTTGTTAAAAAGACAAAACTGAGATAACATTACATCACATTAACATTAGTATTCAGACCTTTTAGTCAGCACTTAGTTGAAGCACCTTTGGCAGTAATTACAGCCTTGAGTTTCCTCAAGTATGTTGTGATAATCTATGCACGCCTGGACTTGGGCATTTTCTGTCATTCCTCTCTGCAGATCATCTGATGCTGTGTCAGGTTAGATTAGGAACAGTGGACAGCTGTCAGTGGACAGCCATTTTCGGGTCTCTCCAGAGATGTTTGATAAAGTAAGTTGAGAGGTCTGGCAGGGCCACTCAAGGAGATTCTTGAGTTGTCCCTCAGCCACTCCTGCATCATTTGAGCTGTGGGTTTAGGGTCATTGTCATGTTGGAAGGTAAACCTTTGGCCCAGTCCAAGATTCTGAGCACTTTGGACCAGGTTTTTATCAAGGATATCTTTTTACTTAGCTCTGTTCCACTTTCCCTCAACCCTGACCAGTCTCCCTGTCCCCGCTACTGAAAAACACCCCCACAGCATGATGCTGCCACCACCATGCCTGTTTGCCGGGATGATGAGATACTGAGCAAGTGATGACATTAGAAGTGGGGCCAAACAGATCAATCTGGGTTTCATTAGACCACAGAATCTCACCTTCTAAGAGTCCTTTAGCTGCTTTCTTTGCAAACTCCAAGCATCTTTCATTTGTATTTCCCTGAAGAGAGGATTCATCTGGCCACTCTGCCATAAAGCCCAGATTGGTGGAGTGTTTTAGTGATGGTTGACCTTCTGCAGATTTCTTCCATCTTCGCATAGCATCTCTGGTGCACACTCAGAGTGACCATCTTCTGGTGTTAATCAACTTACAGGCCGTGCAGTGAAACAGCTAATATTAGGGATTGGTTTAGTTAGAATGTGTCAGAAACATGTAAAGACAACTACTCTTCTGAGTTGAACAGTATAGACATGTTGGCCTTATTGCAAACAATAACACAACCAAAAGTATGTAATTAAAAAAGTCTACATAAAATCATGTGCAAAAGGATGCACTACATAACCTAATAACAATGGCATCTTTGACCCTTTTGGAAGAGATAGTGAATAGCAGAATTAGAAGGGGATAGGTATTTTGAGACCACGCAAAAATTTTTTGGCTCATGATGATGACTGGTTTATTAGCTATTTAAAATTTCCTACAGCTTGGAACCGTGTGCTGAGGTGGGTCCGGCTTTGGAGAGGGACACGGCGAGGAGTCACACATTACCTGTGTTTACCACACTGTGTTCACAGCTCACAGATCGTCCTGATCCAGCTGCCCACCAGGCCACCATCCCCATCAAGCTGTGCTGAAGAAACACTGAATCACTTGCCAGTCAGTTGACATGTGATCCTTACTAAAAGCCGGACCAAGGATAATCCCTGTAACATCAGCAGTGGTCACTGATAAACCTGCTAAGATGGCCCTGGGAGAAGAGCAGAGAAGACTGACAGACAAGGTGAAACCTTGGCAAAGAAAGGCCTGGGCAAGAAACAAGACAAATTTAATAATAATAAGGCTATCTAAGAAAAAAATCAGGGCCAAAAAATCTCAAAATGCACAACATTGAGCCACAGGGCACAGAAACACACACACAAACACTCACACATACAATGAAAGTGTCAGTGGGACTTTTGACAAAAGGCATTTGGGAATCTTCAGTTTTAATAATTTTAAATTTTACAACAAATTAAATTCATTTTACAAATTACTTGGGCATAACATATTTTTACACAGTTTTATTTATCTGATTGTTTATTTCATGATTACTTATTTATTAATTACACTCTGGGGCGCCATATGTTGCATGTAGTGCGTGACACAAATGTTATTGGTTTTGGAGTTAACACACTGGCTCATACCCGTGTTTTAAAAACAAAGCTTCTGAATTTTTAAAGATTAATAACGATTGCTTCAATTCCTTATCACTCATTATTCTACATGAACAAATATTTGTTGACCAAAAAAAAATTCACATTTCAAAAATGAACTTGTCATCTTATTTTAATGTTTTTAATTTTAGTTATTACATTATTAGCTAGGAAGGTGTTTGACAGGTGTTTTACTGTCTTTGTACGATCGCGGCTAAAGCAACATTTTTCACCTTGAAGATAGTTTGGAACAAGATTTTACAGATAAGACCCTCTGTGTCTGAACTCAATGCCAGCCTCACTGTATATTGATCTATATTCTTCACGTGTGTACACTTGTGTGTGTGCGTGGGCTTGTTTGTGCACTCATGCATGTATGTGTATGAATCACAACTTAGATATAGCTAACAAAAGTAGGTTACCTCAGGCATTAGTTATGGTGGGTTCCTCTGCAACATAGGTGCAGATTGACAGATTTTGTGTGCATGAAACTTTGTGTGTGTGTGTGTGTGTTTCTATGTGCTCATGTATGCATGCAAGGATTTGGGTATGTGTGTGCTCCTCCTGGCAAAGCAGCAGATTGCTGAGCAGACAAATGTGTCCATCAGCCAGAGACTCCAGGCCTTCAGCTCTGACTAATCAACACAACAGAGAGAAGCGTGCGCGCGTGTATGTGTATGTTGTGGGGCAGGGGAGCACGAATAAAGCGAAGAAGCAAATTATCATTGTGGGTAGGTGGAGGAGTTCAGCAAGACAGGAAGAGAGAAAGACGAGGAGACAAAGAGAGAATATCCTGAGAGAATATCCTGATAGTCATGATAGCACGGTGACCCCGAGAACTAAGCGTAATTATGGAAAGTGAAGAAGAGATGAGGGCCTTACAAGTTGGAGAGGAAGTAAAGACGGAAATGACCAAGTGAAGAGAGATTTTTAAAAAAGGGGATGACAGCTGAGGGCAAGCAAGGGAGCAGGAAATAAAGAATAGGAGAACAGGCAGACCGACCAACCTGAGCCTGAGGCCCTAGACTGACTAATCAACAAGGAGAGAGGGGGAGGATAAGGGGGGAGGACAATATGGTGCAGAATGAAAAGAAAGAAGAAAAGGGAAAAAAAATACTCTACTCTTAATTAATTATTTAATGAACAAGGGATCAACAGCATCTCAACAAAATATTATCTGAGTACATCCCTCAAAGTTGCACTAATCAATATTTTTATATCAATAATGGATCAAACAACTATGTGTAGTCAGGGCTCTACACGTTTTTTTTTTTTTCCAGAGAAGCACTTGTGCACCCAAGTTGAAAAATTTAGAAGCGTATAAAGATCTTTATATGTGCAGTGGAAATGTATCAAATGCTGTGTTTTTGCTTAATAAAG
Source organism: Trachinotus anak (assembly GCF_046630095.1). NCBI lineage: Eukaryota > Metazoa > Chordata > Actinopteri > Carangiformes > Carangidae > Trachinotus > Trachinotus anak. Next base: position 7,465,432 of record NW_027273870.1, on the reverse strand, counting down.
GAGGAGCAGTGTTGCCAGGTCTGTGTGACAAAACTAGCACAATTGCCAGTCCAAACCAGCCCAAAAACCTCTGCCAAACCATAGACAGTGCTTCTGAAATCCAGCAGCATTGGTATCATTGCCAAATGTATTGTAATACTATAGAGTAACACAGTACATGAACAGTAAATGTTCAGTGTGCCAGCGTTAAAAGCACTTTTCCTTCAATACTTCTTTCACTTTGGTCTTAAAATGGCCTTATATAGTTACACATGGTAGATACACTGTGTATGCATCGGTTTGGTAGGATTTCAATGTAAATAAATCATTTCATTTAAACTATGGATTGTTTTACAGATATTAATCATGTAATTTGAATGCAAAATAGGTCTAACCGCCAAGTAGCCCAAGTCTGCACAAAAGCATCTGATCTGGCAAAGCCAAATTATTTAATTTATTTGACTACAAAAATCATACTAGGTTTTCAATTATTTTGACTTCAAATAGGTTTTATTTAATAATTATGTAATTATGACAGTCATCACAATGTTGATACTGTACAAATACCGAAGGTCATGGTTCAAAGATAAAGTCTATGAGCTTAAATGACAAATTTTGTAATTAATAAATTACGTGTATGTTATGAATGAAAATTGAATGCCCCCTTGGCAGTGACATGACCTGATCTGCTTGAAAGAAGACATCTCACTCTATAAGTCCCTTTATGGTTTTACAATACTGTACAGAGTGGAGCGTCTTCCCTCACAAACTCTTTGACACGTACTGACAGTGGCATGCAGAGAGCAGAGACATCGACAACAGCCAAGGTCGAATTAGGGCTGTCATCAAGTAACTGGATGAACATTAATCAGTGACAGCTGATATGACCTACCACCGGCAGCGTTTGTTATTTTACCCACTGAAAGCAATGCTCAGCACCGGCTGCACCGCTTTGCTAATGATTACCTGCATCAGAGCTTAGTGAACCCGTGTATCCTTCCAACCTCAGTGTCTGAACTCAGAGTCACTAACTGCTGCACTCAATGAATATTTCACTTTCACACCCTGCTTTCCACTGGTTCATGTAGTGGGATACTGCTTTTGTAAGCAGGTCATCTGGCCTGGTTTGAGCCCAGCCAGCAGTCCACACTATGTGTCTACAGTGGCACTGCACTGATGAGTGGATCCAGTGAGTTTCTCAACGGGCAACACTGGTTCAGCGCAGTGACTGTGGCATTGTCCTAGTCAGTGTTTTGTTTTTTTTTTTTTATCTAATAGCCTGCTTTGTTTGAATTTTGTTATTTTTGGCTGGACCGCAACAGTGAGGTCAGCCCTATAACCTCGAATGTCCCTGATTGACTGACTGACTGACTGACTGGCTGATTGAGTGATCATATTTCCACCATTGAGTTGGAGTTTCTGGTGCAAATAGGTTCTGTTAGGGTGGTATTTACAGCCTGCAGTGTTGCTAACTTAGCACATTGAGACTTTATTTCAAACAGACTGGCTATGAACCTGGTACATGACTTCATCATGTATGGATGCCGACTGGGGGCTTAGGGCTACACGTCTTGTTACAGGCGGTCTACCGAGCTACTGCAGGGAAGCAGAGGAGCGCTTCCACTTCACTGCACCTAGCCTCCATTACAGTATATAAACTACTTTCATTACATATATCATTACTACTAAAGGAAACAGAGGAATAAGTAAACATCTGACACACCAAGCAGAGAGAGCAGGAGCAAGGTAGGGAGAGAGAGAGTCATTGGTAATAAGGCTTTGTACTAACTGCTATGAACAACCCTACATATAAAACCAAGGGAATTAGACATAAGGCCCTGCCTCTAATAAAAGTCTGTTACTTTCTGGAGTTGAAAGTAAATAAAGGCTGTTGTGGATCCCAGATGGAGGCTGTGTTCTGTGTGAGAGACAAAATAAGACAGATAGCCCGTTTGCAATGGTGCACTCTGGTGGTTTACCTGGTAGATGGTGTGTCTTTCCGGCTTAGTCCTTGCCACAGCAGCTCGGATTTGAATCCGTCATGTGTAGCCTTCACTGTGTGTCGTCCTCTCTTTCTCTCACCCCAATTTTTCCATCTCTCGCTCTCACTACAACTGCAATAAAGGCAAAAGCCTGAAAAAAATAACTTACAAAATAGGAAAGAAAGTTAGTCTGTCTCTTCTAACTTTCTCTCTGAGTGATCATTTAATAAGTAAATATAAGTCCAGCTGAGATCACAGTACAGTCTTTGTCTTTCATTTATGTGTCTGGTGATTTTGTCAGGAGACATCACAGTTATAAAATCAAAAATTGAACAAAAGTGGTCCAGACATACTAGCTTTTGACCTAGTCTTGTTTACAGTTTGCATGAGACTATTCTTCCTAGTTGCAAATATGAGTGAAATGCTTGCACTGTAGAGCCTTGGTAGTATTAAAGGGGTCACACATACACAGGGAATAATTACCCAGCTCCACAGTTCCCCTCAGCTTTATGGAGGTTTTTAGCCTATTTTCACTCTTGGTTTACCACTCTGCGAGCATGGTATCCAGGGGCAAAAGACAAAAAAAAAAAAGCCAATAACCCAAGCACCAAACCAGCAGACAGACAAAGTAGGGGTGGTGGAGCTACAGGGGGAGTGGGTATTAAACTGACAGACATAAGGTGGCCATGTGTACGGCCAAGGTCAGACCGAGGTTATTCTCATTAACTAAAATGAGTGGAAGAACGAAAATGATGTGAAAAAATATGTTTGCTAATTGAAATAAAATACAATAAAATAAAAACAAGGCTTTATATTAAAAAAAAGAGAGGAAAAAGAAAAAATTTCTTTTTTTTGTCTTTATTCATTTATTTCATACATAAGCCTGGTATTTTGGTGGATATGAAATTTTTTTAGCTGTGCCAGATGGAGCAGTATCTTACCAGCTGTCTGGCTCTCAGTGCAATACCAGTACATGTGCACTTTAAGTGTCCAAAACATTCACAGTATTACTGATATCAATCACAACATTTTAAGTATTTCATTGTTAATTAACTGTGATGATGTTTCATAGAGCTGCAGCACTCAAGAGTAGCGCTGCGCAATTCAATTTGTTGATGACTTAAATTTGAGTTGGAACCTCTTAAGTTTGTTGGGTTTTTCGGTATTTTCATGTTGTTTTCTCAGACTGACTCCACCAGCAACTCTCTTCAGAAGCGCAATTACACACATTTTGCATTTCAGGCTGCATCCTGTGTCAACTGTTTACTTATTTATGCCCATATTTATGTACAGTTGTTGTCCAGTTGAATTTTTCAGGTTAATGATACAAACACACTGACTAACACACATTTTTTATTGTTGTCTTTTGTGGATGGTTGTTCATCTGTCGTCAGTGTATCCATTTTCTACGTCTTTTTTCGGCCTTTTTGAATCTCACCCCTGAAAAATACCTCATATTACAAAAAACTAAAACTGACACTGACACTTATAAAAACTAAATTAAAATTAAACATTTTCAAAAAATACAAACAAAATTCAATGAGAAAAACCTGCTTGAAAAGCTAATCAAAAGTAAACTGAAAATGAAAACAAAAAATTAAAAAAAAACTAATAAAAGAGACAAGAGTAAAAAAAACACGTATGATGTCATTTGTGGTTTTATACCTGGAGCTATATATTTAAATGTAACCACAGTTACCATGACTTGAATCGAAAACATTGGGCCTATAGGTAAATTAGTGCAGTACTTAAGAGATTTCAAGCAATTTGTTTTCATTATCAGATTTCCCTTTCCCTGTGTCCTGCATATTTTTTGGCAATAAGAGCAAGTGCCCTCCATCTGTGGCCTACATTTAAAGAACATTAGAGACCTTGTATAGAGAATGTAAAGATGTATTGAGCTTACAGATGATTAAGTGGTTGCCTAGCAATAATAAAATAACAGAAACACACTGCACTGCTCTTTTTAAAGTGTAGGCTTCATGATGTGCTTTGTCTGATCAGGGCTAAAGAAGGCAACTTTATCAGATGGTCAGATATAGTTACAGTTTGTTCTGCTTCTGTTTTTCACTGTTTTTCTTTTTCAATTTATGCAGCTATAAACCTTCACCAATAATTGTTTTTTGGTTTGTTTTAGTTTTTTTGGAAACTGTAAGCAGCGAACAAACTATGACACTCAAATACTTTGTAGAGCTGAGGGGATCTGGATAGACGTGAGCCCACCTTCTCATTATGTATAATAATTTGACCCATGTTGATATAAAAATACTGGTTATAGCAGCTTTAAAATGTCCTTGGAGTGTCGTACATTAAATTCAAGCCATTGAAATAATAGTTATATGATATAATAATATTGTAGCAGTGGGGTGCCATCAGGGCAGACAAGGCAAGCAGTGCTCGTCCAGTTAAAGCTAAAAAGAGACATAAATTAGAACGATACTAAAGTGGAAGTGATATCGCTTCTTATATCTGATCTCAGAACAACCTTCTGTCCCATAAAGCATCTGATGCCTGTTTCCATTCATCATGTCCTTTAGTGCCCACCTGTGGTGGCAGCAGGGTATTGTCCCTGAAAGCTAGCTTGCCTTCCAGCTGTTGTACCTATCGTTTGGGTGTGACCGTGTCCCGTAAACAAAGGCTAGAGCTCAGCAAGTGGAGAGGAAAGCAACTTCATTTGAAGGTTTGCACATGCACATTGAGGATAATCCTTGGATGTTTGGCTACAGTCAAACTGTGCTAGGTACGCTGACCTTGGCTCAGCTTCTACCGTCCTGAGGTCAGTTGTGATATTGCACGCATTATTTGCATGCACAGATGTTTGTGGAAACTGCACCTGCACATTAACTGTTAACAGGCAACAGTAGCAAGGAAACAAGCAAATTGCACTGATTTATCATCTCTGTGTAAGATCTGCAGTAAGTTTGAGAAGTTTGAGACAGAATATTGTTACAGGAGTAGAGCAGCTCCTTTCAGGAATAGATCAGAATGCAGCAGGAGAGAAAGAGAGAGTGCGTGCAGAGGCTGGCAACTGGAGTTATACCGCAGTTACCAGTGTAGCTATGAATGTAGCAGTGCAATGTAAGTGCACTTTAGGCTGTTTGTCAGTAAATAAATATTACAACTTCCCAGGGCCAAAGTTCCCGCATCTCCCCTGAGCCTTAACTACAGTCCAGACGATGAACCAGGAGGATTAACAACACTGAGGCTGGAAATACAGGATTCTACATTGACACTGTATCATTGTCAGATAATGGTAAATGTTTTGAAGAATACCATAGAAGTGATTTTTCTTTAGTCTGGTCCATTTTTTTGTGGTTCATGTAGTACATAGCTGAATCGCTGAGTTAGGGTTCGCTCTGCTTTCCTATCCAAAAAAGTGACTGCGTACCACCGTATTGTAGAATAATTCTTATGCAAAGTTTTACTCTTGAGTACATGTGACATTTTTTTTTCTTTCATTGATTCAGTGATGAACAGAATGAATGTGCCACACTGGGCAATACTCTTATCTTACAAAAACCTATAACAACAATAATGTTTTTGACTGCAATAAGGATTTGATTAATCTGGGCAGGAAATCCACTGCTATCGCATCTTAACCACAATTCTGCTGGACTTTGAGAAGGAATTCAAGTATTTTCCCGCTGAAGTTTCTTGCAGCATGCAGAAGTTCAAAGCCTGAGCTAAGAAAATTTTGGAAAAACAGAAAACTTAAGAAATATATAAGGTTTATGCAGATATGCACAGGCCCTCCCAAAGTGAATTCAAATTGAGTATGTTTTATAAGAATGCAGCAATGAAGGACTAAGAGCGGATATGGAGATGGGTAATATTAAGATGAAAAGTGCAGACAGAGAGAAGACATGAGAGAAGGTGGAGTGGGCGTCAGAAGAGAGGAGCAGACGGCCTCGCTGAGAGGGAAATATCGAACACTGGAGTGAGGCGGGAACGTATCACTTAAAGTGGTTCGCAAATTGGACAGACATGGACTCTGCAACTGTCTGAGAAAGTGAAGAGCGAGAGGGAATGAGGACAGAGGGTGTTGGGTCTATAATGTGTACTGGAGTGTAAAGATGTCGCTTGGAGCGCAGCTTCAGACAGTAACTCGCAGAATGAAGACACTCATTAAAAAGCTTGAAGCAAGGAAGGAAAAATAATGGACCATACGGAAAGGAATCAAATACGAGCTTGGATTTAAATGAAGTGTTGGTGCATCTCATCTCTCCCTTCCCGTATGACTGTGTAACTTCTCATCTGCCTGTCTTTCCATCGGCAGAAACTAACTTCTTGGCAGGATTAACTGCTTGGCCTTTTTCTGCTGCTGAGACCAATTTAGTTTTGAATAGTGCTTGGGGTCATAAAGTCCAGTAATGGATTATGTAATAACTTTACAGGTATATTCTATAATAGGATCATCAGTATGTAATCTGTATGTACAAGATCCTCAAGATTTCATGATATAAAATCATAATGGTAATCACTGACCTTACACAGGAAGTCATTATATTGTAAAATAGTGCAGTTATCACGGCTGCATGTTATTTAAATAGGTGGTGGAGAATATTCAATTTTAAATGATTTAGAATATGAATGAGGCTTTTGAGCATTTGGGGAATAATGACAGATAGAGAAAAGAAAGGCAGTGAAAGAGAGAGTGTGAGGGGACTTGTACATTGTGGATTCAGCAGTAACATTCTCCTATGTACTTTGTTAAATGCTTCATTGAAGCGTAAACACACATATATTTATGTGTGTCAAAGGAATACTCACTGCTTTTAGTCCACACATACAGAAATGCATGCATGCGTGTCACAAATGTTCAAAGCCGGAGCTCTGCTGAGTGCTGAGGCTGTTCTGACATATACACACACACACACACACATGCACGCACACACACACACACACACACACACACACAGACAACAACATCTTTACTCAGTGGTCCTGAATCAGCAAAGAAGGTACTTACAGACATTCCCACTGAGGTTAAAATGTTCTATTTACTGTTTTATATCTTCAGACACAGACATACACACCCATGAATAGAAAAATAAACACGCATACACAGTGGTTTTTCTTACTTTTGAGAACAGCGAATGGAACCGCTCATTCCTTTGAGGCTCACCATCGCAACCACTAACCCTAAAATCAGCTATGACGGGTCACTGTGAGGACGGGCCAAAAAAAAAAGTCCTCAGTCCAAAATACTCTCACAAGAACAAAGGGATGGCAGAAGTCAGTCCCCATAAGTAGGCCTACAGCTCAACCCAACACACACAGACACACACACAGTACAAAGCTATGATTTAGCAACATTTTATTTGGAGAATAGTGCTTTTTTTTTTCTTCTTTTCTGCCTGTTATGCCTCATTAGTTGCATACAGAGATTTGAAGGATAAAGGATAGGCTAATGACCTTTAAACAAAAACAAAACAAAATGATTTACTGTCTCTATGAATGTGATTATTAAGATTAAGATGACTGTTAATATGTTATGAACATATACACCTGTGTCAAACGCTGATGTCTTTTTTTGCAGTGTACATATTAATCAGTCATATTTATAAAATCACTGCATTCAGAGAAGATTAAAATCACTACCTACAGGATTAAAAAAAAATAAATAAAAATGATCAGCTCAATCTAGTAGAATGACACCATGAAATAAAATTATTTAATGTAACAAATAATCAGTTACACGGATGTGGACTTAGGGTTGTGAATCTGTCATCAAAAAAAAAAAAAAGTTGCCAATCATCTTTGATTTAAACTTTAAAAAAAAAACATTTTGGTCGCTTGGAGGCAGCAGAACAAGTTGTGAACCTATCATTGACATATAATCACCTCTGAAGTTGCTATGGTGAACCTGCTAGAGTTGAAGTTGATCATCATCAGCAGTTATGGAGCTAGACTGTCATTCATTTGGAATCATTTTCTTTGGCCTCCTGGTGAATATAAGTCCAATATTGACTCTCGTTCAGCTTAGTTTTTAGTGTTTATTAACTTCTGAGAGGAATATCTGGGTCTTTAGTTGCTGAATACCACAGTATGTTCTCTCGCTACCTGTGTTGCTGCAGACCAACACAGCAGTTAATTGTCACTGTGAATTAAAAGCTGCAGATTCATGTGGTAACTCTCTGTAAGTTCATCAAATTCTGTTACATAAAGATGGACTGTCAAAAGAATAATCAATTGAGTAATTGTGACTAATTGTTTCTGCTGTACTTGTAGACTATTGGATAGTTTAATATAATTATGTATTTATTAATTTATCTATAGTAAAATAGTATATTTGTAGAGTATAGTTTTCTTTACAATGCTAAAATACAACACTATAACTTGTAGCATTAGCTTAGACTATATGTATTTTAACAACCGCATTGCAGAATAAAAGAGATGAACATGGAAATAATAAAAACACTTTATTATTGATGCTGCACCACCTGACACCTACACCTATGCCACACAGCTGAGGTAAAAGCTTTCTGTCCTTACATTGCACCTCCCACACAAAGGTCACTTGTATCCCTTACAGGAGGTCAACAACTTGCTTTGTTTACGGTGGCTATTGACCTCACACTATCTCCTTTTAGCTGGTTGTGGCTCCATGGGTACCCCCGCACTGGACTTAATGCGCACATCATCAGCTCACTGTTCGTTTGACAACTGTAGGATGAAGCCTCAATAAGGGTGTTTACCATCGCCATGTCCAGGAGAACACAGAATTGGCCCTCTACCAGTTGCACCGAATAGAGATGAGCCATCTGGTCTAGCACGTCAACCCCAACCTATTATGACGGAAATCATTATACTGTAGGTTGAGATTATAAATGTATTTGCAAGCTAAATATGTTTGTAATGATAATAATAACACACTTGTATATAGCATCTTTCATAGCCTACTTAAAATGCAGCCTGAAGTGCTTCAAAATATAAAAATATCAAAATCAGAAATCAGAGCAGTAGACCTAATCTACAATTTTGGACAACTAATGCAATTCTAAAACATAGCCGGTTTGACTCTGGCTTTCTGTTCTGGTCAGTCCAAATGGATACAATCTGGTGCATTGTGCTGAGGAGCGTGATGCTTTCTCCTCGTTTATCCTGGTACACTGTAGGAGTGGCTTGTACATGCGTCATCCTTGTCCAGTGATGGGAGGCCATTCAACAGGAACTTGGTCCCTACATCTGCAGCTATCCTGAATTTTAGTCCAAATTTGTCTGGGTTGTTTGCCATATATTGAGTGAAGTGGCACCCTTGGGGAACAGCTGCAGGTCCACAGTGATGTTCACAGTTTGCAACAAATCCACCCAATATATCTGACATCAGTGCAAACTTGTCCTTCGCCTGTTGTCCTTCTTATAAAAGTGCAGGTATCCCATTATTCCCCTCTAGCCATTCCTTGGCATTATCTCGTTGAGTAAGGCCAGCCCCCATTCTGCTGACCAAAGATTTTATTAAAGGCTCCTCTTCCAAATAGCAGGACGATGAAGGCCTTCAGCTCTGCAATGAAAAGATCCCACAAACTGCTCTCTTCAACATGATATACCTGGAAACGGAAGAAAGAGCTTATAGGGTACTCAACAATTTGCTTAGCATTTGCTGTGAAGCCTACAGATTCCAATAGTAGGTTTCAGGACTGCTGTCTCCCCAAGCATCCTTCAGGCTGAAGATGGTTGTAGATGGTTCCATGTTTTCCCTGCTCACATGGGCTTGAGACTGCAAAACATAAATAAATATCACTGTACATATATTCATGTTAGCTCTTAACGCTCTCCACCACCATCATCAAAAAACTAATGTGAGGGAACATCTTTTGAGAGAATGGTGTTCATTCCTCAAGACAATCAATACACTGAAACTGTTCTGTTAGCACATGGTAGACCATAGTAGACCTTCCTACGACACTTTAGGTTGGGTTTTTAGTTTTTTGGCGATGGTGGTGGAGAGCATTGTCTAACACATGGGTCCAAAACCTCCCACAGGTGTTTATTCACATCATTTTCATACTCATGAAACATTCAGTGATCCTTTGTGCCCTTTGGATGGGGGTCATTGTCATCCTTTCTTCCTTTTAAAATCTGTTTTTGCTAGTAGCCTAAACCTCATGCATGGCATGGTGACTTCTCTCTCTCTCTCTCTCTCTGCCTTTCTCCATATAGATTAAGGAAAACATCAAAAAAATATCTTAAGGAAAAGTGGTGAGCTGAAAGGCCACCAGTTTTACATCATATGCTATAAACAGAATTATAGACATGATAAAAAAACAAAATCAAATGGTAAGACCCTCTTGGCTGTGCTAGTGTTAAAGTCCCTGTTAACTATATACACGCTTGGTAATGAAAATCTAAATAGATCACCATAAAAAACACAATGGTCGGACAGAGAAAAACAATCATGTGGTTAAAGCAGGAAAAATGTCAGTTTTCTTGTTCAATGCCATACTATTGAACAAAATACAATTTTGCTTTAAAATTCCAGTCGCTCCATCCCTTTCAGGAGAAGAAATTATTCAAATTCTTGGTGCTGAGGCTGTGCATGTGGCAGAACTAGCAGAATTACTGCTTGTCATTAAACTAGACATGCTTTTGTGTAGCACACACAGAATGTTTCTTCTTTCATTTTAGGAAAATTAGAGCTATTTCTTACTTTATTGACACGTCTCAACAGTAAGTACTTTATCACTTTTTCATGTTTTCACTGCATTAATAATTTACTTTGAATCTGTTTATGTATGTGCCTTGGCAACTTGTTTTTGGATCAAAACATCATGCCAAATCATCTTTTGGAGAATTCTTCAGGGTAATGAAGCAAAAACACATTAATGTACCCAGCACCCCAAAATTGGATATCAATTACCGGATTATGATATGTTATTTTTGCTTTGGAGGAACACGAATGTTACTATTCTCAGCATATTGAGAGGATTCTTCCATCTATTCTTTGCCTAGTCTCTCTCTCTCCAGTACAACAGCATCCCTGCTAATTATTTGTTGTATTATCCTTCAGGAAGTGTGAGCTAGAGAGGTGGGAGAAAGGGTGTTTGAGAGCTGGGGGGAAAAAAAAGAATAGCACATGTTAGGGTCTGATCCATACAGCTGGATTCACTGTCATAGCATTCCCAATTGAAGGAGAACTTGCATGCACACAGCCGGGAAGCGGATCTGACACTCTAAAATCGGCTCAAAGATGCTCTTAGTGAATTTTCGCACATTAATGCTTTTAGAGCATCCACAAACATATGTGCGCACAGGACACACAACTCACAGAAATCCATGCAAACACACACACATACACACACACACTCACACACGTGTACTCCCGAGTACCTCATCCCTAGCTAATTCCTCCCTTCTCCTCCCTCTTTCGTCGCCTCTCCTCCCTCATCCTCCCTTCGCGGGCTGCCAAGCTAAGCCCAGAGCAGTTAAATAATCACTAAGGCTTCCAGCTGGCAGAATATGCTGCAGTTTTTCTGAGAGGAGGGAATATAGTAGGGATGGCAGGACACAACAGCGGCGTGCCAATATGTATTGATATTGTGCTGACAGACTCTGTTTGTGTGTGTTTGTTTTGAAGTTTTTAAGGCTTCTTGGACTGTGAAAGAGATCATTCCAACTGCACAAGTGCACACCATGATCCTAACTGCAGGAAAAGGGAAAGCAAACCTAAACAAACCTTAAAACTCTCACTTACTTCAACCTGTTGTGTGTGCATGCAAAATCAGATTTTCTTAATGCTTGTTTGCCACTACGACTGTTTGTCCCTGTGTGCCTTTAAGAGGGGAAAAAAGAAAATAGTCAACTTGAACTCTGAAAAATTATATATTCAGCCTGATGTAATAATTTGCAATTGTTACATTGCACTCCCACATTCCCCTAACACTGGGTCAATTTTTCCCCCCCCTTTGGTTTATCTTTATCAGGCCAACGCGGCAAACTGCAATTGTGAATCAAAACACTGATTATCAGCATGGCATGACAAAAACTAAAAAAAGAATTCAGCTGAAAGTTAGTACACCTTCCAATGTCATAATTTTAGCCTGTTGGATTATTAATTTATTTTCTACAATAGTAAAGCGGCTTTTGGAGCAATACCTACAGTATCTGCCACTGAAAGCAACTGAAGCAAGAAAAGCTTAAAGCCAGGCTGTTGAATCTGGACAGAAATTCACCCATGGATGCACACAGCACACATATTATATTTCAGCATTCCTCCCAGCTCAACATAGTTACAGGTTCCTAAATACAATATTGGCCCTGGGGTTATATCTGTAAATATAAGTACATCAAAGGAGTTCACCCTACCAGACGCATCAGTACGCCACTGGGTTCTCTGGCTCCCTCCCTCTCTCTCTCTCACACATACACACACACTAACACACTCCCATCTTGAGTTCTAGCCATGTTGAGTTGCCTTCATGTGGGTCTAGGTAATGTGTCAGTAACTTATCTCTCTCGAAATAGCCAGGAATATCCAAAGGTCTGGCAGAGTCTTTTAAAGTGTTGCTCCTCACCGCGGCACTGATTTATGCTACTTACTTAGTGCAGACAGGAGGTGGTAAGTAAATCAATCATACAATCAGTCAGCCATTTAGACTGTCAGCCGTCCTGTCAGTCAATCATTCCCTCTGTCATGTTACCCCCCTCTTTCTCTCTTTCTCTCTCTCTCTCTCCATATTTCTATCTGTCTCCCTCCTCCTTACACACACTCACACCCATCCACACACACACACACACACACTACCCAAAAACACACACACACACAGGGTGTAACAAGCAGCGGGGATTTTTGATGGCAGCTATTTTTAGCAGGTTGTATCTCGGTGGGTTTGGTAATTTTCTCTCCTCAGTAACAGTTACCATGCAGAGACTGTTGTTATGAGGAGCAGTCCGAGGCGACCAATCATGTGCCTCCCTGCATGATGGATGGGCAGACAAGGCACTTGGCATGTTGGTGAGAGAGATAGAGAGAGAGAAAGAGAGAGAGAGAGAGAGAAAGTGACCAAAAGATTGAGGCAGTTGACAAATGCAAAGGCTGCTGTGTTTGTTTGCCCATTAGAACACCTGTGCACATTATCTACACAGATGCACATTATGTATATGAATAGCGGAGTGTCCATTGAATGGATACTCTTTAATGTCTCTACAAACACATAATAGGCATGTAAGGGTCCGGCTGTTGGTGATTCATAAATTATATCAGCAGACATCTCAGATTTCACAGTATTGAAAGAGACTAATGAAATGATTTCGAAGCTCTGTTGGCAATTTCACACTTTGTCATCATGTTCAGTCTTATATTGATTAGTAATAAAGACGACTACATTTGTACAGCAGATTTTTTATTCTTTATTTTATTATTATTATTATTATTATTATTATTTTGCTGAAAAGACAAAGTAATAGTTCAAATATGCTGCAAAATGCAAGCAACAAAACAAAGCAGTCAGCTATAATCCGTGCAATACCTGTGCTGCTGACTGCATTAATGTTTAAAGCTGACTCTGCAAAATTCAAAACTACATTGGACTGCCAGCAAACAAACGAGCAATATTAATAAAGGAGCAAAAACAAAACAGAGGGGAAACCTGCTTATCAGTTATGTTCATACAGTTTTTTAAAAATCCTTTTTGTTCTTGTCCAAAAAGAACACTATGTTGGTACCTATGTTTTTAGATGCATCAATCAATAAGCTACTAAATAATGTGTAGACTAAATAAAGTCTTCCTCTTATGAAAGCTGAATTCATAACTAAACACTGTGCCAGTTTGTCTTGTTCTTTATGACTACGTTCCAGCCTTTATTCCCCGTGTGCCTTTTTCGTATCTTGTCTTGTTTTTGGTTTTTGACCCTGCCTTTGCCTTCCGATTTTGATACCTTTGCTCCGTGGACTGATCTCCTGTGTACCGACTTTCGCCTAATTAAAGGACATTGAGAACTTGCTTACTGTGTCAGTCTGCATCTGAGTCCGAGCCATTGTTCAGCCCTGACACTTTTTTCAATTGTTCCCAATGAGGAAGAGTGTATGCAGTTGCATTTAGACTTCTGGAGAAAAGGTGCTGCACCCAGAGGTCTATCTATGAACTTTTCAGAAAGGCGCTGGTGTTTTCAGTGTAGCTCCATTTTCGGCAACTAATCAGATGGGGCGGGACTTGTCATCCTAGTAACAAAGAAAATGGAGGAGGAAGCTTGTTTTAGCCGTTTCTGTCTATGATATGTTGGACAGAAACTATTACTATAGAGACATAAAAGTGCAATTATGGAAGCAGATCTGGGACATGTGTGGATCACTAAATAGTTGTGGTGATATGTTTGCAAGATATTGTAGCCAGAAGAAATAGACCCATACACCCTTAGAAACATTTGACTTTTTCCGGAGAAAATCCAGTCTGTCCACTTCACCCTGAAAGCTCTGTGAGTATGGAGTGGGCATGTGAGTAGCAGTATTACAAATAGTAATGGAAAGTAAGTAACATTAATGGAAATAATATACATATTACCTGTAAAGCTAGTAGATTAGAGTGCTGATCAATGTTATAGTGCTTGTGAGAAATTATAACCTTTTTTGTGACTCTCTATTGTCTCTGCTACATCTTCTGAATCCTTGCTAGGCTAAGCTAAGCTATCAGTTCAAATGTGTCAAAAAGGCACAATTTCCCCTTAATACTTTTAAGTTTCATCTCATAATGTCATTTGTTACAGTGATACATTTTACATTGCCCCCTCAAACTTTGAAAACCCAACCAAAGTTAGCCTGTTATTCTCTAAAGGAACAACAATGCCAAAGTAATTCTAAGGCGGCTGCTGTAAATACAATACACAGATACCTCTGTTGCCTGTAAACCTTAGCTTAATAAGCCTCATGCTACCTTAGCCAGCTAACTAGCCAGGCCCTTCTTTGAGTGTGGCTGCCCAGCCCTCAGTGGAAACCCAATTTCTTCTATGCATGTGCAAAAATGCAGATTTTTGCTAAAGAGGGGCATGGAACATATTAGCATGAAAGTGATTTTATAACACTTCAATGAAAGGAGATGTTTTCTTAATTTCTTAAAACATTTCACACATTTTTGCCCATAATGTCCTTTTGGGTTTCATACTTCATACATACATAGGATATGTCCCATAAATGTCATTTGTGGTCACAGTGTGTTGAGCTGTGCAGCTGCCCTTTTCAGTTGATAGTCTAGCTTTAAGATCTGTGTTACTGACTAAATGCAGAGAGCAAAGTAAGAGGCAATGTTGGGGCTGATGTTCTACAATTTTTATATTATTTCCTGAGCAAAGTGACTGTGCTGCTGTGCAATGGATCAGAATAGCAGTACATGTCCTTGCTTGTAGTTTTCTCCCTTGGACTCTTTAATGGATTTGCAGAGTTGGGTAATGCAAACTTTTGATAGACAGATGGAGTCATGCGGGAGGGGGAGTATAAAGCAACAAGAGAATACAGAATCAGAAAGGTGCAAGGAAAGGCGGTGGCTTGAGAGGGAAAAAAAAATAAATATTTGAAAGTTGTTGTACGGTAATAGAAAATGGCTGGCCAGCTCTTTGCTATTGTGACAATGGGAGAGGTGGGTAAAGGCAAGATCAGAGGTCAGGAAATGAGGAAGAAAACGAATGAGTCCAAACAAGCCAGAATGGAGGAGAGAGCCATTATACAACTCATGCTGTTCACTGTCTTCCTCCTCACAAGATCCTTCCTCCCTCTTCACACATATACACATCTAAACAATGCTTTAAAACATAAATGAGTGAGAAAGCATTGTAGGTTTTGTGCAGGAGGCATTTTCTTTGAGATGTCAAGGTGATCCTTTTGGCGGTTGTGTTCATTTATTCATTCTGTCATTTTCTTTACCCATATTTAGTGTCATGTGAGGAGCTGCAGACTATTCCAGCGTACACTGACAGGCTGGCAGAGAGACATCCCTGTGATGTGAACACTCCTGCTCTGCCTGTTCTGGCTTAGTTGTTGTTTGTGTCTGTCTTCCTAATAGGTTCCTGGTGTGTTACTCATCAAATAGAGGTCGAAACACCTGAGGCCATTGCTCCTCAGCTATGGGTACCTAGCCTCAGATATTAGGACAGGAGGCTGTCTCCCCTCTAAGACCATGAGACAGTGTTTGTGTTACTTTAAGTAGAACTTTACAGGACCCTTAAATTATACCTCCCACACCTCCATAGCATAACGTGATAAGCATACTAGCGTTTACTAATGCACTAATGCTGCATTCACAATCATATTCCTCTTCTTTCTAGTCTTCTTTTCTTATTTTGTCCACACTTACACTCCAGGAAGAACAATTAGTACAACTTAGAGAGAACTGCCCAAAATCCAGTTCCAAACAATTTGGAATAGGGTAAAGGGCAAAATACACATAATATTAATTAATGTAATTATTAATTAAGAACATGCGACAATGACTAGCCTTAAGTGACCAATAAAGTCCTCGCACATGTAGATTTTCTATAGTTTAGACGTAGTTGGGTAATGTACAGAAGAGTGTTGCAACAATGTGATGCCTGGGAGTACGTACGCCTTGTAGAACTAGACATCTTCAGAAATTGTTGTGGCATTACTCTGATTCACAACTGCAATGCGCTGCTCATCATTTTCTCCTTGGTGACAAGCTTAAACACTTCTGCCTGACAGACATCTCAATCCGCACTCCTGGCGAACATCTTTGCTTCAGCTCACAAGAATTTCCACCATGCCACAAACATGTCAACAAACATGGTTGCAAAAGCACCACCACTTCAAAATGAAGTCCATTATTGGCATAAATACAGATTCCAATAGTTGTGGTACTATTCCTGAAATAGTCAGTCAATGTCAACCAATCAGTTCACATAAAGTCAATTACTGCATGCATTGAAGCAACATACTGTAGCAAGAGGGTTGCAGCCAAAGAGAGGTAAAGCCCTGCTGACATAATTGGGATGGCTAGAGAATGTGACAGGGATATTTCTTGTTAAATCCCAGTTGGGCCATGGTAATATAAAGCTCATTTGGCAGTAATAGCTGAGATTACCATTAATGAATCCATAAAGTTAAAGTCTCTCTACTTGAACTGAAATTTGGAATGACAGATTAGTATTGATTCTCTGGTTTGTAATGTTGAGAGAAAATTGTTTCTGTCAAAATATACCGATAGAGCTATGCTGCATCACAGGAATGTCATTCTTTTCAGACATGAAACCTTGTTATCACCAGAGTCAGAGATTTTTTGATTTTTAGGCGTACACAGGAAATATGAAAGGTTTTAAAAATGAATGATACTTTAAACATAGCCTCTGAACCTACATTAATGCATTTATACACTGAAAACATAATAAAAAAAAAAATGTTACACTTCATTGGTGCAGTACTTTACTATTAAATATAGCCATGACATAACTTTACACATATTATTAAATGTAATCAAGGTAGTAGCATGTATTTCACTCATTTTTGCCCTTGTTTATTCATTTATTCAGAGGGCAGAAGGGAGGTCACCACACTGTGGTGTTTTCTGGGACAGTTGACATAGTTCATTAGAATATTATCTTAAAAACGCATTTAAATTAATCAATAACTACATTCAAAATTACATTCATTATGGATCTTATTGAGACATGGCCACCAGTGAACAGACACTCATATCCATTGTTGCTTGGAGCGTATGTATATGTATAGTTTGCTGACTTTAGCAAGCTCTTTTGAAGTGAGAATATCAAGGAACAAAGCTTCTTGTACGCAGTCGCTGGTGAACAGCAGGAAATCCTTTGATAGATGCAGTGAGTTGTTCTTTGGATTTAATTCTCTTTATGAGCTGAAACTCTTTGAGTTTTAACTTTTAGTGCACAAAAAACTCCACTTTCACTTCTCCACAGTACATAAAAAGTTCAGGACTCTTAATGTGAGGGAATACAAGACGAGGCGAGTGTAATTCTGCCCCAGCACGTATTCAAAGTCAGTTTACTTTTGTTGAGACAAACTTCTCCAAGGAAAGAGTCTCCAGTGTTGGTTTGAGAAGCTGAAAATGCAATCAGTGAGCCACTGGCAACAGGGTTTTCATCTGACTGTGCAGGATACAGCCGATGTAATCTTTTGACACTGCCACCATCGGGAGGGGTGTGACAGGTGTCATGACACACATTTCATATCACATTTCCCCAAATTTACCCACACACACACACAAAAAAAAGGGACATGATGTCACAACTCTGATGTAGGTCATAAATAAAAATCGATCGGAGCAATCACAAACTGTAAACAGCAAATGAGAACAACACTGCAGTTTGTAGTCTGGTGGCATGATGAACAAACACGCTGGAATACTAACTTCTCCATTTCCTAACACCGTGCGTCAGTGCACTGGTAAATGGAGAAGTGAATGGGAAAAAGAGCAAATATCATATTGTATTGTGAAGATCGTGCTTCACTTTGAACCTCAAAAAAAAAAAAATTTGCAGTTTTCAGTTGTATCTTATCTTTACAGAAAAACTGTAGAGATTAACCTTTCGACCCAATGTCACCTTTACATCTTGAGGCCTGGCATATTCCAGGGTTCCTTCAGAGAGCCTTATTGACAATTGTGGCAACTTCCCCAGGTCGTAGTGACACAGATCTGGCATCACTTCAACCACCTAAGGTATTTGCATAAGAGAGGTTCTTCCTGAGGATGAATGATCTCCCTTTCCTGGGAATGAACTCATTTTCTAACCTGGTGTTAGCCTGGGGCCTGCTGCAAACATTTCCATCTCAGGGGAATGATGATGCAACTCCTTCACAGGATCAGGATGCGCTGGTTGTCAGTCATTTTTATAGCTCCTGATTGATAGTGCTTCCGGTGATATCAAGAACTAGCTCCGATGATATTGGCTGGTCACAGACCAGTCAGTAAATCTGATTCAGGCAGGAGGTAAAGCTGAGAAGACACCATGGGCGTTATTAAACACGTTTAAACCCCAGATACAATCAAGCCGAATTTCTGTCAGATCAGCTGTCATTTGATGTACGGTTTAAGGGGGTAGTCATAATGCCTGATAAACAGTGTGATTGATTCACCTGATTAAGCTTGACATTTTGGTCGGCTGTCTTGCAGTTTGAACAATTCCACGGCCTGATTTCCCACTGGGCTGCTGTGATATGATCTGTGATAAACTGCAGTGAGCTTGTTTTAATATTATTGTAGCAGTATTTTACATCTTGTGGCTAAAACTGCAGTCTTGACTGAGACTGCTGTTATATAGTTAACAGAACGTCTGTGGCTCCATGTTATTCTGTCTTTCTTTTTACTCTTCATTCATAGTAGAACTACACAAACAAATTCTGCCTTCTTCTCTCATTTTGACAGCATCGTTTACCACACGTTTGTCTAGATGAATAAACTTTTTTTATTTTTATTTGTTTTTTTATTTTTTTATTATAGACTTTTTATTGTTAGTGGACAGAAACAAACCAGAGGTTACATGCTTACATTTAGTGTGAAAGTCCACATCGATTGACCCATACAGTGTGAGCATTAAAGTCAAAGGCTCTGACTGTGCAGGAAGGTCAAATAAAATGCGTGAATTAACACAATGTACAATAATATTAATCCCACTCCTCTGCAGTTATGGCCACCTCAGGATTGGGAAATGAGGGCACTCATCTCTGTCAATGTGGGGTCCAGGGACCCACAAGAGTCCTTTAGGGGGTTCCCAGCAAAAAAAGGAATAATTTATTTTCACTATAATGCCATCTATAAATAACACAGTGAAACATTGTAGGAGTATTTTGGTCACGGGTTTCAAACCCTTTCTGTAATAAAAGCAACAGTCTTATCAGAGATGGGACCCTGGGACAAAATCTTATCAAATGGGCGTCCCTGATCTAATTTGTCAGTTTATGGGTCCTTGATGTGAAAAAGTTTGAGAACCACTGTATTAGAGGTCTTGGCATGAACTCACGCAGCTGGAGTAACTAAGTTACTACCTGATACTGTTGGCTGCATTTCTTGCTTTTCATAAAGAAAAGCATCCAGCTTCACGCATATTTGTGCACACTATATTTTTGATGCAAATTCTTCCACAAATAAGTGCTTCTAGTTAAAAAAAATTGTGACAAATGCTAGACTTCCAATAAATATTCCAACCTCTTTAAGCCGGAGTATAAATGTTAGAGTGTAAAATAAGTGCCTTTTTAACAACACTGTAGAGGCAGCAGGCCACACAAACATACAGTAGGCCTCTACATGTATATGCACACTCTATGCATCCTTATGGCTATTTTGATTACTTGTTATCACTGCAGACACACACTTACACACACATACATACACACACCTCCTCTCAGGTGAGCCTGTCTGTCTCGTCTGCTCTTGCACTTTCTCTCTCTCAGGAGTTCACGTATAACAACACATTTCCAAAACTGACATTTAATCCAAGCAAACAAATCACCGTGGAGATCCCCCATCCATCCATCCATCCATGAGCCGAAATGTATTTATGGTCGCATACACACACGCGCGTGCGCACACACACACACACACACACACACACAGTGCATGCACAGTATTACAGAGCATCTCTCTGAGAGCCCACCCAGACTGTCAGGGGAATATGCTTATTTATGATTTTATTGGGAGAAAACGGTGTCCTCCATTTCCATTATTGGCACCATCTCACAGCCCCCTGGGGTTACAGGGATAGATGTACCTTCCTGTTTGTGTGTGTGTTGAATTTAGGTAGATGTATTTAATTCTTACCACACTGATGAATTTATGGAGATTGATTTGCCTGACAAATCAACATGGCTGAATATTACTGTAGTTTTTCAAATATTCTTCATGTAACATTTCTGTGTGTGTGTGTGTGTGTGTGTGTGTGTGTGTGTGTGTGTGTGTGTGTGCACACCGCTGCTGATTTGTGTGTAATGTGGGGGTGGGCTCAGAGAGAGGGAGAAAGAGAGAGGGTAGAGAGAGAGAGAGTCAACACTCCAAAAAATGGAAGTTTTCTGACAAGCTAAGCCGACTTAAAATGCTTACCAGGGGCCATATTGAATAAAGATGATGGGTTTAGCTAGGTGGGGGTGGGGTGTGGAGGGGGCTGAACTGGAGGCTGTGTGGGGAAAGGGTTACGCTAGGGACAAGGAGAGAAGTGGGGTGTACACAAATCTCTGTGCTGCAGGCGTTCTTGAAGGCAGTTAAGAAATACAGGAGAATTTATCAGAAACACAAGTAGACCTCATGATACTTCATTTAAAAGTTTGTCTAGACTGAAGGACATGGCACGGTCTGTAGGTGGATCGCCTGAGATCTACTATTAATTCCGATTCAGGAAATTCATGTAAATCAGCTTTTAATTCATCTATTTATTCTTTTGTCATCCTTTGTTATTGGCACAAAAGCGCAGAAGCGGGAGAGAGGAATGGGAGACAGAGGCGGGGATAGATGCGGCCTCAGTGGGCTGCACTGACACTAATAATTTCTGACCTATACCGGACAAACAAGCAGATTTTCAATACTGCATTCCTCTCCTCTATCTCCTCTCCCTGCTTTGTCTCGAGGGGATTGCTTCATGCCATTATTTGGGTGGAATTAGCTTTTACCACCATCTTCCCTCTATTTGCCTCTTCTCACCTCTTGTGTTATCTCTTCCTTATCCTGCAGTATTTTTCTGTTCTCCCTCTCCCTGTCCTTGTTTTCTCCTCTCCTCTCATTTCCTCCACTTTCCTCCCTTTTCCACTTATTCCTCCTTTCCTTTCTTTCTCTTCTCCCCCTCCTCCACTGCAATCTGTTTTTTACATTTCTCATTTCCTTCCCTCTCCCTTTATTTTTGTGAGCACCTTACTCTTTCTTATCATCCCCTCCTTCCTCTCCTTTCATTTCCTTTCTTTTTCATTCCTCTTGTTTTCTCCCCTTTCCTAACCCTTTCCTCATCTTTCCTTTCTCCTCTATCTTTTCTTCTCCTCTCCTGTCTCCTCTTATACCTTAGTCCTTTCTTAACACCCCCTCCTCTGTCTCCCACTCCTCTTTCTCCCTCCATTTAGACCTCCAGGGTTTGGATGCAAAGGAAGACGGCAGACCGCAGCTCTGTCCATCTCCACTGTACTGTCTCCCTCTCCAGACCCCCACCCCCCACCACTCTCCACCTCCTTCTCTGCGTGTCCAGAGGGTGTCAGCCGCTGGCGGGTACTCCCATCCGTCTTGCTGACCACCAGGCCATGCTGCGACACAGACACTGATCTGATGTGACAGCTCTCTCATTATTTAAAGTCAGAACCACTCTGTGTGTTCGCCTCTGTGTAAGTGTGAGAATGTGTGTGTATTGGGGGGTGGTGGTGGTGGTGGTGGTGGTGGTGACGGGGTGTTTGGGTGTGTGTATGTGTGCCCCCCTGAGCGTTTGTGTGTCTTTTCCGAGGGCCAATGAGGAGAGGAGAGGGCTAATAAAGTAAGCATTTGATTGAGAACCAGAGAAGCATATCACGGGAAAGAAGGAGAGTGAGACACTGATGGTCTTGTTTGGGCAGGAAAGCCTTTTCCTCATTGAGGCAAATTGGAGAGTCAGGAAAGGGGAAACATGCAAAAAGCTTCTTAAATTATTTGCAGTCTGCTTTTCTTACACATCTGCTGCCTCTCTCTCTGTCTCTTTCTGGTTAAGTCTCAAACCAACCACTTACCTCATCCAATGAATTTGTTGCCAGGTGAGGAGTACAATGTGCATCTCAATTGCAAGTTGCCAAGTAATTAAATCCACAGTAGGCCAAGCTATCCACTACCGCCTTAATGCTGTAACCTAGCAACACCTATTGTTCATGTGTTTAGCAACTGTAGCAAATTTGGAAGATTTCCAAAATGGAGATTTAAGCGCACCTTGTTTCAAATCTCGTGAATAGCCGACCACAACGGCAGCACAAGTGTCCACTTTTCAAAGCACAAGCTAAGTGGGCACTTAATCAAGTGCCGAGAGGCTGAGTTGCTTTTAGATTGGACCTGACAGACACACACACACACACACACACACACACACACACACACACTCTTTCTGTCTCTCTCTGTCTGTCTATCCCCTTTTTTTTCCCTCCATTGCTCATATATTCTCACTCACAACTCAAACAAAGAGCATTTGACTTTTGACTCCTATTTGGCCACTGACCACCAAGTCCAATATCACCTCATAAATATCTGCCACATCTGCAAACACACACACGCGCACACACACAAGCGTTCTTATATGAAGGTTGAAGCAGTGGCTTGATTTACCTCAGCACTGTAGCTTTCAGATGCTGGGGGCCAAAAAGCTGAATTGAAGTGACCCTGAGTCAGCTTAAGCAAACCTAAGAGAGGAGGGGAAAAGTGGAGAGGAAGAAATGAATGAGAGAATCAAATAGCTGAGGCAAACATGTCACTGTCAGATACAGAATGTCAACAAGGTGCTGAGATGGGTTGACCACGTGCTGTTGAAAGCTTCCCCTGGATTTTCCATTACATTCACTTACAAGTGATGGTACCATACATGCATGTGACAGATGAGGAATCCAAGCGCTCTCACACACACACACACGTTCTCGCACACATTCTGATACTGCCTGCCCCTGCGGATATAAGACGCACTATATCCACCTGTGGCCTTTGGATGTAATGAGGTTGGAGAGAGCACAGACTTCTCCTCGGGCTCTGATACCTGTGTCTGTCTTTGTTGGTGATTGCATGTGTTAGCTTCAATCCTGCGTTGGGCTCGGTGAGTGTGCATGTCCGTGAGTGTGTGGGTGTGTACCCACCTTCGGGTTGTAATACACAGTGGACTATTTCAGACCATGCCCTTCTCTCTGTCTCCATTCATATTGGCTGCTGGCTACCCGAGGGCTGCTAGGGCCCTTTGACAGATATTAAAGGAAGGAACTCTGCCAGCAGCAACTCCTATATGAGGAAACACAATTGGAGCCATGACTTTATTGTCTTAAAGGTGCAGATCAACCAAAAGTAAAGTCAAGAAGCAGGACAGAAACAAGACTACAGCTTTTCTCAATTACTTATACTGATTTTTTTTTCTTTTTTTCTTTTTTTTTTTTTTTTACAGATGGCTGGTTTTCTTAAAATTAAATACAAAACTGCATAAATCTCTTGCAAAAACAAACATTGCTTTTTAAAATCACATTATGTCCTCTCAAAGGGAATTTTAGTCTTGAAATGATTCACACGCTCACAATTAAATGAATAGACATTTTTCAAGAACCAATTGAACACTGATGTGCTGAATGAAAAACACTAAGATGAGGGGAAAACATTACAATGACAGTCTTATCAGAAGGCCTGTTGCATTTTCAGTGTTACACTACACGCAGCACATACAGTAGCCTGTTCTAAACTGTATTCATAGTCAAATATAAAATATGCAGATACAAGAACAGAATCTTTTTTTTTATTCTGAAATACTGTGCACTTCTCAGCAAGCACACCTGGATTTGTTAAGAGTTCTTCATACAGAACAAACAATAGAGAAAAAGACAATACACCTCCTGCAAAAGAAAATTAGGCTGCATCCTCCCTTTTTTTTCTGTCTGGCCACAGGACCACATTGACATCACAGCCAGTGTTCTCCCCTGGCTAAGCAACGGGGAGAGTATAGCATGGCATGACGAATCCAGCCCTGATACGCTTCAGCAGCTATATCACCACACGCTTCCCCCATTGCTTGTAGGAAGGAGTACTGGGCGCAGACCACACGGGGCTCACATTCATATACCTTCATATACCTTTCAATTCCAGTAGGGGTTGAGAAATTGAGAATACGGTGGCAGAACGTGGATGGTTGATGAACCAGTTGTGGACCCGAGCAGCTTGGTGGAAACTTACATCGTCCCCGATGACAATGTACCTGTGCCGCTCGGTTGTAGTGAAGATAGTGTGTCTGGGAAAGTGATGAGATGGGCAATATTGTAGTGGCCTAGGGTTGAATGGTGATTGGAGAAGCTTTGGTGATTTATGGCTGTGCACATGGTGATGTTCCCACCTCGCCAGCCAGGAACCTCAACAATGGCAAGCTGGTCGATATCGCTCCTTCCCCGTTGCTGCCTTTTTGCAAGGTTGAAACCGTCGTCGTCAATAAATACGAATTCATGGGGAACTGCAGCTGAACTCTCTGAAATAGACAACACATCCATATCAAAAAATAGACCTAAAGCAGTTTATATTGTTAGTATAAAAATACAATACAGTACAAAATATTACAATAATGTGTCTATACAGTGCTGATTTGATGTAATCAAGTACAGTATTGGAATAAATAGCACTCATTGTCTTAGTTTCTCTCAAATGGGACCCTGGAGACCTGCGTCAATCCTAGATGGCTGCACTTGCAACCCTCCCTCCCTCATCATCAGACCATGATTGACCACGTGGTCAACCTGAATCTCATCAGAGCAAGTCGCTCTCTGTGATAGCCCCAGGGCCTCTGCCAGGGCTTGTGTGTGGTGTGTTGCTGCTGTGTTGTGTGTCCCATGTTTCATGTTGCAGGTTCCTGGTTGGGTGGAGCTGGAGGCCATTAGTCAAGTGGCAGCTGGCAGCTGGCCACTGTCCTCCGGATAGATCATAAAAGACCTGCCCATTCTGGCGCACAGGGGGCTCCCTGCTCCCTTTGTTCAATGTTGTATTCTGTTCGAGTTTTGATTTTCTATTTAGTTAATTTAGCATATTAATAATTTTGTTTTTTTTACTCTGGTGCTAGTTCTGTCTGCCAGCCTTTTGCCAGTTTTTAAAAATATCAAATGAAAGCAGATTTCTGTGAAATAAAATTCCTTTGTTTTAGTTAAATTGTCACGTCTTCCCTTATATGCTATGGTCTCAGAGCTGGGCCATAACAAATTGGGCTTGTCCAATTTGAGAACGAGGTTGCTATTCATGATCTACCCCTTTAGAGACATTGTTTGGACTTTATTATTTTCTGTTTTATTTTGAAATTACTCCCTTTTGTGTCTCATTGTTGTACTTCCTGCCTTTGTTTTTCCTCGCTCTTGTGATTGTCTGCCCTTCCCTGATGTGTTTCACCTGCTCCTAACCACCCTGCCTTCCTTGTGTATGTAAGTCTCTGTCTTCCCTTCTGTCCTTCTTGGTTCTCCTGTTTTGCTCCTGGTTGTGTTTCTATGTGTTCCTTGTGTATATTGTCCCATTGTTTGCTTTCTTGGATTCCTCACAGCCAACCTGTTCTCTACATCTGCCTGTAAGTGTGTTTTTGCATCAGTATCTTCACTGCATTTACCTCCTTTCAAGTGTGTCTGCATATGGGTCCTGAAATCCTGTAAACATAAAATGCTAACTTTGTTTAAGCGATGTTTCGTTGGTGATGAGACAGTGATTGGCAACGCTTGTCTTGTTATTGTGAGTGCTTTGTTGTAAGTTTGCACCTTCTGTAGATTCCAGCTGGGAGGTGATATAATTGGAGTGGGTTCCCTGTGTAGTGGCATGATTGCCTTTATTTGCACCTGTGTGGGAAGCTCACCGCAAGGAATAGCTTCGTTCAGTGATCATGCTCATTTTTGATGAACAATGAACTGAACACATCTGTTTGCAACTAATGAACACGGACGTGAGCATCCTTCACTCTGGCGAAGCTCACACACCTGAGCATGGCGGTTGTGGACCAAAAAACTGTTTAACAACTGCCAAAAAAACACGGGTCTCAATAAACAGCCACATCCGTAATTAGTTTGAAACGAGCCGAAGCATCCGACCACTCTTTAGACATATCTGCAAGTGAATGATGATCACAAGAAATTATTAAGACCATGAACCAACAGCCACAAAGTCCCTTTCACCTCAGTCAAACTCACAGCATATACACATAAAACATATACTCACATTGGTTTTTCTTATCTTTTAAAAGTAACCTCTGTCTGTGACTCTATAGTAGCAAACAGTAATTAAATTAGTTTGTGAAGTGGCATTGATTTTAGGCTGGGATGGATGGGTAGGAGGAGGTTCTGCTGAAAAAAACAAACAAACAAACAAACAAAAAAAACACTAGTTCATTTCAACCTTTGTGAACTTAACCTTGAGCTAGCGCTTGTGAATTGTGAACTTGCACAGCACTCATATACTAGCTATCTCCCCTTGGGGATCCGCTGCTTCATGTGTGCAGTGTGGGGTGACAGCAGTTGGAGCAGTTATCTCAGAAGCATGTCTGTGGTTGAGGCAGGGTTGCCACAGTCTGGTCACTTTGCCGTGCCAGTGGGCTTTGGTCAAGCAGCAAACTCCGGGGCTGAAAAATGAACCCAATACTGCAGCGCCAAAAACTGCAGTTCCTCAAATGGCCAGTTAAAGCTGGCTCCAAAAGTGAGTCACTCCCCATAGACTTCCATGTTAAAATGTCCAGCTTTACAGCAGAAAGAAACATGTTTACAGCCTGGTACAAAAAACAATTTTAGTCTCTATAGCTAATTTTCCCCTTCATGACAACTGCACAGGGGTGAACTCACACATTTAAATTTTACTAAGGCATACACTTATGTAAAATTGTGGGCATAGCTGCTTTGAGCAACAAGTGGGTGCCATCTTCTAGCTCACCTCAGCTACTTTAAGGCACTGAGCGCCATGTCTTGGCCGTGTTTGTGGTGTTGGTGCCTTTTGGAGGATTTCTCATGTAAATATTGGACAAATAATTTAGCTTGCTGCGCAGTTGAAGTACGTGAGATTCTAGTATTATTTTATCTATATGTTAGCACTAATTAGCAGGTATTGGTATTTGCTTAGCTTGTCAACTAGCTAATTAGCGAATGAATTAGCCTTGGGTTAGCCTTCTAACAAGACACCCTAATAGGAGTGCATGCTTGCCACGGTTATTAAACTGGCATGGACCTAAGTCTTTGAGTTTTTGAGGGTTGAGGGTTGAGTTAAGTAGATCACGATAGGCAGTTAGAGGGGAGGAGGAGTTTCTGGATCAGTGTAGAAGGGGGTTATTGATTAAGATAGTCGGATACTATAAAAATATTTGTTGGTGATAGAATGAAGGAAAATATAAAGGCAAATGTGAAGGCAATTTTGTATGAAATGCAAAGTTATCCCCAAAATCGTTGTCTACTTCCACAGAGTTGGCTGGGGTCCCATTGTCTTAGGAGTCACTGCCTGATCTGACTTTGTGAATACAGCTGGGGAAAAAGAAGGAACTGGTAATAGACGGTGTATGTCAGCAAGCAGATTTTGATAGAGCCTTGGTATTAGAAAAATTGATGCAACAGAGAGGGCACAACTGGATCTGTAAAGTGAGAGGCTAAGCTTTAATTAAGGTCAGCAAGTTGTGTAGTGTGTCTTGGAGTGAGTAGTCTCAAGGCAGTGATGACCAACTTGATATTTTGAGTAGTTTGCAGATGAATGGGGCTGAATTGATTCAGTCCAGATTCTTGTGACTATTTTGCACAGCACAGGAGCATTAGTTTCATTAATCCTAGAAGTCCTTTTCCATTTCCATTTCCTTTTCCTTACCTTTTTCTGAAGAATCTGACCCAGGATCTTTTATTCGTGTATAGGGTATTGGCATGTCTGTCTTTAATGTGCCAAAGCATGAACTTCTACTCCATTCAGTTGTTTGAAGGTGAGGTTGCAATGGGTGTGCGTCCAGCTTCACCTGTGAATGGCGTCATGCTGATTCTGGGCAATAATGTGGCTGGAGGACGTGTTTGGCCAGCACACCCTGTAGTTGTGCCGGTGCCACTTGATAGTAGATAGATTTGCGTCTCTCGTGATGGGTTGGGGCATATAAGTGTCAGGAAGAAACAGGAAACAGGTAAACTGAATCAAACAATAAAAGCAGCCCTTCTGTATCTAATTATCTCATTCTGACAGTAAGCCAACCTTTTGAACATCTAAATGTTATAGGTCGTAGTTTTGGTTCTCTTGCTCTTCCTCTGCATCCTCCTCTCACTGTCATTCCTCTCAGTCTACCTTTCTGCAAAGTTGGCATCCATTGTTCTCCAACACAGGCGAGCTCACCTTTAGCCCTTTTACTGTAAAGGGGCCAAATGTGAGGTTTTTTTTTGTTTTTTGGTTTTTACCAATGCTTAGAAACAATGCCAGAAACTATGGCTATTTTTTGTTTTTCAAAACTTAACACACCAAGGTCATGCACACAACACGGATTATGACACAGACTCAAAGCCATTTTCAACCCTGACAAAGTATTATTTTTTGCATCAAAACTCTACACACATATATCAAATGAATAGTCCTTTCTACACACCAACATGGAAAATATTACTAACTTTCCTCATACGTTTCTCATAGTACTCGTCACTTCAAATACACCATTAAACACAAATACAAGGGGGATGGTTTTTTTGGCCTGAACACTGTGAGACAACACGTGCTGTAAATAATGTTAAAAAGATTTTTTTTTTTAAATTGTGCATCCTGTCTCCCGTTTGGGTCTGGCCACAGCACCTCACCAAAGCCATGTTTCCCTGGCCAGACAGCAACGGAAATACCATCTGGGGAGCAATATAAAATTAGACCAGAGACCAGGCACTTTAAAATCAAAAGAGGCACTTCACCAAGATAAACAGAGGCAATATATACTTCAGCCATTCAGCTGCAGGTAACATAAAGGTTAGTATAACCCTTATAATGTAAGTATAACTCAGTTGGCTCTTCCACCTAGTTTAGGAACAGTTTAGTTCAGATGATCCATCTATGGTTTGTATAGTTTGTCATTTTAGACCAGTCTAATTTAGGTTAATGGCTTGTATCTATTTTGGTTTCATTATTTTCATGAGATAACTTATTTCCTTCTTTTCACAGTTTCACAGTTTCCAATTCAGAATAAAGTGAAACACGATTATACTTCTAATCATATCATTGAAAATTAGAAGAACAAAATAGAGTATAAAATATGTAGCACTCCAGTTCCAGTTATGTGTGATTCAGTTCAGTCCAAACTAAGCCCAACACTTCTGCTGCTGGCAGTGAGAAATTCAACAGTCCAACCATGTGTAGCAGGTTGTGTAGATGTCTTGCTGAAACATAGCCCACACACACACACACACACACAGGGAAAGAGTGCACCTCTTCAGACTGAACTTCTAACAGGAACAAAGTATCGTTACCACTACATCGTTTAACCAGACCTGAAATAGCAGCAGAGCGGTATCTTTGATTTCACAATGCTGTCTTACATGCAATAAAACTCAAAAAACCTTTTTTCCACTGCAGGGAAAAAGGGCCAGAGGGGACCTCATCCTTACACCTTCCCTCTCTTGGCCCTTGCGGCCCAACAACCACAGTGGCCTAACAGGAGTCTTCGTGCCTCCAGATTACCCACTCTGTGTACGACACACACCGGACAAATCATACTGTTGTAAATGGTCCGCATCTGGCCCAAAATGAAATTCTTTCCTTGCCTATCCCCCAT
Source organism: Trachinotus anak (assembly GCF_046630095.1). Lineage (NCBI taxonomy): Eukaryota > Metazoa > Chordata > Actinopteri > Carangiformes > Carangidae > Trachinotus > Trachinotus anak. The sequence goes on along the minus strand of NW_027273870.1, from coordinate 7,435,115 downwards.
CCTTTCACCAAGTTTGATGCAAATCATTTCAGTACATTATGCGTAATCCTGCTGACAAATAAACAGACACTGTTGAACACATAACCTCCTTGGCAGAGGTAATAAAATAGAGATTGTCCACAAGTCCCAAATCTCAAGTCAAAGTCAAGTCTCAAGTCTTTTGACTCCAAGTCCAAGTAACAAACTCAAGTCCCATCTCTCACAAAAGCAGGAAATGTGTTTGTATTTGTGCAGAATTGGTGTAAGATGAGGTACATGAGGCTTAGATCTTAGTCATTGTGTTGTTTGTGTTTATGTAAGCAATTGAGAAAAACTGTTCATGAAGACGGAGGTGGAGGTGGAGGAAATCCTGGCTTTATTGCTGATTTATTGTTTGCTCAAAATCGAGTCAAAGAAAAGAGCGAGTGCTACAAGAAAAAAAAAAGACAACAGGACAATCACTTATTGTTGTCAAGGTCCAGGGAAGCTACAATGAGGGTAGAGAGGCAGGCTGCAAGTTGGGCAGGCTGTAAATGCAAAGAAAGATTGATGGGAGGAAGTCAAATGAACAGGGCGGGAGGCATTACTTTACAGTGGGTTGTCCATTGCTCTAAATCAAAGTACAGTGACGGAGGCTAACACTCAGGGTCCATTTCTGGAATGAAGAAACAGTGGAGACAATGACCATCTTTTTTGAGTCAAGTCAAGAGAGCACTCCACGGTTGAGGATGAAAACATGTGACAAACAAAATAAAACTGACATTAAGCAAGTATATATAGATATGTAATAATTCTATATATTAAAAAATAATAATATCATCTGTGCAAGCATCTTATTATAATCCATAGTTACTTTTTATTGTTGGGTTAATCATGACCATTCCATAACCTTAACTGTGTGTTCATTATTGTAACCATGACAACAAAGGTCTGGTAAACCTCCCCCCACTACGTTCCAATGGGTCGTGTCAGAGGACAGGGATAGGGGAACTTGTTCATCAATATAAAACAGCAGTGGGTTATATCAAAGGTTTTTTCATGATACCACTGATACCTTTTATTCCACCTCGCAAACATGATGTCTTTTTCCAATATCTGTAAGAATCATGAAAACGCACTTCTAATGAAGACAAGATAAGATTTGCATAGATAATCATAGGATTAAGTATTTCTGAGGCATACAAACATGATGAGCTGAAAGCTCAGGGTGGATATTGTGTGTTTTCTATATTTATTTGTGCATTTTACACACGTGACATTGCTTTAACTCTTCCATAGTTGTACTTCTTTCTGATCTGGATGGTCCACTTTGAAAATTTTGCACAGCAGCATCTGATGCTGGAAAATGATGTAGTGTTTTGACGATGAGTGTTTTGTCAAGCACCTCTACCTGACATCAAATCAACCTGCCAACCTGCCAACGCTCATTGGCAGGTTGGCAGTTTGCCACGATGGTTATGTCCAGTATAATTTTCTCTATGGGTTGAGCTATGAAGAGCTGAAATGTGGAGGTCACGTCATGGATTTGAGTGGCAAAGCTTTTTAGGTCCTTTTACATCTACTTTGATTGCACGTTACACTGAGAGCTGACAGTCTATTGCAGCTTTGTTATGGTGATGGTGGCTCATTATGGCCATTTTTACATATCTGGTTTTTCAAGTTTTTGCATTTGTATGAGATGTAGTGAAGGCTATGGAAGACTTTCTCTGAAATCCCTTCTGAGGAAACTTCACATCCTAGATCTTATGAAACACCATCCTCTACTTAACTGTAAACTGTCACTCATACACTTGTGGCAACAGGGAATACACCTGACCACACAACACTGTGCAGTGCAGCACCTGTTTGCAAGTAGGTACAATATATTGATTGTATTTTCCCACGAGAGAATGTGAAACTGGCTCTTGATGCACCTACTTGAATAGAAAGTTGACCTGATTCTGACCCTCCACACACACTTGACTCATCAGCATCTGATATCTTCTCTCCTTGGTGTATAATCGCTCAACATGAACCCAGAGGCAGCACTTGAAATAAAATCAGTCAATAAAGGTCAAAATAACCTATGACATCAACTTTATATACAAAATCAATGTTGACATTTTAACACATCCTAGTCTGTAAAGTTAAAGTAAAGCAAGCAACTTTCAACTTCATGGATTGAACAGAGCTAATTAACCGAACACAAAAGCTCAGACTGGTCAAATTGGGTGGTAAATTTTGCATAATTATTCGACTGGATCACTTCCAGCAAGTGCTCCTGACAGGTAATACACAAGACAAGTGGCTTAAGTCTGAAGGAGGGTTACAGAAAATCCTCTGAATGCATTCAATTTCTTTCCTATAAGCTGAAAATGCTATAAAGAAGCTTGAAGAGTTTATCAGAGAAAAAAGAAAACCCAAAAAAACATGACATGACATGAAATGACGCCAAAGCAAATTACTTCAATTTGTCATTCTAAGAAACTCTGCATCAATTAATTATTAACACAAAAGCTTTTGTTAGTGTTCATGTTATGAATGTTTGTTTATGGACTCAGCTGTCATGATTTTTTAAATTAACAAGCAGCTCACTGTTAAAAGATTTTCTAGTTACTTTTTCTTTTCTTTTTTTTTTTTTTTGAAAAAGAAATCCTGTCTTCTGACACAGAAATGGTGAAATGGTGTTAGTCTAGTGAGTCTAATGAGACTCGTAACACAACCACGTAGGACGAAAAACAGGAACATGTTATACTAAACAACATTAAGCAGAGGTTGCTGTTGTGGTATGTCGACCTATGATGCCTTGAAGAGTGTGAGCGGCAGTTTAAGAAGGCAGCGTGACACCAGAGAATTAATTGAAATCTACAACTCAATTTAGGCTAAGAAGTCCAATTCAGCCTTCGGCCACTGTCTGTCACCCATTCTAAACAGGTTATCCGAAACACTATACACGTACACACATGGGCACAGAGAGACGCACACATGCAGTGCAGAGGAGCAGGATGAGAGATGTACACTCACACGCACAAGTCATATACTGTACACACAGAAACACACACAAACCGTTTGGGTGATAAACTGTGAGACTGTGAAAATTACTAGTGAGATCCATCCTGAGCCCAGCAGCCAACACTGGAGATCAATAATAATTTATTGGCAACTTTCTTTCTTTCTTTTTTATTCGGTGCTTTTGAGTCTGGAGAGGGAGGTGGAGGAGGAAGACAGGATGAAGAAAGTGTGTGTGTGGCCTTGGAAGTAGATTAAAAACAGGTGCAGTGACAATCGCATCAAAGTGATGGAAGCCTTGTGTGCATGTGTGGCTTATATTGTGTTTGTGTGTGTGTGAAGTGGGTGCGTCAATGGCTATCGATTGTTGATCATAATTCTCTCGGTGTAGTACGGGCCTCTCCATCACAACAATTCACTGGAGCCTGCATTGACTTATGGGTTGCAAACTTCTGTCAGCACTAACATGCTCTAAATAACAGAAGAGAGAGAACTGATAGATGGATATCAGGAGAAATGGGGAAAAAGAGGGGGGGTGGGGTGGGGAAATCCATTCTATAGAAGTTCATTTCAATCTCCAGCAGATTCCAGCAGTTACCCAGTGTGAGAGCTATAATGTTGCTCAGTCATTGTGAGAGATCCACAGCCTGTTTTGCTGCCGCCACTCGCCCTCTTCCTTTCCCTTGCATTCTAGCACCCTCCATTGACAACTTCCAGGACTGCAAGGATGAAACAGCAGAATTTAGAGCCACCCCACTGACAACAGTTCATTTTTTTTCCTGCTACGAATCAAACCGCAAATGTAGTGAGGTGTCTCCATGGTGTTGCTAAGGAAACGCGAAGGCATTATTACACACATTATCAGCCCGACAACTAGAAGCCCCGAGGCGGTTCACAGACATTATGTCGGTTTGTTACTGGGACTAACGGGAAGAGAAAAGAGGAGGGAACGGGGATGGGAGGGAGTGGGAAAAGAGGTGCGTGTCAGAGACCATGAGTGACTACAACAGATGAAAAAGACAGACAGCAAAGACAAATTGTTAATAAAGACTGACAACTGAGGGACAGGGAGAAAGACAGCTGGACAGAGCGGTAGACAGATGTTAATATGAAAATTATTTAAAAAAAATAAGACAGATATGGCAAAAAAAAAAGAAAAAAAAATTCAAACACCCAGATAGGAGCTAGGCAGTCCAACAGACAGACGGACAAACAGAAAGACAGGCAGATGAACAGACAGGCTGACAAACTGACAAGCAGACAGACAGACAGGCACGCTGACAAATAGGCAGGCTAAGAGGACAAAATGAATCCATAACCCATAAAGCATTCTTCCACAGTCAACATACATGCAATCCTCTGGCCACCTGGTTGGATTACAATGTGTGCTGGCTGTCATGAAAGCACACACACACACACACACACACACACACAGCTTTCTGTTTTGTCAAGCCACACTCTCACCCGTCACAACACAAGTTGTCTTCCAGGCTTCTTCTGCACACACCAAACTTCACTTTGTGTGCCCACTTGCCTACTTGCTTGTGTGTGTTTGTGTGCGCTTTTTCAAGTGTGTGTGTATACTTGTTACTTGCTACATATTGAGGACCAAATAAGTAGCTCTTTGGGGGCTGAAACTTTGTTTAGGGGTTAGAATTAGGTTTAGGTTAGACATTTAGTTGTGATGGTTAAAGTTTGGGAATGCATTCTGTCAGTGAGTGTCCTCACAAAGATAGAAGTACAAGTATATGTGTGTGTGTGTATGTGTGTGTGTGTGTGTGTGTGTACAGTATATGTGTGATGAATACAGTATTTAGGGCTGTGTGATTGGAGGAATATATAACAAAAGGTCAAGCTGTCAGAAAACAGCCAAGCTCATAGAGCCCAGAGCGCTGCAGAATACCAAAGATCCTCTGCTGCCATCATACAGTCTGTGCATGTGTGTGGACACCTACAGGTTTTAATGCCTGTTTACTTTATTGGATGAGCAGTGTGTGCATTGTGTGTTAGAAAAAGAGAGAGAAAAAAAAAAGCACATATATTTTCTTTTTTTCACACATACTCGTACAAAAAACAACACACACAAGCGCCCGCTGCATGATTCATTCACCACTCTGCCGTGCGTGTTTACTCTAACTGTGAGCAAATCGATTAACATGCTCCACATGTAAACGGATGGATAGTGAGGGCGAGAGGAGATGAAAGCGGAGAGAGGAGCAGTTAACACAGCAACTCCTGATAAATGCATAGACCCTTCATTATTCTCAAAATGAAAAAGGATGATTCCTCCCCATCCCCTCCCATCCACTTCCCTCCCCTCCCCTCCTCTTCTCTGCCCTCGCTGTCTCCCTGACCTGATAAAAGTTGCAGGCCTTCTCTGTCCCACTACCTCTTTTCTGTCTCTCTCCTCTCTCCATTCTTCTGCGGTTTATCCCTCTATCATGCACTCGGCCTCATTTCTCTCCCGCTGCACCCCCCTCCCTTTTTTCCCCTCTTTTTGCCACTCTTCTTACTTCCTTTCCTATTCTCAGTTTCATTGCCCTCTCCATTCTCCCCTTTTCCTCCTCAGGTCTCCCCCTTTCCTCCCATCCTTTTCTCCCCGCGTTCCTTTGCCCCCTTCTTCGCTGCTCCCACCCTCCACAGCTGCCTCCCTCCTCCCTCCTTGCCTCTCAGCCTTCCCCTCTTCCCACCCCCTCCATGTCACAGGGTATCATGGTTAATTAGCCAGTAGTGGATTTGGACTCTCATTAGCGTTGCAACAGGAACGAGGGCTGCCTTCGTTCTTATTCTGCTAGTGTACCCCCTCCCCACCCCACCTCTGCTCTTCCTCCTCCTTCTCTTCCTCCTCCACCCCCCACCCACCCACCCCCCCACCTTCTCCCTCCCTCCTGCCTCTCTGAAGACAGGATAAGCCAGCCCTCGATTGGTTGTCCTGAACTTTAACTTGTTCCCTTTTTGCTTTGATAAAAAGTTTTGTTTTTTTTTTTCCTTCTGAGGAAGAAGGGACGTGTGCCAGTTTGTGCCTGTGCTTGATAAACTGCCAGAAATAACTAAATAAAGAAGGAATGAATAGTGTCACTTTGAAGTGGGACCTACATTGTCATCTTCCAGAGCTTCATGCATTTGATTAACACGTGATGTCATAAATAAATTGCCCTTGTTTGGCACTGTTTGGAAAGTCTCACTTTTGAAAGGGGTTATTGGCTGTGCTGGCCATTTGCTGTGTGCAAAGGTAAAAGCTGTGACTCCGAGGCAGCAGGTAACCCGCCATTTAAACTCTCCTCTTCATGTGGTTTTGGAGGTATTTGTGCTCTATTCTCCACCATTTTGTCTCTAGGTTGTATTTTGTGCTGCTGAGCTTGTAAATGGCCTCTCCCTGTGAGACTGCACCTGCATTAGTCAACCTGATAATTGTGATTAATTATAGTAACACACAGAAGAGTGTAAGCACGTAGGCACACGCACACACACACACACACACACACACACAGACAAGGGTAAAACACTGGGTATGGCTCTATGCGACAAGGTAACTTTGTCCTGTGGCTTTTGGACTCACACATTTGCCAGCATGTGCACACAGACATTCAACAGCAACACACACAGCATTTGGAGAGACTAAATGCATTCGATTTTTTTTTTCTAATACAAGTAATTCCTTTGTGTGCAGACAAAAGCTGGTGTATTATACAGGAGGAGCATTGTTGCTCACCAGCCACTGAAGAGATGGGCTCATATTATTCAGAAAACATGGTATTATACCTGTACGGCTCCCTCCAAGGACTTTTGACTTACCTTTTGCATTAAACTTTTTTTTTTTTTTTGCTGCACGATGACATTTACAATCTCCCTGACGTTATGCTATAAAGGGCTATATACTGAGCCATTCTGCAATGGAGAAATGTATGCATCTGTGTGACGGTGAGTGTGAATTATAGGATCGATGGAGGAACACACACACACACACACACACTCGGTGGCTGCCTTGTCACTGCTGAATGTGAGGGAACAAATAGAAAATGGCTCAATCCATGCTGATCGTCATGATGTATTGAGTATTAAATTGCACATTCACTGTTTTATTTTTGAAATATAACACAAAGTCGCACAGTCTCACACTGAGTTTTTCTTTGGGCCACAGCATCACAGGTAAGTTTACTTTGTTGTATTTCTATGGTTGGTTTGATTGGATTCGTGCAAGCCAATTGGACACTTGTAAACAAATGTCACATGGATTCAATTTGCTAGACAGTTGAGGCAACCTGGCATGCTGCCATGGTGGAGATTTATGCAGCCTCAGGAGTCAAAACATTAAATTTAAGAGGGATGCCACAGATTCAAGAAAGACAGATGTATCTAGCCATAATTTTCAGTCCAACAGGAGCAGCATCAGTTCGGGCATTGACCTGCTCAGAGTTTATTTTGTTAGTCTAGGCTTCTCAAGCATGACTAACTGTTTGGTATCAGATGTCAGAGTTTTTTATTTTTTTTATTTTTTTTATTTTTTCTAGCTACGGAACCACACATGGAGTTTCCTGTTGTTGATTTAGATTTTTCTCATGTCTAATCATTTGAGTGAAATCCACATTTTTGGATGATTTTAATGTGGCTGGTAAACAAGGACTCAAACACAGAAATTAAACACACAAAGGAATCATTTCACATATGAAATACTTTCATTGCCTTTTTTTTCCTGTTTTGCTGAGAGTTTGATGAGGAGATCAATATATCTATAAGGATGGATGACAAGCTTTGCTTGTCATTTTTTACACTTCAGTTTTTGTATTCCCCCTCATTAGTCTTCATGCTGAGCTGAGATCTTCAGCCGCTGGTACTAGCTTAATATTTTGCATCAAACATGATGGTGGTCATCCAGCTCTCAGCATATTTCCCAAAACTATTCATGAAAGAGGAAACACGTGAGACAGTTTTAGATGTTTGGATATATTTTTCCCACTGTTCCAGGAAGACATTTGACTCCTTTCATTCCTCTACTGCATTGATATCAGTTAACAGACTCAAGTTGAATAATCCATCACAGTGAGCATTAAGGGCATCCATCATTCTTGTCACTATTACACTGTTGTTACATGGTACTGCACTTTAAACATGAACTTCACTACCTCATAAAATATAATATAACTAAACCTAAATGGGATAAAATGCATAGAACCATTAGTCCTTAATAACAGTTTCAATGGTGGTCCATAGCTGACAGTACAGATGAAACAATATAAAAATTTAGTGACCAAAATTATCACAGTTATCAGTATTGTTCATTGTTCATTGTTCAAAAAGTAATAACAAACAAGAAGAAATCATTTCATTTGCATTTAAACATTACAAAAGTTACATCTCCAACACAGCTATGTCACAGATGAGGACAAGGGACCAATAGCAGCACTGGATTTGGCTGCTGCATGCCCACTCTGTAAACAAGGGAAACGCAACTGTACTATTATTACTGTTATCATTATTATTTTTCATGCTGTAATGTCTTTCAGATCACAGATACTGTAGACACATGTGTCACCTGCCCAGCAAGGTGCTGTTAAACATCATGGCTCCACTGCGCTCAGGGGTGACAGAGTGAGCTGCAGCCCTGACATAAGTTTTAAAAACACACAATCAACGACCAAAGTGTCTCACACAGCGGCTGTGTGTGTAAATGAAGTCAGCCACCTTTGTTAGTGAGTTTACATGCGTTTAAAAACCCACTCATACTTGCTAATGTTTTTGTAAAAAAGGTATTGGAAGGCTGAAAAATCTCTGGGGGAGTTCTGTCACTGCCTTCCCCCATGTTTGGACTGACACATAGCAAACCTATGTTGCTTGCCGTGCATCCGTCTGGGAGACTGTTGCAGGCCGATGCAGTACAGAAGCTAACGTGAGTGAAATCAACCACAGTAATTAACCACGTTAATAAATGGTTATAGTGATAATTAAAATTCAAACAGTAATACTGTCTGGCATTTTTACAGTGATGTAGCGTGAAACTGGTAAGCATTCATCCCTAGCTGACAGCATGAGCATCTACAGTGGAATGCTTGGTGTGTATGGGCTTTGCTAAATCAAAACTGGGTACAAGCCATTCTGAGAGCAGAAAAGATCAAAGCATATGAAAGTATATAACACATATACACACACACATTGTTCTGAACACTGTCATGTGTTGTATCGTTACTGATGCACACACAAATAGACACACCACACCCACACTTGAGGCGGTCCCTAGGTGAAAGGATGAGACCAGAGACACAAAGGGGAGCGGTTTAGGCTAACTGTCTAACTTGGCACATCTCCGAAAAGAGAGAGAGAGAGAGAGCGAGAGAGAGCGAGAGAGAGCGAGATAGCCTCGCTGCAGTATGTCAGATCTGGGCTGATCGCCAGGTGAGCTCTCTCATATGTGACTCTGCAGTGTTAACTTCAGCTGCCCAGCAGGACCTTGGCAACTCTCTGTGTACAAGAGTGTGTGTGTTCAGCAGTGCCTTTGTATTCCGTGGTGCACACTACTTACGTGTGTTTGTGTGTGTTTGTGTGTTTGTGCAGCATAGTGGCTGCAGGCCAGTGGCCGTGTGTACATCACAGGCAGAATTTTATTGCCAGGGTTCTAAAGGTGATCAATCGCCGTTGAAATAGCACCACCTGCACTCTCCTGTGCTACATCTCCACTCGGCTACTGTCTTCCTTTTCAACTCAGCTGTAACATCCCTGCATCCAGCCTTCATCCATTTACTTGTGGTTTGTTCTTCTCAGACTATATGTACATTTTTTTTAGATTGGCCTAAAGGAAGGGAAGTTATTTAACAAGAATGTGCTGTTTGAATCCAGAGCAACAATATACATTTCATTATCTACCATCTCTACTGAAGGGTCCCAGAGCAAAGCAGTGAACCCTTTTACAGTAGCACTGAACTGAAACTCTTAAATTAAATGCACAACTTTGTGTGCGGAAAGATATGCAAAAAAGGCAGATTTTCACTTGCTTGCAAATTGGTTCAAAAAGTAATCTTGATCTTAATTTTCATCTATGCTGTACTTCCTTTTTCATTATTTTCTTTCCTCATTTCCCTTACTTGAACTTCAATTTCCTCAATTAGCCTTCTAATTCTACTCTACCTCCCCCCCCCCCGCCTCAGATCTGTACTTTCTCTGGTGTGAAGGCTTCTTTCCCTCCATCTTTCCTCCCTAGTGTCCCTGCATCATTACAGATTTTAGACACACACACATCCTAAATCAACTCACTCCCTAAGCTATTAGTATTATCCAAAACTTCTTTGCCAGTCTCACATTTGGTCAGTTTGTGTGTGTGTGTGTGTGTGTGTGTGTGTGTGTCATGTCATGTGATTTCTGGTACACACAGAGCAGTTAACACCATCAATAAACCTAATAAAACACAGCTCACATCAGCCACTGGCAACCTGGCACACACCCATACAGAGATGCAATATATGACATTCACTCACTGGCCACTTTATGAGGTACACCTGTTCAACTGCTTGTTAACACAAATATCTAATCAGCCAATCACATGGCAGCATTAAGGCATGTAGACATGGTCAAGACAACCGAGGATCAAAATGGGGAAGAAAGGTGACTTAAGTGACTTTGAATGTGGCATGGTTGTTGGTGTCAGACGGGCTGGACTGAGTGTTTCAGAAACTGCTGATCTGCTGCGATTTGCCTGCACAATCATCTCTAGGGTTTACAGAGAATGGTCCGAAAAAGGGAAAATATCCAGTGAGCAGCAGTTCTCTGGGCTAAAATGCCTTGTTGATGCTAGATGTTATAAGAGAATGACCAGACTGCTTTGAGCTGATAGGAAGGCAACAATAACTCAAATAACCACTTGTTACAACCAAGGTATGAAAAGGAGCATCTCTGAATGCACAACACGTCGAACTTTGCGGCAGATGGACTACTGCAGCACAAGACCACACCCAGTGTTACTCCTGTCAGCTAAGAGCAGGAAACTGAGGTTACAATTCACACGGGCTCACCAAAATTGGACAATAGAAGATTAGAAAAATGTTGCCTGGACTGATAAGACTCCATTTCTGCTGCAACATTCGGATGGTCAGAATTTGGCATCAACAACATGAAAGCATTGATCCATCCTGCCTTGTATCAATGGTTCAGGCTGCTGGTGGTGGTGTAGGGGGGTGTTTTCTTGGCACACTTTGGACCCCTTAGTACCAACTGAGCATCATTTAGATGCCGCAGCCTACCTGAGTATTGTTGCTGACCACGTCCATCCCTTTATGACCACAGTGCACCCATCTTCTGATGGCTGCTTCCAGCAGGATAATGCGCCATGTCACAAAGCTCAAATCATCTCAGACTGGTTTTTTTAACATGATAATGAGTTTATTGTACTCAAATGGTCTCCACAGTCACTACATCGTAATCCAACAGAGCACCTCTGGGATGTGGTGAAATGGGAGATTCACATCAGGGATGTGTTGACAAATCTGCAGCAACTGTGTGATGCTATCATGTCAATATGGACCAAAATCTCTGAGGAATGTTTCCAGTACCTTGTTGAATCTATGCTACAAAGAATTAAGGCAGTTCTTAAGGCAAAAGGGGTCCAACCCGGTACTAGCAAGGTGTATCTAATAAAGTGGCCGGTGAGTGTATATGTCCTGATATCAAGAGTTCTTTCCATATATGTTAACTATAAAGGGATATCTTATCACATATATACATCCTCTGAATATATGACAATATAAGTTCATAACATATGAATTACCCATAGTCAAAGTTGTATATGAACATATATTAAAAATACCAATATTTTTTTTTCAGTATAACATGTTGTGAACATATATGTTAACAATATATATTTAATTTAGATATGCAAGTTTAATAAAACAACATACCCTATATGCTTATATATGTTTTGTTGTATCAATGTCCTATTAATTTTAATGTATGTAAAAGTGGTCTCAGACTTTTTGACCATACTATACATAATATCAACATATATTAACAGGCTTTAGGATTAACATATATTTATGTAACAAATGTCTACAATATTAACATACATACATATCTTTTACACATATGTTTCTATTTTATATGTACATATAGGTCACATATGGATATTCAATGTGAATGCATATATTACTTTTGCTTGTAGGCATGCACACATGAAAGCTCTGAAAGCACCATAAACATAAACCTCTCCTTCTTCCTTGTTCTCAGTTTTATGTGTGCAAAGATCTTACGATCTGATACATGTATTTACGCTTATTCATGCAGTGGAAAGTCATGGACACAATAAACAGAAGAATCACAAAAATAAACTGTGTGGTTTGGTGACATATGTGCAGGGCTAGATGGTGAGCTGCTGTGGCTGGTGAGCTAACCGCAACCACATCAGCTAGTGGGACATGCTAGCACTTGTCACAACAGCTCTCTGAGCTTATTTCTGTTTTCTCAGTGGGGCCATTTAATCCTGGCTTTTGTTCTTATTTCATTCGCAATAAATAGTTTCATTTAACACTCTGAGCTAAAACGTTTTCCAGCTGCTTGCTAGCAGTCCACTAACTGCTTGCCAACTGCCAAAGTTCAATAAAGCTTCCTTAATGTCACTTAGCAAGCTTGTTGGCTCCGTCGCTAACAGGACAATAAGTTGCATAATTCACACTATGTATTAAAAAGATGTGTTTGTTCCACAGACTGTCCTAACTGTCAGTAAACCATTCCTCTTTTATTTAAGAGTTACTTCAGCAGGAGAGGTGAAATGAAAGTGTGTGGTGCAAGCTAATAAGCAATGATATCTTCCTCCATTTTGGACCTTTTCGCTCTTAAGACAGCACAAATTTGTGGGTCAAAGTTCACCAAGGTTGAATTTAACAGGGAAAAAAACACCAATCCCATGGATTAGTCTACTTAATGTTACTGTTTTAAATGCTGGTGTGAACAGGCCTTTAAAGTATTGCATGTGGTGCAAACAGACACTAATGTAAGTGTGTGTGTGTGTGTAGCTGGGGAAACCCTGTTTGTCTACATAGGTGAATGTACAGTATGTGGGATGCATGCTCACCTTCCTCTCCTGGATGACTTTCAAAGATTGTGCCAGTTGACAGGAGTTTGGCTCAGCCTCCACTGGCAGCAGAAGCAGACAGACTTCTTGGCTCAGGTATTTTCATTCACTATGTATTATGTAGTACTGTTACCATCATTCACTGCCTACCTTTTGGAAATCCACTTTGCATTCTTTGCCTAAAAATAACTGCAATTGCCATTTCACACTTATGCACAGATTTACTTCATATAAAAAGAAACTACACCACAATTTCTGGATCCATTCATACTCATGTCACTGTGTCCTTGATCCCTGACTGCACATGATCTGTACCTGCAGCTGCTTCATAATATATATTTTAGGTTTTTTTTTGTTTGTTTGTTTTTTAACCTGGTGCCCCAAGCTGTGGTTGTTACGCTTTACTTATCAAAGAAGTCATAGTGAGCATGAAAGGCATACTAAACAGCATGAACTTCCTCTGACTCCCCACTGCAACTGTAAAAGGCAAAAACTAACGATTGATATTAATCTGCCCAGCCGATCGATGAGGGAACAGCACTGAGCTCCTCTTGGAATATCACAGGCTCATTTACAACTGAGAGAGAAGGAGAGAGGAACAGAGTGCACGGGACGAATCGTCTGGCATATGTCCAAGGATGTTTATGTTAATTCAGAGTGGCCCATCGGTAGAGGGCTGCCAGTGACTGTATCCTTAATGAAATGGAACTGAATAAAAGCCTTATTAATGATCTGTAATCTTCTAAGGATGATTTCTTTATAAATGAGAGTAATCCCGAGATTCAACCATTAGTGGGAAGAATTTAAAAAGAATGCAGTGGAGTTTGTGAAAAAGAAAAAAAAAAAAAGAAAAGGAAAAAGAACAGAAGAACAGGTCTGATGCATTGCGGGCACTGAGCTCATATTCAATACCAGTGCCTCATGCATTTAATGTCAGCATCACTGCAAATACCGTTTGAGACGTGTGATTTTTGAAACATGAAAACATGAAAAAGCGAATCTTCAAGCTACAGTTGGAGGCTCGCCTGATCACCCAGGGACCGACTTTAATCTTTACAGCATCTGTTTGTACCAAAGATGGCTAGAGCCAAAAAACACCCCTGCAATATTTTGTTCTTTGTGAGGACCTCAGGCTTGAAAGCAGTTTTGTGTACCAATCCTTAAAATCTAACATTATTTTACAGGCTTACTGTTGGCCATACATTAAAGATAAGGTCTTGCACTCTCAGGAGTACAACAAAACACTCGCACATCAATCGGTAGGCAGGCGTATGCACACACTTACAGACACACACACAGGCACAAACACTCACACAGAAATACATGCCAAACTTCTCAGCTTCTTTGACCGCAGGATGGCCGTAAAAACAAAATATTGATTGTAAGAGAGGGTAGTAGAGATCTTTGAAACGTAGCTGAATTGTGTCTGTGATAATGGGATCTCTTCAAGTTCCACTCCAGTAGAATGGCTTCCAGCGGCTTTCTGCCCAGCTCCCTTACACTTTATTCTACTTTTGTCTCTCCAAAATGATCCGCTAGGCCTCCAGGAAAACAGAGTGAAACCCACTGTGCTGAGTTAGAGCTCACAACCTTTGTGGAGTGGATTATAAAGACTTAGATCACAATGGGACAGTGCTGCAAGTCAAATGATATCATTTGCTATCCACATAGGAGCTGATAGCTGTGTTTTAGCCAGTACTTTACCAGGAGGGGGTCACATCCAAGGATTGCACCCAGTCCTACAAGATAAGATAAAAGTAAGGACTCATAGTAGACATATCATATTACACAAAACTAATTTTGTTTTCAGTATCACAAAACAAATGTGAAATGATGGATTCATACAGAAGAATAAAATTAAAAAGTACACCCCAATCATCTGAACTGAACTGTGCCACTGACAAATACTTTATTGGCCTTTTACTTGAATCGAAGTTCATCTGTATTGTAGAAAACCAAACAATTTGACTGTAAGTCATAAAGTCATAACATTACCTATATTTCTTTTTTCATTACATTCATTACATTATATTTAGTAATGACTGCTCATTTTGCATTTGCTGTAATAATGATTAACTGCTTGCACTCAAGATGGACGAGGTTTAAAGTGGTTATAATTTATAATTTCAACATATATAAAAAAAAAAAACAGTGTGACAATCTGAAAGTGGTTGTTAGCAGTGATGAACCCACATAGTATTATTGCCCAAATCTTCCATCAGCTTCCATCTGATTCATGGAGCTTTCTAGCAGGTCTTAGCTCATATGTTTATCCGTGTGACCCACAACTTTACAGCTCAGGTCAAACAGTTGCTTGAGACCAAAAACGATTAAAAGACGAGTGAAAATCAGTTACCAAGTGGCCAGAAATACAACTCCAAATGAATGATAACATTACTCCCTGACTGTTTGCTAATGAGTTCATCATCATACCAATTGAAAAGGTGATGAGCGCCGGTGGCTCACCTGGTAGAGCCGGGTTCAAGTCCAACCCATGGCCCTTTGCTGCATGTCTTCCTTTCTCTCCTCCCTTGACTTTCCTGTGTCTCAGATTAAAGACAAAAAATGCCCCCAAAAAAAGAAGAAATGGTGATGATATGTCAATATTCTGTCAACAGCTTATTTCTGCTGCCTCCAAGTGGCCAAGAAAATCATGTATTCCAAGGCTAAGATATCATGTAACATCTAAATTGAATCTGTTGATAGCTCCTAACTCTGAATGCTGAGCTAATGTAACTTTAGCTAACGTTATAGTTTCACAGAATGACAGGAGAAGCTACTGCACAGCCATGAATGTCTGGAGATCTAGTTTAAATTATAATAAAATATTAATCTGATAAGTTATTAAAATATTATATTTTGTGAAACTAAAAGTAATAATCTGCTAGAGTTATTAGTCAGTGCTTGATTGCTAAAGCTACAAGGTTCAGGGCATTAACATCAATGCATCAGTGACAGGAATATTAGCTTGTTTGTCGACTGGCAAACTCATCACTCCGTTGGTCTTCTGAATAACAAAAACAAGCATTCCTAAGTGACTTTTTAAATGATGCACGGTGGCATTTCAATTACTAAACAACAGCGTGGCCAACACTGACTGACACTTGTTTGCAGTGCACGTTTATCAGAGTACTTAGGCAGTTTAACTGATTGAGTTATTTATTTCTGTGGAATGATGAGAGTGAAGCAAAACAAAGTATGAAAAATCAAGGTTAAAAAAAAAAAAAGTCAAAATTCACTGACTGACAAAAATTAATATTGCTGGTTCACTCCAAGGCCACTTACCATGAGCTGCACGTTACAATCCCTCCAACTGTTTGCTTGCTAGCTGTCACTCTCCCTCACTTGTGCCCTTTTGTGTTTCTCTCTGCCTGCTCTTTCCACAGGTTATTTTAGGATATTTTTTCTCACTGTTTGTTTTTGGTTCCCAGTGGTTTACAAGTTGAGAAACCTCAGTCGAGGTTCTCATGAATTAGCACTATCATACGAATGAAACAGGTGCAAAAGCGGAGTTAAAGAAACACGTTTCCATATGCACCTAATGAATAACGAAAGTCGTGTGAAACACACTACAACTCTTCCTCTCCAATTAACATTATCAAGTAATGAGAAGTGAAGATGGAAGCTGTGACCCTCATCCATCTATAAATCACAAATCACAGCCCAGTTTGTTCTGAGGCTCTCACCTAGGGACGTTTCCAGAGAGCTTTTTTCCTCCTCTGTACTAGCTCTTACCCGCTCTCTCACTCTCTCTCATATATGCAGTATATTGCACATTATTTACCAAACAGTGCATGGAGACATCCAGCATGATGTGTTTATTCACTCAAAATGATTTCCCTGGACACCACAGAGCTAGCGTGCTAAGTTAATTGAATCAGGGCTTAATCCGTGCCTTTCCCCCGTTCTGTTTCCCTCCCCATTCCCACAGTCTCTAGACAGTTCCGTGCTGAGGCCCGGTGGGGAGCTGTAAGTTTAAGTGGTGTTAAATATTTACAGAGGAGAAGGTATTAATTCATATTTTACTGAAAAAGTCTCTTATTCCTCTGTGCTCCAAGTCAGTGCTCCCGTGGAAGTGAGTGGTAGTGAGAAATGCACAGAGAGAACAAGGGAGAAACTGTGGATGAACATGCAGGATTCATGTTTCTGGTTGTGTGAGAGGGTTGCCTAAACTTGTAAAGGGTATAAATTGCAGGGGATGGGAGACTATGTTTTATTGCATGTTGATTGAAAAGACATTTTATTTATTTATTTATTTTTTTTTTTTTTGCTTTCTGCACTGCACCTAATGTGAAGGTTTTCACCTTTTTGTAAAACCCGTCACAGCAAGTATTTGCTGAGATATCATGGTGCACAGATGTGGATGCCCATCTTATATTATAGAGAGCATTCACAATGAATACATAATTCCTCTTTGTCATGTAAATATTATGTTACACTATTATGTTGTTCTCTGTCTTTTTCAAGCCACAATGGTGGCGGAGCTCTAGGGATAGCAGTGTAAGTCTGACAGTTTGTTGGTACACTACTTAAGTCTAAACTGAAATATCAACAAGTATGTGATGGATTTGCCTTAAAATATGATGCAAATATCCAGAGGTGGAAGTTCACAAAGTTCCAAGTCTTAACCTTCAAGTCTCAAGTTAAAGTTACTGTGGTGAGAATCAAGTCAAGTCATTGCACAGATCAAGCAAGTCACAGTTCAAGTTAGAGGAAATTCTAATAATCGAGCCCAGTTTCCGCATTTAAATCAATTAAAAGACAGCGGTCATGAAAAGTTTAAATCTATATTCAACATTAACAAAAACTGTTGCAGTTGCTCACTCTTTAGAAATCTTACTGATATTGTACAATTTATGGCACTGTAGCATCAGGATCTGTAACTGCAGCCACCCACTACGATAGCTGTTATTTTTTTGTCATACCATTGGAAGAGAGACACCGTGGGAGAGCTATATATACCATTATTATTACCCATCGCCATGTTTGTTTGTCAGCAAAAAGTTCTGAACTGATTGACAACTGGTGAAGGGATGGGCCATGGGCTAGGGAAGAACCCATTAAATATTGGTGAGGATCTGGTTAAAGGGGCAGATCCCCTTTGCAGGCATCACATTAGAAATCACCCATTCATGTTTCAGACAAAATGTAACTAAAAAATCTAATCTAAAAAATAAACAGAAAAATGCAAAAAATTCAAGTCAAGGTGGTAACCCTATATGGTGCCAACAGGATGAATCCAACTATTTTTGGTGATCACCTTCATTTTTCCTGTGGCACCACCAGCAGGTGAAGACTTCTGGTTCAAAGTAAAATGTCTCAAACAGTTAAATGGATTGTGATACAGTTTGCACACATCCATGGTCTTTGTAAACATTTGTGATGATCCCATGACTTTTCATCGAGCACCATCTTTAGTTCAAAATTATTTTGCCCATGATAGTTTGGTGGATGACCAAATACTTTCAAAATAAACAATATTTTCATCAGCCTCAGCTGTGCGTAGTCTTTACTTTGCATACTTGCTAATTAAAATACACAAAAACAAAATACTGAATTATTGATAAACTAGAATAACTGCCCCATGCTTGTTTGCCTCTGCCAACCAGTCAAGTTGCAGGAAATATGGTCACAATCTCCCCTTGCTGAGTTACAGTGAGGAGTAATGTATGTTTTTGCAGAACATTATGATGTCACAGTGAAAATGACCATTTAGATATAAAATATATCCACTTGATCATTTTATCCTAATAGACATTTCTGTTAAATTGTGTCATAGTTTCATGTCATAGTGTATGAATTTGTGAGTCACCGTGACCTTTGACCTTTGCCCACCAAACTCTAATCAGTTCATCCTTGCGACTGAGTGAATGTTTGTACCAAATTTGAGGAACATATTACATTCACAAGAATAGGACAGATGGACATATAGATGGATGCATGGAAAACCAGCAGGGCTGGAGGCATAATAACATATGAACAATAACAAACACCTTATTTCTTAAACCATAACTGGAAGTATATAAGGATTCACTAATAAACCCAAAGACTGCTTTGAGGAAAAGAAATTTGTAAATATTTGAAGACTTTTTCAAGAATAAAATAAGAACAATTTTTAAGCAGAAAAGTCTTTGGCCTATTTGTGTGTGTGACTTGACACTGTGTAACATTGTGGTTGTTTGCCTTGTCCTCTCACATTTATGCCTGTTATCTGTGCCAAATAAATAACATTAATAATAATGGTAATTAAAATAGTCATTGTGTCCCTCTAGCGTGTTTTTATGCACTTATGTTACTGCCTTGGTTATTAGTACAGTATATCACCTAATCTCAAGAGGCAAAACTCCATACAATAATTGCACTGACTAATAATAATACTAATATTGAATAACACCTCCTTACTACTGTGTTCCACTAGACACATATCAGTCGATAGCAGTCTACATATTTGTAAGGTTGTCAACACAGACAAACACTGACTCTCTGCTTCCGAACAAATTAATAATTCATCGTCTCCTCCAGAAATATACTCCTGCCGGTGATTCTCATGCTTCACAAAAATGCAGTGTATGTGCAGTGTTGTGACTGTGGTGATACATGTCACTGGCATGTGCTGAAAGGTGGCACCTTGCCTTGGCATGAACTCATACATTGGCTCTTGGCAGGTGGCATCAAATAAGCACTGTGGAAATTCTCTTGGTAGCTGTAGGTCACAGATCTGAAAGAGACACCTAGTGATAATCTGGTGCCATGAGACAGATTGAAAGGGACAGTCGGTGTTCAACCAGCACCACAGGTTAGCTGGTAAAGGATCAAGTGAAATGGTTGAAAGAGGCTCATTCAGCAGATTAATGTTATTACTCGTTATGAAGACAGATACACATACTTTTCATATATATATATATATATATATATATATATATATATATATATATATTTATATATATGATGTATTTGTTTCCTGCTGTTCCAGGCAGCAATTAGTTTCCAGTATTTCTCTTATCGGGAATCTATTATCTATTATTATCTATCATATGTAATCATAATGAGACATAACTTGGAATACACAACAGCACAACAGAGGAGCTTCAAGAGTTTTGTGCAAAGGGAATTCAAAACACATCTGTACAAACAGTGGGAGATATATATGTTCAAACTTCTAAAACATAAACATAAAAGGGTTTGCTGTAAAATAAATGTAACTTGTATTAATACTGCCAGAAGCATGTGAAATATTAACAATTTGTGTGAAATTTAATCATCATTGCTGTTTGAAGTCTTGAGTTATGGCTAAAAAGTGTTTTGTGCAGTCACAGTGACCTTTGACCTATGACCACCAAAGTCTAATCAGTTCATTGTTGAGTCCCAGTGGGCATTAGTGGTCCTATAGAGGGGGAGTCAAGTAATTTTGAATTACACTTCCACAAAGTTGAGGTAATGGTGTGACAAGTTTAAAGAAGAAAACCAAAGCAGTAGCATCCAAGGTATCCTCATTTTATTCCCTTCTATAGGACAAACCTACATTTCCCATAATGCAACTAAATAGTGTCTTTCATTCAACTTTTCCTGTGTGGTAAATGACCCTGCCTCAATCTGTAACAGAAGCTTTTTTTGTTTTTTGTTCAAGCCTAAGCTGAGATAGACTCGCTGACATCATCAAAGTCACTGTCTCAGACTTAAAACTAATTTACATGTTTCCAGGTTGACTAGTTCTCCCTGTGATTACACTGTACGCTGCACTTCATGTGGAGGAATGCCCCTAATAGCAAAGCAATACTCACATAAGATCACTCATCACAGTTTGTGTGTGGCAAATAATTTCAAGCAAAGAGTGACTGAACTGCATTTATTTCAATAGTTAATAGAAGCCTGGGGGAGAGGGGAAAAGAAAAGCTTTGAGAAAAGTTAGAAAAAATAAACAGAATGTATTACTTTATTTATTACTTTATAGATTATATGACTCCTTGGCTGCTTTAACCCGTTAACTTGTCATTAATAATGTCACGTGACATTAACAATGTTACCTCCCCTCCACCCTCCCTGTCCAACAAAAAAACAACAAAATCTTCAAAGTGGAAAAGACACAATCCTGTTGATGCTGTTAATATTTGAAACTTCTCTGGCTTCAGGGGGTTTTATATATTTTATGAGGCAGGTGTAGACCTTCGGGGCAAGGGTGTACATGTGCCGGGTATGTGTGCGCTCGTGTGTGTTATGTTTGTGTGTGTGTGTGTGTGTGTGTGTATTTGTGAGGATCCTCATTTGGGCCCCAGTGCCTGGTACAGGATCTATCCGCTTCAGCGCACAAAGTCTGCCCCTTCAATTATTCACTGCACAACATGACACACAGATTTAACTTTTCCATTGAAAACGAGCACAATTACCATAGTTGCCTTTACCTGTCACCTTCTGCCACTCCTAACCCCTGTAAATTTCTCATGTGCGTGCAATTGTGTGTTTGTCAGTGCGCACACTGGAGTTGGTATTTTGATTATGCATCATGCTTTGTGTGCGGGGGAATGTTTGTGTGTCTGTTGTGCGTGATGGTCCCCTGATTGAACAGCTGTCATCGCTGGCTGAGTGTGTGTACCAACCAGATGGGGAACACAGGGGTCAATGGCACTGACACATTGCCACCAGATGAGCTTGTTGTAAGATCCACAGCACATAAACAGACACACACTAACACACATACCATTGACACCGCTGAGTGGCATGCAAACAGATGGAGTTGAAATGCAGATAACATTCAGAAAGATAGAGTAGTTGTTGTTCGGAGATATATTGGTAAGAGAAACAAATCTATATATAGCAGATCTAACTGTAAAAAAAAAAATTACATTTCTAGTGGCAAACAGCAGGCTTCAAATTAATTCTAAAATGGTTTTCATATCTAATCTATAATCAAATCACTGGGAATAAAGGATGATTATGATAGAAGTAACAAAATATTCATTTATATTTCAAATTATGTGATAGTGAGAGTCAAAGTGAGTTGACCTCACCATTTCACATTAACATGGATTATGGTCTACCATATTCAGAAGTGTAAGCAAATAAAAAGTGAAGCTGAATATAAATGAACTAAAACTAAGGGAAAGGGAAAACACTCTGAGAGCTGCTGCACTTCATTGGATGTGCTGTGTATATGTACTTTACTTGCGCTGCGTGTAGTCATTTGTAAAAAGCTAAGACAATGAACTTGAACCAAATTGGTTGCACATATTCTCATATATCGTTGCTGCACTTCATTTAAGTCGAGACAGATGTGTTTGAATGGTCGTCTGTGCTGTGTTTGAGTGTGTGTGTGTGTGTGTGCGTGTGTGTGTGAGTGTGTTGTCAGATGGTGCTTCGCAGTCTGTTACTTACATATGTCTCCTGTCTGTCCTGCCAGATTCTGCTGACATGTTCGAAATGCGTGCTCACTTATGTGTGTGGGTGGATGCATGTGAATGGCTGTTGGGGATAATGTGCACGTGCATCAGAAGCATGTTTATATGTTGTTTGGGTATGCTTGTTGGGTGCAGTTCGTGTTGCAATAAATAATTTCAAATGTGTATGTGTATTGATGTGTGTTCTGTTTGTACATGTGCATTCGGATCAAACATGGGAGGGCCTGCTGCTGGGCATGCAGGAACTAAGCGTTAAAATTAACACAAGTCAATGGTTGTGAATGCAAAACACGTTAAACAAGTTATAGTGAAACTGTCTATGGTCCTGAATGAGAGCTCAATATATAAAATGAAACTTTTCATTGTTCTGGACTAGAAATTAACACATGAAACACATCAGAGAAAATCCTGCCCTGGTGATAGCACATGTGGGTAATTTTTCACACCATTCCCAGTAATAATTACAGCCAAAATTACTTTCTGTTTGTTAACTTGCTGGGCAGCCTGTAATTTAAATCCTGTCTGGAGAGATTGTCCATGTATTTTAAAGTGGATCTCTTATTTATTTTTGTTCCATGGGAAGATCTTCTTTCCTCCTCCTGCATTTCATCAGCTCAGTGTGAAATTTGGCTTTCGTGTGAAAATGGAGGAACAAATTTGGGAACTAATACAATGACAGAAAAAAAAAAAAAAAAAAAATTGCAGCCATCGAGAGAGCTTCACCAAATAGAGCTGTTGTAATGTTGTAATGTAATAGCCTATACCCCTTGGGTTTAATACCACCACCTCACTCATAGCTATACTCCATTATTGAAAGTCCAAAGCACGAAGGGCTGACCTACATGAATTTCCTTCAGAATGTCCACTTTTAAAATCCCATCCAGAACCATGAGTTAAAGGGCCCATTAGTAAGTTTTTTTCTGCTGCTGAACGTGGTTTCTTCTCAGGAGCTGGTGATGGTGATTTGGTGGAGCTTCAGCCATTGTTGCGTTTACAACACAAGAGGTTTTAATACACCCTCTGAACAGTGCCACATCTTCAGGGCAGACTGGAGGCTATAGTGAGTTGCTATTGAAAAGTGATGAGACCGGCTAGCTGGTGAGTAAAGGAATGAAGTTTGACGCCGAACTCACAAGATCTCTTCTTCTAAACAGCTGCTAGCACTAACATTGGCTATGTAACAAAAGCAAAGCTTATAAATAACTCCTTTAAATTACCAGAGACCGCAGGGAATGTGTTCTCCCCCATCTCCCCCTGTGATTTTAATCCTATTCAAACTGAGTTTCTGACACATTGTAGTGAAAATGTCCTTGGTCCTTAATTAGAAATCAACGCATTATTCTAATAAAAGTTAAACTGTCCATGGTCCTGAAATAAAAATTTAAAAGATAAGATGACTTATAGCAGAACTGTTCATGGTCCTGAATTCCAAGCATAGCAAAACTAAATGCTGGTATTTTCCATTCCCATGCAGTAATAAGAATAATATTGATAATTTTAATCAGCACATCATTAAGGTCTACATCTATTTCATCTTCAGAGACATACTTGAAGTCAGTTTACAAACATCTGAGTAAACTTCAGGTAACTTCAGGTATGACTCTTCATCTCCTCAGTGAGTGCTGTGCAGGAAATGTTAGTCAGTGAAAATAAGCACAGACAGCAACATTATCTTTTAAGAAATATAAGATGTTTACCCAAAAAGGCTCTCAGACCTCACTATATCCCATAAGTACAGGTGATCCATAGTCAAAGTCATTACAATTTTCTGCAGATGTATAAAATGACTTTAAAATTTGAGTTATTTCCCTTGAGGTCGCGCAAAGCAACCCAGTTATAGTCACATCACACCCTTTAGCCGGAAGCCTGTGAATGCATAATGTCTAATTGAAAGATGTTGATTTGGAAAACAGTGAGGATGTGCATTTTTAGAATATTTTAAATACTGATTACCAGATTAGATGGATCATTAAGAGGGAGATGCCTTGCAGTGTGCTATGTATGCGCTTTTCATGTCAAGTCAGTCGGCCTTTATATGCTTTCACTGCACTGCACCATGCTGAGTTAATCTTATAAGAACATGAAGCTGTGTTTGTCTCTCAGATGAAGTCTGTATCCCAGAGTCTCCAGAAAACGACAGATGAAATATATTCTATGCATATCATGCCAATGTTTTCATGGCGCTGTTGGGAGACAGCTGAGAAGAGAAGCCTGCGAGGGACCAAGGCAGAGAGTGCATGTTCAAATCTCTCTTCATTGACTGAAAAAAATCCAGCTCTGGCCTCCAGACATACTGCACACACACACTCTCTCTCTCTCATACACACACACAGACACACACTTACTATTTTCCCAGCTGCTCTCTTGCACTCTGTGATTTTCTGCTAGTGTCACTGTGACCAGCTTGGTATTGGCAGTATAAGGAAATGAGTCTCTTTTGGAGTGAGACACACACATGCTCTCATGTACACACACGTCTGCACACATGTACACGCACACACACTAGCCTGTAGACATAATGAAGGGTTCAGGCATGCCTTTGCCAAAGCCTTGGCCCAAAGTTGCCCCTTCGGCATGGCATGAATAATGGATAAATGCGCACTGGGTGCCATCAAATAATAACAGAGTACTCAGACGTACCCAAGCACACAACCACCCACCCACCCCCGCACACACATACACATAAGAGCCCCCAGCCGTGAACCACCGCCATGTGGGAGGAGAAACCATGAGTGCAAAATGCCAAAGTTAAATAATTCTGTTTCTGTAGGATTATTTAATCACAAAGTAAGTGGGTGGGGTGATGTGGAAAATCATATGAAGGTCTGTCAACAAAAACAGCTCTTTCCAAATGTGAAATGTAGACTGGTAAGAACTATGAGTAAATAAAGATGAACAGGGCAAACAGTCACACACAAACTTTCTTGCACATGCACTCAAACTGAGGGAGAGAGGAGAATAAAGCCACACACTGTGTGAGATAAAGTTAGCTTTGACATTAAATATTAGTTCTTAGTTCAGTTCTTCTTTAATTACATTCCTCTGAGTACTGTGTGGTAGTCGTGCTCCATCAGGTCAACTGCACCTGGCAAAGGTGCAAATACCATGCATATGCTGTATATTATGCATGATGCTATTTCCCCAGCCCAAATGTGTTGCCTATGGAAGAAAAGGGAAGATTTGTGAGCCACTGGCTCACCAGAATATCTTCATTTGACATGAAGAACTTACAGCTGCAGCTGCCTAAACCATTTTGTTCCAGTGTCAATACAAAGACAACATGCAAGGCTGCTTTCAGAGACTGTTAAAGTCAAAGTGTACTAGTGATGTTACGTTAGTGAATGATCTGATTCTTTCAAATGGGAAAAGAAATGGGAACCCTAGTGATTAGGGGTGAATAAACTAATAACCCCTGCCCCTGAAAAACAAGGCCAGGTGAAAACCAATTGTATGGCTGGACTGTGTAGAAGTGTGCGAAATTGTATAATGATAAATAAATTGGAATTAGCTGCACTTATCATCCTAATTCAATGGAGAAGGTAGTACACACTATGCGCTATATATACTAATATATGTCATATACACTGAAACACGTGATGGTATTTTTATATAATGTAATGTATTAACATAATGATATACAATACAAAGATAATATAACATTGCACAATTGAAAGTAGATTTTGTTTGGCTGTGTAGCTGTGCACCATTCCTATAATTCCTCCTCACATCTGTAGCATTAAACCACCAGTCGCTGCAAAATGTGGTGTATTCTGGGCTATGTCAAATGGATTGCACAGAGTAGTGCAAGAGTTTAAGAGTTTAAAGGAAGGGATTAGTAAAGTTTAAGGTAGAATAAAATGTAAGTATGAAGTGGTACAAATGGGAAGATGCAGGGCTAAAAGAAAACTGAACAAGGGAGAGAAGGAAAAGTACAAATGAACAAACAAGCAGGTCGTTCGGGTTATCGGTCAGAAGGGGTTATTCATGGATGGATGGGCAGATGAAGTGATGGAAAGCAGCCTGGTACCAGCAGTCACAGAGCCAGCCGCCAAGCCAGGGGTGGGAGCGAGCCAAGCCCAGGAGCAGCAGCCCAGCCCCGGGTCAGTCTGCTCCAAACTCCCCCACTGATCTCCACCCAATTAGCATGTAGTTCCATCTGCTGCCTAGAGTGACACACAAACACTCAGTGAAACACACACACACACACACACACACACACAAATACACACACACACACTGATATCAACACAAAAAAACACACAGACATCCAGACATGCTCACACACACACAAATGCACACCGCTTCCATTACCCATAACAATTGCTCAGTGACAAGATAAGTGATAGCCTCGTCCAGCCTCCTGCCAATTATAGCCTAATGTGAAAGAGACTGATTCACTATCGCTCTCACACTGTTTGGAGGGTGCAACCATGTGTATGTGTGTGTGTATGTGTGTGTGTGTGTGTGCACACCCGTGCATGTGTGTTTGTGACTTGTAGAGAGCTTTCTCTATTTGCAACGGTGCTCTGTTGAAAACATCTGTGGCTAGGCCCAGACAGAAGGCTGCTCCTTTCTATGTTGGCTGCAGGCTAGCTGTCTCTCTCTCTCTCTCTTTGTCTCCCTTTCTCCCTGTAAGCCCCCAAATCTCTCCAGCAATCAATATTTAACAATATACCCCTTACTGAGAGACAAAGATTGAACGTTCAGGGAGGGAGAAAAGAAAGGAAGTCTGAAGTTTGAGGGAGGAGAGAGCAACACTCATATTTGTTGCTGTTTTCCTTCTGCTGCTGGCAGTAATTTATAATATTGGACTTTGACATTTACATCTAGTTCCAGAAAATCTGACAAAAGGGAGCAGAAGGTATTCATCTTTAATTAGAGTTTCTGCAATGACACCCTCAGTCTGTTTTTAGAAATGGGTGGCAAGCTGGCAAAAAACACAAGACTTCCTCCCCAAAGCTGTTTGCTAAACAACTCCATAATTGAGCTGAATCTACTCACAGTGTGTGTGACCAACATGGTCAGTGACTGCCTTTCACTACCTCTAATCACTGGCACTTTGTTTTTAGTGTAATACAGGCAAGTGAAATATTCAGTCCAGTTGTGTTGTTGTTTCATATTGCATGTGACGTATTGCATTAATGTAAAGGGCTTATTAGAGTTTATTATTAAAACACTTGTGAGCTTGTTTCTGTTCATGCAATGGCTGTAAAACTGGCATGGTGATAAGCAAAAGCAAATAAGCAGCAACTCATTTTTATTATGTAGCATCTGAAACTGTAAAAAAACCCAAAGATAATTAAAAGGATAAGGAGCACCATTCAAACACAAGATAAATAATAAATCCTCATGATTTGGAAGCAATGCAAAGCATTTTTGTCATTTGATTTTGTCAGGGATTGAGATATGCAGGTGATATGCGGATCAGGTGTTTCTTCTTATTCTAATCACAGGCTCCATCAGTTTGTTCAGCTCTTTTCTAATTTTGCTTCAAGGAAGAGTTCAATATGTGTGTATAATATGAACCTATGGTCAACAACCAATGTGGGAAACAGCTCACCTGCCTCTGTCTAAAGGTAACAAAATTCACCTCCCAGCCCCTCTAAAGCTCACCAACAAGCACTCCAACCTGAACAAAAATATACAAGTTGTTTGTCCCTCCCATAGGACTGTCAAACTGATACAAATCATTTTGCACAGTAAACTTCAAATATTCTACTTAGTGGCATCAGGGGAAGCAAGACAAACAGTTTTTGCCCAGTTAAAGCTAAAAGTAGACATCAGTTAGAAAGACGCTGATGTAGAAGTGACATCTCTCTTTACATCTGATCTCAGAACAGCTTTCTGTCCCATAAAGGATCCATCATGGGTTTTATACCTTGGCTGGGGAAAAAATGGATGTAGACTCCAGGTTTGAAAAGTGAAGCCAATGTGGCAGTACCTTAAACCTGCATTCTACCTAATGACCATCAGGGGGCGACTCCACTGGTCAAAAAGAGGTCTGACTGTATTGAAGTCTATGGGAAAATGGCCATACTTCTGACTTGATTTTTTACTTCAGTAAATTTTTTCCTAATGAATTTATGGCCTCAATCTCTAGTTTCAAGTCTTCTTCAATACAACACGATGTTCATTTTTTAGATTATGGTCCCATTTAGAGAACAACAGACAATAAAGCAGGATATGCATTGGGGCGGGGGTACCGTTTGATTGACAGTCTGCACCACACACAGCGACCTGCCAGAAAATCATGATAGAGTACATAGCAGGTCATATCCACCTCCCAATCTTCCTTAGCTCCACCTTCTCATCCAAATATGGTTTGTTCTGGTTTCAAAAAACCAAGATGGCGACGGCCAAATTACAAATTCAAGGCTAATTTGAAGGAAAAGTGTCAGAGCTGGATATCAGAAAATCTGAACTCATCAAACAAATCACAAAATCCAGTCACCTCATTTTTATTGAGGTGGAGCCAGAAATCTCAGAGCCAGATATATTAACACTTCAGTATAGGTAAAGCCAAAACTATCTGGCTGGCCAGGTACATTTCCTCATTTATTTATCTGATCCTTTTATCTATATATTAAGTGTATCCCAACTTAAAATCAGAAATTATGAATAAACTTTCACAGGTATTATTTTAAAGTTCCTCTCCAGACATATTTTAAACTATATTATCTCTCTGCTCTTGAATGTCTTAAGAATGTCTTAAAAATATCATATGTTAACAAGGTTAAAAACTTGTCTTTATTTATCTCTAAATTTATTACTGGCTGCAAAATAAGCCATGTAATAGAAGTTTATGCAACTAATCTATAGCTTTTGCAAACAAATCCCTCTAGACATAAACATGTTTCTTTTATGAGTTTGGCAGAAGCTCACAGCAGTAACTCAACTAACTGGAATGTAAACAAGCACAAGTACATCCTGGCTTTGAACCAGAAAATGCTGTATATCACTACAACAACCACTCCAGGTTTTCTCATCATTTTATTTTTGTTTTGCCACTCATCTTTCTTTATCTTCTTGAATATAAACTTGCAAAAATGTTGAGCGCTTTGCCAGAGGAAACTTTTTTCTTCCTCCTTCTAAATCTTATTCCATTTATTATATTATTCACACGAATGTTTCACACAGTAATCTATATTTATACAGATTTAGAGGTGGTGATGGGCCTTTTCTGTGGTCTAGCTGTTTACACAAATACAAATAAAAATCACATTGTTGTATTGTATTTCTAAAGTATAATTAACAAACTTATTCTAAGACACCATAGCTCCTCTCTGTCATGAATAAGATATGACTTCGTGCAGCAATATGTACCTGAGGGGGTTAAAAGTTAATGCCCACCTTGTTTTATTAAGGTCAACTGCTGACATTTTTAATTCAGTTTTGTAAAGCTGAGCTCATGACAGAATCATGACATGTTGAGGCAACACAGGGGTTGACACTAAATGTCTTAATAATTCATGCAGCTTGAGGATTAATTGAGAATGCCTGCTCTCTGTGGTATTGCGGGAACATGAAGGATGGATGGATGGAGGGTGGATGGAAGCAAGATGGCAGTACATATGTGTTGCAGCTTCCCTTAAGTAAAAGGAAGACAGTGCTTGTCTATGGGAAATTGTCATTTTGTTGCAAATTTCCACTGGGAAAATGTGCTACTGAGTTTATTTAAGCATGCTTCCCTGAAATCTGTGTAAGGGATTTTTGAAAATGAAGTTCAGTGCTGAACGGCAGTAAAGTGGTAAAGGGCCTCTGTCTCTGGAGCCATATGTGTTGCCTTTGCTGGCTTCCCATCAAATCCTGCTGCAGCTGTGTTTCTTCTGCCTCTCTTTCTACTTTCCAACTCCTCAAATTAATGAAATGCTGAAATGTCTCCCTTTATATGAGTCCAAATCCCTTCCAATATCCAGTGCTGGGAAAAATCTTACAACACAGTTATTTGCACCAACTCATTTTTGAGTTTGATACAAATCTGTGGTGTTGTATGTACTGCTTCCAGCCTCCAAACTGCAGCTCTTCCGAGCTAGTTGCCTTCCCCACCCACTCATCCCTGCTGTACATTTCTGAAATAAATAACCTGCCACTGGTTGCAAAAGCAATATGACCCTAATTCAGTGTCACTCACTACATACTGCATAAGCTACTGTGTACAGCAGTGTGTGTTAGTATTGCAGCTTAGTTTTAGCATTTCCCCTCAAGGTATTGGTAAAAGTACAGATAGAGTGTGTTGGAACCACTCATCACCTGGAACCTGGAAACTGAACATGACTCACTCATAACAAAGATATTGAATTTACATCATTATGTTTTTAAGTTATCTGCCCAACACTGCCTGTGAAATTTGAAAGTTCATGCGCAGAAGCACTATAGCACTACAGCTGATTCTGGATCAGAGGCATGTGAAATAGTGGTTTCAGGCACCGTGAACTGTTTTTACCATCCTGGTGGATGCTAGCTCAGTAGCAGCTGTCTGAACACACCTACAGTGGCTCTGCCAGACCCTTGTCTGTCCTTCCCCTCAGCAGAAAAAGGGGAGGTATGGCCAGACAGGTCAGGATTGACACCTACAAGAACCAGGACCCCTCCCTCCTCCACCAGCTTTCATTTAATGAAGAAACATGGAGGCAGACGTCAGGTCAAGGTTGTAGCAGAAATTCTACAGATCAGCTTAAGCCTTTATGTTGGACACGTCTGACCCACGCTGACTCCAAAGAATGCTAAGAATGAAGGGTCATATCACACCACAGCTGCATGAGATGTATCAAAAGCAGTTGACTGTGGAATCTTTAAATAACCGCCTCATACTTCTGAATTTCTATTTATACGACTACCACCCAAGGCGCAGTGCACATGGAAATGTCCGAATATCTGCTAAGTGCGTCAACATCATAATTATAATATTTACTTGTAAACACGGGCAGATGTGGTTTGGCAAAGAAACAGCAGAGACCTTCAGACACCTTCAGTGCTGGAGATATCCCTGGTGACCAATTAGCAAACTTAGCAAACTTTACAAGTGGCATGGATAGAAAAATGAGAAACTGCTTCCCGAAAGCAGCGCCGTCCTTCTATTAATAATTTCTGTAATTAATCAAAGGTTAAACAGTAAGCCATGGAGGATTTAAGGACATTGAAAAATTAGAGTCAAGTTGTGTGGCCGCATATTTATTTACATGATTTTTTTTTCTAATTCAATGAGCATATATATGATCTTTAATGTTTCATTACTACTCATAAATTAAAACATGAGCAGCAGGCATTTCATACGTGTAGGTGTTAATCTTTATAGAATTTAGTAGAGCAAAATGATGTATTTAGGAGGAACAGCTACTGCAATGTATCCTGATTATGCACGGAAAATTGCAGTTGCGTTTATATCTGGAATGTTTTGTTATTTAGTATAAATAATGTATAAAAGTAAATTGATATGACTGTATTGAACCAAAATAATGAATTTCTTAAAGGAGCAATTTGTAAGTTTTGCTATTGCCACTTAGACAAAGTTACCACTGAGGGGTGTTTTCTTACCAGTCTAGAAGAAATGTCTTGAGTTCACCAAAAACTGTGTCCAGCAGTGGAAAGCAACGCAAATGTTAATTCTTGTCTCTATCACATCTTTTCCTGTACTGAAGTTAGTGCGCTAACATGCTAGCCTTTCTAATAGCGACTGACTGCAGCCTCCAATCTGTCCTGAGTATGTCGCATTGCTCAGGAGGTGTATTATAACCTCTTGTCTTGCAAAAGCAACGAAGCTCTTATCAAGCAACAATCACCACCACCTGCTCCCAGCAAGAAACCACCTTTGGTGCTACAATTAGGCTCTTTAAATATGGTCCAGTAGTTCATATTTACCTGAAGTACGCCTCATACACTTACTTACTTACTGCTGCATGGTATTTACCACAGGACACTTTAAAATCATTTCCTAATCCACTTTTTCCAAGCAGACATCTGATCCCCTTTTCTTGCAGCTTTTTGAATATCAGAATAGAAAGAAGCAGCTGGTCAAGTGGAAAGTGTGGGAGCATTTGTGGGCCTCTTTTTTTTCTTATCACCGAGAACATCTGTGTACACATTACACGACAGTACACGTGCTTTGCACTCATAGGCTAGAAGGTGATGTTGTGGCATCAGCTGCTCCAGCAAAGTTCTGTCTGCACGTGTTCCTTTATGGCACTTTCCCTGCATTATGTTTATGGGTGTACATGTGTATTGTGCACTATGATGCTCTACAGACAAGCTGAGTCACACTTGTCCTTTTCACTCTCAAGCTTTGTGTTGGATCTCCTCTTACTGGCCATGAATTCAGATTACCTGGCACATCCACAGTCAACACATCACTTCCACTTATGGCTCTTCCAATACACTTGACAGTGGACTGTTAGTGTATGCCTTTAAGCTGAGACAGACCATTAAATTAGACAAACAGGGCTCTTTGACTTTATTAAGGAACAATCGTTACTTGTTTTCAAACTGATTCTTATTTTCCTATTAATATAAAAACAGGGGAAATTTCTGCAAAAAATATCAGTTGTTACAATTAGAATTATTATAAGAGGAAGAAAACAACAAAGAATGATAATTGTTTTCAGAAGCCAGTCAAAGACAGCAATGAAAACACCACTAAAAGCAGTTGCAACTGTGGCAGTAAGCTACAACAGCTCTGGTAGAGGACCTGATATAGTCATTTTGCTGTTTAACAGTGCATTACAGAATGTGATGAATGTATCTCACACACCACAGCACACTGTTTGGAGAGTGGATCTGTGTTCAAACTGACCAGATGCCACAGGTTTACCTGACAAGTCAGAGCAGTGCAGTAGTACAGTGGCTAGCCTGAGCTAGCCTGAGCCTGGTTGGTTTGCTACAGTGTTTCTTGTTGCATTCAAGTTGTATATTTACATGTGCATATAATTTGAGTAAACTCCAACAAAGAAGTTCTAGTGACTTAAATAGAAAGTAATAGAAATACAGAATAACTATGAAGACTAAGTTCACACATATGGACATGGAAGTGATAGGCCTCTCTGTTGCCTCTTCGCAAGCCTGAAACTTGCAGGCATGTTTGCATTCTGGTATCTTCTTAAACTTATATTGTATTGCATAAGGAAGCCATAGGCTGCAGTTTTCCTTTTTCCCCATTTGCTTGAAATTCTTTTACCTAGTTGATATGGGGGAGAAAATGTGCAAAGAATCTACAGCCACACTTGCTCTTTAGCACATTAACATGCTAAAACATGCTAAGTAGCACTATACTACTTAGTACAGGTAAGACTTATGGAAATATAATTAGATGTGCAGGTTTTATCTGTTTTAAATACAAATGGTTCTATTATTTTAATTTGATATGAATTTTCTGCATTAACGAAAGTTAAGTTTAAGTTGAGTAACATTATTATTTGGTTATAGACCAAAGTATTAGACAAATGGCATCTACTATTGTCATCAGGTCAGTTAACCAGAGTTGTTACAGTTTATCCTGCAGGGAACATGAATGTTGGTACCAGATTCCATAGCAATTCGTTGTATAATTGTTAAGACTTTCTTATAGGCTATGATGACTAAAAACAAAATCTTAACATGTTTATTCCAACAACCACTGCGATTTATATTTCTTGACAAATGTGACAGGTAACGAAAGATATGAAAATGAGCATAATATTAGAAAAAAAAAAAACACAGGCAAAGGGCAACAAACGTGTGTCTGCAGTGTGTGTGTGTGTGTGCTAGTGTATCTTTGTCAAGCCAGTCTAGTAGAGCTGTAGTGAAAATCAGACTTGGCAGTTGAGCATATAAAAGTAAAAGATTGTGGGAGGCCTCTAATCCCAGGGTGAGAACCAAGCTCTTCAATACTTAATACAATTTAAAAACATGGTTACGAGCCTTCACTTCAATTTCATCAGATGACATAGCTGAACATGCCTGTGACTCTGTGTGTGTCTGCGTGTATGTGCAGTCTGCATATGCATACATACAGCACTACATGCACTACTTTCTGTTTGCTTATGTCCTTGTGTGTGTTTTTTATGCATGTGTGGGTCTGCTTGTCGCTCATTTTGCCTCAGAACCTGCATAACCTACACAGGGCTTGCCAAGGGTGATTAAACTTGTGTAAAAACTGATGACGCTGCCTATAATGCAGTGGTAACATATGAGCCTTTCCCCACAGCCAGTGTTTGACAAGCCAACATGCGCGCTTCGATCTCCGGGGTGATAGAGTGCATCAGTGTGTGTATAACCTGCTGCTTTGTAGCGGATCCATGCACCTCTAAGTCTGCCTTGAATATGGAATGACTGCTGAATATTTCAGATCCTACTTCTGACACCCCCCCATCCTCCCCACCCCCAATCTCATAAATCATTGTTTATGGATCATTTAGTTTGTGCCTGCTGTATGTGTCTGTATGTGTGTGTGTGTTTATTTATGTGTGTGAGACAAAAAAGCATTTTGTCAGGGAGGAGCTCGGGTTGTTTACACAATGGCATGCACAGAAGTCTTGCAAGAATGCAGCTTGCGCACACACACACACACACACACACACACACATCCATAACACTTCCATCTTTCAGAAACAATATGTGTCTTTTTAGGATCAATAACCTGCCAAGTGTTGCAGCTTTTGAAAACTACTCTGAACTTAAAAGCACCTAATCACAGAAAAATACACTGCAGCAAACAAACCGCGATTGCTAACCACTACACATACTGTTAGTCTGGTTGCCTTATTCAGCATCTGTGTATGTGTGTATGTTTATCTCCATGCGGATCACGAGGCCATTCTGTTTAGTGAGCTGTCAGACATTTGGCCAGGGTCAGAGCCCGAGGGACTGAAATGCGGGGGGGGGGGGGGGGTGGAAGGAGTGGAGAGAGGGAGAGAGGGGTGAGAGGTCTAGGGGGATACTGGTGAACTGTACTGACAGACACTGTGAGAGGACTTACAATGGCCTCCTGCTGACAGACAGAAAGAGAGGGAGAGAGAGAGAGAGAGCGGGTGAAAGAGGGAGACTTTAAAGAAACCCAAACCCTGGAGTATAGTGCAGGGAGCTGCTGCTGTCTGTGCACAGGGCCAAGTCTCCAAGCTCCAATCATGTTGTTGTTAAGGCCTTGCGTCTCCATAAGAGCAGCCTCTACCACCTGTGCCTCTTCCAAAAAAAGGTTTCTATTTCACCCAAACTTTTATTTGTCATGGAGTCTGTATACCTCACTCCCTGTCCCTTATTTGCCCTCCAAGAAAAAAAAAAAATAGGTGGAGAAGAGAGAGGAGAAAATGTAGTGAGCATGTTAAAAACACATAAGCATCAGGAGAGGGGCATGTGTGTTTGCGCCGTGCTTTTGTGTCCGGTCCAAACCGGGCCCATGTGAGCATGAGGAATGGATATTGAAAACCAATACATAAATACTGTCCCCTGTCAGCAAGATTAGAAAAGCAATATCCCATTGCCGGGATTCATGCACAGCTGCTGGAGTCAGAGGGAGAGAGATAGAGGTGGCGGGAGAGGGAGGGAAAGGGTTGGGGGGCAGGACAGAAAGCAGGTAAATAACTGCGGGTGCCAGAGGGTCGAAAGTGGGAGGCGAGAAATACAAAAAAAAGATAGAGAAAATAGAGAAATAAATAAGCAATAACTGCTTCGTCCAAGCGGAGACAAATACATTTACCCTGAGCAACAGGAATTAGGCGTCCCCTCTTGCTGTTGTTAAACAAAAAATTTATCCCACTGTTGCATATCTGTCCAGGAGGCACGCTTGTGTCAAAGGAAACCGCCGAGTCCAGGTGAATTCACGCCTCCCATCAATAAAACATTAGCTGCTCCAAACTTCTCCTGGGACACGCCGCCAAGTGAGCTAAACAAATGGAAATTCATATTGCATGAGGGCGCCATGCATGAGGTTATACTGTGCTGCGAGCGCGTGTGTAAGGGAGTGTGTTAGCGATTGTTTACCATTTGACATTTCCATTTAATTTTTTGTTGGGCCACGGCGAAATGACAATCAGTGCCAGAGATTGCATTTGTAGTGGTAAATAATTTGAAAACGGTGGCAGGCGGTGGGTGTGTCAGATGTGGCTCCTGTAACATCAAGGGCCTGTGGGGGGATGCTTGTTTAACAGGAGCCAAAAGAACTAGTTTTGTTATGTTTTTGCTGGTGCAGTAGCAAGGTATACTGCAATGTTTTGGCTCAGACTGTTATTCACATAGTTCTTCTCATTACGGCTGAATGGAGGATGAATGACTGTGCTTGCATCCTTTCTACACCTGAAAGAGCTTTATTCGTTGCTCTTGTTTACATCAGCATAAGCAGAATGATCTGGCTGCTGTGGTAGATGTCATCTGGCAGCTCTCTTTCCCTCCTCACTCTCTCCACTGTAGCCTATACTTTGTAGAAGTTGTCAGGTTGCACTGAATGGGCTGTACTGAAGTGGAACATGAAACTTTTGTTTTTCAGTGTCTGGTTACTAAACCTTTGCTTGTGCCTTCCAGCAGCTGAAAAGTAAACAACATTTAATTTCCAAAGGATTTCTTTCGAGCAGAACTACAGTCTCACTGCCTCTTGCTGTACTGCCACAAGCTTTAACAACTTTGATAACTTGGTTTGACCACATTTAATAAAAAATAAACTGCTTAAAAACAGGCTGCAATTTATTCTTGTTATACAGGTTGAATGTACAGTACAGAGTAAGTTGTTGTTGAAAAGATCATGCTGGGAACAAAGTGATGGTGTTAGCTCAGGTCGCAATAGAGTCATAAATTCTTGCTGCAAATTGTATAGTAGCTTGCCTAACTTGCAGGAGGTACATGTGTGAAGGGGAGGAGGAACCAGGAAGTAGGAGATGGCAGGACACGCAGCATTACTGAGCTTTGAAACGTTGACAGTGGTGTGCAGAAAAGTGCTCTCTGCTCCTAAGGGTCAATGTCATGAAATGCATGACAGATAAAGGTACACTGAGGGAATGCCACCTTCAACTCAACCTCTGAACTCTTATACCCTTTTTCCACAAAAATTAGTGGGTATAAGCGTGATTTTCTAAACACGGGTAAACCAGCGATTAAAAGCCGATAGACCCCTTTTCCACTGCCAGTTGAGTTTGCCTCTCTGGTCTGAATGAGGACAAACACAACTGCATGGAGCGATGTCATCTCATGTACTTAGAACAGAAGCAGTGGAGGAAGAGTGAGCTGCTAGCTGACCTGCAAACTGGTAAAAGCCTGTTAAAGTGTCTGAGCCTCTGTATGACGTGTTTCAATTGTTCTGTGTTTTTAAAACTTTCGGAGCTGCAGCTCACTCTTTTACCCTGGAGGTCAGTGTTGCCTTGGAGTTTCTGGTGTAACAGCACCGTGCTGGACAGGTGACAGGCCTGTGCTCCAAAAGATGTTACAGCAGGAAAAGTCAGTTCACCTGTGTTTTGTGTTTACATCAATGCCGATCGGACCCAGGTGTGAAAGCTCAGTATTAGCGGGTATTAGCGGGTTTTTTGACCAGTGTAAAAGGGGCTTTAGTCATCCTATCAGTCTCTCTATCTCTATATCTTTATTCTCTCCCCAACCAAAGTCGCTAGAAATCTGTGTTATGTTCAATGACCAGCTACACCTCTTTGACCACGTTTCATCTGTCCCTGTTCCCTGCTCTTTGCACTGTACAACACGAGAAAAATCAGGCCCTATCTGACTCAGTAAGCTACCCAACTCTTTGTCCAGGCTGTGGTTATCTCCTGCCTCAATTACTGCAATGTCCTTCTGGCAGGCCTCCCCTATTGCACAGTGAAACCCCTTACAGATTATCCAAAATGCGGATGAACTTCGATCACCTTAAAAGAACATGTCACCCTGCTGTTCACTGACCTCCACTGGCTACCCATGGCTGACCCAATCAAATTCAAGTCACTAATGCTTACCTTCAGAGTGACTTCTAGGTCTACACCCATCTACTTGAACTCAATCATACAGCCTTAAGCTTCTTCTTGGTCACTGCGTTCCTCCAAGGAATGTCATCTTGTATTACCATCCCCGCACTGACGGCAATCACAGTCCAGACTGTTCTTGTTTGTAGTTCCCTGATGTCGGAATAAGCTACCGGATGCTATCAGAGCAGGGGTGTCCCTCTCTATCTTCAAGAATCTTATTGAAGACTTGTTTCCATCGAGAGCACCTCCTCTCCTAACATGTACATGCCTAACTTGACATCGCACTATGCACTTTTGGTGCACTCCTTCACCTGATCTCCTTGAACTTATAAAATAAATTTAGTACTTACACTCACTGCACTGAAGCTTTAGTGATGTCCATAACTTGTAACTCGCTCTTGATAAAAGCACCTGCCAAATGATATTAATTGTGAATGTAAATGTATTCTGTAGATGTGTGGCCAACGATCATATCATTGTGACTGACTGAATAAGTAACAGTGGTTAAGCACACCTCACTGATGACTGACGGGACCATTGCCAGCTCAGCTGTGATACACCATGCATCACTTATTTGTTCAAACCTTTAAAAGACCCCCAAATCATGATATGAATAAACTCCTTAGCCTTATTATTAGTATTGAATATTAACCTTAAAAACACCGCCTGTAGTTTTGCACTGACCTGTCACAAAATTGAAGTCAGTCAGAATTAGGACCGAATGTCACAGTGCTATGTATAGTGATGCATTTACTTACTGATATTCAGTGGCTTCAGAAAGTATTGAGACCCCTTCACTTTTTGCATACTTTATTGTACACTCATGACCATCTCAGCAACACTCCATCAATCAGGCCTTTATGGTACAGTGGCTAGACAGAAGCCACTTTGTGTAAAAGGCATATGACAGCCCACTTGGAGTTTGCCACACAGCATTTAAAGGACTCTGAGTGCATCAGGAAAAAGATTCTCTGAGGCAAAAATTGAACCCTTTGGGCAGAACTCCAAAAACTATGTCAGTTGAACACCAGGCAGAGCTCTTCACATGGCTAATACCATCCCTAGCTTGAAGCACAGGGATGGCAGCATCATGGTCTGGGGGGCATCTCTGCTGCAGGGACAGGGAGACCGGTGAGAATTGATGAATGGAGCCAAATACAGAGAGGTCCTTGAGGAAAACCCGCTACACAGTGCATGCAACCTGAGATCAGGGCAATGGTTCACCTTTTAGCACAACAATGACCTGAAGCAAAAAGCCAAGACAATGCTGGAGTAGCCCCAGGACAAATCTCTGACTGTCCTTGAGTGGCCCAGCTGAAGCCCAGACTTAAAGCCCATAGAACATCTGTGGAGAGACCTGAAGATGGCAGCTCACAGACGTTTCTCATCCATTCTGACAGAGCTTGAGAGGATCTGCCAGGAAGAATGGGATAAACTGCCCAAATCCAGGAGTGTAAAGCTTGTAGAGACTTACCCAAGAAGACTCAAAGCTGTAATTGCTGCCAAAGGGGATTCTACAGACTTATTCTACTGACTTATGGGTCTGAATACTTATGAATGAATATGAAAGATTTCAGTTGATAATACATTCGCAAAAATGTCTGAAAACTGCAGATTGACAGATAAAAATGGTAATTTATCTATTTAAAATACGAATAATAAAACAAAACAAAATTAAATGTGCAAAAAGTGGAAGGGTCTGAATATTTTCTGAAGCCACTGTACATACTGAAGCATATTTCAAAAGTGGTGCTTAGCTTAGAAAAAAAAGATGAACTGCAATGAGCAAAATGATTTGAATCAGCAAAGTGATTTATAATTTCTACCACCTGGTCAAAGAATATGAAAATGAGGGAAGGCTATAGATAAAATGATCACTCATTTAGTCTCATTTAGAGTTGTGCTTGTGTCCACATGATGACAGTGTGCCCAATAGTCACCCTTATCTAGCTCTGTTATTGGTCTCTGCCAACTCTTGAAGGAAATATTTGGCTATTTAGCTTCTAAATGCTCCAGTATTGTTCACCAGCAAGTGTCTTAGCTGACTGTCTCTGGTTCTGAACAAAAGCAGGTAATTTGAAGACAAAACATGGGCGTCAGGGAAATAGTCATTCAGATTTTTCCCTATTTTCTGATATTTTATAGACCAAACACCAAAGAATCAAAGATAATAGAAAGGTTACTCAGTATTTGTAATGATCATTGTTTGCAGGCCTAGTAAGATGGTGTTTTCCATTCAGCAGCACCTGGCTGCATTTGTTTTCTGTGTGAACCAAAAGGAATAGCACACTTGCACGCCATGTCATATGGTATGAATCCCTGCTGCGTTTCTATAATTCTGACTTTAAATGGGAACAGAGTGTGAAAATTGAATGTGTTGTAGACACTCTCAAACCCGTTAAAATCGCACTCATGTTGACTTCGAATGCCTCATTATCCAATCATAGCATCCCCTTGATCTGACAAGCTCTCTTCCTTCCTTTCATTCCCTCTTTCTTCATCCCTTAATCACTCCATCTCCCGAATTTCTCTGCTGTTTGGAAGACGAACAGTCATTGGCATGCTGTGCGCCTCCTCAGTTTTCTCTTCAAACTTCTCTCTGATTTGGTATGCGCTAAGTAATTTACCTGTCATCTGATTCATTCAGTACATGTAAGCAAACTCTTCACTTTTCTCTCAGTCTAACTCATACAAACACACACACACACACACACACATACACAGAAACTCAAACATACTTTCATTGCTGCTGCCCCGTGTCCAACAGGTGCTGATGAAGTCTTTTTTACATGAAAGAAATAAAAAACCAGGGTGGTCGCCAGGGTGATAAGACAGAAGAGTGGGCTTCTGCTGCAGTTGTCATGGTGAGGACTTTTAACTTTGATTGGCTGGAGGCATGGCCTGAGGCATTTGGAAGGCCACTAGTAGACCGTGGCACAGAGAGTGACAGGAAACTGACCAACAACACACACACACACACACACACACACACTCATACACTGGGCTGAACATAAAAATGAACACACAAGTAAATATAGTTTTCCAATTTATTCACTTCAGTTATGTTCATGTTAATGTAGCACAGATATTTAATTATGTTATGACGTGTATTTAGTCCCATTACATTACAGTGTTAATGCGCATGAGTTAGTGTGTGTGACAGATGGTTCACTCTGTTTTCAATAATGTCATATTTTAGTTTGCTTTACTACATTAATTGAGTTGTAAACTATTTCTATTACATTTGTAACATTTTTGTGAATGTGATTTTGTGTCTGAAAACATAATTGCATCTACATAAATGTGACTGTGCTGGTTTATCGATGTGTGGGTGTGCTGTGTGCAGTGGCCACCCATGCACGTGTGTGTGCATGTCTGCGACTGGATTAGTAACTGACTGCGAAGCTATGACAGCCAAGCACACAGCAGAACAGTTATGGATTTTAGCTTGAGGGCTGCTGTAGGCTTTCACGAATCCGTCTGTTCCTCTCATCCTTCTCTTCTCCTTTCCCTCTCATCCCCCTCTCCTCTTCTCCCAGGGACTTCAGTCACTTTTTTTCAAATCAAAACTCCCCTTTAACCATGCCAACGATAGCTTTTAATAACTTCTGACGCCCTACCGTCAGTGTTTGCCCGTAAAAGTTCATCAAGGTTGCGTGCGATTGGGCGAGGAAAGTTGACGCCGTGGAAAGTTTCTCTCTGAGGCCCTGGTTGCAGTTGATCTATTAGCTGGTAAACTTTAATTTATTTCTGTCTAAGAAAGCCACACATTTGATATGAAACGGGGAGCAAGAGGAATGTGTTGAGTTCAAAATGTGTTTCATTTTGTAAAAGTTAAACTTTGTAAACAATAGGAGAGAGAAACACAACCAGCAACAGCTGCAGCAAAAGAACTTCCCTCTGTTTTAGACTGTTTTGTATTTTACATCCGCTAACATCTAATGCAACAAGGTGGGCAAGACTTGACATCTACTGTATAAAACACATCTCCTAAAAAAAAGCCCTCTGAAATAGGTGTGTTCCTGCCTGTCAGGAGTGATGGTTATGGAAAATAAAAATGCACATATTCAGCCTCTGTGCTTTGGGGAGCTCTTACTGTTTCCATCCACGGAGCAATTTGAGCATTGGGGAGGGTAACAAAAAAGGTAAACACGTGTCACTCAGTTTTAGCAGGCTTCAGTGGTGACAGGTGCCTGCCAGTGAGTCGATGTGTTTGTTTGTTTCCTCTTGTTGCCTCGCCTTTTGAGTCTCCCTCTTGGCTGTGTCTCTTTGTGAACATACATATATGTGATTTTGTAATTTTGTTGCCTTTAGATATGTGTCAGAGTGCTTGTGGATATGGCCATTTTACCTGAATTGCAGTCATTTACGTGATGTACTGTTACAGACTGCCGGTAGAATAAGCTCAAGACAACATCAAACATAGTAACATTAAGAATGCAATTGTTCGCTGCCCTTCTAACATACAATAAATGCCCCTTCTCCACACAATGGCAATGTGTCCTAAAGACGTGGTACATTTTATTTTATATAGCCACAAATTAACCTTACACCTTTCCGTGTGCTTCACTGTATATATACAGCTATAGGAACAGCCTATTATTTCCACAGTCCTTTGTCTCAGTGACAGGGAACAAAATGGATCATCTGCAAAGCTGCCTCTGTTTTTCATGGGTAATGTTGTAAAGGGTGAAACAATTGCCTTTGAGTCTTGACAGACTAATAGGTTGGAATGACAATACTACTGACGCAAGCTGTCACTCAGATGACCAGAAATTCAGCGACACTTCCAGAAGAAAAGCATTAAGCCATCAGCGTTTGTAGGGCCAAATTCACTTAGGCATTGTTTGAAAAAAAAAATTGTGTGTGCATTGAATGAGGTTGGGGTGGGCCAGAAATGTGGGATGGCTGTATAATTTTCTTTTTGTCTATAAGAGGACTGTCACATGATGAAGTCGCGGACTTTGTTTTCTTCTCAAAGATCAGTGCAAAGTTTAGTTTTATACTTCTCTTGTTGAGTGATGTCCATTTGCTGTTGCATGGTGCCAAACACAGTGGTAGGGGAGATGCATTAAATGGATGGTAGGCCATTAGAAAAACTGAGTTACCGAGTGCGACTTACCTACCTCTACCTACCATGCTACCATGATGTTTCCCTAACCTTAAATTCATACCGGTTTGGGTTGGCAGATATGGACAGATAGAGCTTTGATTCCAGTCAGGAGAAGAATCAGGAGAGAAGTGAAGATCCTCAGGTCAGTGAATGTTATCATAGTTAAGTGCTGTGGACAGACATATTCTGTGCTGATGACTGTGAGGGTGAGTAGAGTTGAGCATAAAAATCTAAGATTTATAATTGACTTAAATGACATTTAAAGCAATACAGCTATTTACTTTGGCCCTTTAATCCTTAAGCAAACATTCTGATACCAAGCTTAGATATTCATAGAAACATAGACACTCCCTTTGCAAGTGAACTGAAGTTACTGCATGAATCACTGCACATTAGACCATTGACTGCAAATTAACCGACTATACTGTTTGGAAAACACAATATAAATGTTTAGGGCTAACAACTGTAGCCCGCAGATCAAATACCATAACATAAAACAGCTAACAGATGGTGCCATCCACACCAAGTAGGCAATTATGGAGCCAATTAGGGTTAAATGGTAAATTTCTCTTTGGAAAAAAAAACAAAAAACAATCAAAAACGAAGAAAAAAGAAGACAACTTTATGTTATGTCGTTATGTTCATTTACAGATACACAGTAGAAAACCTGAAGAAAGTGTCGAGACTTTTCTCCTCTCCTCGCTCTGCCTGCACTGAGTGCAGACACTTGTTAACAGCTTGGCAGGCTTTCTCACAGTAATGTTTCTGTTATCATACCTTTGTTGCCACATGAGGATATTTCAAGAAATGAAAAATGAAACCACTTAATCATACAAACATTCTGCAGATACATTAAACATGAACATTCCTTCAATATAAATGTTTTGTCTGATAAGAAAAACATAATCTGAGTGGCTTTATGTTAGCCCCAAAGCCACTTTATCTAATGCAGAATATCTGTATATGAGTGTAGAGTAACTGATGAAGCAGTTAATCTAGGCTACACAGCACTGATGTTAGAAAACAGCCGTGGGAGCTAACTTCTGAGATTATAGTAATTTAGATACTTCCTCCTTCTCTTGCGTTCCAAGGATAATTACTTGGCGCCAATTCAGGTTTCAGATTCAACTTGTATCTAAACTAAATTCATCATTTTCTGTTGTTGCAAAGGATTATTTAATAAACAGGAAGCTCCCACTTCTGCTGCGATTCGCACAAACCATCATGTTCCTGTTGTCAAGTTCTGTTTTAAAGTGTAATTACTTGACACAGGTTATCACTTTAATTTCACTGAAAGGTTTTCTGCATCCTCACTTTCCAACATTACACTTGTAAAAGATGCACGCATTTGCACTTTGGACCATAATTGGTGCTAACTGTTTGCAATTTTAAAAAATGCACTTGTACAGTATGTGGACGGAAGCAATCTGGGTTTAAACACGGAGACACTTTCCCTATTCAGGAGAGGAATTTGAAGCATAATCAT
This sequence comes from Trachinotus anak, assembly GCF_046630095.1. Taxonomy (NCBI): domain Eukaryota; kingdom Metazoa; phylum Chordata; class Actinopteri; order Carangiformes; family Carangidae; genus Trachinotus; species Trachinotus anak. The sequence continues at coordinate 7,390,201 of NW_027273870.1, read as the reverse complement.
AAAAATATATTCAGTACTGACTGGAAGGGGTCTTAAAAATAATTATATACAATAATAACAAGGGTCAGCCACAACTGATTTTACACTGTGAAAAGACCTTCTCCTTCAGTTGACTGAATCCCTGCAGTGTTGTGCAGCAGGACAGATACTGTATGTGTGCTCCATCTGCAGCCTCTAATTCAAAAGTGCCATACCATTACACACAATGACCCACTGTGATCAACTCGTTCACATCCAGCAGCAATAGGCTGCTGTAAAATACCCACACACGTTTGTGATTCTGTACGTGGAGCCTGTTATACCAACAGTTTGTGCCTGGCATTGAGGAGTTTATGAACTACATTTTAATTAATGTGCTTTTAATTGCAGTGTGATGTTACACGGCGGCAATTATGACAGTAATTAAAGTATTACATAATAATTCAATTTAGTGGTGGTGAATAAAGAGTTATCTTCTGAGAAAATAGCAGAACTCTGTCACCCATATAGGACAGTCTCTAATATCCACATTGTACTGCAGTTCCACACACAGTACATCAGTCAGCTTGTGGGATAAAATAGTGTATATCTATTATACAATATCTTCTTTATTAATGTAGTTAGTCAAGTTGTACATCCTGCAATAAAAAAACGGAGGAAATATAACGCAATTAGATACCGTGTATCATGCCAATGCAAAAAATGTGAATTCCATTATTGTGAGCTGAAGAAAAGACGTTAACCAGGAGGTCAGATTCAGAAGCAGTTATTGAAAGCTCGATGGCAATGAGAAAACGGTGAGCCAACAAGTAGATCAGTAATGCCACATCATGTTCTGAAGATGTCTTGTCCTACAGGGTGCATATATATGACATATCACATGGTTTCAACACATTTCCACAACCTAGATAAATAAGGCTAGTCTATGGTCTCAATCTATGTGTGAGAAGATTGTGTTGGTTACTAAATCCTGAACATAGTCACATGTGTTACCTACCTACTGCTATGTATGCCATGCCCTTTGCCTCAATTCATTCATCCTCATCTGGAACCAGATTTGGGCAATTTAGATTTTCCCTACATGCTTCTCTATGTTCACATTGGTTACCCAAGCTACTGAGGATAGTGGTGTCTCCATCTGGACACTATCAGTCAGAATTGTAGCTAAACAGTGAACTGTTGTATAACACTGTGAGGTATTTGTGACGTGCACTCCTGGGGTGTGAATGTGAACCTACACAATAAGGAAGACAACTAGGAGGAGATAAATTCCTTCACAACGTCGATATACACCAGTGGATTCACAGAACGCCAGGCAAATGATGTTAACTACCATGCTTGTTTAATTGGATTTAGCTCCCTATGACTGAGGGTGTAAAACATCTGCACTAAATTACCTTTGACTGAAATTCCATGGGAGACCATGCACCTGCAAAATGAAACAAGAGACGTTCAGAAGAAACACTTCACTGTCAAAGTTCATTCCAGCAGGACACCATGAAAGACAAGAGGATGGCCTTCTTTTTAGGGTCAAATGTACACTTGTGTTCTCCGTTTGTCCTGCGTTTGGTCTGCACCATATTATGCTTATGTTTTCATATAGCTCAGATGTATTATGCCTATGTTTGCCTAGACTTAACTGAAGCGAAGCTCTACATGCACATGGAAAAAGGACAGTGGACAGAGTCTGCTGGGGCTCTGAATGAACTTGGAATTTCCTGATCTTACATTTGTTTGTGGTCAAGTCACCTGTTAAGCTGTGAGTTGCTTGGCTTCTATATAGCTGCATGTTGGGGGATTTTAATCCTTGCTTTCTGTGTTAGGTCTGTTTGTGTAGAGTAATGCATATATCTAAGGAAACACTGTACATTCTGTATGCCAAAGAAATACATAAAGGCTGCATGTAAGTGATATATTTGATCGATTTTTTAATGTGAGTGTAAACCTTTAAATGCATAACTGAATAAATGTTGCGTTGTAAATGTTCCACTGTTGTCTTGCATGCGCAAGTTTGTATTAACCATGCATTGTTTCTTTTTAATGTGACTGTTGTCTTCTGTGTAATCCAGGCTCCAGGAAAATATTAATAACATTAGAAAGGGCTTAGCTTCTTAAGGATTCTCCTCCTCCCAGTACATTTCATACAGCCCCTCACTGCCACACAATAAGCCAAAGTGGTGTAACATTCTTTCTTTCTCGGCAAATGCCAACATAAACACACTAAATGATTTCTGCATTAAAAACACACTTTGACTTTAATCAAACAGTTGCTGTTTCCATTTTTCTTTGGAGTTGGGAATAATTTCTACTTTGAGCTTCATATATACAGCACTTGTCACAGCCGATGTGTAATTTTGATTTTGTTGGTTCAGTGCCTTCGAGTGGGTTTTCAGACGGTCATAATCTGGAGAAAATTTGGTATCTACAAAGACATGAATGCAGTAGCGTTTTTTGACCCATTCCACTCTGATTTAACATGCCTTTAATTAATGCTTAATAACTTGTACTGCAAACATCACAGACCCATGCTTCATGGTTTAAACTGAAAAAGCCACTTGTACTATGAACTGTGTAAACATAAATGACTAAATTAATTCATTTATTCATCAGCATGAAAATATAGGATATTAAATTGTATTCATTAGTGTTAAATGGTCATTGCTGAAAGATCTTCCATTGTGATTTTAAAAAGTTTTTTTTTTTTTTTTTTAGGATATAAAGGGGTGAAATGTTGGAGGCAATATGTCTCAACCTCCATTCAACTCATCAACCTGTCTCTGATAGCTTTGTGCTCTCTGACTCTGTGGTTGATGCTCAGAAATTTGATACCCCCTCCAAAATAGATGTCTGTCTAGGCGAATGGTTTAACTGGTGCAGACAATGTGTGTGTAAATGTGCGAGTGAGTTGTGTGCCTGTAAAACCTGAGTCTTTGAAAATATTTTTTGGCGTTTTTCTGACTGTGCACATCACAAACCCACCCTCCACCCCACCCCACCCCCGCTGACCTCTCACATAGACACTTAAATATAAATGATGACACAGCTGCTAAATTGATTGCTGCCTCAACTTCCAGTCCTCCGTGATTTCCTTCCAGCATTCGTTCATTCTTTTGGATCCAAATGTGTGTATATCTCCTTGGACATCTATAAACACTTTCTTGTGTGTGTGTGTGTGTGTGTGTGTGTGTGTGTGTGCGTGTGTGTACTTGTATGTGTGCGCCAGTCTCCTGCTTTCTGGGTGCCTTATCGACACAGCAATCAATGCTACACCTCCCATGTGTCTCCATCCAGTCAAGCTGTCACCAGGAGGTCTGTGGGGTGTCGGCTACTCACGGATATCTTCATATAGCAGCCACTCTCTGACCTTGAAGGTCAAAAGTCAACCATACTTAAGCCAGTGCCAGGTAATCAAGGAAGTATACTGATCGATTGGTGGCCTGTGACGGTGATGCTTGGAATACACGTGCATTATTAATTTCAAATACATCCCCTGTTCTGGCTTAATACATGGTGCCATCACACACATGCACCCACAGGTGAAAGTTGTACCGTGCCTTCTTGTGCGCCCCTACCTGCTTGTTTGAGTCTTGAGAGGGATTCTTTAATGAGGGAGCGGTGAAGGCGCTCATGGAATCATTTAAATTTCAAATGCATGAGGTGATTATGCCAGTGAATTAGCCCAGTGACTTATTGTGGAATAATTTAGCTCAGTCAGGCAGAATGGAGACAGCTAATGTCTTCGGAGACCTCTGAGCAGACATGGGGTAGGGTGGGGCTTGGTGGATTTACGGGTGGGAGGGCTAGTGGGAGGTGAGAAAAAATGATGACTGGAAAAGAGGAAGAGATGGAAAAGGAAAGAACAACAGAGCACAGGTGGTTAGTGTGTACACAGACCCCACAAAAGACACGCACAGGTGACAGGATGGAATGCCCCGAGAAAGTGGGAGAAGTGAGGATGGATGTGTGTGCGAGCGGGGATGGAAGAGGGAAGAATGAGATGGAGAGGGAGAGGAGAAAATCAATGGAGAGGAGGAATGGGGGATGGTAATTGCCTGACAGACATGAATGGATAGAAGAAGGGAAGAGGGAAAGCACGCAGGTGCAGAAAGGGAGGCGACACATGAAAAAAAACCAGCAGGAAATAGGGATGAAAATTTTTCATGTATGTTGTGAGACAGGTAACTGCAGAGAAAATATAATGGGGAGGCAGGGAAGAGGGATGAATCGTGAGGAACTCTTTCAGCTGCTTCTACGATAAGAAGAAGGAAGGGTTCTCAAATTGCAGTACTCAATTTTTGGCCTTTACAGTGCAGAGAAACATCAAAACAAGCTGAGGAAGACTCAGCCACCACCATAACCCTGGCTAATGAAACAGTTGAAGCTAACCTGTTAGCAAGCATTTGCTCATTTAGTCATTTAGCAAATATAGAGCAACATTATCATCACAATAGAGACATGTTTCTGGCCACCAACAAATGTAAGTTCAATATCCACTTGTATTTTAGCTCTGTTTTGGTCTCAACAGTCCACACCAATTACTTGATACTTGATACTTGATGCGGCTAGCTTACACTGGGTTTATTAAAACTAATTGGTTGACTAGAGAAAAGCTGTAAACACAGCATTGTCAAATTAAAACCATAAAGTTGTTATGGCAAACACAGTTGCCGACTAACATGGCCAGCAGACCCAATATGTCACATTAGCATTCATTTGTTGTGTTTCTTGACACCAACAATGTCCAACATTCACTTTTCTTTCAGCTCTATTTTGTTCAACTCCTGACCCAATTATATCTCAGTTTCATCTCTGACTTTGTCTCTAAATACTACATGCTCTAGTTGGTAACTGTGTCTGTCTGCTGTTTGGAGTTGGGCAGTGGACAATCATGGATGGAGTACTCATCAGACACGTGCCTGGGGGCCTAACTGGTCAGGGGTCCCCAGGGCTTCACATGCAAAATTCCACTGCAAGAGACACATACTGACAACAAAGAGACATAAAACAACCACAAAGATAAGTAAAATGACAATAAGAAATGGTAAAGCAACTACAAAGAAACTCAAAGAAACAATAGGATGATCATAAAGAGACATGACTACAAAGTGACAATAAAGAAGGCAGAACAACCACAAAGAGACCAACACAACTACAGAGATATATAAAATGACTACAAAAAGACACAAAACAACCAAAAAGACACCAAAACAACCACAATTATACACAAAACAACCACAAAGAGACCAAAAATAACCAAAACCAAACCAAACCAAATCACTGACCTGAAATGTGCTACAACGCTAAATATACTTGAGGGAAACAGTAGAGCCAGGTGATGATTCTCTGTGGGTTTGTCACTAAGAGTGACAATACAAACGATCATTTAATCAATTGTTAAAACAAAACTATGGATTTTTGAAGCTTTAAAAACACAGCATTTATCTCTGATACCATTAACGCCACAGAGAGATATAGACAAGGTGAATGACCTCCAAGGAGCGAGTACAGGCTGTCAGTGATAGTAGGGCATGTATATGGGTGAGAGTCAAGAGTGAACTACAGAAGCACCAACCCCTTTCTCCTTTTTACTGCACCCCTCACAAACCCCTCACACATAGTATATTATGTTCGGCTGTCAAGGCAATTATTTGCGATTAATCATGTGATTGATGTGGCAAACATGTTTCTGCTTACGACCAAATAATGGATCAATCAGGGACAGGAGAGAGATCATTTAGAAACACAGGAGAAGCCATAAATTATCTCTGATTGCCTAACACATGATTAATGCTCCAGTGTACGTTGTCCTAATGCGATTCATCAGTGTTTTATATGTAATTGGTGTATATTGAGGGGGATAAATTAGATGGGTGCAGCTGGCAGTGATACTGAATACAGTCGTGTGTATCCAGTCTGGTATTGCCAAAAGGCATATGAAGAACATATCAATTTGTTAAGTCGTTTTGTGTTATCAGTGCCCATTTTTTTGCTCCTCGCATGTCATTTCACACCACGTCATTTCTCTACCAACCCTAACCCTCTCTATAACAGTGTTAAATGACTTGCAAAAAGTTGAGAGTTCCTCTCCAGGCATGTTTGTAATGATGTAAAAATACTCTGCTATGATTAATATTTTGTTTAACATGGATTTTCACACATAAAAAAGTGAAGAAAAAAAAAGAGAGACTCAGCTACAAGTTTGAGCCTCAGTCAGACCTAGACTCAGATGAGGAGTCTGTTGTAACCAAAACTGGTGACTGGCAAACATATTAGAATGGTTAGCGTAGTTGGCATCTTACATTTGTTTACGCTGTTTGTTAGCAACTGGCAGCGGCTGACACAGTGTTCTTGGTTGGTAATGTAAACGTTCACTCTCTGTACTGACAAGGTTTTGGGTTCATGTTGCCCACCCCCCGTCCCCACAAGTTGACGGGATTGGTTCCTTAGGTTATATGAAATATGAATGCCTTGCTGTCTGAATCTGTTTTTATGCAACTGTCATTGGTTTACTGCAGTTTTAAGGTGGAAATATGCAGTCATGGTGTTGACTATCTATTTCACTCACGTCTTGTATTATATAAAAGACACAGATATGTTAACAAGGTTAGAAACTTGATTTTTATCACAGAGGGTCTGTTATCACAGGGGTCTAAAATGCGGAGACATGGCACACAAAATATCCCAAAAAGTGATATGCTATTTATATGCTATCCCATGATATATCATGTATCAGATTATTGTTTGAAGAGTGTCTCTTTAATTCCAATAATCACAGCTTTGCAAGAAAGCAGTGTAGGTCATACAAGGGTTCATGTTGTCATTTGAGAAGCTTTCACATTAACCTTTACGCATAAAACTAAGTTCTTTGATGCATTAGAAGCACAAACAAAAGTTTCAAATTTAAGACAACAGTTCCTGTTACTGCTTCAGTTCAACTGAAAAAATCAAATACCACGGGGGTCATTGTTAGTTTGATAAACAATATTTCTGTTCCAGCATAGTGTCAGAGAAATGTTTTTTTTCCGTCAGCCCTCACCAGCTCCCACCTTGCAATTATACATGACTTTTCAATGCATGAATAACAAAGAATTTACTGCAAATCAATTCACATTACAAAGCACTCTGGACAAAGACGGCAACTGCTTCCACAAGTGAACCTTTATATGATGATGATTTATAACAAAAACAGTAAAACACAGATATGCCATCATGCTTTACTGTATTTGTGTTGTACTTTTGTTGCAAGTTGCAAGTGACAGTTTTATCTATTATCTGTCAATAGACAATATTATTTTAAGGAGCACAATAAAGTTCAAGCTGTCCTCCACAGCTCGGGCCATTGTGGATCTTCAATCATTAATCTACAAACAACAGTACGTAACATTTTGTCATGAGTCAGCAAACTCCTTGTCCCGTCCTTCTCTCTCTCACTTTGTCAAGTTCACGGCCCAACACGTGATATCTTTCTTCAAACAGTATTAAGTCGATGGCTAAACCAGTATCTGTTATGCTATTTTCCTGCCTTGTGACGTCTGTTTCATTGTTATTGTTGTTATCAGCCTATGATGTCCCTACAGTGTTTCTGAAGAGCCAGTGTTAGGAAAACAGGAGGATAGGCATCCACAGGGCACCGCTGATCAATGGACCATGGATTTAATTTAATTTAATTTAATTTTTTTTTCAGCCTAAAATGATTAAATCTGCCAAAGTATTTTAGCATTTAAAAAAAATACTGATAAGATTTGCTGCCTTTTTGGTTTGATTTGTTGGTAAGGAATTTGCTGATCATTTGCTGATCACTTATGTTTCACCACAACAGAGCAGGGACTACTAAATAGTTGACCTTTCCCCTTTCCCTTGATTTTTAGACGATCTTTTAGCAGGTGAATTGTGACTTGGTTGTGCGCATTTTAAACAGTAGCTGCAAATCTGTGGAAATAACACAGCTTCTTTTCTTCTTCTAAAGTATCAATCAATTGAAATATGTTCAAATCATGCATACTTTTATTTCTGTGTCATAATAGCAACAATATACATGTCAATGTGGAATTAAGAGTTTAAATTTGCATGAATCTGTATTTTTGATATAAACAATGGATTGAATTAGTACATTTAGCCTTATTCTATCTACATCTGATTTTAGCACCTTTCTTACTGTAAAGCTAGACATCATCAATAGGCCACTTGACTGCAAGCAAGAGAAATAGCACTAAAAGCAGGAAACAACAAACGTGTCCTGGTGACGTACGATGTGTTTACATCTCATGTTCTACTGTGGTGAGGAAACCATTAAAATCTTTGTCAGCACAAGCAGAATAGAGACATAAAGTAAATGAACTACCTTGGTAAGGTCAGTTATACAACAGTGTTTACCTGAAGGTCGCTAACATTAGCTAACACTAGCCACCAAGAGCTACATTTCCTCCTTTGAAATGTGTAGCCTATAGCTTCCCCTTAGGTTTAGTCTCGCCATTCTCATCAACTTTGTTTCCAGCAGGAAGAAGCTGTTTTCAGTGAAAAAGCTCTACTATGCCCACAGCCTTAACAGAGAGTGTATTTGACACACTTCATCTATTACATTCTTCAAGTGGCCACATCCATACATATGTTAGATGTGTAATGTCGATGTCAACGTCAGTGTCATCATAAGTCAATGTTGTGTTCACATGTTGTTCCATTATGCACAAGTGAGAAAATCAGTTGATACAACTTTAACAAAGCCCAAACCTCCCAGAACAATAAAAGCCACTACCTTTTTGAGTTTACTGTGCCATCTAACTGCTGTGTGACTATTTAAGAATACTGTTATGTGGATGTTGAAAGGTTTGTGTATGAGATGCACCCTCCTGAAGCTTATGTGAGTCAGAATCTGCGTGTTACTGAACAAGAGTGTATATCTCCACTCAGCTTCCCACAGATAAATACAGACTTAAAAAAAAGGCAAAAGTTTAATTTAAACTCTTTTATGATGAAATCTTGCTCACTGATCATGAGTGTGATAAGCATTAATGGAGGATCATTATCGCCATTTTCAATCTCTCTGGAATTGAGACACAGAAGGAATGACAGTTAATTGCAAGGTACTGCTTCAGCAGTATCTGCAATAAAAGGGAGCTTTAGTGCATGCTCTTATTAGAGACTTGGCATTTTGAAAGCGGGTAGTCATGGTTATGTGCTCCTGTTATGTTATATCACCCTAGCTTTCAGCATCCCTTGTACTGTAAAATAGGCAGTGAGGCTCAGGCATGGAAATGAGGGTTAGGCTATGTTGCAAAATGTCTGATGTCTCCACATTCTTTCTCTTTGTGTGTGTCTGTGGGTATGTCAGAGCCCCCTATACTAGAATACCCCATTCCTTCAGGTTTCATCCATCCTCACCCACCTCAATTTTCCTGTCTTCTACACCCCCTTGCTTTTCTTGTTCCTCTCACACCTTCCTTTAATTTTGTGCCCCTACATTAGAATTACAAAAAATAGGAAAAGAAAAAAAGAATACACCGAAAATTGCTTATTATCTGACTCTAAATACCACAGTGCCACCAAGTGGTCCATAACATCATGACAGCTTTCAAAACAGCAAACAGTACATACTTATTCTATATGCTCACACATAGCCAGAGTGGTGATGGATCAGTGGAATTAGAGAATGAAGGTTAACAGTTAAAGGGTGCTCGGAGTGAAAGCAACGCGTGTGAAACAAACTCCTCAGATGAAACAAGGTGAAAGACAGAGGGGTGGGCGAGTGTCGGATCGATGAGACCGAGGAATAAAGAAAAATGAAAGCAATAAAAGAAAACTAAATTCAAAAGAATGGCAGAAATTGTCCCTCAACACCCAATCACTTGGTGTGTATGCGTGTGCTGAAAGGTAACCATATAGCTCAGACACACCAGAGCCACAGCTGCCTCGGCCACCACAGGGTTACAAGGCCAGGTGAAAAAAACAACACAAACACACACACACACACACAAACACACACACACATATATATATATATATATACACCTGTCTTTTTAGATAATCTAGTCGACCGCAGTGATTCTTCTACACCCGCTGCAACATTACAGTTTTGACATTTCCTCACTCTTCTTTATTCCCATCCATCACTCCCTGCCTCAAAGTGAGATATCACAATAAAAGCACCAATAACTTGTAGACATGCCACCCTGTAAAAGCAGCTTTGCTATTTTGGAATCAGGTAATGAAAGGAACCTATGATGCTAGACAACCATTGCCTCTGAATTATTTCCTTCTAAAACACTTTGCTCTTTTTTTGAACAATTAATAGCTTTTAATTTAATGTAATACAGCTTGTAACCCAAGAAAAGATATTTACTGGATTCTCTAGATGTTTTAATTTGTCATGAAGATGAACGGGGAAGCAATAAAACAAAGGAAGGAAGGACGTACTGCATTTAAGCTTAGTGTGAAAGCAATTATAATCACCTAATTAAAGACTTACATTTTATCCTAAAATTGACTCAAAAGGGACAGTAAAGTAAATGCATACAAATTGTGTTCATGAGGCGCAGGTGCAGGTATTGTTTGGCAAAAAAACATCGGCACATTAGTTAGATTAAAATGCAATTTTTACCTCGTGGAGCTATTTTGAAGTGTTTTTTCCTTTCCTCCCCAGCCATTCTCCGTAATTGCTGCAGCATGTATATGAACAATCATCCTGTCAGCGTGGCCTCAAGAAAGACACAAAACTTTTACCTCTTCACTCACCTCAAGTTGCTGTACTAAATGCCTACAAGCTACCATGAAGCAAGGGTTATTGTGTACTGTGCAGCTGTTGACTTTTTACTTACTGGATTATTATTTATTATCACACATAATATGTCTTGTATTATATTACCTTGGTGGAACTTCCAAACATGAAAAGGTAAAGGATTTCCAGGGTGGAAAAAGTGAGCCAATCAGAGCTTCTCTGGGCAGTACTACAGTTTATTTTAGAATGGATAGGGACCTCTGACTGTAAATTACAAACAGAACTTTAGTCCCAGCAGACGATATATTAAACTGCATTTAACTGTACAAATGAAAATTTATGTCATGAATCATCATGATCTCGTCCTTTTGTAAGAGAAGTGAGTTTATCTTGCTGCTTTCGTGGCCAGGTCACTCTTCAAAAAGAGCTTTTTATTTGTATAGTGAGTGGACATAGCCTAATAAAAAAAGAGACTGTCCTCAGGTAAAAAAAAACAAAAAAAAAAAACCTCACATTGTTTGTGCAGCAGGTTATTATGACCTATAGTTGCGTTTTGTTGTTAGACGACATCTAGCAGACGAAGTAATTATGGAGCAAAGGAGCGTAGGGAAAAGTACAGTGATGTAGTATACAGAGCGATAAAGTCCATGTCAGAAGGAGGCTGGGGTGGATGGCTGGGTCAACAAAACACAGGAATATGACACAGGAGAGTGGTGATTCCCATTTGACAGTAGCAGTGGTGTGGTCCGTTTTGCAGTTTGTGTGACCCTCACTGGCCCAAGAAGGCTTTTCCATACACAGTCATTGAAAAACAAAAAAGAAAATCTTAGACCACTTTCCAAGTCCTGAGAGATGAGTTTATTTAGAGTGGCATATACATTCAAACACAAAGGAATTCAAGCTGGAAATGACAGAAATAACTTTAAATGCTGGATTTCTAGACTAAACTGAGATTAGGACAGGCTAACTAATGGTGATGTATAAATCTTGGCCATGGTTCATTAATCCTTTATTTACCTTAAGGGTCTGATTGGGTTAATTCCTGGATTTTGTTTTAAAATTCAGGGTGAAGTGTCTTGCTCTCCTCTCCTCTCATGGTCAGAAAGGAAGGACAATCAACAACTGGGGCGTCTGATTCTTGTTGTGATGCATTATTACTGCTTCATTAAGACAGGACAGCGCAGAAAGACAAGAGAAAGACAGTAGTTGAGAAGGAGAGATGGAGGAAAGCAATGCAGAGAGGAAGAGGTGATGGCGGTGTCTTACCTTTCTGTGTTTTTTTTTGTTTTTGTTTTTTTTTTTGACGCCCTTTGTGTGTCTCTTCATCCCTTCCCTCACAGGAATCCCACTGCTGGCTGATTGGTCGTACAGTATGAGTGAACATGATTGTTCTAAACTGGAAAAGAGAGAACACTTCCACTGATGAGGGGAAGGTTGCCTCCCCCTGAGAATCAAACCACTTGATGCAGCAGCTTCCAAATGACACACACACACACCGACATCGACACACACACGCACTCTCATTTTTTATGACTCTCTCTCTCATTCTTCTCTCTCCAATCTTTCCTCTCACTCTTTTTTCTCCCTCCTCCGTCTGTTTGTTGTGCTCCACCTCCCTGGGCTCTTCAAGTGCATTAATCAGTCAAGCCACAGTGCCACAGCTATTACTCATCTGGTCAGAATAAGAGAGAGGTGGGGGTGGGGTTGGTGGTGGTGGTGGTGTGGGGGGATCGGATAACAGAGACAGAGAAACAATGACAGAGCGAGACAGAGACCAAAAATGGGAGAGAGAGAAAAGAGGTAGAGCTTGGGGAAGGGAAAGAAAATGGAGAAATGCAGAGAGGAAGCTGCTCTGTATTCATTCTTCTTTTAATATCTTTCCTTACCTCAAGGCTTTTCAGCTTTTAACCATCCATCCATTCATCCATCCATTCATCCATCCACTCATTCAGTCAGCAACAGGCCATGCATCCATTCATTCACCTATTTATAGATGCCACTAGCTCCCCCACCCTCCCACCTAATCATGCATCCATCTTTCTATCCATCTTTCCATTTCCCCTTTCACCTCACTCCTCATTTTCGATCTGTCTTTCCATCTCTCTGTCTACACCTGTCTCTATCTTTATTTCTTTCTCATTTATCCATATCGTATTTTTCGCTCCCTTACTGAGAACACGAAGGGCCCAGAAAGAAAACGGGCAGGGGAAAAAGTAAGAGGAGTGGAGCTGTTTTTTTAAGCTGCTCAGCAACAAGGTAAGGGTTTCAAATTCAAAGAAAAATAAGAGCTCACAACCTGTTGTACTTCCTTCCGTTACAATAATCCTCTACAGACACGCTAGCGACTCTGAGAGGAACTGCTGTAATTTAAGCCAAATGCTAACATCAGCGTGCTAATGTGCTCACAGTGACAATGCTGACGTGAGAAAGGTATAATAATAAATGTATGACTGAGGCAGATGACAATATCAACATCCTGCAGGTTATTTGGTCACAAACATCAAATACTCTTCAAGCTGTCAGAAACGTAACTTTGATCATCGTTTCAGTTGGATTTCGGTGTGCAGGAGTAAAGAGACAAGATAATGAAACAGGTCTAAGAGTCTACAGCCTTGTGAGGCAGCACTTAGGCACAGAGGTGCTTTGAGGTAAATGCTAACATGCTCATATAGCAAGGCTATAATCTTTTAGCATGTTCTCCGTCTTAGTTTAGCTCATAAACCACAGTATTGGACAAATTTAATTTTGACCTAATGTTTGTGCTAGAAGAAAAGTTAAAGGACCAACGACATGATAACGTATAATCCATCCTAAGAGAGGCATCAATGTGTGTACTGAATTTCATGACAGCCTTTGTCGAGATGCTTCACCAAAACACCCAAACTCTCAACCTCATGGTGATGCTAGAATAAACCTTAAGGAATCACCAAGGCCATTAAGACTCATCCTCTGGGAACCATGAATGTCCATATTGAGTTTGTGCCAATCCATCTAATAGGTGTTGAGATATAAGTGAAAATGTTGACCTGCTGGTGGCAGTACAAAAGGATAAGGGGATCACCAAAGTCATTAGAAGTTATCCTCTGGACGTCATGAATACCTGTACCAATAATTTTCATGACATTTTACTGAAACCAAAAATGTCAACCTGCTGGTGGTGCTGGATGAAAAATCGGGGGATTACTAAAGTCAGTGGGTTTCCTCTTCTAGGGACCGTGTCTCTCCAACATTTCATGATAAACCATAGTTGTTGAGATGTTTCAGTCAGCAGCTAAGCTGAAGACCAACTTACCGATAAACAGAAAACCACCCATATAGATGTGAGGGCATGCATGTCGGTTTTAATTAGGGTTATCGCATAATCGATAAAAAAAAAAAAAAAAAAGCAAGAACAACGAGTGAAACTGGTGACAGAGAGGTTTACAGTAAAAGCCTGTGAACACAAAGAATGTCACGTCTGGCAGAAGAAATTGCAAATGGGACAGATGGCTCCATGAAGCAAATTATTCCCTGCCAAGACCATTTAAAGGTTATTGTGCAGGCAGGGAGTAATCAAGCTAGCCTTCCTGTGTTTTATGGTCACCTTATAGCGCTTCAACCCGTGCCTTGATGTGTGTGTCCAATCAGTGCACATGCACAACATTTCACATACCTAACAAGCCTTTAGGTAGGCTCCCCACGCCTGAGGTTCACAGGGTTAATGCAAGTGGCTTAAAACTGTACACGCACCCGTGGAAACACATGTATGCCACATTCAGGGTAGGAAGCATACAATTATCAACGCGAGGGCTTAGTGAACTCACGTAACACAGGTTTTGATATTCAGATGTACTTTTACCACTGCCACTACACGCTCATGTATTCATGAAAAAGAGGAGAGAGAATGAAAAACAGTGGCAAGCAGAAATACTGACATTTACATTTCATTAATTTGACTGACACTCTCATTCTGAGCAACTTAATTGGAGTGCAACAGTAGAATTTGCAAAATCCTACCAAGAGGCCAGAGTAGATATGAAATAAAGATGCTTGAAGAGAAATTGCAGAATGTGGAAGAGGATGGGAAAAATAAGGAGAATGCCAGTGGGAACCACGAGAACCACAGACAGGACTGGGAATGGGAGGCGGTGGCAGAAAAGCAGAGCAGGCTGGTGTGTGTAGACCTGGACAGTGGCCTTGTGGTGTGCATGTGTGGATCCCTTTGCAGCCTTGTTTGCCAGCAGCAGGATTTTGTATTCAATACAAGCGGCCAGTGGAGGGACTGTATAAGGGGGATAACATGGGAGGGTCTGGGGAGGGTGAAGACGGGGCGTGCTGCAGTGTTCTGGATGAGTTGTTGGGGCTGGAAGGAGTGCGGTCGCTGAGGGAGTTACGGCAGCCCAGACAGGAGATGACTAAACTTGAGCGAGGAGCTAGACACAGTCTCCAGTGGGGGAAAGGTCTCATGTTGTATTTGTAATACCAGACTGGGGCTGCATTGTGGGTTTAGAGTTGTACTAAATTTCGAACCTTCTGGGTGGCAGACGCCATTGTCTTGTCAGCAGTGACGAAGGGGCAAGATTTTCAACATTGTTGAGGCTGAATTTGAGGTGGTAGACTGACATTCAGGGAAACAAACAGATATATATATATATGACTCCCTGAGAAGCATAAAAATAATGGTAGATGTTAAATTTAGTGTAGCGATCCATAATTTGAGGTGACACAGTAAAACACAGATAATTAATATACTTAAAAAGCAGTGATATTAAACATCTTTCCCTCCCAGCAATTCTTTTTGTTCCCTGCCTGGGCTGTAAATAAACCATGTATTTGTGTACAAATTAGAGCTCCCCCTTCAACCCACAGCTCAAATAAAATGCATGAGAGGAAATTAATAAATAACAAATTGCCTTCAGGATATCATTGCATTCAACACTTTCTGTCTTGAACACACAGAAATAGTCGCTGGCTCCAGGGATAAACTTGACATATTTTGTTTTTCTAAAATTAATGATTTCCCACACACAGACGCAACTAATAATGGTTTTCCAGACGGTGATTGAGAGGAAATTGCCAGAATGCCCTGTTCTCCAGTTTACATTTTGTTTCTTTATTTTTACTCGGCTTTGAACTCCACCCACTCCCCTGCTGCTGACGGATCCCAAGAGACAAAGAGCGGCAAATGCAAGATGGTCACGATTCTCTCCTCACTGTTTTTGAGTGATGTCATAAGTGTTGTGTATTTGTTAAGTGAGCTGGTGTGTGTGCATTTGAATGTGTATATCTGTGACAAAAACTGTTTGCCCTTATGGTTTCAAAATTAAGTCTTTCTTTAAATATAAATCCATCCGTTTCTATTTTGAATGGCACAAAAAAATGTTAAATTCTACTTAATGTGACGAGGAGGAAGAAAAGTTGTTATTAAATTATACTATTGTGCAACACTGCCACTGCAGTGACACTTGTGCTGTGTTAGTTCCTTTGCTCACTCCAGTACGTTATATCTGAAATAAAAACACTGACTATACAGTTATATTGAAAGTTCAATTCGAGGTTATAAGATATCATACATCTCATATATCAGACAAATAAATAATAGCTTAAGGCGGCTATGATTCATAGTTTTACAACAATGTAACACATGGCAATGTGAAAACAATGTAACAGTGTGAGAGGGGTCCCTCCTAGTGTTGACCCTACAGAGAATTATCATCCAAATCTGCAGTTCCCTTCAGTTTTGCAGAGTGTTTTAGCATCTTTCAGTTCATTGTTTTGGTCTTCCAGCCTGCAAAGTTACTGTTACCATTTACTCACATAGCCAGTAACGTGACTCGAAATGTACACTAATACTACTCTGTATTACTCTGTGTGAATATGCAACTGCTTGCTAACATGTCCATGGTTAAAACATTTGGAAACACTCAGGCAAACGTATCCTTCCTCAGTACATCCTGCAGTAATCGATTAATTGAATGTTTCCATTTGACGTAAATCGTGAGGTGCGGCATTGCACCAAAAGATGTCATTCTTAAATTGTGTCTACACAGAAAGTGTTTCAGCCAATTTTTTTCAGCTGTCCATCTCACACGCGTCTGAAGGAACAGATCTGCTCCATTTTTAATCAATCTAGCTGTCTACACTGGCTCACATCATGTTTCACATGTGCTGTACACACGCAGTCTATTTTCCTGTGTTTTACTTTTGTGACTAAAGTTACTGTGTTCGACCTACAACTTAATACTGTGCTCAAGCGTCGGGCAACCTGATAGTCGAGTGGTTAGGACAAGTGCTCTGAGCAGCGAGTCCCCGGTTTGACTCTCGGCCAGCTGGACTCTTTGCTGCATGTCAGTCCCCTGCTCTGCCGCTGCTCACACCACGCCTTCTGTTTGGACACAGTGTTAGAGATTCTGGACTGCTAACTGTTCACTGACCCTTTTCTCCTTTGGCTGAGGAAGAAATAGCAACCGGGATGGTGGGTTGGAAATGGTGCTCAAAACCTTTTATGGACTCTAGAAATCCTTTGACAGTCAGTGGCTGTCCAAGTTCTACAACCTACAGATGACACTGGTATCTCCATGAGACAAGCTGTACTACAGTCATCTTCACTAGTTGCTTATTTTAGAGGCTTTTTTTCACTTCACTCTGGTCTTCAGCAAATGAAACGTGCTCAGTTTGTCTGACATCAAGTGATTGAACTGACCCTACAACACTCCTTGGTGGCCTTCCCAGGACCACTGACTTTTTGCAATGGTTAACAAGAACTACATTTCCCACCATGATGGAAGAAATATGAATGCAAAAGCTGTAAGTCAACACTTTAACCTCAGTCACTGTTTCATTTTAGGTACAGTGTGCTGACGGAAAGAGCCAAGATAATTAAACAGGCCTGATGCTGCTTTCGGAATAAAGTGCATTACACACATTTACCGTCCACCATTTTTGGCAGCCTTCCAGACATCCCTGTCCCCAGCAATGCTTTCCAGCTCTTTTTGGTAGATCCCAAGGCGTTCCCAGGCCAGATGGGATATGTAGTCCCCCCAGCGAGTTCTGGATATACCTCGGGGTTGTCTCTCAGTTGGATATACCTCCAAAGAAAGGGGCCCAGGAGGCATCTTAATCAGATGCCCAAACCACCTCAACTGGCTCCTTTTGACATGAAGGAGCAGCAACTCTACTCCTTGCTCCTCACACTATCTCTAAGGCTGAGCCCAGCCACCCTGTGGAGGAAACCCATTTCAGCCACCTGTGCCCACAATCTCATTCTGTCTGTCACTACCCAGATTACCATTTTATTTGAGTGTCCAAATTCTAGGTGTGTAAATGTTTCCATTATATAGTGGTTTCACAAATTCTACTATAGAATGAAAAAAACTACTTTCTGCTCATAATCCTATAATGCTGTACTGTTGAAAATCACTATTGTGTGACAATTCATCTTGAAACAAAATGATGCAAAATGATGATGATTAGCGAGTGCTCATCTTGAGGGGCTGTGAATGTGTGTATTAAATTCCATAGCAAAAGTAAAAGTGAGGGTGGCCTTCAAAGTCAGTATGACTTAACCTGTGGAGGTCATGAATGTCTTCATGGCAATTCATCAAATAGTTGTTGGTATATATCACTCTGGACTGATCTAACATGGCAGGAAGTGCTTAACTACAGATTTTAGTGTGCGATGTTTATTCTGGTCTCAACTCCTTTGACTTTAATTCAACCCTAAAAGATGAGATTTTGCATCTCCATGTCCTGAAAAAGTGAGTAGGAATTGAACATGTAAGAAGCAATTGTGTGCGATCCATTAGTTACCCTCACAAGAATGATCTGTGATTAACCTTCGATGCTTCCATAGCGACAGTTCATACATCATGAATTATTGGTTATGCATCTTTCACTGCCCAGTCTGTTATTCTCAACACTATTGCTCTAACACCTCCACAAACTGTACAACATTATTCAGCTTTTTACCCTCTGTCTGGCATATATCTGTATCTCTGCCAAGTCTCTCTCTCTCTCTCTCTCTCTCTCTCTCTCTTTCTCTTTATCTCTCTCTCCCCCTCACACACTCATTTGTTGCGCTTGCCACCCACACAACCTCCCACACACACACACACACACACACTCTCTCTCTCTCTCTCACACACACACACACACACACAGTGAGTGACCTTGCCTCCCTAGGGAAGGACCATGTTTAATTGTTCATCAGCACTTTCCTCAGTGTTCTGCAGGCAGGGAATTAAAGGAGCGGTGGAGAGGGAGAGAAAGGAGGAGAGAGGTAGAGAAGTTAGCTCCCCGGAGGATACCAAACACGAGAGGAGAGGAGAGGAGAGGAGAGGAGAGGAGAGGAGAGGAGAGGAGAGAGGAGAGGAGAGTAGAGGAGAGGAAAGGAAAGAAAATCAAGGCATGTGTTTAATTGTTTCGGAAGCAGATGGACAAACAATCAGGCAAACACATTCGCTAACTTAATCAACTCCAGCATGATGAGCATCCTGAGAATAAGCCCTGTAGCGTCATGAATAATTGTTCTATATGTCTAGTTAGATTTCGGTAACATTGCAGTAGCACTGATATATTGTTAACAATATGGTGAGTAACTGGGGAATGATGTGCTGTTTAAACCTTCGTAAATCACAGTAAAACATTAAACCACTGTTTTAATGGTAAATATATTGGTCCCTCAGCTCTTTTGTAACATGAATGCTGACTAATCATCTGCTGACCAAGTACGCTTTGATGTGTGATATTCACTGATTTATTTCCATCTCGCTTTCTTTTCTCTTTTTCACTTTTGCCTCCTCAGAACTTATCTTGCTGCTGTTTTCTTCTCTCACTTTCATTTTCTATGCACTTCATCCCTTCTCCCCCCCCCCCCCCCCCCCCCCCCCCCCCCCCCTCTCTCTCTCTAGACTTGTGACTAGATGGGGTGGCAGATAGTGATGAGCCAGCAGTGGCCATGCTCGGCTGCTTTAGCTAATGGAACTCTCCTGTCTCTACAAGGCCTCACAATGTAGTCCAGGACCAGGGCCTGAGTGTGTGTGTGTGTGTGTGTGTGTGTGTTTTGTGCATGTGAATGTGCATGTACATAACTTGCACCTTCCATCATGTTTTGGCTCACAAAGAGCAGACCAAGCCTAGACACAAGTAAAAACATAATAAGTAATCAAATGGTTTTTAGTTCAAGCTGAAAGGATAATTCCAGGTCTTATTTTCAGATTCCTGTCAGTCATAATAACACTGTTGTCACCCAGCATGAATTAGGTGCTGAGAAAAAGAGGCAGTGAGACACACAAACCACTAGATTGGTCCTCCTGCACCACATAAATTAATGCCCAAACTCTCTTTGACTTTCACCACACGTACTTTTCATAATGTACAAGCACTGCACATTTCGTCCCACCGAAGATTTTACTGTAGTGATGCTCTTGTGTTCCCAAATTCCTGCACTTACCTTGGTGAGTGCTTTTGTTGGCATAACCAATAGAAAAGATGTCCCAAGCTGTAATAAATAAAATTTGAATTTTGTCAGCAGGTCAGTGGAGACAGCGGTGACATTATGGCACAAGAGGACCGCAGTTTGTCTATGGCCATTAACATATTATTGCTCTTTAAAGGTGTTATGGTTGAGTATGTAAATCCACTAATCACATATTCTCCACTTTTTCCTGAAAAACATATCAAATTATCTAGCTGCTAAAACACCACTATAGTCAGCGAGTTGATAACTTTGTCTGAGCATTTTCCACGTAGTGTACAGTGGGTTTATCAGAGTTTTTTTTTTTTGGGCAAAATTATTTGACAGGACAGTAGAGAGTGACAGGAAAGGGGCAGAGAGAGGGGGAATGACACACAGGAAAAAATCCAGCCGGTCAAGAGTCGAACTGGCACTCACCTGCTAAGAGCATTAGCTCATGTGGTACACGCCCTAACCACTCCACTATCAGGCTGCCCCATCAGAGTCTTTTTTTTAGTAAAATCAGCCGCCTGTTGCGGCTGAAGAGGGGGTCGATGAGAGTTATGAGACTGAACTAGAATATTAAAACCATGGATCCTTCAAACCAAAAAAGCTCAAAGATATTAAAGCTCGCTCACTGTTGAGCTAAAGGAAACTGTGAAGTTATGTGATAATTTTCTGTTAGTCACTGCAAGAGGCTCCTTTCATATATGACATAATCATTTTGACTCACAGCTAATATAGAAATATTGACTGTTTTAGGTGGGCATAGTGATTCATTGCAGACACGTTTTACCACCTTAGTGGGAATGATCTCACATCATACTCTGTGGGATTTGGCAACATTATAGTGTGATTACTGAATAAAACAGTTCTGATAACAAATTACTGTCGTTGTACTCTTCAGCCTGTGTAACGTGGTTCCATATATGAAAAGATAGTGGTAAAAAAGGTATGATGAAAACCGAACGTATACATTATACACACATTAATTGTGTTGTCATGTCACAAGCAACTGCAACTTTAGAAAACACTTTGACAATGAACTAAAGAATAGGAAGGAGGGAAAAGGTCAGAGCCACAGCACTTTGATAAAAAAATGTAGTGAGTACTCCTGTATGTGACAGACATGAGCTACAGCAGGTAAAGAGCTACAGAGAAAAGAGAGAGTTTTTTTTTCACTTATCATTTTTTCATATGCATCAATTTTTCACTGTTTGCCACTCTATAGGTGAATGTCCCCGTGGCCCATATCTGGGCCAGGCAGTGTGCCTGTGCATGTGCTGATGTGTGAAAGTGTGAATGGATGTTCCTACGTGAATGTGCAAATGTGCTCAAGAACAAAAAGGCAGAAATGTTTGGTTAATGAGTGTTGCGGGTGTAATCTTATTCAGTGCATTCTTTGTTTTAATTCACGTCCTTGCTTTGCTCAAGGCTGTATGCAAATGCCCGCTTAGGAAAACAAATGATATATGAGTGAAATCAACCCCATACAGTACATTAATAAATGTATGGAAGCAGCAGCACATAGCCTATTGTTGGCACTAAACTCTTTCCCCTCCTCTGCCTTTTTCTATTTGTTCACCCTCCTGCAGTGAACAGACGGAAGTGCCCTGTGGCCTTATTAATGCAGATAAATGTTCAGTGTGTGCATTTGTGCAAACGAGTGTGTTTGCCTTGTGAAGCGTCTGTACATGTGATTATATTCGTTTGTAAGGGCGTTTTGTGCATAGAAATATGTCGAATGTGCGGTGATGGCATGGCTACTCTTACAGTAATGAATGAGCTGCTTCATGATGTTAAGAGGACAACAGAGAGGAGTGGAGATCAAGAGTGGATGCTAGTGCTAATCATAATTGAAATGTCAGTGGATGTTTAGATGGGTTTATTACTGTGATTTTGCAATACAGTGGACTGAGTGTGCGCACAAGCACACACATGTCCATGCACAGCCTGAGTATATACTGGATGTGTGTTTGCACATTGATGTGAATGGATTGTCCCTGTCACAACCAGTAAAGCGTGTGACCTGAGAGCAGAAGTCACATCTCAACACAACTTCCAGAGGAAGAAAGAAACTGATGGAGCTGAAAACACTTTTCAGTGTAATCCTCACAGCATGAAATACAAGCGCATCACAGTCACAATCTCTGCTATGGATGGAACGATCAAAGCTTAAGACATCCGCATGCACTGAAGACACACCTAGTGCTACGCCATACACACACACGCTTAAAAATTCCCTGCCTAACTGCTAAAGCATGGGCTAATTATTAATTAAAGCAAACGTCTACTAAAGCTGTTCAAGTACTTTGGTCCTCATTAACTCAAACAAAGGCCTTTCATTGCAGGCTCAGCCCTCTCAGGTATGAACACACACACACACAAATTATTACAGACACACACACACACACACACACAGAGTGCCTGCAACACATCATAACACAGAGTAGAGTACTGTATGTCTTCATTTAGGCAGTCCTGTTAGTTTTATTGGCTGGTAAATCCCCATGGAAACTGATGGTTTGTGAATCAGAGTGGGAGTGTGAGATTGTGCTCATGTTACTGTTTAGAGTTCTTTGGGTCATGTTGCAACCCTTTACATTTGATCCTACGATGCAGCCAACAGTAACAAACAGATTTTTGATGGTGTGTTTAGAACTTACCAGGAATTCCACTCCTTTCATATAATTTCATTCAGTTGATCTTCTTTTTATGCCTCCACACCAGCAACAGCCAGAGCCGGAGGCAATATGTTTTCAGGCTGTCCATCCATTCGTCCATACATATGTACATCCCTGCTCTGCTGCCCCCAAGTAGCCAGGAAAATATTAATACCAGTGCAAATAAAGGGTTTAAGCTTGATGCTTTGGGACTGCACTGGTGAAATGGGGAACTTATGCATTGTGGAATGTTAAAGAATTTAAAGATTAGCCAAAGAGGATGCAGTAACAGGTTATATATAAGTGATGGGTCAAAGTACATAAACCAGGTTCAGCAAGGATAATTGTAAACTATTGTTTTGTCTTTTCATGGAGCACCCTGTCAATAATGACAAGGACATCTGGCGACTATAGTTTAAAAAGCTAGGCTGCCATACAGGTATCTAGACACCCCAACAACATATTGCAAAGCTTTGACATTAATATGTTGCTATTAAGGCCTCGATCCCACTGAGAAGGTTTTTGATGTTTGAACCGGGATGTCAGGATATGCTCACAATCAGTCACAAGTGAGGTCAGGTACTGATGCTGGTCGGTAAGACCTGGCTTACATTTGGCATTTCTGTTCATCCCAGTAGTGCTTCATAGGGTTGAGGTCACAGATCTTTGAAATCATAGTAAACTGAAATCTTTATCAATCTGGAATATCATTGTATGTTGCAACATGAAGAAGAGTTCCCATACTTGGAACTAAGGGGCCTAGCGCAAATAAAAGAAAAATATGTGTCAACAGGGGTCTCCACGTAATTTTGGCCATATAGTGTATTTGTCCAGTATGTTCGTCTCTCAGCAGCAACTTA
The DNA here is from genome assembly GCF_046630095.1 of Trachinotus anak. Taxonomy (NCBI): domain Eukaryota; kingdom Metazoa; phylum Chordata; class Actinopteri; order Carangiformes; family Carangidae; genus Trachinotus; species Trachinotus anak. The sequence continues at coordinate 7,366,555 of NW_027273870.1, read as the reverse complement.
TTTTATGACGACAAATGATGTTGACATTTGGCTTGAGAGCAAAAACTTGCCCATCCACATATACAAACACCAAAGGTAAGCAGTTAAACAACTCATCTGCAACTTGATAGGGACAATATGATCTCAATATACAAATAACAATATGTGGGCTTTATTTAAGGCTGTGATGGGAGAGCACACCACACAACATTAAAGACAACTGGAGTAATTATGATTCATGTTCTCACTTAATTTGCAGGCGGCCTCCAGTATGTTAGATGACGGGGGATCATTATGGTTTTAAAAGCGAACCGTCCTCGTCTTTTTCTAGCCCTAATTCACCATCAGAGTGTGCATGATTTTTGCTATCAAGTGGTGGGTTTGGTAAAGTAGAAACCCACAAGATTTTTTTTATGATTACAAAGGCTGAGAAAAAAAATGGAAGGCAGGATTTTCATCAGATTAGTTTTACCTCCTTAATTTCAGAAACATAAAGCAAAGGCAAGTACCTATTATCATGTTATCATAAATAAGTGTTCATCTAAGTCCCACGACACTTGATGCATTTAAAATGAACTCCATCACACAGGGCTGTGATATGGAACACCAAAGTGATTTATTAGCAGTGTGAATCAAAGTAAACACATATGAGACAAAATTACATTTCCTCATTCAGCTGAAGTTTTATTTTCATCCATTTCTCTTCTCTTTGACTTTACTCCCCCACTTTGAGCTCCATGGGTGCACTTGTATGAAACTTGTTTACCTACTCAAATTGCCTGCAGCACTTACATAGGCCTACTTCTCCAAGTTGATAAGTAGGTTTTTTTTTTTTTTTGTCCTGGAGCTGACAGGGTTATTTGCAATGGACCTTTCATTTTGGTGCGTTCTCTAAACACTAAGCTTGATAAATTCTGTTTAAATTTGCCTGGGAGTAAAGGTACACAAATATTTTAATTAGTTTTTTTTGTTTTTTTTAAGTCGGTGTTTGATTGACAGGCAGATAAATGCAGAGCTTTAGGCAAAAGAAAGGAAAGTGTGTGTCTGAGAGAGAAAGAGGGAGTTAGAGAGAGAGACAAGCACAAATAAAATTTCCAGGTAGATGATTAACTGATGAAGGTAGTGTTAAAGTGTAACCTATGAATCATACATGCCTCTGATTTGGAGCTACTGCTACTTCTACAGTGATTCCTATTTCCATAAGGACTGCCTCTATAATTACTGTATGTGCATATACTTGATTAATCAACTAAAAAATATTTGTTACATTATTTTACAAGACAACTATAGAATCCACTCATGAAATCAAGCAACAAAGGAATATAAACATTTCCATATTTTTTTTTTACTAAGCAGCTTGGGCTGAGAAAGATTTATAATATGGGGTGTTGTGGGGGTGGTTTAATTTCATGTAGCTGTAGCTTATTTAGAAAATAACAATATCAAATCAATGATGTGTTAGTTTTTAAAGTGTGAATTTAATTAATCATTGAGTCATTACCTAGGTGTCACTTTTATAACAGTTTTCTAAATTTAATGCAATAATGCTCAAAGCCATTTCAGTGAGAGATGGCTTGAAAAAAAATAGTTGGCTAATGAGTGTGAGTGTTCATGTGTAATGTCATAACATTTTTCAGGTTACATGCTTGTTTTTCTTTTCCCTAAAAGCATAGAGGTGTTATTTTTCTTTGAAGGGCTTATGTTGGGGCAAATTAACATTTGTGCCATCCAGGACCCAAAACTTCCGTTTAAAATAGTATTGCCCAATGAACACGAGGTCAGGAAGGAACAGTTTTCTATGCTGACATAGATGTGAAAGAGCTTCTAACTTTCTCTCTAAATGAACATTTCACAGTAAATATAGTTGAAATCACAGCACAGCTGTTGTCTTTAACTTGTGTGTATTTTGTGATTTTGTCAGATGATGTTGTGTTTATAGGATCAGGATTTTAGCAGTGCAGAGCAGCAGCTTAGCAATAACTTGGAAGTTAACATGTAGTCTCAATGGGCTGAGTTTCAGTGACTACAGTGTCTCAGTGATACAGTGATAACAGAAACAGAAAAATATTTCAACTGCATTAAAATACTGTATATGTACTGTATTTGTATATGTGTAGAATGGAGGCAAACAGATAAAGGGTTGAAACTGGCTGACTCAAGGCACAATGCAAACAGCCTGATGCAGTCCTGTCATGTATTAGGTTTTGACCTAGTCTTGTTGGATTACTATCTTGCACATTACACATTTTCTTTATACTGCATACTGTGAACTTTTGCACATTCCCTGGGGAATAACATATTCTACATATTTTTATCATACTTCTTATGGAATATGTCATCATAAATTTTCTATTTAAGTTTCTTGACTCGCAGTTCTCGATTTATCTTTCCTTATATTTTTTGCTGCTTTCTGCGATTATTGTTATGCACCAAAACACCAGGGTAAAGTCCTTGTATATGAAAACTTATTTGGCAATAAACCTGATTTTGATTCAGATTTTTACATTTTTTAAATGAAACAGCACAAATTTCTCTGTTTTGAAAAAAAAGACAACCCAATATATGTGTCTGCGTGTGTTGTGTTTTACCGGCCCGTGCTTTTACCTCTGGCTCTTTCTGCAGTGATTTACAGCATAAAAGTTATAATCCCTAGAACTTTCATGAGATCAGACTCCATTTTTGATATTATTTACAGTCAGCATTTTCTGTGCAATACCATACTTATTTATATTCAGTAATTATCTCTCCATAAAGTAGTTTTTTATGGGTTTATGGTATGGGAGTCTTCCATCCCCACACTGAACTCAGACTGTCCACCCACGCATGAGGGATTCATGGGAAAATGACTCATTCATGTTACCCAGTGCAATTTCATCTTATTGCTTACTGTTTGCTCTCTTTACACCACATCAGAACTGAACTGACATAGGCATTTCCTGATGCTGCCTCTCCACAATATATGCATTAAACTGGTGAAACATGGAGTATATTTTAATGTGAAATGGCCACAGGAAACATAATTTGTGTTGATCAGGATCAGTCATCAAAATTGCATCTACAAGACAACAGTCATTATTCTGTCAGTATATCAGCCAGACCAGCACCTGACAGGGCAGATGACTGTCATTGGTGTGACTGTGTATAAACCAACAAGTTCTCCAAACTATAGGTCACCTGTCCCTACACTCTAAATTATCTCCTTGTATATTTACAGGAAGTTACTGGCAGCATGGATGCCAGTAATTTGCATTTTTATTTAGCATTTTGATTGACAATGAACTACTGTAATTGTACTGTACTGCAATCTAGAATATAAAGAACAATACCATAGAACAGTTATACTGTAATTTTACTGTATCTTGTAATTTGGTCTATTTCTACTGTATTTTATTATAATGTATTGTATTATAATGTATAATAATATAATAATGTATTATTTTATGGATACATCACTGCTTATTATAGATAATTATAATCATTATTATTATGACTGCTGTTATTCATAATTGGATTGATATATTACATAATAATATCCTCTCCCTAATGTTGTAATATTACTATACCTATGAATAACATTACAAATCAAAAGGCAATCCAAACAGGTTTATTCCATACATTTTGACTTACATTCACTTTTATGAGCATTTTTCTGAAGGTGCGACCCAATGAACAGTTCTACAGCAATTTTCAGTCATATGTGATAGTGTTGGTTTCCTCCAACTTTTTCTGACAACATTCAAATTTATTCGATTTTTCTATAAAAAATATTTAACTACAGGCTTTTGGATTATTAGAATTTCACCCTATTGATTACAAACCAAACCCCCTAGAAATGCCAGTACAGGTCTCAGAAAAAAAAACATTTTCAATGCTCCAGTTGAATGTGCAAGAATTGGATCAGGTGTGCAAGAATAGAGGTTACACAAAAACATGCAAGACAGGGGAAATTGAAGAGTGGATTGGGAACAACTGTCCTAGGATATGACTTGATTAATCTTGTAACAGATTGAAATTGTGGAACTATAAATTTAAGGTGCTTCACCCCAGAAGCTTTGTTGAGTAAATACAATATGGTATGTGGTACAATATGGTATGTGGTAACTTTTACAGATGGAGCCCAGTCTTCACTGAGCAGAAAGTCTCTCTCCTGCATCAGGCTGCTGTTCCTGGACATCTTCACCTTTCTCCTTCCTGTCTGAGGAAGTTTCATGATTATTCTTCTGAACTGACTGAGAAAAACTTATCAATTGTGCAGTATAGAGGAAAATTATCTAAAAATCACTTCAATCAAAACTATTTACCATTAACTGACAATGACATACTCTAATGACAATGTAGAATTCTATATTTACCCTCCTCAGTGCTGTTAACCTTAGGCTCATCGTCTGGAAGCACGAGAGAGACATGGGAACTTCAGTATTGTGGAGTTATAGCTGTAGTTTTAGTTGCAGCACAAGCAGCACATACATCACACTGCTACGTTCAGGGCTGTACTGCACTGCATGTACTACAATCCTGTATTATTGACATGGCAGATTACAGCAAGGATGCTGCAAAGTTACAGCAAGCCTAAAATACACAGTAAAATATTCCAACTTAACCAAAATTACCCAGAATGCAATCCAATCCAAGGTATATTACAATAATAAACATGAAGTCAAGGTTGTGGAATGGTCATGGTTAAAGCAAACAATGATGGCCATTGGTTTCCAACAGGAAGCAAACAGCGGCGTGTTCGTCAATCCATCCATCCATCCACCCCAGCTTCCTCCTAACTTATGACTTTGTTACTCTTTATACCACTTCACCTGTTTTCCTCCTTGGCTCCCGTCATTCTTATTACAGCTGTACCTAACAATTAGATGTAACTATGGGCTGTTAAATGCTTGCATGGGTAACCTATTTACAGGAGGACAGTCTCATATAACTGGGTGAATAAGAGGTGAATTGTAAAGTGCTTTAGTTAAAAGTGCTATATAAATGAAGACCATTTACCATTAAGTGACTGCAGGGGGCTGGGCAGCAGATTTTTGAATAAGATACAGACTATTTAAAGATAACTATACAACAGATTTCCAAGGTATCTATTGCATTAATCTGAGCATGACTTGACACAAATGTTAACTTTTTGTTAGTCCAGAAGGACTCTGATAACTGGGTCAATAGAGACCATGCAGGAATCTTGAACTACCTGTGCAATACAGGTCAGGGCTCGTACTAGAAACTGAGGTCATTTCATCATTCATTGTGTAAAGAGTATTTATATATATATATACACACATTGAAAAGGCTGCTAAAAATGCAGTACATGGACTAAATAAAAGGTAGAAATGTGTGTCATCAGCATGTAAAGGAAAGGACATGTCATTATGTACAATAATGTGGCCTATAACTTATTAAGTGGAAGGTATGCTGCAAGAAATTGAATGTTCAGATGAAAATAAGGATTTAAAAGAGGGCTGGTTAAAGCTTGCTTCAAAATATGGTTCAAAGCCAGGAAAATTTTGAGGAGATAGGAGCGTTGAGAAAGAGTTTTAGCAAGTTTTTTTTTTTTTTTTTTTCACCGGAGGAGTTAATGGCTTGTATGGACCAGAGAATGTTTTGATGGAAGACTTCTTGGAACATGTGGAAATACTTTTTCCACAAATAATGAAGCAAACTTGTTCTTCTGCATATGGAACGTGCAGCCGTATCTTTAGTACCATGGGTTTCAGCTAGGTTTTAATGAAATAAAAAATATATTTAAAATATAATGTCACAAAGGAATGAATTTAACATCTGAATCTCCATTACAGATGCTGGAGTGAGCTTATATAGCAGTGCCATTTTTGTTCATAAATAAGAATTCATTATAGTTCAAAGTTAGTTGCATTAAAGCTGGGTGTAATATATTAACATTTCATGGCACAATTGCTGTTTTGACTGTTTTTGTATACACATAGACCTGGTTGACATTCTGCTCTCTAAGTACTGTACTGTATACACACACTCGCAGCTAGTCAGGTAGCATCTGGTGGTGGTAAATCCTTCATGGCAGCAAAGATTTAGAATTGGCAATCAGTACATGTCTGTGTCACCCTGTTTTATCAATTTGAAAAGGTCACCCTAACATTTGTTCCCTCAGTGGAAATTGGTTGACAGGAAGAAGAAAATGGGAAGGTTAAAAGTAAGATGAAGCAGGGTTGTAGCCATAATTATGCTGATAGAGTGTTGACTTATGTTCACTCCAACCGATAAATGGAAATAAATCAATTCACAAAGGCCAGTCTGTTTCTGTGAGAAAGAAAGGAAACTTATGGAAGTGCTAAAAACTGAAGAGGAAACCCTTTTCAATGGGAAGAAATATGAACCATCTATATCTACAGAACATCTAACTACATACTCTGTTACCCTCAAATCCCTGCTCTCATTAACACTCTGGCTGTCTGTCTTTGTCTCTGTCATTGAAAGGCCACCAGAAACCTATAACCAAGTGTTCACAATAGAATCCAACAGCATAAAGAGAAAAAAAAGAATCAAAATCATCAAAAGACAGACCATCAAAGGGGCACATTCAAAGAGCTCAGCAATCCATTGAAACAGAGCTAGAAAAGGGGGAAGTAGAAAAAGTAAAAATGATGAGGTTTCAAAGAGAAAAGATGCAAAATCCAAAAAAAGATCCATAGGCTCATACTAGCCAATCACACTTAAGCTCAGTAAAGGGTTATGATGTGGACTTCTTCATTTTCCCTGGTATGCTGTACCTAAACCTTTCAACTCTCACTATTCACAACAAATATCATGCACATCTCCTGTTGAATGTGGTGTTATTGTGTTATTCCTAGAAGAACCAATCAAGTTGTTTGTCCTTGAAAAATGAGACCTTCTCTGATGCAGGAAGGCTGTGCTAAATGTCAAGTTGTTTCTCAGATGAGATATTGTAATGGAAACAAAGTCCTGCTCTGCTGCTCTGAAATATTTCTTTGTAGTTTTTTAAATTAATAGCTGGACATTTTGGGAAAAAAAGCAGACATATTTTCACATTCTCATCTCAAGTTACATGGGAAAAATCCCTTTTTCATGTGTTTATGCTGAATTTGTTCATAGATCTATTAAGTGTTTAATAAGGTTAGCACAAAATCTAAAATTCTTAATTATTATCCATAAACAGACTGAATGAAAAACACAGCACGCCTTGACCAGGCACAGCGACCTCCTTAAGTCTTTGCTGGTTACCTGCCCACGTCTCTGCAACAACAAGATTCAAGGGAGTTACTGCCCCTGGCCAAGAAATTGACACTTTGACTTTTGTATAAAATACACAAATCAGACGTAATGGGTTCATTAGGGAAATTTAGAGGTTCATCATGAAGGTGGATTTTGTTACCTTTAGACAGAGCCAGGCTAGCTGTTCAACCCTGCTCCCAGTCCTCATGCTAAGCTATGCTAATGATCTCCCGGTGGTATATATCTTCTCATCTAACTCTCTGAAAGAAAGCAAATAGATAATTTCCTCAAAAATAGCTTTAAATAACTAAGAGCAGGCTGCTGTCCATTAGTCCTCCAGGTAAAATAAATGCTCTATAACAGATTTCTCTAACAGGGCAAACTGTTTAAACTGTGCCAGCACTCACTCAGCTGCCATGTGGTCTGCTGTTGTGTTGCCGTGCTACAAAAACTTCACTAACAATACTCCTGATTAAATCTGCTTCCTGATTGGTAGCTCATACTCAGTTTGTGTAAGGAGAAAAAAAGGAGAAAGTAAAAGTAAAGTGCTTTAATACTGCTTTTATACTGTATACAGTAGAGTCGTCCTGACGTAAATGACATAAAGGTTGAACACACTAAGATCCGGGATGTTTCCTCTACATGGTCCTGTTACTATGGTGATATTATTTTTTGGTCACTGCAGAGGAGTGTGCATTCACTGTCTCTCAATAGTGAAAATACAGCAACCTCACATTTGTTAATGCCACTTTACTAAATCTAGTGTCTTTTTTTTATTATTTTTTCTAAACCTGGCAAAGCAGAGTGTTCCAGCTCGACATAATATTGTACTAAACATTTCTTGGCACAAGCTCTGTTATAATGGTTTGAACATTTTTCCACTCTGTAGAGCTGTGTTATGTTGGTCTGTGAAATGGCATTTGCAGTGTCTTTTGTATGGTTAGAAGTAAACACTCCTGGCCAGAAAATTGGATGGATGTTCCCAATTGTGAAGAATTTCACGACATAGAAATATATAAATTATATATTATCAGCACAGAGACTTTTCTGAGGCACAAATTAGGCACAGTATCAACCTTTGAATGGCAGCAGCTGTAGTAAAAATGGAGCTGCTTTCCCTGTTATGCTGACCAGATGAAGCAGTCTGTGTGGTTCTACTCTGGTTTTGGATCAGTTTGGGGTTGTTTTGTGTCTCTTCGTAGTCATTTGATTGACTTACTGATACAAACAAGACAACTTCCTCACATTCTGACTCTGGTGGGGGTGGGGGGTGGGGGGGCGCAGCAGCGGAGGCTGATCACCCCTCTGACCCCAGTCCTGTCTGCAGAAGTCCCTGGTCTTATTTCACCTTAAGTAGCCTTGGAAAATGGTTAAAAGTTCTCAGAATATTCTCAACAAAAATGTTTTTCATGGAAACTACTGGCCTTCACAGCGTAAATAAGTAGCTCACATGAACAATGTGTTCTACAGTTTGAGAGAGTGTGAGGAAGCTCTTATTTGAGGTTATTCTCTCACTTGTCATAAGATCTTTCTCACCTACAATATTCTCTTACCCCCTTCTCCAGACCTGCTCTCTTGCTCATCATGACAACAACTTTCCACTATTAAAGTGGAGAGAATGACCTGTGCAAAACTTTCTATTCATGTGTGAAGCTCTCACCCTCTCTCACCGGTCTCGTGTCAGAATAACAAACTGCTTGGTAACATGAATGACAGATGCTTGGTTTTTTATTTGTTTTTTTTCTCCTCATTTTTTTTTTTACTTTTCTTTCTCCATGCTCCCTGGCAGTAGGTGAAGTTGTGCTTGAAACCTCTACACTTTTTTTTTTCTTATTTTAAGTAAGGTTGATTTCTTCTAAGACTTCTCTCAATATACTTCTGAGACTTCTTCCAAGATACAGTATATTCTAATATTCTTCCAATATATGCTGGCCACCAGCCACTGAATGTGCATGCAGTGCTGTAGATACATGTGCAACCCGTGACATGTAAACTGATTTTTTTGAAGTTCATAAGAGTAACATTGGTATGGCTTTCCTGCAGGATAGAGCAGACAACAAACACAACATAACACCACTTTTGCAGGCAACAGGGCTGTCGTAATTTTCAAAGAATACATTTTGAACTAACAGAACTAACATTATTTTCATGTATCCAGTCCTAAACTTTGCTGTGTTTTTTCATGGTGTCTTTGCTGTCATCATTATTACTTTTCAAAGGATTTGATGCCTTGATTATTCATTCAGCAGGGTTGCTAGTTTTCTCCATTTTGCAATAAGAGAAAAATGGCCTTGTTTACTTGAAGGGCAACGGGACACACACTGGGTGAGATGGACAGTGCTTTTCAGAAGAATGAAGAACACAGCTCGTTGCAATTAAACACTGTGAATTTTGAAATTTTAACAAATTGGATGTTCATGTTTACCAATTTTTAAGCAGTAGTTCAAACATTGAATAAAAAGTGACAGCCCTAGCTGGTGATAATGCTAATAATTGTGCTATTACTACTGTCTAAGTGGTAAAATAAGTCCATGATCTTGTAGATTCTAGTTTTTTCGCTCAGCATATTATGTGAGGTGAAACCAGAAAAGCCAGCATCGCTCAATATCATGAGGGTGTTGTTTTTGTTAGCAATGTTTAACTAAATAAATTCTGCAGCACTGGAGGCAGTATCAAATGGTAATATATAAATTATAATCTCCCATGACTGTGCCTGCATATCAAGCAACCTTAAATGGAGTCAACTCCAAAGTTTAGAAACTCTGACTTAACTGTTCCCTGCCATCCAGCTATTACTGACTGTGTTAATGAAGAGAGAGAGTGTAGCATCCAGTTTTTTGTATCTTTGTTTCCTCTCACCAGGGTGACACACACATACACACACACACACAGATGCCAACCAACAATACTACTGAGCCAGACAGTAATTAGCAGTGTTCATGCCTCCCTGAAATGCCGCTGGCCCACCTGATGTGCCTTCCAGTGTGGTACCGGCACACACACACACACACACTTGAGTTGCAATGTGAAATATAATGACACCAAACCAAAATCCTTATAATAGCCTGTGATCAGGCTGACGCAGTAATAACCTGCTAATGTTCAGGAATATTGCTGTAAAGCTAAACTTATGTTAATCAGAGATAATCTATGATAATGCGTCATCATATGTTGAGTCATACAATGTATATATTTAACACATAACAGCCAAATGTGCCCACATTTAATAATAATCATCAATCATTGCACATTGCCCTTTTTGTGTGTGTCTGTATGTGCGTGTGTGTGTGTTATTGAACAGTGGATGTGAGTGTGTATGCATGCAGTGGGGGGTTGTCTCAGGCTGTCATGTAAATCACAGCGGAAGTCAGATTGTCAATCAATGCCGTCTGCTGTGGAAATGACACACAACCAGACTTCAATATAACCAGAGCTGAGTGACATTTAGAACAAGTGTGTGTGTGTCTGTGTGTGTGTGTGTGTGTGAGATTGTATGTCTATTGTTGTGCGTGTGTATTATTTTATGTGTTATCATCTTTTCATTTCCGCTTCTTGCCTGCTTTGAAAGTCATAGAGATGCCAGGCCATGGCCCTAAATCATTACCGATGTGTGTATGTGTGTGTGTATGCGTGTGTGTGTGTGTGTGTGTGTGTGTGTGTGTGTGTGCATCTACTGTAATTCTCACATTCTAAACGTGGTCTATCTCTTCCTCCCATCACTCTCATCTCTATTTCCTGTTTTTCTCCATATATCAGCTATTTACAGAGTTGAAACCCCAGAGCTGCAGATACGGTAGGAATTATATTATTATCCTCATATTCTGGCCGTGTTATTTCTTCCTCCGTCCTGTATTCCATCTACTGTCATTTTATTTTGCTTCAAGGTCTGTAATATCTGTATTATATGTGTAAAAATATCTATCAAAATAAGACAACTACAAGGAAACAATCTATGACACTTGGTGAACTCATATTCTAATCCACATTGTTATTATTATTGTTCAGAATCAGTATTATAATTATGTTCTTGTAGCATAAAAACATAATGAGAATTCATCTGACAAGTGGTGAAGGAGAGTCATATTTCAACTTAATTTGCAGAGCATGGCCGTGCCATCTATTCCACCAACGCTGTTTCCTACACCCCGGTCTCTCCATGTCGGCGCATCTGTAGAAGCTTCAGAGCAAAGACGCAGAGAATGAATTATATATTAATACACCTCTCCAGTGTGTGTGGGTGGCTGTTGTGGTGGTGGTGGTGGTGTGGGAAACCAGGAGGATGTGATTAAAGAGTGCACACATAATACACTCCGATGTGCTCCTGTTTGAGGACTTGACCCTTGGAGGGCAAGGTGAGTTGGGGCGGACAGGGGAAAATGAATGGGGACGGATGTGGTGTTAACGTGGATTTAAAAAAAGAGATTTGGCGATCAAGATTAGGGTGACTCCAACGCCTGGGCCGATGAGATGGATGTGGGCGAAAGAGTAGAAAGAGAGGGATTTATATGAGGTATGAGGTAGAGACAGCCATACAAATTAGAAACCCTGTTGCACCTCCCATTATCACGCTTTTCATACTTAGACCAGATGTAGATGGATTATATCTACAATTCAGATGCAGAGACAGTGAAATCCAATTTTTCTCTTTCTCTCTAAGACACAGATGACATGCAAGTCACCTCCACTCATACTCCAGTGTTTAAGTGCTTTAGAAGTGACAGTAATGCCTGGTCTTGTCTCGTGTTCTCCTAATGCATTTTTCAAAATTGTGTTACACCGCTTGATGCATGCTGCTTATACTGTATTAGTTTCAATACATTTTGACTTGTATTTATGTATACCTCAACATGTGGCTGTAGGGATGTATTGGAATTACATTTTGCTCATAAATTCTGCCAAATGTTTCTCTGATCACCTCTACAGAATCTTTGGGAGAAGAAGGTGCAGTTTCATTTATAGAGTTGTTCATGGTTAACATCTAGACTTCGCCCATGTTAGCTTAAAAGAGCATGTCACTGCTTTAGCATTGCACTGCTATAACATTGCCGGACTCACAATGAACACTTGAACACTTCCATGCATTATTCTTCCGTCAAATTCAGGTGTGTTGGCAGCTAAGGCAGCTTTTAGCTTTCAGCGTCAAGCAGAAATGAAGAGTGGGCTGAAGAGGTCTGGTAAGCTCACTTCTTTCTCACTCCACACTCCCAAATTTTTTCAAACTTTCAGCCCCAACCCACGTCCCATGTCACATCATTTGAGGCAATCTCTCTCTGCAGCCACAAAAGACTTAACTCTTGGCCTTGCAAACAGTACTGAAAAATTAAAGGTTCCGTGGGCTTTTAACTAAGCTTACAGACTGCTGACAAACCCTTGAATAAATATGTGAAGAAACATGAATGCAAGTGCTTCCATTACAGGTCAAGATGGCTCACAGCATGCTTCAAAAGGAGGACATGAAAATTATATAAAGGATATGGCCTTCACTAGATCTGAAGCCAGTTGAACACCTACAGGAGATTTTGGACTGACATTTTAGACAGTGCTCTCCACCAGCGTCATCAAAACGCACAATAAAAAGGGAAAGCAGTATTCATTCCTCTACTTTAGAGACTGAAAGGGTCTATGCCAGTGAGCACCGGAGCTCAAAATGAATGGACCAGAATTTTTGGTTGTTCAGAAAGACACAAAAGCATAATCTGATCTGACATTGCTATCAGCAGGACTACATTGCCTCTGGTTAGAGTGATGGTTTGGGCTAAAATTTCTGCTTTGTTAAGATTAGGGGACCTCTGTTGTCATGGTTACGGTATTTACTTACCGGTTAGAGAATGACTGCAGTCACACCATTGACTGTCGGAAGGCAACAGGTGAATAGCATTTTTCCAGCTCAAACTTTTAATGATGCTTTGTTGACACATGCATCCACCCCAACCTTGCCTCGACATGGACTGTGTGGCTCACATTTCTTATCCTTTGCTATTGATGGACAACTACCATGGCCACTAGAGGACATCTGCACTTTAAAGCAAACATGTAGAGCATTTTCAGACCTTTGCTGAAAGAACTGCGGCTGTCGTTTATGGAGGACAGATGCTCTCTGGAGGCTCACGTTGGCCAAGGCCTTTACTGATGCCTGATCATGCACGATCACGACCATCCTGTTACACTGCTATTTGTGACAAGATAAAAAAAGTAATATGATCTATTACAAGTTTAAAAAGACAGTGATCTATAATAAGAAAGTGTTAAGTAAGTATTCTGGGATAATGTTCACTAGGTTATAAGAAACAGTTCATAAGATGAGCTAAAAAAAACTGTTAACAGACTCATATCCTTTTAAAAATGGTATTTTATTCATTCATTGTTAATTTCACTCTGTACTGTTAAAAGTTAGGCTATCATAGTATTATCAGTGATCTACAAAGTGGTCTTAATCTGCTTGTCTGAGATCAGTTGCTTTATATATATATATGAGTTGAGCTGTCGAGAGAATGTTTACATCATGTTTTGTGTTAGAGTGAAGTTTTGCAGAATAAAGTGTGTGTGTATGTGAGTGGAGCGTAACTACACTCATGGCCATTTTGTGAATTCACCTGTACACAAATATAAATCTCTTGTGGTAAGTTGTTTATATATCAGTTATTTAGTAATTATTATACATTTTGTGAGAGTTGCTGAGCTGTAGCTGCTTTGTCAATTTGTGTAAGGAAACATCACCCTGTCACACTCGTGATTATTTCTCCCTGTTTCTCAGGTGTGTAACATGTACAGGTGATCTGTCCATCTTCAGAATGGATTTATCGTCCCTTCCCACAGACATACAGACTCTGAGGAGTCCTCTCTGCTGACTGCGCTCAAACCTGTAGTATGGCTGAGAAATCCTCATTGATCTCCTGCTTGGTGTGAAATAAACTGTGAATATTGAAACTTCAGGGGATTGGTAGCTATCACTAAGTACAGCGCAGTGGTTATAGCCATGGAAGATAAACCTGTTGCAAGAATAAGTAATTACTTGGATATTTGAACTTACAGGGTTCTGTTCTCGCCCATCATTTTCATTTTATTTCATTGAAAGACTGCAGCGTAACTTTGGATCTATTTTCAAAGTCCATATCTGCTCAGCATGTACCTCCCACATTCCCTCTATTATTAAGAAGCCTCTGTATTGGTTTTACTGGCCTTTAATCCACCACACCACTCTCCTGTGATCATCAGGGCGTCTCTCCCCTGACCCAGGCTCTCTTTGTGCTCATGTGCCTGTAATTCTGGATCTCGGAGGTCTCTATGGGGGTCTCCACACACCGAAACAGACAGACAAAGCAAGAGAGTGAGAGAAACGAAATCTATGAGCCTCCTTCCAGCAACCCTTGGGAATGAACATGAGGTCACACAGGAGGGAATGAGTTCCTCAAACCTTAGAATACATCTGAAGGCACATGCACAATAGTCTCAGCGCACGTTTGATCTCCATCTGATGCTGATGTTTTATTCAGAGTAATCCAGGTCATACTAACCCACGCGTTAATTGCACGTTCTCCTTCATCACCTTGGTTGTGAAACGTGTCGGCACATGAAGGCTATACTCGACACATTCATAGTAGTTAGTAATAGTTGTACAAAAAAGGCATGCAGAGCAACACGAACAGATGAAGATGTTTTCATCATGCGGCGCATAACAGAGGTAAACAACTCTGGGAGGCTTGTTTACTCTTGCTGGCTCACAAAATTTTCAGAAAACAAGACCCAAGGCCCAATAATTTGGTTTACTAATTAATGCTGGCCTGTAGTTTTGCTGCACTTCATCTGCCCACTCGTAATACTAGTAAAGCATGAAGTAGACTGTGGGCAGTCACGCACAGACACATTAACAGAAATACAAAGGCATTATGCAAAGACTAGGTAGACACAGTACAGTATAGTGCATATGTAGCTTGAGTGCTACCAGACTGTTGAACAAAAGTTAAGTGCGATACTATCTCACAGACACGCATACCTCTCCATTTCCTGTGTTCTCTCTAACACGTCCATGACGGGAACTTATATGGGAAAATAGCAACGTGTGATGTGCGAGAGATACAGAAGTGGATGATAGGGAGGGGGAAATGAATAATGGAAGAGAACCCCCGGCATTCCCGCTGGAAGATTACAGCCCATGGTTCACATGCATGGGGTTTTCTCATTGCCTCCTCAGCTCCGCACCTCCCACCATCTATCCCTCCATCCATTCTATTTGTACAGGTACACGTACAGTAATCACCTGACTGCTGGGCTACACAAAGCAGTGTCCTCTTTTATACATCCTGCACTCAGTCCATCCTTTTGTTCAGTCATTTCTCATTTTATAAATTTAATCTCTCCGAAGCTTCTTACTTCCTTTACATTCATGTTTCTCACTCATTCATCAGTGGGTAGGATAGATAGATAGATAGATAGATAGATAGATAGATAGATAGATAACACAGTATGTAGCTGCAATTTTTAAGTATGTAGTATTTTACTGTCAGAAGTTGAAGCTACAGTTACAGCACTGTTGAACAGTTGTTAAGATTTTCAAGGTCTAACATTTGAGACACATCTCGATCTCACAAGCTCCTTTTCAATCGACAGCCATCTGAGCTGGATTGTTTGACCCTTTCACTTTGATATTGAATCTGCTTTGTAGCTTTGGTGGAAGATGAGTCAGGATGAGTAATGACAATTTGACCACTATTGGAAAAAAGGCTGAGAGTCATCTGTGGCCTGGCCTGATATTCCCTAGAGCATTTAAACACATAATATGATCTCAGTTTCATTGTACTCCAAGGCAGTGGTCCAAGGTGAACACTGTGGTTTGGTGCCTTTTGAGAACAGAGGCCTTGATCGATAAGTATGCAGTGCTTTTGGTTGTTAATTTTTATGTGACTGCCCAGTGTTAAGAGAGCAATGTCAGAGACATGATGAGTTTTTGATAGTGTCAGTTTTGTGTCTCGCTGATACAGCAGTACTCAATCTCCACATCAAATTGCACCCTGGAGGGTTACAGAAAGTACTGAGAAACAGGAGCAGAAAGCAAGAAAGCAAGTGGGGAAGGAGGCTGCTAAAAAATAAAATAAAATAAACAGAGAGAGAGTAAAAATCAGCTGCATTTGAATGAAGTTGTACAGGATGTAGTGATGGTTCAAAAGCAGCAGTTCTCACCAAGGAATCTGATGTATTATGCATATATAAAGTGCATTCTGCTTGTTACCATCTGCCTTTTAGGTCCATGACTGTCCTCATCCCCAGTGTTGTGCATGAATGCACTAAGTGATTGTGTTCATTGTTTTTTGGTGAACGGTGAACTGAATGTATCAGTTTGCAACTAATGAACTTGAGCATCACGATGTTCATGCACCCAAGAACATCAGAGGAAGAAGAACAACTGTGTTTTATGGCGGCATCTGAGGACCAGTATGACAAGTGCTTGCAATTCAAACAAGGCAGGGGTGGTTTCTGACGCTGCGTGGCCAGCAGAGGGAAGTACGGTGGTCGGTGGACTCTGGATGATCCTGCATGTGCACTGAATCCACCAGAGAACCTGTCCTCAAGCCCTTTCTCTTTTGCTGTGGAAGGTGTACAGGAGAATGTGCATGTGGAGCTTATTAAAATGCAGTGTGATAATCTCCAAAGTAACTTCCAGCAGCTCCCACTGTCTCCCACTGGGGTTTGGAGAAGTGTAGATTTTTTTCCAAATGAGACGCCAGGGCACAGAGATGCTCAGTTTATTTGGCTCTACATACATAAATGAGCGAATGAATCATTTTTTTCTCACAACGCTGAAGAAAAGCAGACTGTGGTCACCTCTGTGATGTACTTTGAATCTCCACTTCAAGACTTACCTGACACACCTGACCTGACAGCAATCCTTCATTTCAAAGACCAGCATCACTGCTCCCACAAGGAGAGATATTTACTAGTGAGTCAAAAGTGGTAGATTATCTTACAGCAGATATAAAATGCACAGCACACAGTGCTTAAAACTTGCTCATTATGTTCATTAACATCACTCAATCAAATTGACGATGAAGGCATGTGGCTGAACTCGAAGAAACTGCTTCTTTGATGAGTGACCGGCGTAAGCTGAACCCACATCTTCGAACACTAAAGTGATGAGCTCTCCTTGGTGAAATGAGCAGAGCTGATACATAATGTTGAAATCAATCCGTCTCATCCACTAATGTCTGGCCTCTGACCCACAGCAAGCACACCCTCTGGGAAACAGGGAAAAAGTACACAGGAAGAGGCAAAGCAGACTATACGGCTAGTGCTGATTAGCATGTCATTGCACTTGAGGTACCTCGCCCTCGCACCACCTCTTCCTGTGAAGCAGGAGAAGAAACCCTCAGGGAGTCTGGACAGACAAACCAATATCTTGAAAACACAGTAAATATGTTTTATTTTTGTGTCACAGTATTTGACTACAGTGGGTCTTTAAGTTAACATTTCTCACATAAGTCAATGAAAAGTATTTTTATTAACAATTTATCAAAACTTTGTTGGACAACTTTGAAATATGGAAAGGCTGTTTTGTCTTACAAGAAGCTAAACCATAGGAATAGTTGACCCTAAGACCACATCTACACTAAGTCAACTCATAACATCAACAAGCAGACAGGAAATATTCCACCATGTACTTCCATCTCAGCCATTTCCCAGAACAATTTATCTGTGGAGGGACTCCTTGTTTGAAGTAGATAGACCATAAAATAAGCATTAAATTTCTCTAAACTGCAGCATAATCCAAGTGGTTTGTTGCCAAACAATTGCACTGAGACCTAAAAGGCAATATTTTCTCTATTATCTTCAATTTCTACCCCAGCACTTTCTTATTATTAAAAGCTCTCCTTGCTGGCTGTGTTGGACACAACCCTGAAAATCCAAATCAGACACACTGCACCTCAAACAAAGAGGACTGTGAGCTCTGCTGTCTTCTGCAGCAGGCACAGGGCTCAACCACAGGGGGGAACAACTTGTAAGGCCACATCACACAGCCAAACTTTGCCCATATTGAAACTGAAACTTTCTGACCTCTGCAAAAGCTGGGATATATGTAGGCTAATGTAGAAGTTCTGAGAATATATAATATAATATAATATAATAGTCCTCAGCTTCCTGCTGCCTGGAGCAGTTATTAATGTTATTAGGACGGGTGTGCGAGTCAGTTGCAGGGGTCGATTGTACTGAGTTATAGACTTTGCAAAAATGTCATTGGTGCAACAGACTGTGACACAACATTGCACAATGCAATTTTAATTCAATGAACAATGTGATTTATATGCAGCAGGGTAGTAGGAATTAGAATTTCTGCTTAATATCAACCTTATATTTGCCATAACAATTGTCAGTTACAATTAAAATAAGCTCAGCTATCATGCTGATGTCCAATATATGTCCCCAGAACATATTAATAATACAACCTTCATGCATCATTATTTTTGAAGAACTTACTATAGTGAAAAAGAAAGATGGGAAGTCAACCTCAACCAAATGTATATTACTGAAAGGATGAGGAATGAATCCAAATTTTGTTCCCGAGTGGGACAGAAGTTGTTTCTCCATATTTCAGAACACGCATCAAATAGTCCACTCTTGAATTTAACAGCTGTAATATGCATATAAAACTTCACATAGTACAAATCAGGCCCACAAAGACTCTATGTTTAGTCCTCAGCCCTTCCATTTTGAGATTCAAATTGTAAGTCTCCAGTGAGACATGGAAATTAGCAGTATACATGCCCAGTAGGTTAATTAAAAAAATACAGCATATAATGTATCATACATTGATGTCAATATGTTTTCCATTAGGAAAGCATTCAATATGGCTGCACTGTTTAGAAGTGCATAGCCTACAGCTATGGCTGTTTACCTTAATCCTGCTATATTTTCATACTGAGGACAAACCCAGACAAACAGTTCAACATGTTATAGTGTGTAGGTTTTGCATTTTTGACCCTCTGACACTGTGAGAAAACATCTAAAAGTGCTCCCTCTCACCACCACCTGGGATCATATACTAGCTGCAAATGATTTCTCTGTCATGTTTTTTGCAGTTGAAGCAATATTTTCAGCATTTGACCTTTGACGTGATTTTGTTGATCTGTCTTGTTCAAACATACCCCAGTGGTAACGTCTGAAAATGAATTAGACTCCTGGCTGGAGGCTTTTGGCACAATTGACCTAACTAATAAGTGTTTTGATGAGCGACAAGGGGAGGGTAAAAAAAATTAAAGAGCCAGAAAAAAATCTGACAATTCGCCTCTGTTTGGGTCATGAAAGCAATCCCCACCTCTTTCTGTTGTTAGCTTGTAGCTCTTTATTTGTCCAGCTCACTTCAAAGTGAAGGCTGACATTCAGAAAAAATCCATTCCAGTTTTGACAGTCAGTTAATAAATGGTATGCATATATCTGAAAGTTGCTAATAGTGAGAGGATAAAGGATTTTATATGGACAAAAATAACTTGGAAGTGGAAGTGTCCACGTTAGCTAACATTTGCAATAATGATTTTTGAAGGTTTTAAGATGTCAGTGTTGTGTGTATAGCTTATGCTTCTGCACCCAAGTGGCCTGAAGCTGGTCCAGAGTTATAGGTTTCGGTCAGTTTAGTTCATAAATGGCAGTGGCAAGATATTAGAGCTAGGCCTTCTCTCTCTCATATTGCGTGTCCCTTTACTTCCCTGTGACTACTTGCACAAGATCTCTTTAAACCATCAGGGTCAATTTAAAGCGTTTAAATGTTTGTCATTATTGAGATGCTACACATCGTTAGCTTGAGTAGATTCTTTACGATTCAGCTGTTTGGTTCATTTTACAGAAAACATGACTACAAAAGTATAATTCATTCAGATTTACCGCCATAATAAACCAAAATGGTGGCAACTCCTATTATCTGTCCATGTCCTGATTATTTATATTCCTTTAGTCTGTAAGGGTCCACAGATCAAACGATTTAAAAGGGTTTTTCACAGAGGTATTACAAGGTGTGAATATTTTTATGTTCCACTGCAGACTCCATTGAAACTATTTTATCAAGTTCCAGCTGGGGATCCTTTGGGTATGTTTGTTTTCATCTTGTGACTGTGCCATTTGTGCTGTGACTTTTTGTCTGACTGACTGACTGAAGTTGCTGATCTGCTAGATTAAACCCCTGGACAGAAAAAGGTGAATCCCGTGAGAAAGCTCCGGCCTTGAGCCTTCAGGAAGGATCAGGGCAACGATTAAATCACTATAAATCAAAATTAGAATTAGAGGAGAATACTTATCAAATTAAAGAGATGAAATATAACATTCAAATGCTGAAATGTTTGGCCTTCTCTGAAGGTCTAGAAGGCCCTGAGGGTTCCCCACTATGTAATAGTAACTTTATCTTGTAAATAAAATGATATGTAAAGTGGGTTCTGCCTGGTCGACTCTTTTCTACATCCCTGATTCTCACTGTCTCTCCTCCCACCACTGACCATGTGATGGAAGCCATAGGAAAGAGAAACCACAGATGTTTGACCTCTCGCTTCCACTCCGGCTTTCTTCTCCCTGTTTTCCTTCTATCTTCCTCTCGGCTCTCTCTCTCTCCCTGGTGAGCCCGCCGAGCTGTCACATAGTACTGGAGCGTGTCCTTAACTCTGTTTTGTCATCCTGTCATCCTGTCTTCTCCCCTACCAGCCATCTGTCCATCCATCCGTCCTCCCGCGCCCCCACCCCCCAGCTCCCAAGTTTCTACTGTCCCCTGTGGGATTTCTGGATGACCAAAGCATAAACCCATATCTCTCTCCATGTGTGTATGTAACCGTGTGTTTGTATGTATTTGTGTGTGCGTGTTTTGAGACAGTAACAAATGCCAGGTTGGGATTTACAGGTGAGCAGTCATGGAGCAGTTGCAGATGTGTGCTGCCCCCGTCTTTCTTTCTCCCTCTGTACTTCAACTCACTGTGTACTCTAGTAACTCTCACAGATGTTAACATGAATGGTCAGAGATGATCCTGAGCTCAAACTCTTTGGCCAGCCTTTTCTCAGTCTTTGTGTGTGTACAGTATATGTGTGTGTGTGTGTGTGTGTGTGTGTGATGAATGGGCCAGTGCCAGGCAGCGTTCCCTCGGTGGCCTTGGATCAATCTGCTTATCTGTTAGCTGCCAGCACTGCTAGTGATTAACGACCAGCTCCACACACAGCACATCCTTATTCATTACCACACACGTCACACACATGCGTGTGCGCGCAGTCGAGCAAACACGCATACACATGCGCACGCATACACACAAGACATCCTTTTTCATTACGGTACACGTCCACATTGGGGACAGTCTGGAGTTGGAAGGCAGAGAGGTGAGAGAGGGACAGAGGGAGGGAGATGGATGGGTGCAGCATAAACACTGAACCACACATGCCTCTCCAACCAGTCTTGTCATTCCACAATATCTCTCCTACCTTCTCTACCGCTGGACATCTTTCTGTGCAGCTCCTTTATGTTCTGTATTAGTCTTTCTCTTTGCCCATTTACTGTCTGACCTCCTTACATCTTTTCCCACAGCAATTGACCTCCTCAGTGTCCTCCTCCCTCCAGGCCACTGTCTGTGTGAATATATATATATATATATATATATATATATATATATATATATATATATGTGTGTGTGTGTGTGTGTGTGTGTGTTCTCGAATACCTGAGTTACTGGCCTAGTCTCTCATCAGGCCAATCAGAATGGACAACAGTCCCCTAGAGGTGGGCTGTAGGAGGGAAGAGGTTGTTACTGGCGGCAACAGGGGTGCCGCACTAACTCGACAAGACAGATGTGTCTCCTTAAAAATGCATCACAAGCTAGGAACAATCCCAGAGGAAGAGAAGTACTGAAATATTTTTTTTTAATTAAAAGAAATTAGTGCCACTTCATTTTAGTTTGACAAAATATTTTAATTTAAACCTGCAATAATGTCAACATCATGAGTTTGAGCTCTGTTTTTGGTATCTATCACCTGCTGAGGGAAGTATGTTGGGGCTTGGCCGGCTAAATTTTACACTAGGTGCACTAGTTCATCTGAGCAGGTAGTTTACAATGGGTTTTAGAGCTTTTTCAGTGAACTATGCTACATTTATATATAGGAGGCAGCCCCACAAGCTGAAATCACAACATTGACACATTATCGCTTTATAACATTTGTGTGGTTAACGTGTTATCTCACCAGGGGAGTTGTATTTGTAGCCATGTGACCAATGGAAGTACAATATTCACTCTCCTTCACCTCTGTCTTCTTAGAGGGAAATATCTAGCTCTTCAGTGGCTAAACACTTTACATTGCTCACCAGCTGGTCACTCGCTGTGTTTCCATTTGGTGCTGGACAGGAAGTGTGTAGCGGTTTTATCAGAGCTTTATTTTTCTGAAAACAACTGTCCGGAAACATGGATGAGATGTTGATGAGACTGGTGAGAGTGAACCAAAACACTAATGCAGTGTCTCCTAACCTTTTCCGACTCATGGCCCACTTGGAAATCTCAAAAATGTCGGCGGTCCATTTCTTACCCCATTATAATCACAGTTTACAATTTACAATCACACTTATCACAGTGATAAGCTTTACTCTGATGAAAAAATGCCTTTTAAACATTCTTAATATTTTTTTAAAGATCATTTTGTTTTAAAAAAGAACATATATATAGTCACATCTTTTCACCAAATTGTGCTGTTTTGCAAATGATTTGTTGGCCCACTTACAATATCTTCACGGCCCACCAGCCCACAGGTTGGGAACCACTGCACCAAAACAATTGGCTGAATGACGCTAAAACGCTACACAGAGCTGAGGGCAACTCCAGAGTGAGGAGATAGTTCTGTGCAGGTTTGTCAGAATGAGCAACACAGTTCACATCACACACAGTCACTTAACCTATTGTTAATCGTGGGCCTTGTCAGGGTTGGAATTCAGGGAGCTCCTAGCAGCTGTAGGCAAAAATAAATGTGGGGAATTAAATATGCCACTTGCATCAGCAACATCAGACAGAAGTTTCTCTGCAATGAGAAGGATTAGAAAATGCCTGAAATCTACAGTGGCCCAGGAGAGATTTCCTGATCTGGCCCTGCTGGACATTGAGGAAGATATGACTTCACACCTGTCACTTGAGGAGATATTGGCCAGAAAAAGAGGCACCTTCTGTTGCACTAGGGAAGAACTCATTGTGTTTAATTTTCAGGCAGTAATGTTACGCTCATGTGCTCAAGTTAATTTAAGTGCACAGTTGCACTTTGCACCCTTTTACTTACCTCTGTATGTGTAATGGTGTGTGTGTGTTTGGAGCTGTCCATTCAGCACTTGTGGTTAATCATGTGTTTCTATGGTAATTCTCCCAATATTCCATCACTCATTGGGTGTATTAGTCAGGGTATGTAAATGCACCTGCTGGTATCCTGATAATTCATTTTCATGTAAACAAAGTCTCTGTTGTACACACTTTACTTCCTCCAGATTTTTTTTTTTTCTCAACCCACCACCTCTAAGTTTAAACTATCCCTTTGCTGTTAATGTAAAAAATATAAATTAGTGCAACTTTAAAAATGAATCCAAGTCATTTTTAGTCAGTTGCTGGATGATGCAAGTAGAGATTGCACTCCCTCTCTTTTCGCAGTTATCACCACAATTAAATATGTGCATGTAAGAGCACATACACACCAAAAGTTACTGGTCAACCATACTTCTAAAATCTACCTCCTTAGCAACACTAGTAAAAAAGGCAATATGCTGTAAATCATGCATGGATGGAAGGGAAAGGGGGTGAGGGAGACAGAAAGAAATGGGTAGATTTAAATGGGTTCTTACATTCAAGAGGCACTCAATTAAAAGAATTAGAGGCCAGCAAGTGAAAAAAATTTAGATGATTGACAGAGTAGATGGGGGGAAGAGGGATTAAAGATCCTATCACTCACCTCCTTTCATTTTTTTTTTTTTTTGTGGCAGGCTAAAGAAGATATTTACTCAACTCAGACTAAATAAATATGCAAACAGCCAAGCAGATGAAGAAAGACAGAATTACTGGAGGCTTAAGGTCCCCTCTCTCTCTTCCTCTGTCTCTGTGTCTCTCACTCAGATGAGTGAGAGACACTCACCCTTTTTTTTAAATTCTTTTTAGATGATGTACTTGCATCTTGGACTGTGTGTGTGTGAAAGAGAGAGAGACACAGAGAGAGAGAGGGGGATAGAGCCATCCTGGCAGCTTGCCTTTGATCTCATCTTTGGCAATAAAGCTCCAACTTCAAATGGCCCCAGTCGTGGCAGGTAGATGTCTCTGGCACTGTGCCTGAGTGTCTATTTGCATCCGAGACTGACAGTCGTGGTGCGCGCCTCCGTATCTCACAGAACTTAAGTCTCATCTCACCGTGACTCTGGGAAAGGGTTTCTGAACCAAAGCAGAGTGTGTGTTCTCTGTATTGGTGTTGCTCGTCTTTTTTTTTTTTTTTTTTTGTCGCAGCATCAGAGCGCATTGATGGAGTTGTTTTGTGAGATTGTGTCATGTTTGTTTTGTGCATCCTCACGCTCTGTTAATTTACACACCAAAACCTCTCGAAGCGATGTAACAGTGACTGTTAATTAAATGGAACTGACTTGGTGAAGATGCATTGATAAGCTTTTACTACATCCGAGGCCTTCATTATTGATATCTGTATAAATGCTGCCTCTCCACACTCGTCGCAGACCCAAGAGTCTTCACCTCTGTAGTCCATCATGCTGAGATTTTTAATTGCGGTGTGACACGTTCCTGAAGATTACTTATTCCGTTATCTGTGTACAAAGTCCAGGAAAGATAAAGCATGGCTGTCATTCAGTGACATGATGGAGTTATGGAAAAAGCCACAAAACTAGTTCAGTGTGTGGGACATAGTCTACAAGAGGCGGAGCACTGCTGAGAGCAGCGGTAAGAGGAAACATAATGATATGAATGAAGAAAAGTGTTTTCTGTTCTCTCACACACTGCAGCAGTAATGAATTAAAAAAAAGATGTATTTCCATTTTATTAACTCCACCAAGGAGGTTAAGTTTTCACCTGTGTTTGTTTGTTTGTTTGTTTTTCAGTGGAATTTTTGTAGACCTATTTATAATGTTGAGATCTATTAGTTTGTGCAATTTGGTGCAGATCCAGATAATAATTCAGATCTGACTGACGTGTGGGATTGTTTGGCATTGGCAGAGGTTCTCCCCCTGCGTTCTCCTGAGTGCCATTCTGGTTGGTTTATTTGTTACCTCCGCCAAGGACATTATGTTTTCACCTGTGTCTGTTTGTTTGTTTGTTGGTTGGTTTGTTTGTTTGACAGCAGGATTACACAAAAAGTACTGAACTTCACAAACTTAGTGGAAGGTTGAGGCATGGTTTATTACGATTTGGATGACATTTTGGTGATGATATAGTTAAAGGGGCGGATCCTGGACTTTTTTTAAATCACTTTCCTTACCAATGTAACATTTTTTTTGTCAATATGTCTCAGGAAACAATGTTTGGATCTTGGTGTAAAAAAATCAGACACACTTATGGTGTTAGCATCAATGACTTTGGTGCAGATCCAGATAATAATCTGGATTTGACAGGTGTGCAAGACTGTTTGGCCCGGGCAGAGGTACGCTCTCTACTGAGTACCATTTTAGTTATCACAGTGATATTAAATCCCCAACAACAGGAGAGCGCATTCCCCCGCCAAGGCCAAACAAGCCTGTCTTTTGTCCTCATGTGGCTTTGTTTATTTATTGTCTTTAGTCCTTATTCAAGACATCTTTATGGTTTTATTACCTGTTGTGCACAATGATGAGGAGAATGTTATACAATTCATACAGCGCTACAGCTGTAAGACCTAAGTTGCAACTGCAATTGTTATTCTGTCATTTTAACAGTTGAATGTCAAATGAAATACTGATGTAATTTTCCTAAATGCTGCTGGTGCCATATGCACTGTTAATTACTATTAATAGTAAGTCTAACTATGTCTGTAATGCGAATCAATATTTAGTTCTGTACAAACTCATAAATCTCAACAACATTAATATGTCTGATTTTTTACATTACTTTTTTTTACATCAAGATCCATATATTATTTCCTGTCAAAAGTTCAGAAAAATGATTTAAAAAATCTTCCCCTTTGACAACATCTGCAGCAAACTTTAATGGGTTCTTTCCTGGCCTATGTCCCATCCCTCCACTAAGTTTGATGAAAATCAGTGTTGTACTTTTTGCGTGATCCTGCAGACTAACAAACAAACAGACAGACAGACAGGCAGACACAACATAACCACCTTGGCAGGGGTAATCAGTTCTACTCAAACTTAATCATTTCTTACCAACATTGCACAAATACAGGATGAAAATACTTTAGATCCACACTGTTCCATCTGAGGGTCAGAGGGGTGAACAGACAGAAATACGGAGACTGTCTCACCGAAATGAATTTTGCCTGCTAGAATCCCTGCGCTGATAACTGAAGGCATTTTCTAAAACAGCTGATGAACACGCGAGGAGAATATGCTACAGCTGAGAAGTGTGATCTCATCCGCAGTGTTACTATCTTGAATTTAACACCAACTTGAATTTTTGATTCAGCAAGTAATTCATGGTAAGATGTAACAAGACTTATGCACATTGCATGTGTCCAATATGCTTTTCAAATACAAAGCACAGAGGCTGTCAGAGGGCTCTGCAAACTTGTGTTGGACAACAGGTTATAAACTAAGACCCACAATGATCTATGTAAATTAAATATTAAGCAAAGACAAAAAGTTTTAATTGCAAAGTTCAACACGGAGGAAGCAAGAAACAATTACAACACCATTGGTTCTTTTTCAGAACAATGTGGAAAATCAGTTCAGACTACATTTTTATCTTTATATATTTTATATTTATACTTTTCTGTTAAAGTGAATTTTGGTCTTTACTGTTGCCTGCATTTCATCTCTGCAATCTCCCTCTCACCCTTCCTGGGGTGGTGTGTCTTCCTCAAGCTCGGGTCCTCTACCAGAGGCCGGGGAGTCTGAGGGTTCTGCACAGTATCTTAGCTGTTCCTATAACTGCGCTCTTCTGGACAGAGACCTCAGACGTTGTACGTGGAATCTGCTGCAGCCATTCTCCCAGTTTGGGGGTCACAGCCCCCAGTGCTCCAATTACCACTGGTACCACTGTTGCCTTTACTCTCCACATCTTTTCTAGCTCCTCTTTCAGCCCTTGATATTTCTCAAGCTTCTTGTGTTCCTTCTTGATGTCGCTGTTGCTTGGTATTGCTACATCTGTCACCCCTGCCTTCTCCTGCAGTTTTGCCGACAACACGATGTCTGGTTGGTTAGCCATCACCAGTTTGTTAGTCTGGATCTGGAAGGAGAGAGACTCAGCTTAGAACAGTCTGTAAACGTTTTCATAAGGTTGTTGGTTTACATCTTGTGGGCGTTAAAAATTTTGTATCATTTTGTGTAATTTCTGTTTTTGCTTCTTAATTATTGCAATACCTTGTATACCCGGTACAACCAGCAAAGCCTTTCCAGCACAAAAAGTTGCTATCCATCCGAGGTTAATCATGCACAAACATGGGTCCTTGAATCCCTACGATGGCAGCTCAGGGGTTAGAATCCATCCCATCTCTCTCCCCCGCCTTTTCTGTCATTCTCTACTCTCTCTGCCTAATAAACACCAGAAACACAGCAAGAACAGAAAACAAAAACACAAAACTAATTACAATAAAGAAAAACTTTTATAAAAAAAAAAATTCTTGTTCAGTTATCTCTTGTCTCTCTTTGCCACATAGTTTGTTCTATGAGTTTTGCAGACAAACCTGTTATGGACAGAACATAGGTCAGACACCAGCAGTGATTTGCCTCAGTGGGAAGAGAACATTTTCACACCCTGAGTTTCCAGTGTGAATACCACCTCTCTCTCTCTAGCTTGGCCCACTGCCACCATCACTAATACAGCTAACCTTTCTATCATAACAGAGCTACACACAGACACGCTGCAGTTATTAACCTCTGCAGTAGTGCCTCCTTCTAGGGCCTAATTGCTGCCAATACCATGTTACGGCTCAATCTAATAAAGATTATACGTGCTGCACCAAAAGGATAAATTGTTCGCTAGATTCACTCCGTTCGCTCATTTGGTCCCTGTTGGACATAAAGTTATGTGAGCTGAAGCATATTGAACATGGTAGTAATATTCTTGGATATGAGCCCCCTGATTAACCATTTCACAGGAGGGAAGGGGTAGTGAAACAGAAAGACAGAGGGAGGAAAAAAAGGAAGGCGGAATATAAAAGGGCGGGATAGAAAGGGAGGCAAGGAAAATGTGAGAGGAACTGTAGAGCCTAAGAAAAAATGACAATTCAATAAATTGTGAATGTGTGTTTAAAAACATAATAAGTCAATATTTGACATTTCATATAATGCTGTGGCTGATCAGTGTATGTACTGAAAACCTCTGTGATTTAGATGCTATGAGGGGGAAACTGTGCTGCGAGAGCAGATGTAATCAGTGAACACTGTAAATAAATGACTGTTGTGTTGATAAGTTCAGTAGCGACATTTTGCAACTTGGCAGATATATGTTACTGTGACATTATAAAACATATAAAACATAATCATAATCAAACATATAAAAGCCCACAACTGTCAGAGTCAGTGAATTACACTGGTTTTGATCTACCATCAATCAGCACACTTAAACCTGACTTGAGAGCAGCAAAACAAAATGGAATTCCTACAAATGCAAAGGGAGCCACTGATTCAGGTAATAATTCTCTGTGGTTTCATCACATCGCTTTCACATGGTCCTATGAATTATTATTATTATAAAAATATCAATTATAGCCACTTTAACAATACCACGCAAAGTTTTTCCACTGTTTGCACTATAGAGCAAAGTGAGTTTTTATGAGGTTGATCGCTTTTATCACATGCTCTATAAGCACACACTGACATGATGCCACTGGGACAGGGATGTCATAGTGTAGGAGGTAATGCACCGTAATGCACTAAAAAAAATGATGAAAGAAAGACCCAGAACTAGTATAAGCAACACAAATTTGGCAACTTTTATGAGGTGTTTGTTTACAGTAAAAACTCAGCATGATACCTTTAAATACCGACATATTTGGTGTGTACCAGATCTAGATAGCAGTGTCAGCCAGATAACAAATATGCCTAAGAGCAATTTTTAACACACTATTAAAAACTGAGCCAATTCCACCTGTGTGGGAGCACTGCTACAGTATTTTCCCAAATCACTGACAACCCTCAATTGTCTATGGTTTAAATTTGAACATCGCCTCCTCCCCACACTCAGCGCCACCTCCCACACGCAAACACACACACACACACGTTCACACAGTAATTGGCACAAATAAAAATAAAAACAGGCTACAGAATTTTAATAAAAAAGCAGGCAAGGTAAAGGTAGAGGGGAAATCCTATGGTGTAATAAGAAAGAGGCCTGAGATAGCCAAATTAGCTTTAGGTAGAGTTCAGTTGTTGAGTGAAAGCGGGTGAGTGCTGTTTTAATGGGAGAGTGGGTGGAGGTGGAGAGGCAGAGAGGCTGCATGCCCTGGCTAGCTCAATCAACACATACTGACTCTGTTCTCTCCTAGCAATTACCCAAAATGCATTTATTTTGCCGCTACAGCCAACTATTCCTCCTCAAAAACCATCACAGACACCGAGGCCACATTATTAAATGAGCCTGAGCATCGATGCAATGCACTGCTAACATAACTACAAATTACACCATCTGTCATTAAAATACATCATTAATTTACACTGATGCTTACAAGTTGCGTCCTTAAAAATTGACCCGCACCTTCTATTGAAATAAACAGAAATTAATAGACACCCTGAGCCGACACACGCACACACACACATACACACAGAGACACCTCCACATTCCTGGATCCATCGCTCCTTGGATAATATTAATGGTGAGAGCGATGACACTGGAGCTGTTACACCACTCTTGTTATGAGCAGAGGAGGAATCTGATGTGTCCTGGTTAGTATTCCGGTGTTTTGTTGTTGGTAGATCTGTTACAGTGACAGAGAGCTGACAATATAATTATTTCCTCTGTGGGAGCTGACTCCTGGTGATTAGGTGGCAGCGTTGTGATATGTGATGCAGATGGTGATGAGGTGTAGAAAAAGGGTGTGTTTGTGTGCATGTGTGCGTACGTATGCCTTTACGGTCAAGTTTATGAACAAACATTTCACCACAAGCTTTCCAGACATGCAGCGATGGCGTGCCATAATCTGTTGATGCGAATGAAATGTCTCTGTGAGATTTCATATCAGGGTTGTGCATTTGCGCAAATGCATGTACACGTGAACACACAAACGCATGCACACAGTTAACATCTCTGTATGTGTGTGAGAGCGCACTCGTGTGATTAATTGCACAGCGACAGCATCCAGTGTCATTCTCATCTTTATCTCAAGGTTACAGAGTGATGAACCAAAGAAGATAAGCAGGCAGCGCAAACAAATGCTTTATAAATTACCCGGCACTTTTCTGGTGTTTACCCTCAAAAAAATCTGATTTGGGGGAAGTAACAGATTTGGAAGAGGAGGATTTGCATGCAGTCAAATGTCAAAAGTGAAGCGATAGAGCACAGGAGAGACAGGCAGTGAGACAGAAAAGGAGACCAAAACATACAAGGAAGAAGGAGGGAGTGAAAATCCTTGATGCTAACTCTGTTTTTTTTATTCCCTTGTCTGTCTACATGAGGGACAGAGATCAGAGATGGAGAAATGTCACTTAGCAAGCATTAGGCTACTGCTTTCATCTCCCCTTAGATCAGAGAGACGGAGGGAGGGACTTTTAAAAAGAGTTTTAAAGGGCTGCGAGCCTCCCTTTGCCTTTGAAATCATCCCATCACTCATTTTTATCAGCACTGAACATGTAAAACACGTCCTGACTCTACATCTGAAAAAAGAAGAAGAAAAAAAAAAAAGAAAGTCAGACATTTCCCTGAATCTGAACTTTAAAGATTCTCCACCTAAAGCAGGCCAGATTTTTCCTCCTGGTTTTTGAAGGATGGAGAGATGTGAAGCTGCAACCTCGCCTGCCATTAAAGCTGAAAGAAGTCAGCCTGTTTTATCCTGGTTACTTAAAACACATTGTCCACCCCTTTATCCATCCACAGTCAATGTTTGGAAAATTCAAATAGCTGGAAACTGTTATATATATGTATATTGTCATTGCACTTTTCTCTAGTTGCAAAGTCCACCATCTTTTTGAGCTTTCTGTTTCCCTCATGTTGTGTCCTTCTTGGTGTGGTTATGTAGATAACTGTATCAGTCCAGGGATGGGGGAAGTAACAATAAATTAAATAAGTGAACGGGACAAAACAAAAAAAATCTGGAAAACAGATTCAGAAGGAAAAAGAATTAATAATTACTAAACTACAATGAAGAATTGACACTGGAGCACTTGGACAAAAGAAAGAAACCAAGGCTGAACATCAACAAGTGACTGGTAAGAGAATCAGTGAACAAGCTTTACACTAGCTCTGCTATCACTGAGCAGCTATCACGGAAAACACACTCACGCTGCTCATCACCTGCCAAATGGCCCATTCTAGCACCGGCCAGCCCACCTCACTCCTCCTTTGTACTCCAGACCCTGATTGTGAACCAAGGACAGCCGTGCCAAAGAAAAGGGGAGGGCAGAGGGCAAACCAGCACTCTTACACACACACACACACACACACAAACAACACAACACTACGGCACGTAGCACCATGTTTACTGGCTGCTAACAGGCAATGGACGTGACAGTACAGATGCACCGTATAACAGATACACTCAATACATGGGCTACTGTGCCTGTATACATGCCACTTTAAAGTTCAAAGTTTGTTTGATGATCAAATTAAATCCGTTTTCCTACATCTGCACCTTCACATTGCCTCTGTTAACCGTTTACACCATTTGTCTTGAGAAAGTTTTTTTTCCAAAAAATGCAAAATATTAGCTAGTTTCAACTTTCTAAATATGATGATTTGATGCTTCTCTTTGTCATTTATAGTACAAATGTTCGTGTTTTTGTTTTTGGAGTTATGATTAGACATTAACATGCCATTTAAAAAAATACCTTGGAATATGGGAAATTATAACAAGCTTTTTATACTACTTTCTGACATTTTATTCATTATTGATAATGAAAATAATCAGTAACTGCAGCCCTAAAATGTACTGGACAACTTTGACACCAAAAGTGGAAAATCACATGCTGTGAAAGAGTTGAAGCACAAAGGATGAAGCTGTAAATCTGCAGCTAAAGGCTGATATGCTTGACAGTACCTTTTTCTGTGATATTGAACTCCATTGTCACACAAAAACAAACAAACACATTTTTAAAAAAGACAGAAAAAGAAAAAGACAGAAAAAGCAGTTCTGCATAAAGTTTTCTGTATGTGTGTGAAACACACCACCAGTGCCAGAAGTCTACAACCCCTGCAAGGGTTGCAATTTGGAGGCATTATCATTTCATTTCAGCAATGCCAAACACACCCCCCTCCCCATTTCTTTTGAGTCCTACTGCAGTGGTCACTGTGGCCAAAGCTGTCTTGATTGATTGGAAGTCAAATTTAATCAATACATGGTTACAGAACAACTACCTCTTAATCAAATAAGTCATAGACCTCTAACCACTGACAGAGAATGGGGTCTAATTTGTTATTAATTTGCTTTCTCATGAAGAGCAGCAGAAGATAGCGGCACTGAGGCCTCCATAATGGCTACACGTGGCAGAAGTAAGGTTGGAAATTATGACAGGAGAAGCTTTTGAATGGGAATTAAAAGAGTAATACACTACTGTTACAAGTTTGAAGTGAATTTGTGGTCTGCAATAACATTAAAACTCTGTGATGAGGTTAAATGGATGTGTGTGGTCATGGGTGATAAATTCGTAAGGCTAATATTCTGTTCAAAATGTTAAAAAATGCATTCATTGTAAATTCCATTCTTACTGTTAAAAGTTAGGCTACAACAGTTTTATCAGTGATCTACAAAGTAGTCTTAATCTGCTAGTCTGAAATCGATTGCTTTAGTCTCCACCCAGTCCTAGGGGAAATCAAGTTATTTTCCTCATTTGAATAAATGCTATCACTGAACAACAAACATCGCCCTATCACTCTTGTGATTATTTCTCCCTTTTTCTGGGGTATGTTGTCGTATTTAATGCTGCCAAAGTTGTCGGGTTCAAGTGTCGAGAGAATGTGTATGTAATGTTTCGAAAAGTTAGAGTAAAGCTTTGCAGAACAGGGTGAAGTGTGTTTGTGAGGGGAGACTCCACTAGTTGGCCAAGTTCGAGTTTTGTGAGAGTTGCTGAGCTGTAGCTGCGTTGTTTACCAGGAACGCTAGAGAAAAGGAGAATTATGTCTCAGAGATATACTCCATGCTGTTACTGACCTGCACCTAGAATATATTTGAATCCCTTGGCTGACCAAGAAGATGAAGATAAGAAACAAATAATACCTTCACTTGTTTTTACCAGATGTCACTGTGTTGCTGTCACCGTTAAACATGACCACTATTGCTTGGTTCCAGTTGCCATGGCGCCACGGATGGCTGCCTCGGTGCGTTGGTGCACACTTTTTTGCCTTATTTTCTTTATAAATCCAGTTTTCTGCCTTGGTTTCCGGAGCTCTTTCACCAGAGAAGAGCTCATTAACATCAGAGAAACAACTCCAGAGGATTTTTTCCACCTTTCTCGACTCACCTGCGGAATTATTGGACATTTTGGTCAAAGGTGCACTGACCGTTGCTCTCGCAGTGAAAAGCCGGAGGAGAGGAAAACGTGCCGGTGCGCTAGCGCGTCTCCGCCGGCGCGGACTTCGCACACCTCTCCCAGGTATCTTTCTCTCCAAGGTGCGTTCACTGCCCAACAAGCTGGATGAACTTCAGCTACTGGTGCAGAAGAACAGAGACTTTTCTTCATCTTCCATTCTGTGCTTCATGGAGACGTGGCTGTGTGGATCGATTCCGAACTCTGCGCTGGAGCTGGCCGGCTTCCAACTCTTCAGAGCGGTTCGCGACACAGAACTGTCCGGCAAAACGAAAGGTGGAGGAATCTGTTTTTATGCCAAGAGTGGCTGGTGATCCTGCAGCACTGTTCTCCTGACCTGGAAACTTTCATCATAAACTGCAGGCCCTTCTACTCCCCCCGTGAGTTCACTTCATTCATCCTGGTCGGTGTTTACATCCCACCACAGGCCACAGCAGATACTGTGTGTGGAGCGGACCAACCCGGACTCCTTAGTTATTGTCCTTGGTGACTTTAACAAACGTAACCTCAGCCACGAACTGCCCAAATACAGACAGTTTGTTAATTGCCCAACCAGAGAGGGGGAACACTCTGGACCACTGTTACACCACAATCAGTGGTGCTTATCAGGCCGTCGCCCGGGCTGCACTGGGCCACTCTGACCATGTCATGGTCCACCTGATTCCCACATACAGGCAGAAACTAGGCAGGTCCTATTTTCCCTCTGCACTTAAACTCTGTCCAAACTTTGCACTCTAGCTATGTGCATCCAGTCCGTTCCTGTTGTCTCCAGTAAACACAAAAAGTATCCCTTTGAAACTAAAACTGTGTAAACCTGTTGTTTACAAGAACCTCCAAGAACCTCCAATTGCACCAATCACCAAAACAAATTCCTTGTATGTGGAAACATACTTGGCAATAAAACTGATTCTGATTCTGATTCTGGAGTTGGACAACAGAGTGCTGTCGTCATTGAGGCATCATACAGATGTGAAGGTGTAGCGATACTATGAGAGTGTTGGACAAAAAGATTCAGTAAATGGTAATATATATTTAGTAGATAGTTTGCTATTTACTTTGTATACTAGGTCTGGAAACACAAACTCACTTTGTCATTAGGCCACCTGAATGAATACAAAACTTAAAGTTAAGTTTATGCTATAGGGCTAAATGCTAGAAGCTCATAGGGCTTGTGGGAGCTGCAGTTGTAACAAATGTTGTAACAAAAGTGCTTCTACTCCTTAATATCATTCACAGATATTGCTGCGTACTGTTAATTGTGTATTGCAAGGGAGGTGTGAACTAGCTCACATCCCCTGTGACGGCCCCAGGGGTTCTCTTAGGGTATGGTTGATATTTATCTGTCTCTGTCTGTCAGGTAGATTGGTATATCTGGAACACCTGTGACACCCAGTATGTTCCAGGATATACAAGTATTGGCTGAAAACTAACCACTCTCTCTCTGCTCCTTTCCACAGGCACACCACATTTTGGACTTGCTTATGTTGCCTTAGCTCAATCTTTATGTTTAGTTCTGCAACTTAAAACACCCACACTCACATTCCTCACTCATGCACTGCTGACTTTACTGATTTCCACACCTCATGTTGTCATGTTGTAAACCTCATTTGGCATCTTAATTTGGTTTAATTTGGTTTAATGAAAGTATTCTTTATCAGCTGTTAACCATGGTGTTTCTCCCTTTTGTTGTGGCCACTTAAGCCAGGTCGTAACACCCCAAAAACAAACCTTTTTGAATAGCTAATTCTAATGGCATACTCAGGTAGATGCAATCAATCTAAAATTGAACAGCTGTGTTCAGTTAAGCTCATGCTCTTTTAATGGAGACTGTAGCTGAAACATCAGCTGTTGAGTGTAGCCCTCCATGTGTGACAAAACACCCACATGTCCCCACATGTGCCCTACTCATATGAAGACCTACCTTCACAAAGCCATCGGGATATAAAGCCACCAACAATGTAAACGGTCCTATTTTCCCTCAGCACTTAAACTCTGTCCAAACTTTGCACACTAGCTATGTGCATCCAGTCCGTTCCTGTTGTCTCCAGTAAATACAAAAAGTATCACTTTGCCGAAAGGCATAACCTTCGGCCGTTGCAACAATCCTCACCCACATGTGCCCTCTTCTCTTTTGGGTTGTGAAACTGCCAGTCTGCATTTAACAAAGCTGATTTCATTCCTGCCTATGCTAACCAGCTATTCCTTGAGCTTCTGGCACTCACTGAGACTTGGATCAAACAGGAAAACAGTGCTACCCCCTCTGCCCTCTCCACTAACTACACATTCTCCCATACTTCCCGTCCGGGGACAGTAATGGTCTTTTGTGGTTGTCATTTATCTTCCACAAGATCTAATGTTTGATTTTGTTGTTGAGCTAGATACACTACTGTCTTCTATTCCAGAATGTGGCTATCATCCTAGATAATATCAACATCCATTTAGACAATCCATCCCTGTCCTGATTGCAGCCCTTCGACCCATAAAGCCAGGAGAGAGGTTGCTGTCATTCTACTCCAAAATTGTGCCATTGACTTCTTAACGGTCATGCCTCTGCACTTCTGACCACTATTTAATTTGCTTCAGTGTATGCCTCCTGGAATTGCCATCCATTCCACCATCTCTAGTCTTGTTCCACAGCTTGTCTCCCATCCACTTTTCCACCATGGGTGCCTCTACTGTACCTCCTTTTAGCACATTCTTCTCGTCAGTGATGCCACTAACCTCAGTCTGGATAGCCTGTGTCCCCTATCCACCAAACACACTCACTCTAAACTGCCTCACCCATGGCTGACTGACACCATCCAGAAGTTACACATGGATCTCAGAGCTGCTGAGAGAAAATGGTTTAAAACCAGTGACCCCACTAATTGAAGGGTTATCATTCACTCCTATCTCGATACTAATCTAGCAGCAGTGCTGCTAAAACTGCTTTGTACAATAAAATAAGCTGCACCAGAGACACTTTAAACACCTTTAAAATGTTACTCAATCATCCTCATGCAGTGCTTTCTTTATTTGAATCCTATATCACCAGGTGCCCATTTAATGCATGACAGCAAGGACAAATGTTCTTATCCCATCCCCTCCCCACAGGCGTGCTCCAAGGATTCGTATGGGGCCCTTTTCTCTTTGCAATATACACCACCTCCTTGGGTCAGATTACCCACTTGCATGGCTTCTCATACCACTGCTACACAACTATACCTGTTGTTCATGCCATGATGACCCCCATCATCTCTGTGCAGATCTCACAGATCCCTGCTTGTCTCTCAGACATAGCCACATGATTGAAGAAACACCACCTTCAACTAAACTTCTGTAAGACTGAAATCCTAGTAATCCCAGCCAATCAGTCATTCTATCACGATATCAAGATCAAAAACACCTCTTCATCTCTCACCCCATCCAAGGTCACAAGAAACCTGGGTGTCATGTTTGATGACCAGCTATCCCTCGCTTTTAATTCCCAATTCACATTCAAACCCATCAAAATTCTGGAAGGCAGTGAACTCTCTTAACTGGAAGACTGGAATTCCTCCTCTCATTTCAGCTGATGGATCCTCAATATCTGATCATTTAGATCTCAGTGTTGCTTTTAATTTTTTTTAGAGGTTGCACTCAGTAATCATAGGTTAGTTCTAAACGCTGATAAAAATAAACTTATGATCTTCTCCAGAGCTGAAAGCATTCATTTGGATTACTTCATAATCACCGGAAGAAATGTTACCAAAATTGAAAGAGTCTTGGTATACAAATATCTTGGCATTTGGGTTGATGAGGAAACTTCACATTGTAGAAAAACCCTTGTTAAGGCAACTTTTTTATCAGTCTTGGATTATGATGATATCTTGTACAGGCATGCTTCTGCTGTGACTCTAAAGCCCCTAGATGCTGTCTACCATTCTGCACGCAGATTCATTACTGATGATGCTTACAACACTCACCATTGCGTCCTGTACAAAAGGGTTGGGTGGTCCCCTCTCTCTCAGAGACGTGACTTGCATATGCATTTGTTAATTTACAAGGCCCTTATTGGAAATCTCCCTTCATATATTACATCCATGCTAACTTGGTCCACTGGACCACATTACACTAGGACCAATGACTGGCTTACTCTCCATGTCCCTCGAGTTCATATTGAACTGTATGTATGCATTGGTTGCTTTTGGTCATTTTAAATCCATAATTTCTAACTTTTTAACTTCTGTTTGTACCTGTTTTAATTTATTTCCTGCACATTATTTATTAACTGTATTTATGTGTTTGTTTTAACTGACTTCTGAGTTTGCATCCATACTTGAACTCAATCATACAAGCTCATGCTCCTTCTGGGCCACTGTGTTCCTTCCCTCACACAAGGCAATAACAGTCCAGACTGTTCTTCATCATGGTTCCAGAATGGTGGAGTGTGATACCAGTTGATGATGAATGATGAATAAAAACTGGCAACAAATCATCTCTGGGACAGGAAGCTATTCTGAGATCAGACATAAGGAGAGATATCACTTCCAGTATCATTTGAACTGATGTCTATTTTTAGCTTTAACTGGGCAAGCACTGCTTCCTTGCTTGCCCTGATGCCACCTTGATTAACCCTGTAATGCCTGACCCCAGAAATAATGGACAGAAAATTCTGATTTCTTGAATCTGGAACCTTTATTTGGCCCTTTCACAAAATTTGAAAAAAAAATTACAAAAAATTATTTGCATATAGGTTTTTCCTAATTTTATACACGATTTTACTACATACTAAAATGCAAATAATTATGTAATTATAACTTGCTTCAACAGATTAAGTGTTCATGTTAGAATATTACTAAAAATTTCAAAGAAAATGTCACTGGAAAATCGTAAAAATCACAATTTTCTTTACCTTGATCCAGTGAGTTGGGAACTATCTGAAGGTGGCCAACTTGGATTGTCCCATGTACTGTGTTTGAATTGTTGTAGTGATAAAGGTATCCACCAGGGGTTAGAAGACAAGTATCAGATTGGATACAAGAGGGTTTTGAGTGAAGTTTTTACCATAAGGTGATGCAATAAGTCTCAGAAATGCTTGTATCAAATTTGATGCATTTGGCATTACAGGGTTAAAACATTTCTACAAAATATCTAAAACTCAAATTATGTGTAATCATGT
Source organism: Trachinotus anak (assembly GCF_046630095.1). Taxonomy (NCBI): domain Eukaryota; kingdom Metazoa; phylum Chordata; class Actinopteri; order Carangiformes; family Carangidae; genus Trachinotus; species Trachinotus anak. The sequence continues at coordinate 7,327,436 of NW_027273870.1, read as the reverse complement.
TAATGTTGGCTGAGAAGGAAGAAACACCACAGTTTTGAGTAGCAGCCTATTTAATGCTCACAAGCTGTAGCTACAGCTTGAAGATGATATTAGCAACAGTATTATCGGCTACTGTGCTTCAGGAGGCACTCTAAACCTTGAAGATGATCAGATTGAAATGCTTTATTTTACAGGTCCTGTGTTTTCCAGCTAATATTCTACAAACCTTCTCAATTTTTTTTTAAATTAGATGGTTAAGCTATATTTCCAGGATCAGAAAATGTACCAATTACCAAGTGGACCCATAATGTATGACAGCTCAGAGTCATTAAGAATCCAAATTAAGAATTATTGTTAGTCTTTCTAAGACATGATGAATATTGACATCTGTTTATGAACTATTTTTCTCTTACCTACAACATTGTTTCCTAGTTCTTCTTATAAACTCAAATATAACACGTGGCTACTCAGTAACTGCAGAAACTTTCTACTTACTGTCTTGCTTTCTCCATTTCCCTTATGATTAGAGCCAAATGGCGTAGCCCTTTCTTGGTACTATCCTAGTAATTTACAAATAAATACCTGCTACTTTTTAGAAAATGATGAGATAAGTTTACTGCAAAATATGGGCCCCTTAAAATAAAGCAATAGTAAATATTTATTATATGAGAAAAAAATTGTCATGAGGTGATCAGCTAATAATTTCTTTGCCATTCTGTTGGTTCCTGCTGAACTACAAAAACACTGTTTGCAGTTGCGAAAAGTGAAACAAAGTGGTGTGTCTTTTCAGAATACAGAGTCTATTAAGAGACACATTTAGCTGCCAACAGTTGGCTAAAAACCTACCACCAGTCTTTTCTGTTGATCATTGCTAGTAAAAAAGCGTGAAGAGAGATGAAACCAGCTGTGTCCAACCCTAGCGTTAGGGTTAGCTGATTTGCTTCACACTGAATTTTGTGGCACAGATTTTTTTTTTAAACTGGTTTCAAAACAAATGAATACATTTGTTTTTTTTAAAATCCTACATGTAATGGGTGGTTGTAAAGCCAGTTTAAATGTATACAGTAGGAGTAGAGGAGGAGCACCCCAGGCATTCCCCATATGCAGACCCACTGTATCAAATTTTACAACCTCTTTTGAGATGGTGATGAATTATGACCCTTTCTTTGAAAAGCATCTGTATGTGTGTGTGAGTGTGTGTGCTCTCTGTGTGTCTTTATATGGGTTGTGTGTGTGTGGGTTAGCATGGGCTCTTTTATTTGTGAAGTTACAGTTGAATCGTCAGAGCAGATAAAAATTAATGACTTTCCTTGCCGAGCCTGAGCTCAAAACCTCAGCATCACAGAGAGCTGCAGCAGTCACACACACACACACACGCACAGACAACGTGAATCATCCACAGATAGACGCAAGTATGTGTGGGAGAATGATGGGAAATGCTCTTAAATCCATAAGCACACACAGAGTTCACACTCTCATCCACACTCATACACACACGTAATCACATATCTCTTGGCAGACTTTGTTTCAATTAACATTTTTATTACACAGAGGGAAGTGAAGGAGGAGAAAAAGGGGATTGAAAGTCAGAGAAGTCCTATCTTGTTGTGTTTGTGTGTGCATGTGCATCTGATGCACATGCACGATCACATACATGCAAAGATGCTTCTGTGCACATTTACATTGACTGGCATAAGAAAAATAAATTTGTCATTACGGATTGACTTAGAGAGGAGTTCTGAAGCTTGGTGGAGCGAGGGGAGAGGCAGGGAGAGCAATGGAAGGAGGGAAAAGATGAATAAGAAGAAAAAAAAAGATTTAAATTCATTTATTTCCTCCCAGCGCTTCATATGCAGGGAGCTTCATACGAATTGGGTTTTTCAAATGAAGTATTATTGGCTGAGTGAACTGAGGGTCTGCAAATGAAAATGGGTCTTAATTGTACATGCACTTCTCCCCCTGTGTGGGCTTCCATAAGTGGTATCAACACTTCTTCTAAGCCCCATCACCCCTGCTGACCCCGCTCCTGATTCCATTAAGGCCTTCGTGGTCAAGGTCTATCTGGCCATTAACCCCTTACAGCAATACAACCTGAGCTGTAATACCTAATGAGTGGTTATGGAATGCAATCTAGAAATGATTTCAAAGGGGAGAGAAATAAGTAAAAGGAAGAAGAAGGTGAAAGAGAAATGAAAGAGAAAAACACGAAGCAGTGAATAAATAAAAGCAAAAGTCATAAGACTTCAAAAAACATGACAAGATTTTAACATTTGTATCAAATATACAAATATTTTTTAACCATTTAGAGTAATTTGCTCTGCAGCTGCTGCTGTGGCTGATCTGAAATATTTGCATAATACTGTGCTGTAGCATATCTCACTGGATGGCGGCCCACCACCGCGAGCATTCATATGCAGGCAGTTTGTGGCAATTGTACTTCATTTTGGATCATCAGAGGGATTTTGCCTCCCACTGGCTCCCACACCCACAGTAAAGAATAAGACAACAGGATGAAAAGAGTGAAACAGAGGAGAGCTAACACGTTAGTTTACATAAAACATGAAAGCTATTGTATCAGATCTTTGATTGTAAGCCAGCTCGTAATTCCGTTTTAATTGAGTCATTGAGACAGCTACTCCCTGCTGTCCTGAAACAGTGAAATAGAAATACAGTAATCTGTTCAATGTCACCCGTTGACATGGCATGGCTGTCAAGGAGGAACAAGGACAGGAGGAAGAAAGGCACATGAATAGAGAAAAAAGTGAGTGTAGAGGTTAAGTAAGATCGAAGGGTGAACAGACAGAAAGGGAATAGAGAGCTGTGAGTTTTGGCTGTCAGAGTTGATTACCGTCAGCAGATGACAGGAAGATTGATGGACACTTTAGGCAGAAGGTGTGTGAGTTGAAGGGTGGTGGAAGGCCTTCGCTAACACAGATGTACTTACCTCGCAGATATGTATCGAGGTTATACATCCCTGGATGCATTGTGTGTATGTACATTATACTGCATCACACTTTCTGTCTAAGCTCATGATGGAAAGGGTAGGGCCTGACCCCTCTGCTTCCCCACATCAATCATAGCCTCATTCCCTCTGCCAGCCTGAGAGTTTAGCTGTGACCTCTGACCCCACCCCTTCATGCACCACATGGAGGGCCAATGGGAGAAAACTCGCCCTCCACATTCAGAGGTCAGTTACAACATTTCCCCGTGAAGCGGCCATCTGAGATTTACTCCATCCTCACTTGACATGGCTGAATAATGTAGGGTACACTGCCTGTGGAAAACAGATGTGATAGAGATGGCCTGATCTACACCCTTTCTTGTGAAATGAAAGGCTAAATTTCAAGAGCACTTGGGACAACTACACAACAATAGACAGACTGATAGATAAGTAGATAGATAAGTACTTTATTTGTCCCGTTGGGGAAATGCTGCTCAGGCCAGGACCCATATCATTTGAGGTTGAAGCAGTAATTGGCTTTTTGTATCAGCACAACTTGCAGCATTCACACAACACACTGCAAGTTAAAGAACAATTGACAGTTTGCTAAAATCCTCCTACAAACAGTGATTGTCCAGTCATACCTTAGATGAAAAAACCTTTGTGTATTTTCACTAAAATAAGTTGCAACTAGCTGTAATTAGCTAACTGCCTGCAGTTGCAACCAATTGTTATTTCTAAAACCAAAGAGCACATCATCATCAGCCAGTGTTACCCAACCTAGCATTATTTTTCACCAAACACATCAGTTAGTCCTTATCCTGGAAGCCATGCTCTGCTTTTACATTAATAGTGAAAAGATCTTGTTTGAAAATATGAACAACTAGTCTTACATACATACGTATATCAACATCTGTAAAAGGTTGCTTCTAGTTGATGACCCTGCAGCTGACCTAATGGCACCAGCACAGGTGCAGGCAGCAACACCCAGCAGGTGGAGAATACCTGTGCTTTGATCTAAGTTCATCTGGGATACCAGTGAATACTGAAAACGTGCAGTTGGCTTCCAGAGAAGTCTGGAGGGCATTCAGGGAAGACTCACTGATGGCAGGAAAGACTCCACTGGGAATGCACAGGCTAGTTACCCATTCCACCAGCTCTCACTACATGGACCCCCAAATAAATTACAAGTAAGATACAAAGGAAACAGCAAGAGGCAGGATGCAAGATTGACCAATCAGAATGGACAATACTGAATCAACTGTGGCAACAACTAACAAGCAAAAGATCCTCAGGAATGGCAGCTGCGGATGATCCAAAGTGACGACCCATCAGGGCCAGCAAATTCATCAGGAGAAAGCAAAGTGCAGTGCTAGGAACCACTTGCATATTTGCACTGAGTGACGGGAGGGCACTGCTAAGTCCACCATTGCAGACAGTGAGAGAGAGGAGCCTCCAAGTTGCAAACCCACAAGAGAAGGAGATACCAATCTGCCAGGCCAAACTCAGGTGGCCAAAAGTCAAAAGGACAAATGGCCAAGATTTGACCAGAGCTTACACCTAATGCTCCAGAACTCGGAACTACTCCAAGGAGAAAGAAAGCTGAGAGACAGACATCCACAAGTTGGTTAAGGAAGGTGAAGGAAAGAAAGCTGCCCCAGAAAGCATGAAGGGAATTCGAAGTGCAGAAGAAACAGGGTCTGAAGGCATGTCTGGGACCAGCTAAACTCCAGACAACAGGAAAGAGATGGCACAAATAATCTTCTTCCAGGACCTCTTCAAGTATGCCCAAAATCTGCTGGATGAGAAAATATTTGGGAATCTTGAAACCAGTGTGCAGGAGCAATCATTAAAGATCAACTTGGCCAGAACAACAAGAGCATTCCACTTAGTTCAGCAGTTCTGGAATCTGCTTCGCAATTTGCCATTGGGAAGCAGGTTCCAACCATTCCAAATCAAAGTAATTTTTACTGTACTGGTTTTGTTAGTGAATTGTGAAATATTAAGAACCACCAAGACTCTTCCTAGAGTTGGCCAACTGAGTATCAAGCAAGAAGAGTCTTGGTCAGGGAGGTGACCAGGAACCAAAAGGCCCCTCTTAGAGAGATGAGAGAACCTGCAGTACTCCATCAATCAGGCCTTTATGGTTGCTGGAAACAGTAAAACATCTGTCGGAGAATGTGTTTTCAATCTGTTAGATAAAAGTTAATTTATTTACCTAGTTACAGTTGATGACATCTGACAATGATAGATGTCATTTGAGAAATGCAATCTCTGAAGAAATGTAAATAGAAAATCTGCCACTGTTACCACTGTAAACTGTATAAACTGTATAAACTATATATGTACCATCCTACAACACCAACCTTTATTTCAATTACTCACCCCTGGTGTCTCTCAATTCCGACACATTCATCTGTCCCAAAAAATGCTGCTCACAGAGAAACTTCTTCCCTTACTTTCAGTAACTTCTTGTCTCTCTGCCTATAATCTGTCACCTGCTGGATGAAACTTCTCCTTCACTTATGTTACTTTACACTTCTCAGCTCCTTCCTCCTCCTCCTTCTCTTTGGTCCTTTATATCACTTCTCACCTCTCTGCTCTTTTTCCTCTCAGCTCTATCACAGCCTTACCTTTTCACCCAACAGGGTTTTGATATTTTTCTATTCCTTTTTTTTCTCATTGCTGCTTCTTTTCTTTTTTTCTATTATTTTTTTAAACTCTTTTTCTCACTTGTAATGTCCTTGGTTTGATGCCCCACAACCCAGGCTCGCAGAAAAGTGAGATGAGTGAGAACAATAACAACAGGATGCATCTGGCAAAAGAAACCATCGCAGAGTTCGATTATAGTACTCTGAACTGTGTGTGTGTGTGTGTGTGTGTGTGTGTTCTCTACATGTGTGCAAGTGTGTCTGCTTGGAATTATAGTTGCCCTTGAGATAGAAGTCAACCTTTGAAGCTGCAAACTGCCTCCATAAGCACCTCTAAAGTGGTTAAGAAAAACTGTTCGGTAAACTATTTCCACAGTACTGACTAAGAGGGTTAGGGTTGGGGAAACAGAGATAAAATATTTGTGTGCTGTCTAAGCTGAGATGACATCTGTAGTTTTGGGTGCAATGAACTTTAGCTAGCACTGGATCAGCGGAGCTCTACATTCAATTCAAAGCCAATCCACTCAAAGAAATACAAGTCCTCTATTTCTCAGTTTCGTTACACTTTGAGTCTTGTTGCATTGATGTGGAAGTTTTGATTCAGGAGTGAGTACTGTAAAATTGCTGAAATATTTAATAAATACTGCTTTGTGTCCAGTGATATTACTCGAAGGCTCTAATTTACTCTACAATGGCATGTACAAAGAGACACAAAGTAGAAAAATGATCAGTTATACAATACAAAATCCAACAGCAACTTGAGCGGATCAATAGTCCCCCTTCCTTTTTTCCGTGACAATAACCACGGCTTTGAACTCAGTGAGAGGGACTGGCTCTCCGAGAGTTTCAAAGCTTGCTGCTGCCTTTTCCACACTCAGGGGGCACAGATCATCGCAGCTTTTTTCTTGGGTCATTTCTGTCCAAACTTCAACAGCAGAGAGATGAATCATATCTTGGGACCTCAGATACACCTGCTTTAGACAGTCTTACACTGGACATATCAACATAGATGTGCCCAGTTTAAGCCCACCTGAAGGTTTCTCTAAATCTCTCTTTGAACTCTTCAGATATCATTCATGTCTCTTTACCTCTCTAGAATATATTGTCGTCTTCAGCTACCTGTTCTTATTTCAAGTGAGATCGGATGTTTGGTCTGTCATAAAGGCAGGTGTCCCTGAGATGTCCCTGATCATTGACTGTTCTGTTCTTTTCTGCAGAAATCAATGTACAGCAGGTACTGTACTGTTACAAGGCTTGACTCGACAAATTTATGACTCGAAACTCTGAAGTGAAAAAATAGAAATAAGTTCAGTCCTTAGACAACATGATCAGAATTTAATTGATATAACATGTAGCATCACATCATATGTACATTATCAGTATTAAATGTGTTCTTGGGTTTTTAGCTGAGGTTGTGAATACCAGGAACAGCACAGTGCCATAAAACATCATTTTGAAACACTCAAGAACTTTTCACAAAGTCTTTGAGAGTTCATTTATTTCTATTCAGTGTCTTCATTTGAAAGTGCTGTGACAACAAACTGTACATAATATACTGTATATAGGTCCCAGCAGCATTAGCTCCGTGCATGAGGGCTTTTGAATTAGCTGAAGTGAGAGGTAACCTCACATATGCAATAATCAGATGATATAAATATCTTTGAATACAATCTGCCCCAGGAGTGAACCCTGAACAACCCTAATATGAGCTCAGAGGCCTTCTCTTCTATCTTGTTGCTATCGCTGTAGCACTGCTTCCTGCTCCGCGAGAGCCTGAACTTTACATATGCTGCGAACAAAAGTATTTGTTCCTTTTACTCTGGAGGTTGTATAACTGCTGATACACAATAATTCTTCTCCTTCCTCTATCTTTCGCCCCCTCTCTCTCCCTCTGTGTGTATATCTCTCACTCCCTCATGGTTGGAGTTTGACCTGAGGGTTTTCTCTTTGCGGCGTGCTGAGGTTCTGATTGGAAGCCAGGATAACTCCAGCCCTCCCACTGTCACTTGGTGCTGAAATCAGACAGATTGACACTGAGAGGGTCATCCTTGTGTAGTATCTGCAACTGTTAGTGTGTGCATGTGTGTGTGTACAGTTGTGTGCAGAAATGCGTTCCGAATACCTATGAAACTCCCCTTTATAGAAGATTTAACATGGGTCCCAAGGATCTTGTAAACACAAAAACATACATGCAAAAATGTATATAGACACATGAATGAAATAATACATTGCACTGCAACTATACTTTTGTTGTCTCTTTGTTCTTTTATGGATGGAAGACGTCATGCTGATGCTCTCTCCTTGGATGGACAACCTCTAAAGTCTCATCTTGCTCTCTTTCTGTTTCTAAAACAAAGATATCAACATGTTTTAGAGACTCTGCAGCGATGTTAAATAGACAAGTAAAATGTTAAGATTGTGTACATTGTTATTAACAATCTGAGATGTTCAGCACACTCCAGGAGTTATTTCATGATTTAGTGTTTATCTTCCCGTCAAACAGATGTTGTTGGCAATCACACTCTCCCAAACACCTTACCTTGAAACTTTAGAAAAATGTTTTCTGGCAGTCTGTGTGCTTCACTAACTTGTGCACATCAGAAGCTTCGTTATATATTTTCTTTTTGTCACAATGGGGCTTCCAAATATCTTTTCAATATTTTTTTCTTGTGTGACCCTATTTGAACCCACTTTTTCTTCACTGCATGCCACATGAAATATGTACTGTAAGAAACATACATTAGGTTATCTGGTATGATCCCTTAATGTGAGGAGTCTATATAGAAGCATTTTTGCTTTTATTTAAAGGGCCTGAATATGAAACCTGATGTTTAGAAATGTTAATCAGTTTTTAGAATATTCCAATGCTCATGTACATTATTAAATAATGTAAAATCTGGTTGTACTGGAAACATACTGTATAATATAATTGCATGTTACCTTTAGCTCTCCCTATCTCTGTTCATTTAGATTAGTCTGTTCTGTTGGCATCAAGGTTAAACAATTTTGCCGAAGATCAGATCCTATTAGATTAGATACTATTAATGTGTATTCATATATAATTCATAATAAATTGATTTTACCATTTGTGTTGACAGTGGATAACCCATGTTGTTGACTACTTGGTTTCTATATCCAGAATCTCCTGAGTGGAATTTCTCTCTCTCTCTCTCTCTCTCTCTCTCTCTCTCTCAGACACACACACACACACACACACACACACACACACACACATACACGATGCATATGGTATGTCTTAGATCAGTGGTTTCCCAACTGGGCGTCTGGGAGCACCCCTAAAGGTGACACAACATGAATCTGAGGGGTCACAAGGTGATTAACAGGACCGAAAAGAATTATAAGTAAATATTTTAATACTAAACAGTACAGTAAAATGAAAGAATTATAGAGGGGATTTTTTTTATTCCTCACATAGACACATTAAACACGGCTTCATATTAAGAGGGAACAAGTCCTGAAAAGTTGGAAACCAGTGTCTTAAAGGGCATTCAGACTGAAGTCAGCCCTGACTTAAAACAACACAAGGGGCGATGTTGGTGAGGGTGTGTTGCCTCAGGCATGTACAGAACTATCACAGAACTGTATTTTGACCGTTCTGTGTATCTGAAGACTTATCAGACGCCAAAACACAGGACAACACAGGGCTACTGACAGTCTGCATGCAGCCTCAGATAACCCTTGAGCCACATTTCCACAAGACCTTCTCCATTCAGCTGTAGACTACAGTAGCTACATAGTGACCATTCAAATCTTCTCTTTTTATCCCTCTTGGCTTATGGAGATCTCAAATACATCAAATAGGTGAAGGGTCAACCAGCAGTTCAGGAGGCCTATGATTTTATCTTTAAGCTGTTTATAATTCCTGATAAGTAAAGCCCTGCACCAGTCTCCCCCTGTGATTAGGACAGATGACAGTCTGATTTGACACTTGGGTTTACATCTCACATATAGCAAATAATCAGGTGACAGCTCAACATCTACTTCTTGTCACCTTCTGTAATAGTTACAGTAGTTGAGAAACAATATTAGTGTTCAGTTATAGGAAGTTTTCCTCTTTCTTTGTGTTACCATTGCTAACAGTCTTTTTTTTTACTCTCTCTTTTGAAAAGCCTAAGACTTTTGAGGAGTGTAATTTTCCTTTAAGCAATCATAGATTAAAGTTTTGCCTTTCTCTGCTGCCACTCAAATATCAGCTCAGCCAACAGGAGTTTTATGACACCACTTTAACGATTTCCCATTGTGTTTCCTTGTTAGCCTCCATTGTCTACCTTTCCCCTTTTCATCAGAGGGAAAGAAGTGAGGGAAACAAGGAACGAAAGAAAAAAACAGAAAACGATGGGGTGGCTCATTACATCTTAGGGGATTGCTGTCTTTCTATCTGTCTCTCTCCAACCCATCCCTCGTGCTTGCCCCCCGCCCACCCCAGCTTCTTATTAGCAGGACAGGCTTTGTGTTATAGTGACAAGTGGATGCATCTTTGTGCAGTTGAACGTGTATGTGTGTCAGGCAAAAAGAGAAAAAATGTGCATGGACTTAATAATGTCTGTCACATGTGTGCAGGGGGGGAGCCATCTCCCCAAACTGGCCCTGATAGCTCCCCTCATTCAGAAAGCAATCAGGGACTCTGCGGCTTCCTCTCTGTCTTTCAATCACGCCCTCCATCACTGATGTAATTTGTCATTAGCAGAACGAAGAAACTTTTAATTGAGTCTCAACTGTTTGGGAGCAGATGACAACTCCTTCCTCATCTCATGTGGCCTGTTTTTGTTTGCTTTGCTTTTGTTTTAAGTGTAAAGAATAACCTTTGTTTTGTGTTTTTTTTTTCTTTTTTCATATTGTGTGTATATGTGTGTGTGTGTGTGTGTGTGTAATATTGAAAAGTGTGTGAGTCTATTTGTGCGTACTTGTATTCAGAGTTGCAGGTCTGGGTGAATCTCTGGCTGCTTGTCCTGCTATGACCTCTCCAATTAATTTCACCATTAAAGCTCAATCTCAAGGTGAATTGCGGAGATTCACAGAAAGGTCAGAGCACTGTATTTATGTATATTCAACACATTTTTAATTAAGCAACAGTCATTAAAAATTCACATAGTGCGGTGGCTGCTCAGGGGGGCTGAGTGTGGTGGAGAATGGCATAAAACATTTACTGTTTAAAGCCATCTGAGCAGAAGTAATTTACTGTCAGTCGCAGTTCTGAACCGGAGCCCGGGTACCTCATGGAAAAAAGACGTGTGAAAATGCATTGTGTCCAACGAAACAGTTATATATATGTGAGATAAATAATCATTTATCATCCTCACTTATTATCCTCTGTAAGAAATCACTGAGTACAAGTTAAGGGCTCAAACAAGAGCTCAAATCAGCCTCCAGAGAGAGATTTCCTTTTGAGTTTTCCTTTGTTTGTTGTGTGAATAACTAAGTCTTAAATATGAGCACAGTCCCATGATAGATCAGTGACGGCAGCAGCTTTTCCACATGTCAGTGGGCCGAGGTTGAATAGGCAGAACTAAGCCTTGCATTATAACATACATACAGTCAACCTATAATTAAACCCATAATTAACTTGGTCACTTATTTTTGTAATATTTTGTAAATTCTGGCTGTCTTGTTCTTGAAGTCTGTTAGTATGTGGTGGTGCTATGCTGTAGCACAGTGCTAAAGCAGTAAGGAACCAGTGTCAGTCAAGAAAATATAAGACGTCTTGGGTCCACACAAAATCTGTAGCCGGTGTGAAAGTATGTTATGTTTTTATTTGAAGCCAGTCAAGTTTCTACATTGTTGAACATCAACAATGTTAAAAATACAATAACCAAAAACAAAAGAGAAAGAATAAGAAAAACAATAAATAAATCTATAGTAATTCATGTAGCTGCTGTGATGTATCTAAAACACACTGAGTAGCTGATGTTCAACTACAGAACTGAAAGAGATACACAACATACTGTCTCTGCACATACTCATGCTGCTCTATAACCTCTTAGCATTTGCCTGTAATGCTGTCCCACTGTTTTGCAGTAGAGGATGTTAAAAGCCTCGATAAATACTGTGAGTACATCACGAGACTACATGATAATATACAAGTATGGAAATAAAGTGCTCCCGACTCAGGCCACAGGAGGACGTATGGTTGAGATTCTCACTAGTTTTCTGCAGATAAACATACAGATAAACATGAGGAGCATCGCTCACCTGCCTTTCAAGTCTGTAGTGCAGATGTCCACGAAGAGGAAAATGGCAACCGTGGTGTGCAAATCTACTAAGTTACTTTCAGTCTTTGGTAATGATGCTCATAATGGACATGGAAACAGCCCATCAGTTTGTTTTTTTTTTCTAAAATATTCATTGTGAGACCCCAGTATGTGCTTCCACGCTGCCATTTGTAGCATTTGTAGTCTTCGTGAATTGAAAAGCCCTCTGCAGTAAAACTCTCTGTCAGTGAGAAATGTCATCAGGTCAGGATATTTGCTGGAGCTTGGTGAAACTTTTCCTTAGCGGCTGGTGAGGAAACAAAGCACAGTTGCCATTGGTAAGATATATCCCTGGAGGACCATTGGCTTGATTATGAAAAAACAACAAGCAGTTAACTCTTTCCCACCACCCACTGAAGTTGTATGTGGGCTTCAGGGCTGTTGTGTTCCCCCAAAACCACAGTCACAGGGTAAGATCAATATCCACTTTATCTCTGTATGTATAGGATGTGTTTAGCCTAGCTTAGCATGAAGGCTGGGACCAGCAAGAGGTTGTTAGTCTAGCCCCTTAAAAACAGATAAAATGTGCCTTCCAAAGATTACAAAGCTGCAACTGGCCCTCAGAAAGTACAGATACACTTTAATACAACTGAATTTACACTTAGCCACATATACAGTCATATGCAAAGGTTTGGGATATGTAAAATGTTTAGTTGACTTTTAAAGTGAAAAGAAGTAAATGTGACCCCTGCAGCTTTCTTCAAATGTTAATTCACCTTACTTTTTATTTCAGAAATATTAAAACTTCAGTATCTTTGCAGCCAAGAATCTTTCTTGATTTTCACCCACTCTTCCTGCAGTTCACTTCAAGTTCTGAGATATTTTTAGGCTGTCTTCCACACACAGCATGTTTAAGTGATGTTCAGGTGAGGAGACTGTGAGGACTGCTCTAAAAGCTTCAGCTTGCGTTCGTTGAAATGGTTCATGGAGGATTTTGAGGTTTGCCTTGGATCATTGTCCTGTTGTAGCCTCTTTTCAGTTTCACTTTTCTGAGTCAGTGCAGGACATTTGAATCAAGAATCTGTTGATATTTAGTGGAATCCATTCTTGCCTCTAGTTGTACAATGTTTCCTGTGCCACAAATCAGAATATTTTTACCACCATGTTTAGCAGGTTCATTAAAATCTTTAAAAAAAAAAAATTCTCCTAACCTTTGGTGATTGTGGCTAAATACCTCACTTTTAACTTCATCTGTCAACAGAACTCATTTCCAAAACTGCTCTGGTTCATCCACATGTTGCTTTGCAGACCTCAGAAGTTGACTTCTCTGATGGGGTCACAGGTGAAGTTTCCTTCTGATGACTCTTCCATGTAGACCCTGTTTGTGCAGCAACACTGCACAGTGGGACACAGCACTACCACTCCTGTATCAGATAAACCTTCCTGCAGCGCCTATGCAATCCTCAGGAGGTTTTACTTTTACTTTCTGTCCAGCAGAGTTGTAGTTTTATCTGAAAGTTTTCTTGGTTTTCGAGATCTTGGCTCTTGACCTCATGAATCCCCTGTAAAAGCCACAGTGGTCAGTAAGTGAGTACATTTGTTAAAATATCATGTTTTAAATGAAGTCTTTGTCAAACTGTTCACGAGTGACCACAAAGTCAAAGTATAAAAATATTTGTGTTTTTTTCAATATGAAACCAACTCATGTGTAAATTCAAACATTATTATTTCAACTGATTGCTCTGCAGTGTTGTTGGACTTCAGCTACGTAACTGAGCATTTTGCAACACTGCCAATGTAGCTACACCAATTTACAGTTTGTGCTGGTGGCTTAAAAAGAAAATCAAATGTAACATCCGGCATAATGTACACAACAGCAGAAGTGTTAAGTGTCAAGTTTTATTAGTAAAAACGTCACCTAGACTGAGACTCGTAGTGCATTGGATGATGGATAGATATTTGGGGAGTTAGGTGTTTTAGTTTTAATGGTTAAGTGAACAAGTTTGAGAAACACTGTCTTAATGACATTTTGCACAGTGCAAATTTCAAGCTGGAAGAGCCTCCCCTGCTTCATTTATTTATTTTCATTTCATAAATCCAGAAAATATAGATGTTCAAACTTTTGCAAACAACTGTATGTCCCAGATCACAAATGTAGTTCCATTTCATCTTGGTTTTCCCAGGCTACATGCATCTTCCAGGCAATGTTCATGATTTATTCATGTTTTCTAAATGTATCAGACAATTTAACAGAATTTCCTAATAAATAAATTAAAAAAAGCAAATTCTTTGGTACTTCCAAACTTTTAGAAAACAACAAAAAATTAATTTAATTTGATTGATTTAAGGACCATTACATTCTCCTAATTGGTCAACATCCATCTCATGTTTTATCTATTATTGTGCCTTCAGTGGACTTAAATAACAAATACAGTAGGTCACATGCTTCATGTACGTCATGATTTATTTGCTAAGTTTGTTCCCATCACATTTTGTTGCATTTTGTTGTTATTGATAAAGCAACTTTTTCACTTTTCTCTCAATTGCGGTTCCAGCTAAAAAAAAAGGGGAAATTCAAAAGAAGTGAATACATGCAGCTGGATGGAAACCTACAGATGATGATTCTGTGGTTGCACTGATCAGCATAAAAGCTACAGCCATCGATATAGAAACGAAGAAACCTCAGTGGCTGCTGCTGTGTGTTGCTGCTATGTGCCTGTGTGTCGGCCATGTTTGAGCCATCAAGATCTACTGGTAAACAATAAAGAGATGCCGACTTCACTACAAGATCGACTGTAACTCATTTAATTCTGAACTTATTTTCATCAAATTTGGTTTGTTATTATCGTGAGATAGTGAACATCATACCGGTTACTGGTTGGAATTCCATTCAGTTTCTGGGGGAAATTTAATAGCTATATTATAGTATTGTATGATTATATTACGTTATCTTACATATTGGTATCTACAGTTTTATATTTATGGCTACAACAGCACATTCATCTTCTTCATGATAGTATGTCTTTTCAGTGTAACTTCAACCATGATCAGTGGGGACAGACTCAGTAGTGGCTATGGTTCCACAGAGCCCTTGCTGACATAGGGAGGAGTAAAGATTAAACACGTGTTAGAAAGATGAGCATATTTATACTTTTTCACATCCAGTCAGAAATGTATTTGTCTTGTTTGAGCAACTGGATTCAGTCTGTCTGTAATGCTTGGATGCAGTTACACTTCTGCAACGGGGTAATCCATATACATATCTAATTTGTTGGAAGATATTTGAAAAATTTGTGTTTTGTGTACATTCCAGTATTATTTATACACTGTATTTAACACGTAACAAGACTAAGTTAAAATCTAGTATATGGCTGCGTCACCTAAGGTCAAAAGAGGTGTAGCCCTATACTCCCAGTGGGAATCCATACAAGGTCCAGCCATGTACCAGGTTTATACCCAGTCTTGCCTGAAAAAAGCTGGCAACACTGCAGGCTGTAAACACCCCCCTAATAGAACCTGTTTGTGCCAGAAACTCCCAACTCAATGAAGTGGCATTCGGGTGACCAGTGGTGGAAATACGATCACTCAGTCAGTCAGTCATTTAGTCAGGGACATTCCAGATTATAGGGCTGGCCCCGCTGTCACAGTCCAGCCAAAAAGTACTGACTTGTTCAAGAGCAAACATACTGTTGTTCTCAGTTCACTGATGACCTGGGTCATCTCTGTGTTTATGGTTGGTGCTGGGTGACTGCACATCACTGATGGAGTCACAAAGTAGAGACAGGGTGCAATGTTTCTGTCAAAAAGAATAGGTTGTGGATTAGCAAAATGCAATTGAAATTTCAAATTAAAGTGCATATGTGACCGGCTAATTTATGTCCTCGTTGTCACATTCTTTATCTGAGTCTCATTCTCACGCACACTCAACAATATGTAAAATATTTGTACATATAGTTCCATTGTTGATGACATGTTTTCGTGTGACAGCTGTTTGGCCTCGCTTATCACACCAAGATTGCTACTGGCAATGATGAAATCATGAGATCCCTGATGACAACAGCTAATTGTGCTGTTCAGAGCAAATGTCTTCATCTGTATCAAATCCCACTGGCATACTACATAACTTAGGCAATGACACCTCGTGCATCAGACGAGCTTTGATTTTTCTCAGTGCCTGTTTTGTTGCTGTAACTCTGAGCAAATTCAATCAATTCTCCCTTGATGCTGCGTGAATTGATGGCTCTTTAATATCCACATTTCCTATTTACCTCACAGCTTCAAACATGCGACTGTGAAGGAAATGGATCCACACAAGAAAAAAAAAATACACAAAGTCATGAACATACAGAAAGAGACAGACATATTAAAAGTCATATTTTTTGCTGTATTGTATGCTTGATTGTTACAGCACCTCAGCCCAAGAAGTACGTCAGAGATTGCAAGCAAGACAGAGGACAGAAGGTAGTTATAGGAGGTAGGAAATAGCTGTGTGCGCTGTGTGTTTGTGTCTGTGTGTGCGCTCATGCTTCGATAATGGTATTTCTGGATATATCCCAAGTTATTACTGTAAATCAGGCGGGCTTTCAAGGCCTTTAACACAAAGTAACAGTCCCTTACAGCAGCCCCAGGCTGCCATATAGAAATTACATGAATATGGATTAAAAAGAAAAATGGGATGGAGGGGAATGAGAGATAGATGGAAGGATTGAGTGAGGAAGAGGAGATGAGGAAGAAGAACTGCTAGGATAGAGAGCAAGACAGTGAGAGAAAATGCAGCAGAATGAGGATGGACAGACTGAAGGGTGGAGAGAGGTTAAATAGGAGAGTGGTGTTTGATAGACGTATAACAGCGTGAGGTAGGTAAGAGGGGCGGGTGGAGAATGTGCAGGTGGAAGGGCAAAGCGGGGCCAAGGATTGGAATGGAAGAAATGGATGTGATGGAGAAATAGAAAAAAAGAAAAGAAGAGCCATTTCACATCAAGAGTCTTTCAACACAAGTGGACCACTTCCACCCCTGGCCCTTTGGCTGAGGCTCACAACTGTCTGCCCTCAAATGCAAACCAGGGAAATTTATGGAAATGACTGGTCCAGTGTGGACTTAAAAATAGGATTGGCTCTCTAGCTCGCTCATGAATCATGCATCCTTTTTCGAGTCAGAGACTTTAACTAATGGGTCATTGTGAAGAAAGGACCCTCATTTGGCACTGTGCTATAGTATATGATTATTTCAAAAGCATATGGTGGCCTTGACAAAGAAAAATAGGATCCTACAAAAATAATTCACAGCCAAAACTCTGAAGGTAATCTATATATTCTTCATAGACTTAAAACTGGCTGCATTTAAAGGAATAGTTCAACATTTTGGAAAATGTGCTTATTTGCTTATTAAAGCACATATTGTCTGTGTTTTAAGTCTAGTGTTGTAGGCAGGAATAGTGTGTGTATTGTGTTTCAGGGATGGCAGTGTCAGTCACTTGGTCCAGCACTTTGATCCAGACTGAAATAGCTCAGCGACTATTGAACGGACTGTCATGAATTTTTATCCAGGCATTAATCATCCCTAAAGGATGAATCCTAATGACTTTGGTGATCCCCTGACATTTAACTGTACTGTTAAATGGTGATAGTTAGTTATTGGTAACTAGCTGATGATGTGATTTGGAGTCAGAGTCTGCAGTGATCAGGGAGTGGAGCTGCAGTGTCAAGGTCCCACCCTTATACCCGTCTGACTCAGTTGCAGCTGTCAATCATAACATCTTTTGAGAAAAATCTATTTGATGTGAACTATGACTTTTTAGTTTGTCCCATTTGCCAGTATGGAGGGGCCGGGGTTTATCACCTATACTAACGCCAGCCAGCCAGCCTTTGAATTGTGATTCATGCTCAACCAAACATTACAAAAAATTTGTTTGTGTGAATTCATATATGTGTATAAATGTGATATACTCAGTCAGGTATTAAGGTTCTGTTGTAGAGAGGAACTACCCAACATGCTTTGCGGTATTTTATCCCTCGTCAGATAGAGGGGGGATTTTCAATTATGCCTCTTCAATGCTAGTCCTTCTTTTAATATGAGTGTGCACACATTCAAGCATACACACACACGCACGCACAGACACACACACGCACACATTGCACATGCAGTAATGTACACTGTGTGCACATTTTGCCCAAATTTCCTTACTCCTTTAACCTGCACATCAGAGAATTCAAACTTCATTTTGAGCTTAGAAGTTAAGAGTTCAAAGAGATTGAAATCCACATATGCAGTCACTCACCCAAACACACACACACACACTCACACACACGATCACCCTGCAGATGTATTTCCACTATTACTGTGTGAGGAACACTATTAAGGAAGTGCTGTGGTTGCATCTGTTCTGAGTGTGTGTACAGCCCTGAGCGAGTCATCTATTTCAGCAACCTTCGCCTCTCCTCTAGTCAACGCAACAGAACACTCAGCGCCTCTGAACACAACTCTCCAAGCTTGCGAGGGACAGGCCCTGTAGTTCAACACGCCTTGGTGTCGATTACGCTCTCTCATTATCTGCATTTCACACTTTCTTACACTCGTTCTCGGAA
Organism: Trachinotus anak; assembly: GCF_046630095.1. Taxonomy (NCBI): domain Eukaryota; kingdom Metazoa; phylum Chordata; class Actinopteri; order Carangiformes; family Carangidae; genus Trachinotus; species Trachinotus anak. Next base: position 7,309,071 of record NW_027273870.1, on the reverse strand, counting down.
TCTGTCTGTCTGTCTTTCCCTCTGGGTTTTTTTTTTTTTTTTTTTGTTAATCTCAATATTGTAACATTGTATCATTGCAAGTGTTGGTGCTGACTGTGTGTCTGCATTCAACAACATGACTTTGCAGACAGTAACACTGCGGACAGTTAATTGACACAAGACTCATGATAACAATCAGAAAATGAATCTTGCACGACAAGCATGTGTTTCTCATGCATGTGGGTGGACTTGTGTTTGCATGCATGTATGTATGTGCATAAATCTCAGTGTGTGCCATCCAGCAGGGGATGGCACACACTGAGATTTATGCACATACACACAGAGAGAAAGAAAGAAAATCACCCCGCATAATTATCCATTGACATTGCAAAACTGTCAAGGAGCATGTATGAAGTACATTTTCTATATCTCCACGGAACAGTGCAGACATGACACATGAAACATGTTGTACACACACACAAAGACACACACTTACTAGGTATGATTGCACACACCTCTGTTTCTTCAGTACTGGAATATATTTTGTCTGCACCTTTTATCACATGTATGTAGGACCATGTGTGCACATTTCCATGCATAGTATGTATGGCTGTATATATGTGTTTGTATGAGAATGTGGTGTTTTTTCTGCAGTGCTACAGTGCCATCTACAGCCGGCTTCTGCTCGGGAACAGAGCAGCACAGAGCCGGTGGCCATACGCGAGCAGTGAGCAGTGGCCTTCCATTCACTCTCACCATGGGATCAGAGAGCGTTTCCTCTGAGCGGTGTAGAGTGTGTGTGTGTGTGTGTGTGTGTGTGTGTGTGTGTGTGTCCATACACTCAGCGAACACAACAGGCACACCATAAAGGTGAGAGGAAGCGGGGGGGAGGAAATAGCCTTGTGTTTGTGTGTTTGCATGCATGTGTGTACATGTGGCCATTCACTTCTCTGGCTGACAAATAAAATACCACACTGCTCTCGTCTCACAGACGTGGCCTTTTATTTTCCCCTCTTTCTACATCTTTTCATGACCCCCACCCCCCCACCCCCTCACCCTTACTCCTACATTCACTGTCGGTCCAAAAGTTGTGTTGTTCCCCTCTTGTACTTTAACATCATCCTGAGCTTCTTCACTTAAGAATGACACTCCTCTTCTCCACTCTCTCTCTCTGTCTCTCTCTCTCTCTCTCTCTTTCTGAATTGTGCTCTCACTTTGCTCCAGCTCTTATCTTATATGGTCTGTTTGCCTGAATCATAAGATGCAGCTTCCTCGCAGACTCACCAACATAAATACAGCTCTTCCATGGGTTAGGCTTAAGTAACCTTGAATATTTTCTAACCAATCATTTGAAGTCTGTTCACTGCGGTGCTGTCAGTGCTTTTCTGGCCTGACATTGCTCACTGGTGTGTTGGTGATGTGATTCAAATATTAGATGATTTGAAGACCACTGAAAAGGTGATTGATGATAGTGGCAACAAGATATATAAATTTGAGAAGCATTTGGGAAACTATGTTTGCACACAATTGCTTACGCACCTTCACAAGCTACCTCTGTCTTTCTCTCTCTCTTTACCTCCTCTATCTGTTTATTCATTCCCTCCCACAGAGACACTGCTCTCCTCATCTTCCGCTCCCCATCTTCCTCTCTCTTCCCGCAGTTCCTCCGCTGGGGTTAATGAATGACTTGGCAGGAGGCGGTAGCTGTGGCTGTGGGGGAGCCGGTAGGGCTTGGAGAGGTGAAGAGACACTCTTCCTGTCACCCCCCAGCTACTATTCTCACTCACCGGGCCACACTGCCATGCAGCGCTGCCAGGAACAGGATGGCACCAGCTTATTGGATTATCCATTAGAGTGACTTCCTGGTCCTGGGTAGGAATCACGCACAGAGCTAAAACAAACTGGATCATCAACCAGATTTGTTTTTGCGTGTATCAGCACATGAGAGACAGAGCCGTAAAAATCTGAGAAAAGAGAACAGATGCTTAATTTCACCCTAAACACGTCAGCCAGAAGGGCAGAGTCAAATGGAGGTCCTGGACAGCCCTGTGCTCTGTTTATAGCTGCACAGGCAGCTGTGGATGGTTTTGGTGGTCAGTCAGTCCACCACTTTGGCTCACAGTGAAATATGGCAACAACTATTGGAGGGTGCGCCTCTGCATTTTTCACAGAGATTGATAAAGCTCTGAGAATGAATCCTGGGCACTTTGGTGTCTCCGCTTTTCATCTGGCGCCACAAGTTTTCATTTAGCCAGTGAAATAATTCAACAGTACGCAATGGTTTGGCACAAAATTTGGTGCACACATATACAGTGCATCTGGAGAGTATTCACAGCGCTTCACTTTGTCCGCATTTTGTTATGTTACAGCCTTATTCCAAAATGGATTAAATTCATTTTTTACCTCAAAATTCTACTCACAATACCCCATAATGACAAAGTGAAAAAAGTTGGCTTGAAATTTTTGCAAATATATTAAAAATAAAAAACAAAAAACATCACATGTACATAAGTATTCACAGCCTTTGCCGTGACACTCAAAATTGAGCTCAGTTGCATCCTGTTTCCACTGATCATCCTTCCGATGTTTCTACAACTTGATTGGAGTCCACCTGTGGTACATTCAGTTGATTGGACATGATTTAGAAAGGCACACACCTGTCCATATAAGGTCCCATAGTTGACAGTGCATGTTAGAGCACAAACCAAGCCATGAAGCCCAAGGAATTGTCTGTCGACCTCCGAGACAGGATTGTATCGAGGCACAGATCTGGGGATGGGTGCAGAAAAATTTCTGCAGGATTGAAGGTCCCACTGAGCACAGTGGCCTCCATCATCGGTAAATGGAAGAAGTTTTGAACCACCAGGACTCTTCCTAGAGCTGGCTGCCCGGCCAATCTGAGTGATCGGGGCAGAAGGGCCTTTGTCAGGGAGGTGACCAAGAACAAGATGGTCACTCTGACAGTGCTACAGCGTTGCTCTGTGGAGAGAGGAGAACCTTCCAGAAGGAAAACCATTTCTGCCAGCACTCCACCAATCAGGGCTGTATAGTAAAGTGGCCAAACGGAAGCCACTCCTCAGTAAAAGGCACATGACAGCCCGCCTGAAGTTTGCCAAAAGGCACCTGAAGGACTCTCAGACCATGAGAAATAAAATTCTCTGGTCTGATGAAACAAAGATTGAACTATTTGGCCTGAATGTCAAGTGCTATGTCTGGAGGAAGCCAGGCACCACTCATCACCTGGCTAATATCATCCCTACAGTGAAGCATGGTGGTGGCAGCATCATGCTGTGGGGATGTATTTCGGCAGCAGGAACTGGGAGATTAGTCAGGGTTGAGGGAAAGATGAATGCAGCAATGTACAGAGACATCCTTGATGATAACCTGCTCCAGAGTGCTCTGGACCTCGGACTGGGGCAAAGGTTCATCTTCCAACAGGACAACAACCCTAAGCACACAGCCAAGATAACAAAGGACTGGCTTCAGGACAACTCTGTGAATGTCCTTGAGTGGCCCAGCCAGAGCCCAGACTTGAACCTGACTGAACATCTCTGGAGAGATCAGAAAATGGCTGTGCAATGACGCTTCCCATCCAACCTGATGGAGCTTGAGAGGCTCTGCAAAGAAGAATGGGAGAAACTGCCCAAAAATAGGTGTGCCAAGCTTGTAACATCATACTCAAAAAGACTTGAGGCTGTAATTGCTGCCAAAGGTGCTTCAACAAAGTATTGAGTAAAGGCTGTGGATACTTATGTACATGTTCTATTTTTGTTTTTATTTTCGATAAATTTGCAAAAATTTCAAGCAAACTTTTTTCACTTTGTCATTATGGGGTATTGTGTGTAGAATTTTGAGGTAAAAAATGAATTTAATTAATTTTGGAATAAGGCTGTAACATAGCAAAATGTGGAAAAAGTGAAGCGCTGTGATTATTTTCCGGATGCACCATATATGGTTCCTCAACAGTGTAGTCTCATGATGACTTTGTAGCACTACCAGCAGGTTGACATTTTTGGTTCACAATGAAGTGTCTTGACAAATATTTGACTGATTGACTGATGTCAAAGTCAAATTTATTTATATAGCGCCAAATCACAACAGAAGTTATCTCAAGGCACCTTTGAAATGGAGGAGCTCTAGACCTTCTCTATAAAGTATAGGACAGAGACCCAACAATTCCCTCTGAGACCAAGCACTTGGGGACAGCGGCAAGGAAAGACTTCCTTTAAGAGGCAGAAACCTAAGGCAGAACTGGGCTCAGGGTGGGTGAGAGTGAGAGTGAGAGAGGGAGAGAGATAGAGAATGATACACTATAGTAACACAATAGTAATAACAGTAATGAGCAGTAACAGCGCAACAATAATGTTAATGTTGACAATAATACTGCTAATGATATAAGAATTGTATTAATAATAGTTCCTAACAGTAAAAATAAGTATTAATGTGATGTAATGTAAATACTAAGCTTTTGTAAATGCCAGTAAATATGACCTTGTAATAGCTAATAATAATCAATGGCCCTAAATGAAGACAGACAGGTTATTTGAAAAGTGCAGGGTGCTGAAATGAAGTTTAATAAACTTACAAGATCAATTACACAGGTTAATAATATCATTGCCAATACAGGCCAAGCCAATAGCTTCAGTCAGCCATAAATGATGCAAAATAGCAGTCTGAAATCGTTTTAAAAATCCATTTTATTCTTTAATGAATAATGCATAATAATAACACATAAAATGTCCAATACTTTTTTATGACCAAATACCTGGAAAACCAATGAGCCTCAGATGTACTTTGTGTTTGCTTGTCAGAAAGCTGTTAGCATGCTAACATGCTAGATTGTGAACATCATTTAGTTTTTAAATTGGCATCACCACAACTGCTGAGGAAAACAAAGTTTTCTACAAGCTGGTCTACAAGCTGTGGTCTCTTCATCTTATAGCAAGATATATATTCACATATTCACCCTTGCACCTGCAATGAGCCAGTTTCAGATGTGCCAGCAACCCTTTTTTCAACCTGATGAATTCTTTGAAAAAAGAACCTTCTCCAGTCTTTTGTGAATCCCCTAATGGTAGTTCATATGCTTACAGTGCTAATGGGCACAGATTTGAAAGCTATCATAATCCTTTTGATAAAAAAGTAGCAGATCACTGACTTTATAAACTGTCTGTCTCATCTGCCTGCAAGGTGTTTATGAAATGTGTGTGTGCATGTGTGTGTTTGTGTCAGGGGGGTCTCAGAAATGGGCTTCAGAAAAGCACCACATTGAGCTAGAGGCAGCTGCGGAAAAAGACTCAGGGCAAAGTCACAAACAACAAATGAGCTGATTTGTTGGCTGATTGAGCACCGCTTGTCGATTAAATCCCTTTCAGTGTTTGCTGTGCTGAAAAACAACAAGAAAAAGGAGAAAAGAAAGGAAAGAAAGAAAGTGAACAACTAACAAAAAAGGGCATGAAAGAGCAAAGTGGGAGACAGAAGGAGGCCGCCTATGAGACAAAAGCTTTTTGAAACATCACAAAGGCCTAGATGTTAGTTGTCATTTGACTTGTGGGAATTTTAGAAATGACGTCCCCTCCTCCTTACCCCCCCACCCCCAAGTTGAAAGAGAAAGAACAAACACAAGAGGAGGGGTGAGATGGGCTGCAGGGGAGGACTGAAATACTTTTTGGTGCAAAAAAGTGGAGAGTCAAGCAGAGAGGGATTGTATGTGTGTGCATGTGTGTGTTTGTATGCATCCTTGCAACTCCGGTATGACTTTTGAGTATGTCTCCGCCTATGTCACCCTGAACAACAGTTGTCATGGGAACATGGCTGTCAGAGGAACAGACATATTTACACACTGTCTTTGTTCTTTGTTCTTGTTAATGTAATACAATACCCCCCACCACACACACACACACACACAAATAGACAAGTTTACTTTTGTTTCTATTTTGATTTAGTTTCATTTTTTTCTGTCCTCGCTTGTTTCACCACTTCTCCTCTTCCTCTCTTCTCGTCATCTAACGTCTAGCCTAACTGTTTGATGCTGGGCACAGACTGAAAGAGTGAGACTGAGCCATAACAGTAAAATTTGGGCCAGAAAACCAAAACAACGAGCTGAAAGAGGCTAAAACACTTGAGTGATATTTCTCTGTGTATTTGTCAGTAGGAGCAACATTGTTCACATTACAGTCATTTGACCCATCATTAATAGAAAAACATTAGTTAGTGCAGCTTTAATGTTTATTTAATAAAAACTTAATGGAGTACACTTAACTTTGCACATATTAATTTATTTAATATTATGACTGTGTTTCCCCATATTATAATTGTTTTACTGCTACATCTTCGTCCGTCTCCTGTCTGCTCTTAAAAGGGAGTATTCTGTTTGAGCTTTCTTGTACAAACTTGATATATGAAACTATTTATTTGCAATATTGAAAAGTAATTTACAAATAACTACTTTGTGCATTACAACAACAATATTTTCAGGTTGCGGGTAAAGTAAAATACACGGACAGCTTGCCACAAAACTTGGATAACATAACTCTAACGGCAGCTGTAATAGATCACCTGACTTATTTTTCTTAAAGCTGCATTAATGAATATTAATGGATACTGTATGCAGTGTGCTTATAGTAACAAACCTACAGCGAGAAACTACAGAGGGCTGAGTGCCCCCTTTTAGTGTCTTTCAATTCATTGTTCTGATTTAAGAACCCACAACTTTACTGTTTTGGTTTAGTCTCAGCGCTCAACCTCAATCTCATCTCCACCTAAAGCAGGGAGTTGTTTTCACCGAAACATGAAAGGCATAAACCCACTGTGCACTAACTACCCAGCACCAAACAGCAAGCAGACACAGTTAGTGCCTAGCAGGGGAACACAGCAGAGCGTTTAGCCACAAAAAAAAATAAATATGACTCAGAATAAATGCTATCCACTCCACCAGGCTAAACTTACAGCAGCCAATGTGTACATCAATCAGAGTCACCATCCTTCCATCAAATTATGTGCATGTTTAAAACAAATGTCAATCATTTAATTCACAAAATCAATGTCAACAAAAGAAAAAAAAATATCTTAGTTCAGGGTTACATATTATGTTAGTGGATCAGACCACAATGTTCTTTCTACTTTGTGTGGTGATGTGTGACAATTTGCTACATTTATTTTACATTATAGAACATATAATTGTGAAATTATGCAATTATATGTACAATTTAGATTTAGTGTCACAAATTGGAAACTGATATGCAAAGCTATTTGTGTTTCAGTCTACTGCTTTTCATTGTTTTCAACAAACCTTAATGACTCTGTTGGTATGCAATAAATCAGCAATCTCACACTGGAAATTGTATGTATATCAACTGACAGTCTCATAATTCAGGGTGAATGTTCTCCCCTATGGCTGAACACATTACTTGTGATTATCAAGGCAATGGAGGAATTAGGGGAATAAGGTTGAGTTTGGGCTTTCATCAAATTCCTACCTGCCATCCTGACAAAACAAATTTGGGATTACTGACTCACTGTGATTAGAATTACCATCATTATCATCATGTATAAAGAGCAGTGTGTTTATGTGAAAGCTAACAAGCACTTACTGTCTGGTGTATTTGTTGTCTTATACAGATGCAGGCGCACCGCTGTGACTTGCTTCCTATTTGTCCATTAGGCTTCACGTTGCTGCCACGGATGATAGCGAATTCATTATCCTTCGACAACAGGAAATAATTTATTTCTTCTTTTGCCAATTTTGAGGTAACACCTGCTGAATCCTATCAATTTACACACTTCGCCTCCCTTACTTTAGCATGAAAGTCTGACTCTTGATATCCCACGAATCACCATTGTTATTTGTGAATTGTGAATAGGAAAGGGTTTTGTTATTGCTACCACACACTGGAGAAATGCCCATTCACCAGTCGTCTAAGTAGCTATCAGCAACATAGATTAGAACATGTAGCACAGGGTTTGTTTGTCTTGGGGGTTGTTATTGTTATTTTTGTTTATCTATTTGTTCTCTTTATTTTATGGAGGGTTTTTCACCACATGCACGCTGCTTAGAATATCAATAGCAGGCCAGATGCATCTGGCACATTCCATATTCTCCTCAGGTGCCTGTGAAACAACCACAGCGTTTCTTTCTCCTTTATGCCTTTTCATTCTGCTCTCCTCATCTTCCAATATGGTGATTTTTAATCACCTAATATCATGGCACAATGAACAGATTGCCATGAGTCGCAAGTGGAGGTCGCACGAAACAAAACAAAGAGAAGGAGTCGGGGAGAGGCAGCTCTGCCTCTAATTAAAAAAGTGAATCTGATCAGTGTTTGGGTGTGTGTGTGTGTGTGTGTGTGTGTGTGTGTGTGTGTGTGTGTGTGTGTGTGTTTTTCTATGACCATTCTTCTGTTTTGTTTATGTGATTGTGAGCTCGGATTCAAGCTTATATGTGTGCACCTGGATCTGTTTGTCAGCATAAGAGACAGCAAGCAAAGCTGTAAAAGTGGGCTAGAAAGGAAATCAACATTTTTCAGTCATGATCAAACTCAATTTTACCTCTAGAATATAATTAGGACTTCAGAACATGGGGTATAGAGCAGAATAATTCACAAATTAATTTAAATGGAAGTTGAAATCGAAAAAAATAGATTGATAGATTAAATTTTTTACGGGAATATCATGTCCCTGTCCCTATTCTTTTCCATGTAGATATTAAGTGCTGAATAGTTTTGTTCTCATTACAAACTTTCAAATTTTAATTCAAATTCAAATTCACCAAATATTTAGGTCCATACAATACTAACAGTCCGTAACAATGCTAGCAGCTCTGTGAGGCAGTACTTTGTGCTTTGAGCTAAATGCTAAAGTCAGCTTTAAAGCATGATCACAGGCATAAGGCTAATTTTTAGCAGATATGACATTCACCATGTTCACCATCATAGTTTAGTGTGTTAGCTTTAGTGTGCTTACATTTAATAATTAGCACTACATTTCCTCATTAAACAAAGTACTGGATGAAAAAAAGTTTTGACCTGATGAGGATGTCAGGGATCACCAAAGTCATTCAAATTCATCCTCTGGGAACAATGAATGTCAGTAAGAAGAAGAAGAAGAAGTAGACGTTGAGATATTTCACAGAATAAGTGAAAAGAGCCTGCTGTTCAAAATCACTAAAGAGGATCACCAAAGTCATTAAAATGTATTACCTGCGTACTACGAATGAACATCTGTACTACATTTTATGGCAATCCATTCAATAGTTTTCCAGACATGTCACTAAAAACCAAAAACTGTCAACCTTGTAGTGGCACTAGAGGAAAGTCAGGGGATCACCCATGTCAATGGGATCCTATTGGAAAGTGGGCTAAGAGCCCACACCATTGTCCAGGTCAGCTCGCTCTCATTTGTTATTTGTAGATTCTGTCTGCAGCAAACTGGATCCAAAATCTGCCCACTTATCCTCTGATGTGTGGCCTGCATAACTGACTTACAGGATTCAACAGTTGGTGACTAACAAGCAGAGAAAACTATGCAATATTTGTACTATACAACACATTAGACATACACTGACAGAAGGCAAGCACTATGAATACAGATCACACAGACTCATGCAGAGCCTGCTGCTGAGCGCACATATACGAAAATATATCATTGAATAATTAGGAGGTTCCTCTCTCATGTGAATCACATTGTTAAATCACACTTTACTCAGTAGATCACACACACCAAAAAGTCATATATATGCAATATATGTAATAATTAACACACACCAACTGTGCAACATCCCTTATCTGCAGCTATTTTCTTATATTTAAATAGATATATAATTGTATATTGTACACGTACAAAATTCCCCCACTGTGGGACTAATAAATGATCTTGTTGACAGTACTGTAGCCTCACTGCGTGCAACTCTAGATACTGTGGCCCCTCTGAGGAAGAAGGTAGTGAGTCAGAGAAGGCTAGCTCCATGGTACAACTCAGAAACACGAGCTTTAAAGCAAAATTCAAGCAGCCTCAGAGTCCACTGTAACTGGTTTATATTTTGACTGTTTTACTCCTGTACATCTCTCTGAGCTCGCTTCAACAGTTTCGTCATCTAAACCATCGACTTGTCTTCTAGACCCCATTCCAACAAGGCTGTTCAAAGAAGTTTTTCCTTTAATCGACAACTCTATATTAAGTCTGATTAACTTATCTGTATCAACTGGTTATGTACCGCAGGCTTTTAAAGTTGCAGTAATTAAACCTCTACTTAAAAAGCCTACTCTTGATCCTGATGTTTTAGCCAATTATAGACCTATATCCAATCTCCCCTTTATTACCAAAATCCTTGAGAAGGTTGTTGCAAACCAGTTATGTGATTATTTGCACAGAAATGGTTTGTTTGAAGATTTTCAGTCAGGTTTTAGAGTCCATCATAGCACAGAAACAGCTCTGGTTAAGGTTACCAATGATCTCCTCATAGCCTCAGACAATGGACTCGTCTCTATACTTGTCCTACTAGATCTAAGTGCTGCATTTGACACCATCGATCATAAGATTTTATTACAGAGACTAGAACATATGGTCGGCATCAAAGGAACCACACTAAGCTGGTTTAAGTCATATTTGTCAGATAGACTCCAGTTTGTTCAATAATGACTCCTCTATCATCACAAAAGTCAGTCATGGAGTTCCACAAAGTTCGGTGCTAGGACCAATACTCTTCAGTCTATATATGCTTCCTCTAGGAAACATTATTAGGAGGCACCAGATAAATTTCCATTGTTACGCAGATGACACCCAGTTGTACTTATCCATGAAGCCAGGTGAGACTAACCAGGTAGCCAAGCTTCAGGTCTGTCTTAAGGACATAAAAACCTGGATGACCAGTAATTTCTTACTCTTCAATTCAGACAAAACTGAAGTTATTGTAATTGGCCCAAAACACCTCAGAGATACACTATGTGATATAATATAATAAATAATATACTGACCCTGGATGACATCACCTTGGCCTCCAGTGCTACAGTCAGAAACCTTGGTGTCATTTTTGACCAGGACTTGTCCTTTACTTCACATATAAAGCAAGTCTCTAGGACAGCCTTCTTCCACCTGCGCAATATTGCAAAAATCAGACCCATTCTGTGTCTAAAGGATGCTGAAAAGCTAGTTCATGCATTTGTTACCTCAAGACTGGACTACTGTAATTCTTTATTGTCAGGATGTCCCAAAAATTCAGTAAAAAGCCTCCAATTGATCCAAAATGCGGCAGCACGAGTACTGACAGGAACTAGGAAACGAGATCACATCTCTCCTGTGTTAGCTTCTCTGCACTGGCTCCCTGTAAAATCCAGGATAGAATTTAAAATCCTCCTCCTCACCTACAAAGCCATTAATGGTCAGGCACCATTGTACCTTGGAGAGCTTGTAGTTCCCTATTTTCCCAATAGGACACTTCGCTCTCTAAATGCAGGTCAACTTGTGGTTCCCAGAGTTTGTAAGAGTAGAATGGGGGGCAGAGCCTTCAGCTATCAGGCTCCTCTCCTGTGGAACCAGCTCCCAGTGTGGGTTCGGGAGGCAGACACCCTCTCTACCTTTAAGATCAGGCTTAAAACTGTCCTGTTTAGTAAAGCTTATAGTTAGGGCTGGCTCGGGTATGTCCTGGCCCATCCCTTAGTTATGCTGCTATAGAGCTAGACTGCTGGGGGATTCCCATGATTCACTGGGCGCTCTCTCCCTATTTCTGTCTCTCTCCCTCTCTCTCTCTCGATGACTTCATGCCATTAACTATGTATTTTTTTTCTCTCCCATAGTTTGTGCTTCTCCTCTCTCTCCCTCTCTCTGTCCTCATTCTGCAGGTATCTCTGCCTCAGGAGCAGCAGGATCCAGATCCACCACTACTCACCTTTACTATTAACCACTGTTACCTGTCATTATTATTGATAACACCATTACCTACACAGCTGTTCCCGGTCTCTCTCTCTCTCTCTTCTCTCCTCTCTCCTCCCCCCACCCTCTCTTTTTATCTTCTCCTAAACCCAACCGGTCGAGGCAGACGGCCGCCCACCCTGAGCCCGGTTCTGTTGGAGGTTTCTTCCTGTTAAAAGGGAGTTTTTCCTCCCCCCTGTCGCCAAGTGCTTGCTCTTTGTGGGAACTGTTGGGTTTTTCTCTTTAACAAAGTAAGGTCTTGACCTTACCCTGTAAAGTGCCTTGAGATAATGTATATTATGATTTGGCGCTATACAAATAAAATTGAATTGAATAGAATAGAATAAAGGACTATCTTACATATCTTATCCTATTTTAATAATAGGCCAGTCAGAATCAGCACCATGGACAGCAACTCTACCAGCATCTCAGCAACAGAGTAGCAGTAAACAACACCAAGGACAGCAGCCACAGAAGCAGTGACTCTGGAGTGACCAGAACAATCGTCTTTTGTAATCCAATACAATGCTCATTCACTAAATATTATATTTATGTATGTTGTTGTATTTAATTGCTGTGATAAAGAGGTGAAGATTTAATTCTGTTGCCATTGCTGAGGTTGTACTTTATGGTGCTGCTGTTGTACAGAATTGATAAACACCATTGACCAACATGTAAACAAACCAAACTGCTCATAGACAGTTTAGCTATAACCTTACTCAGTATTTATGCAAGAATTTAATGATTGAATGAGGCATACAGTAATATTATACCTGTGATATGACATTAACTTAACATGTCTAAGCACAAATTTAGCTAAGCCTTGGGATCATTGGCATCACAACATAATGATTAAGGATGTCTTATTGGGGAGGCAAAGCCCAGACTTTCACTAATTTGACCTGGCTATTGGACATGGCGTCCATTTGATACATATGCTTATGTTGTAGAGTAAAGTGACAACTGATACTAACGCTAACTGCAACTTTCCAGTATGGCTCCACCCACAAAATACATAATTGCTGTTTACAAACACAAAAAAGGTCCAAATACTTTTTGTCACATTCATCTCTCCGTGGTCCTCCAGCTGACTGTTGTGTGTGTGTGCTCAAAACCACTTTGGTGTTCCTACACAGTGCTGGCTCTGGAAATGGGAAACAAAGTGGCCTGGACCAAACCATACACTATTGCAGCCAATCAACATTGCCTTAGGAGCATGGAGGGAAGTAATTTGACTGGCAATTTAGCTCAAATCAACAACCCTAGCTAGAATTTTAGGCTGTCCTCCATTTCAGCCGGTATTCAAACCACATCACATTACAGAATTTGGATTGACATGGAGTTTATACAAAAATACTTTTAATTTGCAAAACTGTGCTAAAATTGTGATTATTTTTCTTGTTAATTTTGCTAAATGTTCTTGTTTGTCACAACCAAAACAAAAAAAACTTAACTTCTCCACATGAGTCAGTCATAACTGTCTTGGTTGTGACATTATTCTACATGTTATACCTGACAGCAGGTATAACATATAACATATATAATATTAATATTTTTTTTTCTATTTCACTTTTCTTTTACAATGGTACTTATCTATAGCAAATAGCATTAATAGGTCCAAATATGAAATAGCTGTTTCAAAGTCACTCCTGCAAGTCATCTCACTTTCCCAGCTACCTGCCTGACCTGTTCCTCATTGGTTTATCACCTCCCATTATAACAGTATAAGCAACCAGTTCCACGTGATTGGCAACACATGGTCTGGCTCTCACCTGTTCCAAAATGTTAAATGACTCATCCTCGACCATTCGGCTTTTTAATGCTGAAACTGCTGTTATCAGAGACCTGTATTTTATCAGCTTGACTAGCAGCCTCATCAAGGAGCATTTACCGAACAATAGCTTTGGCAGCAGGAGACATTCACTCAGTGTGTGTGGTTTCTTTGAACAGACAGTGTGACAAGAGGCTAAAAGGACACTTTGAGTACTCGCTCAGGGATGGTCATTTGCTGCTAGAATGTGTCATAGCAGCTTAGATGGCTTGAGACTCTCATTAGAGAAAGTCTTGATCACTGTTTCTTTTTCCCCTCGTTGCACTGAAGCCATACGATGCCTGCTATTGGCTTTGTTGCATTATTTCATTTGAACCTGTTTTTGTTCACTTCGACAGGTGTTTGACTTTGATGCGGTGCTTTTAAATTCTGATCAATTCACTTATCCTTACTTCGGTAGTTAATTTATATAGCTAGCTTGTGTAGAAATCCCTGTAATAATGACAGTGCAGGACAAGTTATTCCAAAAAGGTAGTTGGAAGTTGAAAACAGACATCAGCCTCTGTATGAAGAGATTTATTGGTTCAGTGAAGTACAAATTTAGAAGGCCTATGGCACAGGGCCAGGTTTAAATTCGATGCTTGATTCCTGTATAATGAATCACTATAGTATTAAGATACTATAGTATTAAGAATCAGTTGTATAGTGGCACCTGATTGAGGCAGAAAGTTTCAACAGAATTTTAAATGGTTTGTCTTACAAAGTCAAGCAGGGCCAAGCTGAACATTTACTGAAACCCAAGAAGATTAACTGAAGTTTGAGCATTGGGTGATACTGGCAGATATAAAATAAGAAAGCTGTGTTCTGGCAGTGATTATCACACTGACGTTGATCTAAGTGATCTATTTCTGCCAGATGAGGATAATCCAATTGATTGCCTTACAAACAAGTAAATTAACAGAAGTGTAATACAATGCAGTTTGACACACAGCAGTACAGTTTGACAGTAATGATTCTAGCCACTGAGTTAAGGCGCCTTTCTGTACGTGAGATACAGCAGAAAGAAAGCCACAGTAACGCGCATTTATCATTTGGCTGTCTGGGGAACTTTTAGGACTCTTGCTTCTCCCATATTTATGTCTTTCTGATCTCATGTAATACAAATCAAGAAGAGAAGAGGTGTGTGTGTATGTGTGTGTGTGTGTGTTTGTGTGTGTGTGTGATAGAGACACATAGAGAAGAAGAGGAAAAACATGACGATGGGGTTGTTTCAGGTTGGACTGAAATGAAAAATGTACTTTATTATCATGATTTTCATTTTTCTATATACCTGGACCAAAACAAAAAAAAAAAAAAAAAATCGGATGTTGTAGTGAATATATCCTATTTCTGTGAGATCACAATCAGCCTCCAGATAAATAAAAAACTTAACTGATGATAGGCTATTACAAAAGCAATATGTACCAGAGACAGTGTTTCTCTCTGGATAGTAGAGTTGATCTCGCAGATAGAGTTCTAATCTGTGTCAGATGGCATCATGTCAGATTGCTTTAATACCAGGCAAAGAAGTAACTCTTTGAATCCTGTCCCACACTATCACGCATACAAACCTACACCACACTGTTTACAGATTGCAGAAAGGTGGAACCATTTTACATTTGCACAATACATCTTGTAGAAAAATGTAACACCACAGGATTGTTAAAGCTGCTATGAATAACATTTTTAGAATATCAACAAATAAAATGACAATGGGAAAACAATGTGGATGTATAAGAGGTCAACAGAGTAGTATCCTGAACCTGAAGTTTGAATTTTGGTGATAGTGATAGGGGATCATCAAAGTCATTATAGGATTCATCCTCTTGTCACTATATGTCCATACACAATTTTACAGTAATCCATCAACAGTTGTTTACTTTTTCAGCCTGAAGCAAAATTGTGGACTGACCGACATTGTCATCCCTGCTGCTGCTGGATTAGCTAAAAATGTCTGAAGTGCTCTGATGTGATGTTTTGGCTCCCAATTTCCTGTCTAAGCCAGAAGTGGGAACTCGTCATGATTGCTGTGTTGCAAATGCTTGACCTTATTTACACCATGACCCGTACAACTTGTGGATACTGTGATAACTAAAGGAGAAAAAGCAGAGGATTTTCTTCAATGGGCATGTAACAAGCATATTGGAAGTACACACCGCTCTTTCTTTTTGGATTTTTATCTGCTTACAGTAAGTGAACAAAAGGGTTTCATCAGTTTCGCTCTGACAGCGCTGGGCAGCTCCTTCAGTGACAGGCTGCTTCACCCCTGGTGTGTGAAGGAGAGATACCACAGGTCCTTCCCTCCTGCTGCTGTCAGACAATCAACAATGCTCCCAATAGACCACTCACAGCAACACTCAAAATTCACTCATGTGGAAAATCAGTGTACACTAAACAATATCAAGATTTCCTGTGCCAAATAATGTGAATTCAACCAATGAGTCTGTTTACTTATGTATTTTACTTTATTATATCTTGCTCTTACTGATGTTTCTTGCTAGTGCGCTATCCCCTTTGCTTCTGTAACAGTGCAGATTTCCCCACTGTGGGATTAAAAAAGGATTATCTTATCTCATTTTGAATGTGAAAAAATACAGATCAGAATGCCTAACACAACAAGCTTAGTCTCCCCGCTTTTCTAAACAAACAAGCGGGCATTTAAGACAGTTTTATTTCAAAGAGGAGAGGCATTGTCATGGCCCAAAAAATAATGAAGAAAACAATGTTAATAATTTAATTTCATGCATCAATTTAAAGTGAGTCTGCTGCTGCTGGCAACTTTGTATATATTGAAATTTATCATGGTGGCATCATCCACTTAAGATACAGTAAATTTGCAATCCATCTCATGTAATCTTTGTTGTTAATTTGAGATTCTTGTGTTGAATTATGTGTCAGCATCAAATTTTGACTTTGTTTTTCTTTAAAGATGTATTCCTTTCTCTTTCAAAAATAGCACTAGGAAGCGCCTTGATGAATTGGTTGCCATTGTTTGATCAACAGTATGGGAGAATCTCTGAAAAAATCGTGCTAAAAGAAAAACATCAGAAAATGCTTTTCTAATCCTTGTGTTTCAGGAGAAATTGGTTAAAATGTTGCTATGGCAACACAGTCTGAATGATGTGTGTAATTTCTGCTTAATTTGTAGGGGTCCAAATTCAACATGTATCCACAGTTACAAGGGAAAAAGAAGAAGAAGAAGACAGGGGAGCAGAATCTTATGCAGAAGGCGAAAGACCTTAAGCCCCTCATTGGGTTCTTGTCACATAAAGATGCTTTCCAGTCATGGCAAGTGGCAATGTCCGGGGCTGAAAGATGAAGCCAACAGAGAAGTGCCAAAAACTGCAGTTTCTCAAATGATGAATAGAGAGTGGCTCCAAAAGTGAATCAATCCCCAAAGACTCCCATGTTAAAGTGTTCGACTTTATAGCAGAAATAAACATGTTTACAGCGTGGTACAGCCTGTTTACGACCTGTAGCTGATTTTCCCTTCATGACAACTGTATGGGGGAAGAATTTTGATACAACGCACAAGTTCAAATTTATTAAGGTTTAAAGTTTTGCTTAATGGAGGGTGTGGCCGCTTTGAATAACAGGTGGGTGAGCATATGCTTGTCACAAACTGGCATGCACCAAAGTCACATACACCCCCTCTTAACCCATTTTGAGATTAGCCAGGAGTTAGGGGGAGTCAGGCATTGCCAACATGGCGATGGCTGAGCAGCCCACTCTGAGCTTCAAAACTGCTCCCCAGAAACCTATGGGTAATGGAGGATAAGTCCATCTTTATTTACAGTTTATGGTAGTGAGAGACACAAATTAGTTCCTGAAAACAAGATGTGTACACTAAAACAGTGGCATGCCATCAGGATGAGCAAGGCATGCAGTTAGTGCTAAAAACAGACATCAATTAGAATGACACCAAAGTGGAAGCGTTATCTCTCCTTACATCTCAGAACAACATTATGTCCCAGACAGGATGTGACATTGCCTGTTTTCATATTTTAATTTATATTATTTGTGGCCACTGTAGGCTATCGTCTCTATCGTCTGGTAGTCAGGCTATGCTGACCAGATGTTGCATCATTTCCATAGACATGGCCATGTCCCTTGACAAAGGCTGCAGCACATTGCATTTTCACATTGAAAAATTACTTTGACTGTCTTTTCTTCCTAAGCGTTAAGAGGTGGCAGTAGTAAATGAAACATAAGGAGTAAATTACACTGTAACGACGTGGAGCAGCTTTTGTTTTTTTCTCCCTAACTCTTTTTGCAAGGAAGACTTTCATACACATACTGTATTCATTCAATTTACATACGACCAGTTATGTAGTTGTTTTTTTCTCCCTAACTCTTTTTGCAAGGAAGACTTTCATACACATACTGTATTCATTCAATTTACATACGACCAGTTAACCATGTAACACAAAACCCAAGACACTTAACTCTGCTCCGCTTTTTGGTTATGACATTAATGTCATTTCTTTCTGTTAATCAAGGTAAAGGGTTCTCTGTGCAAAATCTGCAGTATGTTTAAAAAGATTGATATGGCAAATTAAGGCAGGGAAATACAGGAATTGTTCATTATCTCTGAAGTGTGTCATTGTCAGTTTATGGTAAATATTTTGAAAATTACCATAGAAGTGATTATTTCTGTATTTTTTCCTCTATGCTGCATATCTGATATGTGCACTGTCATTTCAGAGGGATAAACCTAACACTTCTTCGGCCAGGAAGGAGTGCAGAAAGGTGAAAGTAGATGCAGGAGAGAGACTTTCAGCACAGGAAAGACACGCAGCACAAAATCATGAGAAATTGGAAAGCCTTACTGAAATGTTAACGCTGATCATAGCACACAGGGGTGTTATTTCTTCAGCTCTGCTTGCCTATCTATTATAGTCTCAGAACACCACTACACTAAATTAAGAAAAAAAGTGAAATGACATGACTGCATTGCCAGATTACACATTATTGGGAAGAAGTGAAGGAGGCTTATAACAAAAAAAGAAGGAAGAAAATGCTGTTTATCACAACTCATTTTAAGATTTAAAACTTAAAAGAGCATATTTGACCTCAGTGTGATTACTCCAACTTTCTCTGTAAAAAAAAAAAAGAAAAAAACTGAAAAATTCAAATCAAAAAAGTTTGCCTCTGCAACTTGGACTGAAGACTTTCAATTCGTGTTCAGTCACAAAAGTCTCTGAAGCTGAGAGGGCCGCAACATAAATACCTCTATTTTCTCCAAGGGACACTGTAGACATCAAGACTTACATGATGCAAAAGAAAAATAAAGTACTTTTCAAACCAGTCTACTATCTTTGCTTTTCCCTCTATCTTTCTCTCTCTCTCTCACACACACACCCACATACATAGGCTGGGATGAATACACATGGACGCACAAAATTTCAACATAAAACTTGAAAGCAAGAGACTAACTGCTGTGGGCTACAAAGGAAAAAAAAAAGAAAAAGAAAGAAACAGCTAAAAGCAAATGTGAAAGAAGCAGCACCTGAGCACTGACAGAGAGAATGAGAGACTGAAGTGCTGACAACTGAGCGGTAAAGTAATGGAGGTTTTATTCAGTAGTTCTGTCTCCATTCTGCCACATTATGTATCAGCATGTAAAAGAAATGTGACCCACCATTGTTAACACCAAATAGCTATTAACTATTGTCCATCAAGAGAGCACTTGACTTAATGCATTCCTGTGTCGTTCAACCCTGTGTTTAAGTATAATGGCAATCTGTGATCAAAATAAATTCATGTTCAGGGGAGAGTGAGAAGTTTTCTTATGTTAACATCCAGTCCAAAGCTCTACTGTGCTTAAGTACAACCCAAACTCACCTCCATTCACTTTAATGTATATTGCTCGCCAAAGGCACAAGACAAGAAAGTTTCTAGCTTCCAGGTTTATTTTCATCTTCTGCAGCTCACTTCACACACACATTATCAGTTCTCCTGCTGGCTCCACCTACATGTTCCCACTTGGCCTATACACTTTCCATTTGGATGATGGCACGCAAATAAACATCTAGACTCTGGGAAGGTTATAAAAACTTCATGAATAAAATAAATAAAGAAAAATCACAACACAAGCAGTAATAAATGACCATGTTTGCAGATGAAAGTTTCCTGTGAAAAGTTTTGCAGATGTTTCTTTTATAATAGCGAAAGGCTTTTTGGGCCACAGAGGACTGCTTTGTTGCAGTACTGCGACTATCCCCTGGGACAAATTAGCAGCATGGCTGAGTGGCAGCGCCTCCACTCTCTGAATACATTCATGGTAAGGCAAGGTAAGGTAAGTTTATTAATGTAGCACAATTCATACACAGTAGGTTTTTTTTTTTTTTTTTTTTACAATGTTGGATTATTAAGAGGCTCCTGCAGGGCTTTTGGGCAGAGTGATTTGATTTGGAATCTTGCATGTATGTTTGTTTTCAGACCAAAAAACAAAAAATAACTGAAATAGATTTTTAACCAACAGCATTCTTAGAGCATCCTTGTTTGTTGTCTTCTGTGTAGACACAATTTAAAAAGAACACATCAATAATAACTTAAAGGAGAATCATATTTCTCCAGTAATTTATTTTGTTAATAACCATTATGAGCATTACTGGTTGTCACAAGATTAAGAAGTATAGATGTATAACAAGAATGAAACAATAAAACCTATTTTGAGTATCCATTTGCAAGAGTGGGGCACATATATCCTCTAGAAGTTTATCCCAGCTTTGTGGAGGGTAATAAGTGAATGCTGCCTCACCCTGTTTTGTTTTAGGAACACCAGGCAGACTGGTCCCAAGTTATAAAGTTCATAGTGTAGAAAGAAGTCAGAGATGTACATAAGCCCTAAAACCATTCAGTGATTTGTAGACAAGTAACAACAGTTTAAAGTCAATTATTTGAGACAATGGTAGTCAGTGCAGAGATCTGAGAACTGGTGTAATATGTTCAGCTCTCTCGGTCTTTGTTAGATCTCTTGCAGCAGCGCTCTAAATGAGCCTAAGTGCTTTTTTTAGGAAGACCTGAGGAAAGATTATTACAGTAGTCTAACCTAATGGAAATGAGTTAGTTACTGTTGTCAGTGATACTGCTCTTATGCATAATTCAGCCTACTGGGAGCATATAGTTTAAATAAAACTCCCAGACTTGAACCTTGAGGAACTCCACACATCATGCTGGCTTGCTAATACATATGGTTGCCAATGGAATCAACATTCCCTGATAGGACATGAACCATGGTTGGTTAGCCTATCAACTGTAAGTGTGTGTATTGTTAATGTTTTTGTTGATGATGTCCGAGAAGAAAGATTGTCTGGCACTTTTCAGTAACAGGTTATGAGAGTGTTTCTTTGTAGATGTCATGAATGTGCACCTTACTGTTTCAGCAATCTTTTTCTGGATTTTTACAGATGTAGTGTTAATTCATGGTGCTTTTAGCTTGACAGAAGTTAATTTTCTTAACAGGTGCAATTACATCATTAACATTCACAGTTTAATTTCATTGTAATTATCCAGGAGATCATTATGGTATAATTTCACAGAGCCACTAGCATGGCTGCAGAGCCTTAAGGCCTTTGTACACCTTTAAAATCCGTCATCGAATAAATATTGTTACGCACAGAAACCTTGCACACTGAGTACGCTGCATTTTATCATTTTGTAATTCCAGAAAATTCAAACACAATAGAATTGCCTTACAGTGACTACGAATTTGTGGTCCTCTCACAAATAAGAGAAAAATACTGGTCCAGTCCCATCCTGAGAACTGTCACTTTTCCTTGTGTTTACCATGATATTGTGTCCATGATATTGTGTTTCAGCATTGCAATGCCTCTGTTTTTGACCATAAAAAACTGGACAATATCGTGTATCATGCAGCATGTTACAACATTGTATGCAGATTAACATAATGGCTCCTCAAGCCTAGACAAACACTTGTGTCATTCACCTTTTGTCTCTCTTTCTCCTTCCCTATTCACCTTTTTATTCTAAGCAAATCTGTTTCTGGCACATAGTCCATGCTCCACTCGACTGGATTACCTGCCAGCGCCACCTGCCAAATGTGTACAAGCTTTTAACACTGTGACTCAATTGGCTGGTTTCCATGCCTTTTAAACACACACATGCACACTTGCGCACTAAGACGACACACACATATGTGAATGCGTGCCATCCTCAACAGCTGCGTTGAGATTTGTGCAAAATCAACACTGGAGCTTTCCGCCACACATAATCTATCTGAAGCTGAAGTCTCTCTACCTTGTCCAGCTGTATATGGTATGTGATTAAGCCATTTTACTGAAACAGAACAAAAGATAGCAGGAAAATGAGAAAAGGACCTGTGATTTCTTGAATGTGTGTGCAGCTAAATTGTACTTTGTACAACAATAAACTTGAAACTTTCCTAAATGCAAAATATAAAGGCTTAATCAAAATTCAACTTTCTTAGGCTCTTTATTATTAATATATTAACAGTGATATAAGCTCTGATTAAAGTCCTTGAGGTGTAGAACTGTGGTGTGATTATGGTTTCATTTTATTCTGATGGTATGGACTTTTTATTTGTAGAAAAATAAGACAACACCACAGCATTTCTGTCTGCCACATTGTCTTTTTTGTTACGACCACTCAGTGTCAAATCCTACACATAGGGCCTTTTCAAGACATGGCAGGTGTCAAAGGCAAATTTCAGTGTTAAGTTGTCAAGTCAGCTTTTAATTATAGTGATCTGGACACCTTTCATAGACAGAAGTTCTAGACTGTACTCTGTATAAAATTATTTACAGAGAATCAACAATTCCGGAGACAGTTGTGTGTAACACACACATGCTATTGGATTAATTAACTGGTATGCTTGCATTAATAATTTGCCCACAAATTAATAATTTCTTCACAAAAAAAGAGTTAAACAGTATTTGTTACTATTTTAACATAATGCTTAAGGGCTGTTAAAGATAACACAATGTTTTCAACAAGCAAAATCCAAACGATGTCTTTATTCAAAGGTGGGGCTTTTATGTGTAATCTATGTGCATGAAGTATGAGTAGTATGAGTATGAAGCCATAAACACAAGATTGGCATACTATATTATGATTTTATCAAGTTGTTCTGGGGAAGATATTTCCAAACAGTTACCTATTTACACGTACAGACATTGAGCAACTAGCATTCATCTGGAGGTGTGTTTCTGACCATCAGGCAATGTTTAAGTCCAATATACACTCTCCTTTTAGCTCCAACTCCTGAGGGAAATATTTGGCTCTTTAGCTTTGTTCACAAGCTAGTTGTAACTTTATCTACCTGCTGTTTGGTGGTGGGCAGGTAATGTACATTCAGTAGCTTATCCATTGAAAATAGCACCCTGCTGAAGCTAGAAATAAGGTTGAGAATGATAAGACTGAAAAAAACTGTAAAATTATTGGTTATAATACCAAGGTGATAATTCTCTGTCGGTTTGTCACTATGAGCCATCCCTTTCACAGTACACAAAAGAAGGCAAAGTTTATTTATATAGCACTTTTCACAGAAACCAGTCACAAAGTGATTCACAATCAAATGAAAGAATTTAAATCTAAATACATCAAATAAAAGTAATGGTAAGACACCAGATAAAATATACAAGGGAAAAAGCAGATATTGGACACCCATTAAAAACATAAAATACCACACGCTACCTAAATGCCTATCTGAACAGATGGGTTAGTAGCTGCTTTGTAAAAGAGTCCACAGTGTCCAAGGACCTCAAACTTAATGGACGACTGTTTCTTGACATCCAGTTCCTAATTGCATTTAAACAGTCGATCAGTAAAGAGAGTCTATGGAGCTTGTAGGTTTTTAATGAAAAATCGCAATCCATGATCTGAGTCATGATCTGCTACCTGTACAATGTTGTTTTCTGTCTTTAAACTGTGTCACAACAAAGTGCAGTTTTTGCCTAGTTCATATTGTGCTGTTTATGGCAGCACATAAGGGTTTACAGCATCTGTCCTGTGTCCGGTGCGGTGTATGTGCTGTCAACACAAACAGCCCAGCTACTAGTCCTGCTGACGTCTGTTCATATGAACATTTGATGAATTTTATGAACAAATCAGTGTAGATTCCAACGGAAAAGAATCTCACCGTCAGGTCTGAATAAACAGCCACATCAGTATCAAACTTGAAACAACACAAGTTGAATCATCCGATCAGTCTTTTAAAATATCTGTGAGTGACTGATGATCACAAGAAATCATTAAGAAAGGGTAAAACCACGAACCAACAGCTGCAGTGTTAGGCTCCACCTAAGTCAAACTCACAGCTTATCAACATAAAACATATACTCACAATGGTTTTTCTTACCTTTTAAAAGTAATATCTGCCTGTTACTGTATGGTGACAAGTTGCCTTTCAAAGAGGATGACCAGATCCCTGCTTTCCATAGACAGTTCCTATTTTTGGTGGCCTGTCCCCAGCTGGAGTTTTTCCCTCAAACTCCCCATCTTAACCATGAAGCAAAAATAGGCTGGAGAGAAAGACAGGCAGCAAATGTCTAGCACTGTGCTTGTTTTGGCCAAGAGAGGGAGATGGCTGCTAGCTATAGCAGCTTAAACAAATTGAACTGTTACTATCCTAAAACCATCAAAATAGACTTATCCAATCAGATTTTTCATTTCTTTTTTCTTGGCTCTTGCAGATAAAAGGTTAGCTGGCTCACACTGATTATGAGTTCATTATGATTATGAGTAAAGAAGAAGTAGTTGTCTGATTGTCTCCAATGGACTTATTTGGACTTATTACTTATGCACAAATCGGAATACTTGAAAAACCCTTTTGATTCTTTTGATCTGTGGACCCTAAAGACCTTAAGGAATATAAGAACTCAGGAACAGACAATTGGACTAAATGGCTACTTCAAAGGTAGGGAGTCACCACTTTTTCGCAGTTTTGCTGGTTTATGATGCCGGTAACCTGAATTAATTATACTTTTGGACTCATTTTAAGCCTACTGTAAAATAAACTGAACAGCTGAAATGGTGAGAATCTAACTGAACTAACAATGCGTGGCATATCGATACTGATATGATCAGTCAGGACCAATGAGAAGTGCATTCTCAGTTTGGGTAGGGGAACCTAATGGGACAGTCAGGACAGCAGAACAGCAGGGTTTCCTTCTATTTCATACAAATCTCCCAGTTTTAATATTCATCTTTCATAGATTTGCCATTAATGGAGTCTCACAAATACGGGAATTACGTGTATTTTGCAGGACAGTTGGCCTTCACCTTAGTTTATAAGTACATGTTACCATGGTCAAAACACATGAAACTAAGACTGTCCTCCTTCTTTTTTTCATAGATAAAAACATTGGGTATCTTGATGATATATTGACCAGGGAACTGTGAATATCCCCAGTTTTCATTTCAGAAATCTAGTCTTTTCTAAAGTTTTGGAGAAGAAAATTTGTTTAGAAATAGGCCTGTAATTCTCTGGCAAGCAGGGGTCCAGTTTTGGTTTCTTTAACAGAGATTGAACAACAAAAATGTTATATAACTGGGTACACACCAAGATGAAAGAGAGCATTTACCTATTGTTAACATGATGATAGTAATAAGTGCAGCTTTAAATGCAGTTCAAACAAGCTTCATTTGTGTCTCTTGCAAAAATGCTTATTATTTTATTTGCACTGTCATGCTGCTGTTAACTTTTTTGCAGTGATATTTTATTTCTTTTATCGAAAAGTTCCCATACTTTCCTGTCTGTCAGCATGTTTTTCAGGAGAATGTAAGACCAAAACAGAGAGATGTGTGGAAACTCTGTGTCAGTGTGGTCTGATCCTACTGGTAGGAGACAAAGCACAGTAATGAGCACAGAGGTCAGCATTTTCTATTTGTGTGACTTCAAACACTCCACACATCCCCTCACATATACACACAGGCAAAATGACAAACACCTCTGTTCCTCAGGCCCTTTTTCAAACTGGAGTTTTGTTCCACTTTATTTTCTGCCAGTTTCAATATTATGCTACCATCAGCGTTGGCAGCTTTTTGTTTTTTTCTCATTGAGACTCTGACTGACAGCCTGCCTGGTGAGGCTGCCTGGCAGAGTGGAGTAATCAGGGAGACAGCGGACATGTCTCTTACACCAGCAGGACTGGTTTTGTTTGTGAGACAAGAGACATCAGAAGAGAAAGGGATTGTGGAAGAGAGAGAGAGAGAGAATGAAAGAGAGAGTAGACGCTGATGCCGGTAATGTGAGAGGAAGGATCACATCTCTCTTACTTGGGTGCACACAAGGATGCTCTCAAATCTAAATACCATATTCAGCAATGCAGCAATAATTCATTGAACACAAACACTTTAGGCCTGTGACTTTTGAATGATTTTTTTTTCAATGTTATTAGGATGTTTTGATAGTATAGCTTTAAGCATGGATTGCTCTGAAATGTGACTGAAAACGTATTGTTTGGTACCAGAAAGCTCTGACTGGTTTCATGGAGTTACATAATGTAGTTCAAAGTGAGAATTATATTTTTGACTCCTAGAGACGGGGTAGATGTCTTTCAAATTCATAATTCTTTGTGGACACGGTTGTTTCATCATAAATTGGGGGGACAGGGGATTTGGAATTTGAACCATTTTCAAGATAAATGTTCAAAGTATAAATCTCATACACAATTGCTGAACTTCTCATTCAGAATCTATCGGCATTCTTTATTTATGTATTGGTTTTTGAGGACAAGTAAGGTGCCACATACCACAACATTTACAGCCTTAGCTGGTTTGCAGCACACACCTCTAGAGATGGGCCTGCATGCTAACACACACAAGTCAACAGGAAAACACATACACCACCACAGTGCACAGACATCAATACAATAACAATAATTAGAATTAATGTTATGTCATGACAGCTTCAACCCCTCTGGGAAGGCTTTCCACAAGACTGGCTGCATCAGCCACAAGAGCATTAGTGAAGTAGAAGTTGTTGTGTGATAAGGTCTGGCTCACAGTCACCATTGGATGGGGTTGAGGTCAAGGCTCTACACCACTCTAAGAAAACCATTCCTTTATGGACTTTATTTTGTGCAAGGACACTCTGTCATGGTGAAACGGGAAAGATCCTCACCCAAACTGTTTTCTGAAATATCATTGTATGCTGTAGCATTAAGATTTTCCTGTGTGAAAGTGGCGTGAAAGGCCTAGTTCAAACCGTGAAAAACAACCCAGCTGACCTCATCACTCTCCTGAGAAACCACCAAGCTCAGGACTGATAAGTAATAATAACTTTCCCTTTGGGAAAATGCACAATCCATATTTCCAGAATTTCCTGTATTTGGGGGCACATTTGCTGAAGGTGTCTGTCCATAATCCACAAATATGGATATGGATGTGATCATATCTACATGTGTGTGTGACAAGCTCCTTGAGATCGGTCATGGAAATCTGATTCATCAACACTGACAAAAATGTCTTCAGTCTTAAGTCCCAAGCCATTTCCGAGCACCCTTGCAATATGATGACAGTGAACACACCATAGTACATATGTCTGTGAGGGTTGAGTCTAGTTACATTGATATGAGTTGCAATGTGAAGAGGAGTGGCAGAGGACTTCAGATGACTGCCTGATCTAACTCACAGGCTTCACAGCATTTCTGGCAAATACATTTCAAATAAACCCCCACACTCCCCGAATGACTTTCACAGAAACACAAAAAATTAGCTTAGGTTTCATAAATGCAAAGATACAATGCACAAACAAGCACCCTGTGCATTCACACACATACATTCACAAAGGTGCGCCAGAAGACAAACTTGCAAACACACTTCACATGACTAGAAACATTTTTAACATCTCTGTTTTTAAAATTAAAAGCAGGACTTAGCATTGTCCTTGGACTGTGTCGAAACAGAGGTACCAAAATAAGAGCAAGGGAAAGATGGGAAAAAAGAGCACAAGACCATTGCAAGAAGCACTCATCTGTATGTTTCTCCTTACCCTCATAACAAAGCAAAACAACACCTTATTTTATAAATAACATCTTGTTTGCCACTGATAAAGCAAATCATATTCTCTCTCCCAACAAATGTGGCTCCCAAATCTCATAAACCTCCCTTAACCTTTCATAAATCTGTTTTTTTTTCTTCTCTATTATCCTTTCATTCTTTGCTTTATGTCTTTGTGACCCCCTCCCTCCCTTTTGGATCGGCGGCACCTCTTTATTGTCTAGATAAGTCTTGGCCAGCAGGATTTTTTTCAAGCACAATGCACTTTTGTTATGAAGGTGGAGGGATTAGTGCTTGAGATTAGCTGATACCATCTCTAACTCTTACCTGACAGAGTATGTAAGGGCTTGGAAAAAAGAAAACAAACAAAAAAACAAACTTTCCTAGCTTTCAGGGACTTGTTGTTTTCAGACTTGAGGTTTTGAGAAACACTGTCTCTCAGCTCCTTCTTCTGCAGCTGTTGACACTTCTACGGGTGACTACTAAGACTGAATAGAGTTTATTTGAATCCATTTGCATGTCACAAGAAGACTTCAAAACAGTAGTGAGTAGAGCTCAGAATCACAGTTAAATCCAATCTACTCCTTGTTCTGATTTGTGGAAGATAACAGTTTGTGTTTCGGATGGTGTTGGGCAGGATTCATGTCACTTTGACAGGGTTTAATAGGGAGCATGGGCTGTAAATGTCCAAGTGCAGCGGAGTTACACTGGAGACACACTGGACGTGTGGCTTGTCCGCTGTGGCTGTCATTGCTGATCTGCTGTGGAAAAACACGCATATGTGTTCACACCGGCTCTCTGTCTGCTCCATCTCTGCTACTGCCAGCTCAGGATACTTGAATGTTGGATTTCTCCTCATTTTTAAATTTAAATGTCTCCACATGCAGCAGCTTAAATGGTTAAAATATATATTTATATTTTTTCATGTCTACAGCATGTTTAGATTCAGCCTAGACAGAGACTATAGTTGAGGGTGTCAGTTTTGTATAATATTGCTGGTATGATGTCAAAATGACTGTCAACAGGCCTTTTCTCTGTCGATTAGCTAGATCTCACAGTTTTA
The DNA here is from genome assembly GCF_046630095.1 of Trachinotus anak. Lineage (NCBI taxonomy): Eukaryota > Metazoa > Chordata > Actinopteri > Carangiformes > Carangidae > Trachinotus > Trachinotus anak. The sequence continues at coordinate 7,280,329 of NW_027273870.1, read as the reverse complement.
GAGACGTGCGCCTCACACAGGGAGTTTGTTTGCTCTAATACGTTAACATGGGCGCGGATATGAAAAATAAGATGTTCCGCACACGTGACGCATGCAGTGTGTCTCTGGCCTTATGGTGTCCCTCTTGTCATTGTCACTATCAATCTGGGTTTGATAGAAGAGAGACTGACAGAGAGAAGGAGACAAAGAGACAGCGAGAAAAAGTGAATGAAGCTGTATGTTTGTGTGTTTGTGGAGTGTTCTCCAGACCACATGATTTCATGATACCTCCTATTTTCTTATTCTTGTTTTGCCTCCAAGTTTTCTGAGAAAAACAGTTTTGTTCCCTGAGTATTGCTCCTCATGGCTATCTCCCTCAAGATGAGGAGCCAGAATAAACTCTAAAAATTGAATCCTAAGGAATTTTGATATTCTTTTTTCTCCCTTCTGCCTTAGGTCTGAAGAATGTCGGCTTTGTCAATATCTCCTGGCATAGAGACAGCAAGCTCTCAGTTTTGTAAATAATGACAAAGAGGTAAAAGAGCTTTAAATTCACCACTCAATAATGGAGATAGAGAAAAGGCCCTTGATAGAAAAGCAGAATAGAAGAAAAAGGGGAGGTACATGCTTTTAAACTCAGCTTCTTTCTCCTCTATTTCTCCTGCTACATCCAACAAGTGCCTTTTTTATTTTTTTGCCTTCTCTTTTTTTAGTGGAGAATGACCTTGACTTACTCCAGTGAATGGTGGAGTTTGAAAAGATGCACTTACCCGGTGTTTGGGCAATTTCAGGGCTGCATACACACTCTGACACACACACATACCAGCTGTCTCCATGCCATCTCTATGTCTTCATCACATCCCACTGGACTGAAGAAATTGTTTTCTCATGTTTTCTCTTTCTTCTACTCCCCACCCCCTCACACACACACACACACACACACACACACACGCACACACACACACACACCTCTCCCCCTTCGCTCTCCCACTCTGTGTGTCCCTTCCCTTTTTCCCCCAAGTCTAATTATTTAGCAAGCGAGGGAGGCAATCTGTTCCCCCGTTGCTGCTGCTCAAGTGCCCATTAGAGGGAACGCGCTTCATCTTTCTAATGAACTGATCACATTAAATGAGTTGAAAGCTCTCTGGCTTTGCTCATGTGTGTGTAGGGGGGGTGAAGGAGGGGGTTGTGAATGTGGGGTGGGGAGGAGGTGGCAGGTAGTGATGAAGGGGATTTAGGGGACAAAATGGGAATGCAGGAATTCACTGGAATAAAGGAGTAAAAAAAGACTGTGAGAGTGAAGTACTTAACATCATCAGGTTTGGACTCTTTCTGATTGATTTGCTCCCTCACCCTGTCTTTTTCTTTCCCATACTCAAACACAAGTGTGCTCCAGGACTCCTGTTCTCCTACTTCTAATGGTAGTAGCTCCACAGTTATATACTCTAAATGATGCTGCAGAATGCAGAGCCATAATGAAAGCTTAACGTCCAGGTTCTGTCACAGCATGTCAGGGACCAGAGAAGCTCAAGAAACCAGATGTGTGAATCAAAAAAAAAAAAAAAAAATTTTTTACAAATAATTTCTATTTAACCAAAATAACTTTTCAAATACAAAAATAGGTAAACTAAAGAAAAATAAAAGTAGATCTAAACTAGTAGCAAACTCATCAAAACTGACCTAACAATTGACACGGGGGGTGGGGTAAACCATAATTAAAACAAGTTAAGGACAGAATGTTAACAGAAATGCGTGTCATCAATTTAGAAAACAAATGGGCAAGCTAATAAAATGTGTTAGTTGAAATGTGTGCATACTGAAACAGAAGAAAATACTAATGCTTGGTGCTAACATGTGGTGCAACCACCACACAGCAGGAGGGAAACCTCTTTCAAAATTCTATTGACATTTGTAACTTTTCTAATGTGAAACTTCAAGATAAACATGACGCATTTTTAAAAATAAAATAATAAATAAATAAAAATATTGTTAATACACAGTTCTTCTGTGTGGACACCAGCATAACATTTTTGGGCAATGCACATTCAGCCACTGGTGTATTTTTGTGTCCTACATGGTATTGTTAGTGTTCCAGACCCAGATCTAGTTTGTAAAATGATAGTCACATAGGGATCACTCCTGGTGCAGCACAACCAGACTCCTCGTGAAGTTGTGGATGGTCTCCAGGCTTTATCCGTTAGTGTGTCCAGCCTTTAGAACCAACTAAGTCAGTCGACAACTCCTGCCTCCACTTTCCCAGCTCAGCTGCTTCAGCGTCACCTTCTGTGTCCCTACCAGTAAAACAGCCTTGGGTACCTGCTCCACAGAGTTACAATGGGGATTTGGCATTATGGCCAAATGCAATTTCTGATGCAGTTAGACCTCTTGTTTAAGCAGCAGACCCTGAATGAGGAGTCTTAAATGAGGAGTTTTAAAGATGATAACAATGCAGCTAACCCGCTTCCACCTTGGTCCACAGGGCCATGCTGCCTGCCTGTCTCCTTGCCCTAGGACTCAACTGCACACAACACTCATCTGGAAAGTTAAACAGCAATCTCTGGCTCTTCCTCCCCATTACCCTTATGACTACGCTATTGACCTGCTGCCTGGCACACCTCCTCTCAGCAGTTGCCTGTATAACTTGTCCAAGCCAGAGTGGTAGGCCAGATACATAAAGGGTGCCTTGGCTGCAGAAATTGCCCATCTGCCTGCCTCACCCCTTGGTGCTGGGTTCTTTTTGTAGAGAAGAAGGACAAGGCTCTCTGCCCATGCTTTGACTTCAAAAGACTGAATAATGTAACTGTAAAGAACAAATATACTTTGCCTCTCATCAACTCTACTTTTCATTCTCTCAACAGCCACAAGACCTGGGACTGAGCTCATGCGTCCTTGTTGAGAGCCTTGGGCCAGAAACAGTAGCAGGCCAACCGTCATTGCACCCTTGCTCCCAACGACAACCCTGGAGACAAGTTATGGCTCTCAACCAAAGATTTATCCCTAAATACTGATGCCAAGAAAATATCTCATAGATTCATTGGACCTTTTATTGTGGAGAAAATCATTAACCTTGCAGTTGTCTCACTGAAACCGGTAATCTACAGTCAACTGGTTCCTCCTGCGCCCCCTCCACCACCCCTCACACCAATGATGACCACTCCGCCTTAACTGTCCACAGTCTCTTGGACATTCACTGTCATGGCAGCAACGTGCAATATCTGGTTGACTGGGAGGAGTATGGCTCGAAGGAGAGGTGTTGGATTTTCTCTGCATCACATCTTAAACCCAGACCTCACCCGCAAATTCCACAACCAGTACACAGACAAGGCTGGGCATGTGTCCAGCGGCACCTGTCAGAGGCAGGGTACTGTCATGTCCCCTCCTTCCTGACACTTGTCTTGCTGCTGTGAGTATGTTTTTCTGCATTTGGTATGAGTCTTTGGTTCTCTCTCTCTCGCTGTTAACCTGTAGAGAATGTACAATCAAGTGCCTGGTCCGCTTTCAAATAATCACCAACACTTTAGAAACCCTGTTACAACATCCAGCCACCGCCGGATCGTCGTGTCCCACACAGTGTTGTTACTGTGCCACGCTTCCAGCTCTGGTCAAAGTATCTTGCCAGTCTCTCCGTTTTGCCTGTCAGCCTGCCACCAGAAACCTTACACCTTTTCCCTGTCTGCAGGAATCACTGTCAGCTACCAGCCTCCTCCAACCTGTCTACCAGCTGCCAGCTCACTACCACTCAACTGTTATCTGTGGAAAATATAGACCTTTACTTAATCCTTACCTGCCTCTCCAGTGTCTGCATTTGGGTCCAGCCTCTGATTCTGACACAACCAATTGCTAGAGCATGTTTTAATAAAAAAAAATGGAGAAATTACCTGTGAACACTTCAACACAAAAATGACACTGTCAATGAAACCACCTACAGCATGCCCTGGAAATTTGCTCAAATTGTGCTCAACCAAACAGTTGAGAAGACCATTAAAGACCATTGTTGTTGATTACAACAATGTGAATGTGCCATCCAATCAAATACTGAAACATCCTTAATGGCAAAGTCCAAATTTAGTGCGGCAGAGATGATATGAACCCATCAGTGGTGATCAATAGCAAGAGTTTGAAATGCGGTCACTGCAGCAAGTGGATGACAAGACATTGTGACAAGGAATGGGAGGGAAGAGTGAGAGATGATGTGGGGGGAGGGACGAAAGGGAGGGAGGGAAAGAGAGAGAGGGAAGAGTAGGAGGTGGTGGAGAAGAGGAGGAAGAGAGGAAAAATGGTCCTGTCCCCAGGTTTGGGTTAGAAACACTTATAACTCAGGACCATAGATTATGACAGTCCAATCTTCTGGGCTGCTGCCTGAAAAATAACCACAAGCACCCTGCTGCCATACACACAAACATACACACAGAAACACAAGCAGAGGGAGATGGGGACAAAGTGGAATGTGGAGAAATGAGGAGCCAAACGAAAGAGAAAAAGTAGGAGGCAATGGAAATGAAAGGAGGATATGGATGTATGCAGAAAAGTTTGAAGTGAAACGAGAGTAGAACTGTAAGCGGGATTGATGAGAGCATAAAGAGCAGTTGAAGTGTGAGTGTGATAGCAGGCTTTGTGGAAGTAGCAGATGGAAAAATAATGATAGAAAAGAATAAAAGGGGCAGAGCAGAGAACCAACACAAAAGGAGGATTACTCGGATTTAAAGGCCCAACCTCACTCTGCAGTACAGCACCGTCTTTCAAAATATTGTTGCTGCAGCAAGTGACTTAGATGTTTTCATTATTTATTTTATTTTATGTATCTAGGTATGGTCTCATTTAGGCTGCAAATCTCTTACAAGGTAGACCTGGAGAACAGGACGGCAAAAACAGCATGAACAACACAGACACTGATAAATAAAGTTACATTCTGGCTCTCAAAGTAACTGTGTAAGTCAGTGGTTCCCAACCTTTTCCAACTCAGGGTCCACTTGAAAATCTCAAAAATGTTTGCAGCTCGTGTCCACAAATGTTTTCTCAGAGCACTTTTGATTTTAATGATAACAATTGAACATTAAAGACTGAACTGAAAGCAGGGGAAGCTCAATTTTTCTTTTTTGTTTGACTTTTTTGTTTGACGGAGGAGAGATCATTTTTTGATTCACTAATTCTTTCCTTTTAATTCTTCCTGTTGCTCACCAGCTATCAATTTCTATGGGAACCATTGATTTAAGTCTAAGTTATCTAAAGAAATTAACTGATTCCTACTCTGTAATTGACACTCTGTAGAAGGGACTGAGGACTTTTTCTACCTGTTCATAGAAATGTGGGCAACTGCAAAATGTAAAGTGAGGTGGTGAAGATAGGGCAGGTCATAGTGACCAGTCTCAGGGCAGGCTGTGGACACAATGTTCATGGAACAATAAGTGTTTTGTCAACAGAAAACTAGCTACAGTATTTATTTTTGACACCTGCAAATAGAGTGGCAACTACAGCTGCCTCTGTTTTTCTTGTGTCTGCTTTAGTCTTTAAACTTCAATTCACCAGAACAATTCACCAGAACTCCAAAAAGACTGTGAAAAATACCCCAGTACACTCCACCCCTGAAACACAATGCTATGTCCTGTTAAGCAAGCTAACTTGATTTTCAAATTGCAAATGGCCCTGAACCACCATGTTGACGTCAGCAGAGGTGGAGACTCAGGGACTGAAGTTACTGTTGCTGCTTTCGATTTGAGCGAGTAAACAATGAGAAAATCCCCTGCACGCTGTCTTGCTTACTGCTGAATGATTTATTGATTACAATGGGTTAGGTTGATCATCAGGTATATGGGCAGCTTCACAACACTTCCATACAGGAGCTACCTCAAATATCCAAACACCCGATAAAGGGATTACAAAGACTCACAATGACTCACTATAACAGTACCATTCAATCTTAAGCAACATTCATGTAACCTCAAAACTCTCAAGGTTGAAAAATGTAAGATTTAAAAACAAATGTACTGATATATCATGGAATCTCACAGTGTTAAAAAATTACATTTTCAGTTTCAGCAAGTATAGTAAGAAAAAGACACTTTGAAGTAGAACATACACTAACAGTCAAAAGTTTTACAACACCACTTTTTCCAGTTATTACTGAAATAAGAGAGACAGAAAATATTATAATAAAATATTGTAAAATCTCAGTGTTAAAGCATAGAACAAATAAATATTAGCAAGAATGACAGAGGAAAATTTATTATTTTAGAATAATTGTAAAACTATTTTACCAGGACACTAATAATATTATATTTTACTACTATTCAATATTGTTATTTGATTTTATTTGTCCAGACTATTTAAGGAACTCTTTTTTGGTAGAAAGTAGTTTTTTCTTTAATCTGTTTTTTCATCTATTTATCCTATTCCTTATCCAGGAACGTTCTAATGAGATACAAGATCTCTTCTTCCAGGGAGTCATGGTTAAGACAGCAGCACAAGCAGTTTCCCAGAAAAAAAATCACATTAAAACAGTACAATACATAAAAGCAAAGAAAAAGGGAATATAAGTTTTACCAGTGATGTAAGTGAGGTATCATTTAGAAATATGTTTTCTTCAGGGTGGCTTATAAAAGACCTTTAAAAGTATTCAAAGAAGGAAGTGCTTTTAAGATGATGTTATTTAACAGCTCATTCTATGCCCAGGGTGCATAGAAGGAGGCAGTTCTTTAGGCTCAACACACCTTGGGGATATTTAAAAGCAATCATGATGAAGATCTGGTGTTATGGTTGATGGTATGATAACTTAGAAGGCTAGAGATATAAGTAGGAGGTTTACCTAACAATGTCAATAAACAATGAACAGCAACAAGTGTATTTTTCTCCCTTGGTATAGAGAGGACAATCCTAAAGATTCATATAACCTATAATAGTGAGTGTGTGGTCCTGCACCTGCTACGGAGCATAACGTGGCATGATATACAGAGGCCAGTTTTAATGCCTCTCTGCCAACAATTGCTGTGGCTGGACTGTCCGTCTGTTCGTCCTGTTCTTGTGAACGCGATATTTCAGTAACATATGAAGGGAATTTCATTACATCCGGCACAAACATTCACTTTGATTCAAGGATGAGCTGATTAGAATTTGGAGGTAAAAGGCCAAAGGTCAATGTGTCACTATGACCTCTCATAACACGCTTTTGGCATCGTGAACACAACCGCTCAGGAACACCTTGAGGGAATGTCTTAAAATTTGGCACAATCCTTCACTCAGACTTGAGGATTAAATTATTGGATTTTGGTGATCAAAGGTCAAAGGTCTAGGTCACCATGACCTCAACTCAAGAATTATCAGGCTAATTAACCCTGGACTGGTTGAAAGAAGTTGCAATCATGTAAATCACATCACCATACTCAGATAGGAACTGTCTTTTTTGGGCTCAAATGGAAATCATCTTTTCAATAGACAAAAACAGCCCAGTTTTGGTTTAAGGTTTTTCAATAGTTTATCAATATGTACATTAAAAGCCAATTTTTCATTAAGTCATATGCCTAGATGAAAACTGTTTCACAGCCTTGAATTATCCAGGGTAACCAAAACCACGAAATTGTTTCTGAAAACCAATTTGGCGTAGAATTTTCTAAATATAATTTTTTAATGATGTGAGCTGCACAAATTAAATTTCAGTCACAACATTCCCATCAAGGTTTTAACCATTTATCACAATAACACACATTTTAGTTTTGCATGGTATCTGTTCTTGCAATCCTTTCAAACAAATCTAAGTTTCACACATACAACACTGTCCCAGGCGAAAAAAAATCCTGACAGCACCTGAATTTTAACAGCATTTCACCCATAGCAAAAAAACAAAAAAAAAACAAACAAAAAAAAAAAACACATTCAAAAGTCACATACACCTAAATGCATAGTTACATTTCTGAAAGCGTTGAAGCTGCTCCCCTCTTTTTGGAACAACATCTTGTCCCTTAATATCATTAGTGTACTTAAAAGCGACATACATAATCTCATTATTGTCATTTTACCCTTCATGATTCCTCTCACCATGCAGATGTAAGGCAATCCTTCAGTTGTCCTTCTCCTTTTCCCTTTCTAAGGTGTACAATATGAACACAATACTTTAGCTTGAACACCGAATAAGTCTAAATATCAAATGGCAGACTTTACTCAAACAGTATGTTATGGGACCAGTGTTAACTAACATTAACATCAGTAAATGTCAGAGAAAGCCGAACTGCTGTGCTCTTATTGACAGCTTAGCCATCACTGCCGACACACACATTTAGACCCTGAGAACTTCATCTTCCTAATTAACTGAACTTCATTTATGTAAATAGATCATGCAAAAACACAGATGTACTGTAGTTTCACAGTATGTAGAATAAACAGCCGACCCTTTTCATTTTATCCCCATTTTTCTCTTCAGCCTGTTTGAGCCTGAGCTTGTTTATTGTTAACCTTGCCAGATAGCTGCATCTTACCAGGCTTCACTTGCTTTTCATCCTGTCCTGTGAGGGAAGAATTACTGGCAATGACAGGTGTGTCTTAGGTGTCACAACAGTAATGGGAACTCCTAAAGAGGTTAGATGCTGCTACAGCATCAGTTATATCAAAACCGAGTATTCCTTTATTTAAAAGAAAGGCAAAGAATAGCATTAAAAGGCTTCTCTTGATGGAAGATGTTTATGCTCTTCTCCCAACTGGCTTTGCAGATGCTCCACCGGTAGTGGAAAAAAATGGGAGGGATGCAGAATGTGAATGGTTGAAGTAAACCTTGGTAGATGGTGATAGACGGATCAGTCACCTGCCAAGTATTTTTAAAGCACCTGCCCTTTTCCAAACAGTTTCCAGCGAAGCCTTGCCAGATGGTTCCTGTGTAACAAACCATCCACAAATGTTTGTGCTAATAAGTGACAGGCTCAGCAGTTCACTCAGTTATTTCCACAAATATTTGATGATTGGTCATGTTGTTATAAGCAGCATGTTCACAGCAGTGGCGTGGTGTCAGGGCAACCTCAGTTAAAACTAAAAATAAGCAGGATGGGGGGTTAAGTATTGACTAATCATAACTAATCATTTCTGTTGTACTTGGAAACTGGATTATTAGATTGTATATTCTTCATGTTTTTCCTCGCTGCATTTCTTTCTGTTTCTTCCCAATGTTTTTCTAATAGGCTAAATCTGGTGCTCCCCAGATCCGCAGATAAAAATGTAATAATAAATGAAAACAATAGCCAATGAAAAGGAAAGAAACAGCAAAACGTCAAAATTGTAATAATTCCTTATATGACCACACTTGACCACAGCTCAGAAATCTTGTGTGTTTTATTTTAATACCTGCTAGGCTTCAAAAAACATCAAAAACATATATTTAGGAAAAGTTGTGGACTGAGAGGCTTGTTGTTTTTATTTCAACAAAATTTTCACATCATAAAAACCCAAACGGTCTGTCAGCCCATCATGGCAGTGCTAGTGTCAACCGGTGACTAGCTATAGCCAAAGTGTGCTTGTCAAGCTGTCCTTGACTCAGCTTCCATCGTTCTTAGATCAGTTACGATATTAAATGCATACACTGATGTGTGTGGAGACTAAACTTGTGCATTCAGCATTAAAAGGCAGCAGCAGCAAGTAAATGAGCAAATTACACTGATTTATCATCTTTGTACCAGATCTGCTGCAAGTCTGAGAAGTTCGAGGCAGAATGTTGAGTAGAGCAGCTCCTTTCAGGAATACATCAGTAAGTTCTTGTGTGCATAGTGGGCGAGAGAGAGAAAGACAGAGAGAGAGCAGTGATGTTGGCGACCAAAGCAGAGAGTTAGCTCATTAGTTAGCAGTAGCAGTATAGCTCTGAACATGCACTGCGATGCATGTGCACTTCAGGCTGTTTGTGCAAGTACAACTAAATCTACAACTCCACAAGACCGGAGTTCCCACGTCTCCCCTGTGCTTCCGAACTAATGATGAGCCAGGAAAGGTTAACAGCACTGAGGCTGAGTGTGTCATTATCAGTTCATGGTAAATATTTTAGATAGGAGTTTTAGGTATTTTTCCTTTATACTGCACCTTTGATATGTTTACTCTCAATCTTAAAACTTCTTCAGACAGGAAGGAGAAAGGTGAAGATGTCTAGGCAGAGAGCAGAAGATGCAGGAGAGAAACTTTCATCTCAGGAAAAACAGGTAGCACAAAATCATGCCAGGATAGGCCCTTCACTACTGTCATGAACGGGTACATTTCAGTCTGGTCCATATTTTTGATGTGGGTAGTAAACACCTGAACTGCACTTTGAGTTGTGTGTGTTCACATTCTTGCCAAGTGAGAAGATCAATACCACTCTCATGTCTGTGCAATAAATGTGACGCTACAGCTACATCTCTGTAAGAGATGGTTAGCTTAGCTTAGGACAAAGGCTGGAAACAGGGAAACACCTAGCCTGGCTCAAAGTTCATCAAAGTTTTTCCATTTTAAATACCAACTATAGTGATCTTTACAGCCATGGATTTCGTTTCTGTCGGACAAGGTCAGGCTAGCAGTTTCCCCCTGCTTCCAGTCTTTGTGGTATGCTAAGCTAATTGTATCCAAGTTGTAGCTTCACATTTAGCATACACACAAACATAAACTGTCTTATCACCTAACGCTTGCAAATAAAGTTAACAAACATATTTCCCAAAATGTCATAATATACATAATAATTATAATCCTAGGCTGAAGTACTGTCAGATTATTTAAAAAATAGTTATAATAAAGTTTTAACACAACCTATTAACTCTGCATTCTGTTAACAGTGTGGGTTGACATACTACTTGTGGTATTATTTGTGTCATGGGTGCCAAGACAAAGACTGGATCTCTACAGATATTTTACCACATTATTCAAAATTGAAAGCTTGCCTGCGTCTTCACCTTACTTTTGTTAAATAACACCTGAGACAGTACATGAGATTCGCCAAGAATAACAGATATGTGTTTAGAGAACTGTACCTTCCACTTTGAAATCAGAACTCACACATTTTAGTGATGACTGTATACAGAATGGAGCAATGTCTTCTTCACTGAGTCTTATGAAGGACTGTGTGATTAAATGAATACATATGAAGGGAGAAAGTGCAGATGAAGGAAAGGAGAGCAAGAGTTGATGAGAAGTTGGAAGGGGCAAAGGTGGAGGAAGGGAGGGGAAGGAAAAATGAGGAGGAAAGAAATAGTTGAGAGTAATAGAGGTGAAAGGCGAGAAGATAAGAGAATGGACAGAGTGTGGCAGTGGAGAGATACACAGCTGCAGGACTCTGAAAGGTGTGTAGAAGGTGCTGGCAGAGCTCATTACTGCTTATCTCCATGGTGGGGGAAATAGTATATGTGTGTGTCTGTGCATGTGTAGGTGTGTGTCGATCACACCCTCACACACACACAAAAATTTACATTTCATTAACCATAATATGAGACGAATCGTAAGCATTTGATGAAGTGGGAGTGGTGTGAAGACTGCATCCGAACTACGCGGAATAAATTCATATCCCAGCATGCACTTAGCAGAGAGTTATTTGCACACTTTGCATGAGAATGGAAACCTGGATTTGTCGTGCGAAGCCTGAACATTTCAATTTGAATGCAGCGCTCATTTGCTGATCCCGCCGTCTCACTCGTGTCTGAACTTCTCAACTCTTCCTTTCACCCTTAACTACCCCTTCTCTCGGCCTCCGCTATCGTCCCATGCCCTGAGTTGCTCCCTCCATCAATCATGCATCCATCTCACACACTGCCAGTCTGGACCTCTCTCTCCCCTCTGCCCACCCACTCAAGACATTAATCTCTATCAGCTGTCCACACTGAGTAAGTTAGACAAGAGGAAAGCTACTCTCTTTGCTCTGTGTCTCTGTCCTTAGTGTTTTCTGTCTCCCCTCTCCTTCTCTCTTTTCTTACTTTGCAAGCTGACCCCATAATTCAGCGCCTGCTCCACCTATGTAATGGTATTCATTTGATGGAACCACCTACCTGTGCTCCCTCTAATTTTACATCCTTTTACTCTACTATTTGTAACCTTTTCCCCTCTTCTTTTCTACCTACCCCTCTGATCCTGTCCCCTCTGTTATTTTCTTCCATCTAATACTTTGTGTTCTGACTACTGCATTGATTTCTCAGGCTTTGGGAAATCTACATTGGAACTGAAGCTTTACATATCCTTCTGACACTGTCAGGCACATGTTTAAATTATGCCTTGTGGAGGTACATGGTCAGCAATTATACAAGAGCTGAAACGATCACTCAATTAGATAGATAGATAGATAGATAGATAGATAGATAGATAGATAGATAGATAGATAGATAGATAGATAGATAGATTAAATACTTTATTAATTCCTTGGGGAAATTCAGATTAATCAAGGAGTCGGTCAACAGATAATTAATCTGAAATTATTTCTGATTCTAACCATAATCATTTAACTGTTTAAGTCATTAAGCACAAATGCCAAATGAAAATTCTGACAAGCATCTTACACTATTTTATGTAATTTTATAGGCCAAACAATTGAGGGACAGTTTAAAATAACAATTGTTAGATTAATTAAAAAATGAAAATTATCAGAGGGCCTAAAGCTGAAAAGGAAAACACCCACAGTGAGCTGACTGAAACGGAGATGGTTAAAAAGCGTCTTTTACTAAGATTCACATAAATGTACTTATTCATTATGAATTTACAGTTGATGCAACACAATAATGGTTCAACCTATATACACCCCTCATAATAAAGAAAAAAAACATTAAACAGCAATACAACCATGATTAAATATTAGAAAGAAATGGAAAACATAATACAGCATGAATTAGAAAATGCATTTACTTTGTACCATCATGGTCTTCATCCTCTCTTCCCTCCTCCTCTGAATCTCCTTTCTCCTTTGAACACCTCCCTGCAGTCCTGCCTCTCTCTCTCTCTCTGGCTGCCCTGTGTCTGCTGTCTGCTTCATATGTGTTCCCCAGCTTGTACTCTCCCAAAATGTTAGGCTGTCAATTATACTGTGATCTGGGACTGCATGTTCTCAGTCACACACACTACACAAACAACCACATGCTCAGGCCATAACTCCAGATGTGCTCTTGCTCTCCAGTTGCCCTTCACTTATTACTGCTTCCATTCTGTTCATCAGCATCTTAGTATTAAGTGATAATTTAATTAGCAATAATGCTCTGCTCATCTCTGGATACCAAACACATGAGGTCAGAAGCCCACAGCAGAGGCAAAACAAATACATGAAAATATGACATGTCCTCGGTAAACCAATGTGATATCAATTGGTAATGATATCATAAGATAAACAGATGAATGAAGGCAAATCTGCAGAATTCTTCAGCTATTTTTTTCTTTTAAATTAAAAAAATTGTGTGTGGTCAATCTGACCCTCAATGTCAGATTGTTTTGAAAAACGTATACACACTGTTTATTCGCCCAAACATGCATTGTCCTAAAACATGTTCAGGCCAGACACGAGTTTAGATCAGCCTTTTGACACATGAAATTGAATCCAAGTGATGTTTTATGAAAACATGAAGAGTCATAGGTTAAAGGAGGAAAGGTCACACTTGAAATACCTGCTAGAGCAACAGTCAAAGAGAGATCACACTTTTTATTTATTTCTGTTTTGTTGAGAACCATGGACTTGAGAGTATTCTTAAAAAAACAAGGGCCACCATGTTGCCACGACAGTGAATGGGATTGAAATCTAAAGAATAAAAGAAATTTGACCTAAAGGGCATTACTTCTTTTAGAATTACAAACTCCTGAACTAAACTCTTTTTAAAGCTTTCTTGCTGGAAGTGAAAACTATACAGTTGGTGCCAATATGTGAACAATGACCTGGCAGAAGGAGGAAATCAAATAAATTGCATCCACTTTGGGAGAGAGAACCATAAAAGATAAGAAATTAGAATGAATTAGAATAAAAAACATAGAGCACATCATGTGTGAAGCCTTAACTGTATGCGCCTTGCTCCCGTGAGGTTTCATGTCATGTGACATAATGATGTCATGCAATGTAAGCAAAAGTTGGACATTTCTAATGTGCACCACATGACGACGAATGCAGTTTCCTATCTGTCCAGTCATCTTCCCCACCCTTGCACACCTGTTCCCATTTACTTATTTGCCCTACCAGTATATCCACCTGTCATCTGTGTTATCATCTACATGTTTATGCTTCAAGCTTGTTGTAATGCTCTTGCCATCCTGCCTGTGACCTGTTCCTGTTTGTTTTTCCTCTATAAGTCACCTGTATCTGCACTTTGACCTGACTTCCAGTCCTGCCCTGTGGAGTATGTTGCCTAAACTAATTGTGAGCTTTACCACTTTCACATTTCATGAAAAGTCACAGAGTGCCTGTTTGGCTCCTCCATCCTGTGCTGCGCACTTGAACCACGACAGAGCAGTTCTTCTATATGTGGTTTTCACAATCTGGTCGATGACAAATTATGTTTGTATGAATATTTTACCAAAGTAACAAAATTGAAATCTGTAAAATACAGACAAAACTGAGCAGCAATGAAGACAGAGTGTTTATCTTTCATCATCCAGGTTGCATCTTTTATTCACAATAACTAATCCAACATAATTTCCCTGACTGTCTGTTTATGTTCCAGTCCACAGCTGTACAATAAACATCCATCTTTGTGGCTCAATTGCATTTAAAGTCCATAAATTCAATTATTCCACAAGATGTACAGTGGAGGAAATAATTATTTGATCCCTCACTAATTTTGTAAGTTTGCCCACCGACATAGAAACAAACAGTCTATAATTTTAAAAGTAGGTTCCTTTTTACAACGAGAGACAGAATATCAAAAAGAAAATTAAGAAAACCACATTATATAAAAGATATAAATTGATTTGCATTGCATTGAGTGAAATAAGTATTTGATCCCCTGCCAACCATTAACAATTCTGGCTCCCACAGACTGGTTAAATACTCCTAGACACACCGAAAAAAAACTTGTTACCTGCAGCAAAGACACCTGTGTCAATCAGTCACCTGTATAAAAGACACCTGTCCATGCAATTAATCAGACTCCAACCTCTCCACCATGGGCAAGACCAAAGCGCTGTCTAAGGACATCAGGGACAAGATTGTAGACCTGCACAAGGCTGGATTGGGCTATAAGACCATAGGCAAGAAGCTGGGTGAGAAAGAGACAACTGTTGGTGCAATTATTCGAAAATGGAAGAAACACAAAATGACCATCAATCGATCTCGTTCTGGGGCTCCATGCAAGATCTCACCTCGTGGCGTATCGCTGATCATGAGGAAGGTGAGAAATCAGCTAGAACTACACGGGAGGAGCTTACTAATGATCTCAAGGCAGCTGGGACCACAGTCACCAAGAAAACCATTAGTAACACACTACACCGCAATGAATTAAAATCCTGCAGTGCCCGCAAGGTCCCCCTGCTCAAGAAGGCACATGTACAGGCCCGTCCGAAGTTTGCCAATGATCACCTGAATGATTCAGAGAAGTCTTGGGAGAAAGTACTGTGGTCAGATGAAACTAAAATCAAGCTCTTTTGGCATCAACTCGACTCGCCGTGTTTGGAGGAAGAAAAATACTGACTATGACCCCAAGAACACCATCCCCACTGTCAAGCATGGAGGTGGAAACATTATGCTTTGGGGGTGTTTGTCTGCTAAGGGGACAGGACGACTTCACCACATTGATGCAAAGATGGACGGGGCCATGTACCGTAAAATCCTGAGTGACAACCTTCTCCCTCCACCAGGCCACTGAAAATGGGTCGTGGATGAGTCTTCCAGCACGACAATGACCCAAACATACGGCCAAGGCAACAAAGGAGTGGCTCAAAAAGAAGCATATTAAGGTAATGGAGTGGCCTAGCCAGTCTCCGGACCTTAATCCCATAGAAAATCTGTGGAGGGAGCTGAAGCTTCGAGTTGCGAAGCAACAGCCTCGAAACCTTAAGGATTTGGAGATGATTTGCAAAGAGGAGTGGACCAAGATTCCTCCTGATATGTGCACAAACCTGGTAATTAACTACAAGAAACGTCTGACCTCTGTGCTTGCCAACAAGGGTTTTGCCACCAAGTACTAAGCCATGTTTTGCCAGGGGATCAAATACTTATTTCACTTGATAAAATGCAAGTCTGTTTGTCTTTTATTTAAAGTGATTTCCTGGATTTTCTCTCACTATTTGAATAAACCTACCATTAAAATTATAGACTGTTTGTTTCTTTGTCAGTAGGCAAACTTACAAAATCAGTGAGGGATCAAATAATTCTTTCCTCCACTGTAGCTATCTCACATTTCTGGTGTACTTCTTACAGTTTCTTATGTCAAGCAACATACACTCCATCACATATTTATACATGAATCACGGCTACTATAATGATATAGTATAAATTAAAACAATACTCAACTGTCTTTAGAGCAAATAACTTCTAATCCGCAATGACTCTGGAATCTAAATATAATACTCATGGCAACATATTTGTCATTTTCATTTCAGTGCAAAAACCTTAGGCTGTATCTGAATATCACAATAACATTTCACAATTAAACTGGAAATAAATGCAGTTCTGTACCATTCAACTAGTCTATTCCTAATATTAAACTTTCCTCTCAATTATTGCATATGTAGGAGCCCAAATAAAACTCAGTGCAAGATAAACAAACATAAAACCTAGCAACCTGCCGCCGAGAAAATGGTGGAGTCTTACATTTCTTAAGTTCACAGAAATGCCCAAAATGATAATAAAGTATCTTTACCACACTTACTTAAATAATGTTAAGCTTTAAGAAGTTGACATTGATAACTGTTATCAACCACTGACCTGTAAAGTAAAGACAATGCTGAGTAGCAACAAAAACACAGTGTTTATCTTTTGTCATCCAGGTTGCATCTGAGGTGAGGGCAGGTGTTCCCACTGAAACAACCTGGGGCGCGACTGTTCCCGTTTCAAAAGTGCTGTTTACTTTTACCATTTCCCTTCATCACACATATGAAAAAGAATATAGTGTGCAGTATTTTATATTACTGGGCATAATATAAGGGTCTGAAAATAAAATAAAATTTAAAAATTATATACCATTCTGCTCATTAAAGAAAAACATAAGTGATTTAGGTGTACCACACAATGTCATATATTTTAGAGGGACACTGACTTTATTTGGTTTGTTGCTTTCATAATCGTTGAGAATAAAATGTAAAATCCTCAAATGTAGGAACAAAGATAAAGTTATGTCCTACTTGCTCCAAACCAAATAGAGATAAAAGCACATTAATGCTGCAGGTTGTTTTAGAGCCTTTAAGAGGCTCCACGTTAGTGGAAGGGCTCTGTAAATGACAGTTGGTTCGGCACTTCACTCCAGGCTGCAATGTTTCAACTACTGAATGGATTGTGGTGAACTTTTGTACAGATATCCACAGTGCCCAGAGGACGGATCCTAATGACTTTGATGATCCCTTGACTTTTCCTCTAGTGTCGCCTTGAGGTTCACATTTGTGGTTTTGGATGAAATGTGTAGACAGCTGTTGATGGATTGATACAAACATTCATGTGTCCACAGAAGAACTTGAGCTGATGATCCTCTGACTTTTCATCTACCACCATTTGTCCATTACTTTGGTTTATGACAAAACACCTGCAAAAACTACTGACAATCTGATCAACCTCTCTCATACTAAGTTGGTGAACATCATGCACATCTTACAATTACAGTACATTATTAACCGTGAGATTATACCTTCTTACAGCAGCATGTTGGCATGTTAGCACCCTCTCCTTGCAGGTTGTAGCATTTCCTCCTTCCCCATAGTCCCATTGACGTCCTCCTGGCTCCTATAGTCTGTACCACATATAGTCAGTGCACATGTTGTAAGTGTAAATGTAGGACTCCATTAAGATCCCTCAGCAGTGACCTCAGTGGCATTTGACCTCAACACTTCATGGACCTGTCAATGAGAGACAGGAAGTCCCATGGTTGCAGAGAGACCACTTAGACCAGGTGACCTTTATTATCCACTGACCATCTCACACAACATAAAAAAAACCCCACCCACGCACACAGGTCCCTCTTTGCTATTATTCATCTTTCAATCGCCAGCCATATACACACTTTATACTGTATATACACATGCATTTGAATTGACCACACACACTCTCACACACACACACACACACACAGCAAGCTCCAAGGGGACCCAGGAAGACGTACAGGGTCTGCAGGCTCCAGGTTCATCCATCACCACTAAGCCCACCTTTCTATTTCGCCATCATCTATCCATCCATCATTCTCTCCCTCCCTCTCTCTCTCTCTTTCTGGGCCTCACCCCCTCACCGGCTTCCTCCCCTTCCCTCTCCCCTTCTGTCATCTCCTCCACCTCTCTCTTTCATGCTCTCACTTGTCCCTTTCCCTCTAACCTTTAAGCCAACCTCTGCCTTTGAGCGCTGTGCTCTCTATCCATCTTTGCTGCATCTCTCCCCTCTGTTTTCCCGCCCAATCTTCTCCCTCTACCTAAAATTTCCTTCTGCGTGTCCGTTTGCTTGCTTCACTGTCCTGCCCATTTATCTTTCTCTAAGCCTGCTTCTCATCTTCCATCGCAGAGTTTCTCCCTCATTGAACACTCTCTACCCTTTTCCTTTGAATCTTATTACTTCTTTCTCCTTCGCCTGTGTCAGCTTTTTTTTCTGTATCTGTCCCTCCCTCTTACAGCCACTCTTGTTTTGTGATACGATCACATCCTGGATATCAGACCTGTATCATTCATGTTTACTTTTAATTCATTTTAAGAGATACAGTCCAGCCAGAAATCAGGGTGTGTATTCACAAAGCATTTTAAAGCTAAAAGTAGCCCCTAATTTACTGATTTAGGGGAAAATCCTAAAAATAATGGGCATGTCAGTCCTGACACTAGGACTCCTAATTTTTTTGACTAAGAGTATTTCACAGAGCCACTCAGCACTAAAAGTAGCATCTAAGACTGGGAGAAGTTGGAAGTAGTGGAGAAGACACCTAACTCACTAAGACCAAATCACAAAGAATCATAAAAGGGCTGCAGTCATTCTACATTGTCGCAAATGTTGTTATCGCAAAGATACAATGTTGTCGCAAAGATATGACTCAATTGCGCAGTAATAGTCATTGTTGTGGAGCTTGTGAGGGATGTAATGCCATCTCCAACCGACCAAAAAAAAAAAAAACACACAGTCAACACACAGGTTGTATTAGATTCTACTACAATTCTAAGCATTGTTGCAAAGTGGTGAGGATCTACACACGATTCATGGATCTTAATGGAGAGTGGTCTGAGGGCTGTTTGAAAGGCACCAAATTCATCACATGGACGTGACTTGATAAGGGACAGTGAATATCAAACCCTACCTCAACCCACATCCAGGATCACAGCTCTGAAAACAGGTACAATGGGTGGTTAATAGGCTGTCAGTAAGTTTTAGTGGAGTTTTAATTTTTTTAAAAGTCTACACAAACCTTATATATTTTGGAGAATGCACTACTTTTGTAAACAGCACCTGATCCGTCATAATTTCACTGTATTCATTTATTTCTCAGTGTTTTTCACTTGGTTTCTCAGACTGGTCTTTCATGAACCAATCACTGTGGTTCTTGCAAGCAAGCTCGTCCATCATCAGCCATAGCAACAGAGTCTCACTCTTAGCTTAGGAGTTTTTGCTTTTCCTACGTAAAAAAAAATCCTACGAGGATTTAGGAGAAAACTTTACATTAGAAACTTTTAGTGCGACTCACACACTTCTGGCGCAGATCATGTTGCAGTTGTTTTAGTGCTTCAATATTCACTACTAACCCGCCCCCAGTTCATCTTCATCAACCGTGACTTTAATTTGCCCAGTGATTTGGATTTGATATGGATTTAAGAGGGGAATTCAATACTGGATCAGGGCTTTCACCTGGATACTCTTAGTCAATCAGTTTAATGGAGCGAGTACTCAGGAGCACAGCCTCTCTTGTACAATCAGTGTGTTTCCATTTGGGGAACACAGTGAACGCACAAACAAGCTTTTGTCATCCTCCCAAAACTTTCATGAGTCCTGTTGGTGTTATTATGTAGCTCTCTGTGAGTGCGTTGACTGTGGACGTGTGCGTGGTGAGTGTGTGTGCGTGCGTGCATGGGTGTGTTTGTGTGACATTTAATATCATAGCTCTCCCTGGCATGGTCTTCATTACAGTGCACTCAGTCTAATTTCATTGGAGCCTGCAGCCGTTTGAAAACCGGCCAAATACTCGATGAGAGATGAAGAGAGGAAGAGGGAGGAGGAGGAGGAGGAGGAGTAGAAAAGGGGAGAGGTGAAACTCCGAATGGGTTGTTGATATTAAACAGCGGCTGGTCTGACATGATGCAACAACGTTCATTCACACACACACACACACACACACACACACACACACACACACACACACAATCACACACTAACGCACACACACAAACACACACACGCACGTGCACAGACATGCTCACAGGCACATGCACATCTGCTGCCTCCCACACAGTTCTGCATTAATCCAATTCATAGAATTAAAAGCTGAAGGATGTTTCGCTTCTTTACCCCCCTAACCACCCTCCCTCCTCCTCCCTCTCTCTCCCTCTCTCACTCACTTTCTCTTGGCAAGAAGGATAAGGGGCTAAGATTAATTCCCTAGTTTTGCCAGGGTATTTGATAAACAGCCACTTGTCTTCGGGACATAGCTTAGAAGAAACACAGTGAATGAACCTGCACAGAGAACAGAGACAAGCAGCAAGAGAAGGTGCGCGAGAAAGCAAAGGTTCAGAGAGAATGTGAACGTGCTGATGGAGGTGAAACTAGATGTGAAGAGCAAATGTAAATGATCAGAAGAGGAAGTCAGACAAAAAAAAAAAAAAAACAAGGACAGGGGAGAAAATGACACAGGTGGTGAACCGAAAATGTTGAATGAAGGAAGAAAGAATGATCTGTCAGCTGTACATTTATAGTTACACTGAAATGAGCGAATAAATCTGTATATATCCACAATGTTTCTTCTGATGTGTGCTTTTGTGCTCAAAATTGTAATCATCTAAATGAAGTTTTATTTATTTCTCTTTGGCGACAGCCTCTCTTCTCCAGGTGGCGTGAACCTTTGGTGCCGACTTATAATATCTGCACTGGTAATTTTCATTGGTTAAATATGAGTGTGAGCACACTGAGTGAACCGAAAATGACTTGCTATATCACTTCTACATTTTTTAACAGTAGCCCCATGTGTGATTTGAGATGCTTACATAACTCCTATCACTACCTTGTGATTCAAGCGTACAAGTTAGCTGCTAACATAGGGTGAAACATTTGTGCTGTTGAGAATACTGAAAACACAATCAGCCACTAAAATAAATTCACTTTTGAGCTACTGCTCTGGTTCGCCATAAGCAACGACAGCAAAGGCACATGGGTAATGTAGTGCTCTGAGCAGTAGGCAATGTCAAAATGATGGACAACACGTGATTTCGAAGAAACTAAATTGAAATACTTCCAAACTGGAAGCCATAACATAAATCTGTAGATCATGTTTCTGTGTTGTGCAACAGAGGTCATTGTTTAAAAGAAAAAAATGAAATGGGAATACAGAGTGGGGACAAACACAACCAGTGACCATCATAGAAAATACACACAAAGGTTGGAATTGAGTTTCCACACATATTCGCCTGAAGAAACATTTTATTTTCTTTTGAAAAATGAAAATAAAATGTTTGATCTCCTGTATCATCAAAGTTTAGATTTCCTCACACAAAACATGTGAGAATTGAAATTCCAGTTTAACTTCCATCAACCAAGTTGAAACCAGATAGAGGTTAATTAAGATGCTTTATGTGCACTGCAATCCTGAACATATCCAGACATTACCCGGAGAACACCAATGTCCGAATCAGTTGGACCAGACATTAAACCGATTTCATCCTACCAGCTCCCTTGTGCAGTGCAATGATTTAACCTGCGTGTGAATAGAGCAGGTCATTGTCCAGAGAATTCACAGCAGTTCTGTTGATTACATTTTTGTTATGAAATTGGAAGACCCTTCGTCTTCATCCAAGGATGAAGACATCCAAGGATGAAGACGAAGGTCTACACAGAGCCAGCAGTGAAAATGTCTAATTGGAGAGTCAGTGAGATTTGCGAACTAATGGAGGTAAATGATCCTGAAATCCTCTGACAAATTCAAGGTAAGGCAAGAGACTTGGACACACTCTACCCAGGCACCACCCCTCACCTAAAGAAAGAGACGGACAATCACCTGTTGTGTGCCACAGCTCAGTTCATATGAGAAAATGCCTTTGACTTCAACACAAAGAGCTCCGTGTGTGTGTGTGTGTGTGTGTGTGTGTGTGTATGTGTGTGTGTGTAAATGACAGCTGTCACTCAGCTGCCACATTGGCTCCTACATTAAGCCGTCTAACTACAGTGATGAAATTACACAGGACATCCATGTCCCATCAACAGTTTGAGTCCAACCTCAGGTTTCTGCTCACTGCTCTAAAGGCTGAACCTCCCTGACTTCCTGTTTGAAAAGCCTGACAAAAAACAAGGTGTATTTTTGTCTCAGGTCCATCTGAGGATGTGCATTTAAAAGCGCCAATTGCGTTATTGTTATTGATAGATGCTGAGAAGCTGTTGTCTCTCAAAGTCTGGAAATCAGGTGAAAGCGCTCTCACTGCCTCTGTGCAAGTCAATATTTTGACTTTAAAGCGATTGACAAGTTGTTTTTGTGCACAAATCTTTCAGTTTCGGCATGTAATCCTGTCGGCGTTGAGCTCGGTCCCTCATCTAGTCATCTAGTCTCTTCCCTGTCAGACAGGACTAGTGCCTGATTTTATTTTATTTGGTTGCTGCAAAAAAGGCAAAGCGCGAGACAAGGAAGGAAGGGGGGGTGGGTAATACAAATCTGATGTTCTTTTTTCTCAGTTGTCTCTCCCTCTCTTTCTTGTTGTTGCTTACTGTTTGTCTCCCAGTTTAATTTAATTTTTTTTTTTTTTCACTCTGCCTAACTCTTGTCCTCCAACTTTTCATCTCCTCTGCCATTTTCCTCTCCAAATGAAGGCAGAAGTAATTGTCATTATGAAAACTCTGGCTGGCTCCCCCTCCACCCATGCTTCACTCTCTTCTGACGGGCCTTTAAATTGTTTCCCAGACAGCCTTTCACCTTGATCGGGACACTAAATCCACCAATTAAATCACCCAAATTGGCACTGTGGTCGCAGCTACAGGGTGGGAGGGGAATGGGAGTAATGGCAAAGGTGATATATACTACACTGCTGTACTCCACCTTTATGTGAGTGTGTGTGTGTGTGTGTGTGTGTGTGTTTTGACAGCAGGGATTGGCTATAGCTGGTGAGCTTAGTCCATCTGTCAGAGGGCCCCCAGCCCAAGGCTAAAGGTGCTATCTGTCATGCCAGATGACACAGAGACTGGGAGTCCATGACAAGGGGTTATCATATCACAGCAGCTAGGAAAGGAGGGAGGGAGGGAGGGAGGGAGGAAAGGAGGAGTAACTGTAGCTGTAAAATAAGAAGAATGAGAAGAATGGAGAAATAAAGGGATTCAGAAATGAAGGAGAGATTAAAACCAAGAGGGGTCGAGCAATAGAGCAAGACGAGGACATTACAGGTAGAGGGAGAGACTGAGTGAGAGCAGTATTGGACTGAGGTAGAAACAGAGGGAGGTAGGAGGAGAGGTAAAAGAGCAGATACTGCAGATATGACTGAAGGCGGACGGAGGGATGAAAGAAGGAAGGCTACGATGGCAGGGGAGGGCAGGGAAAGGAAAAGATGGGGGGGGTGGCATTAAAATCAGAGAAGATTTGCTTGGTGGTGCTTTCACAAACTCACACGACCGTACGCACACAACACACACATGTATACACACACACACAAACACACACACAGGGTGTAACTCTCTTTTCAATTACATGTGACAGCTGCTGTCCCCCTGATCCATGCAGTTACTGTGGCAAGGGTGACAGGAATTATGGGGGAGCAGACAGGTAAGTCCGAGGGGAGCAAGGGGGGTGGGAGAAAGATCTGGAGTTGAGGAGGTGCACGCTGGAGAGAAAGCATTTGCAAAAACAGCTCAACAAATAAGATCTAAAATAAATTATGCACAACATTTAAATAGAGGTTCGGATAATGAGCTTGGATAATTCATGCAGTCTGGCATAGTTTCCAAAAAACAAAACAAAGAGAAAAAGGAAAATTTGAAGGTTGGCACGGAAGACAATTTCAAACCCGAACTTCTGATGTGCATGTTTAAACAAGATATTACCAAGAACTGACAAGCAAAGACATTGGGCTGGTTCAAATCTAGCAAACAAAACAGCTGCAAATAAATTAGTACAAACCAACAGCGCATCTAAAAATAAAGTACATGAAATCATAGCGACTCCTGCTATCACCTCTTTTTCCCAGGTAATTTGTTCACCCCCCCCCCCCCCCCCCCCCCCGGTATATCTGTAGGCACAAGTTTGGGCAGATTATACATTATGGTGATTTTTGGAGTGAAAAGAAATAAATAGAGCTCCACACAGCAATCAGACATTCGTGGCACAGGAAAGATTGTAGGGATAGAACGATAAATGGATTCAACAAATAAATTCTCGATGCAAAAGTCCTGCAGTGAGTCGAGGAAGTGAAAGTGAAAAGAGGCTGCGTACTAGCACTTCAACAACCGCTGAAAATCTGAAAAACACCATGCTGTGGACGACAGCCTGAAAACATCTCAGAGCTTGAAGTGATCTGCAAGGTGAAAGTATTCTACTGAAAATCCCTAAATTAGGACACTAAAAAAAGCATTTGCTACCTATAATATCTGCCTTAGTAGGGCAACCAAATTTATGCACATGCCACAATTACTGATCATCTTTTTAAACCCATGAAATAAAAGGGAAAGGGAATTATTATTTGAATAATGACAAATTTTTTATATTTCTTTGCTGCAAGGGTTGGATTTATTTGGTTTCTTTTCAAAAATCAACAAAATATGTAATTTGCCCTGGGTGGCCCAAGTTTGTGCATACAACTGTATATGAAGGTGGCAGTTTCCCACTGTTATTTGTTAAGTGGATTGTGTTGTCTAGTTGCCTTCACAGTGTGATCAGTTTGTGCTGACTTGTACCTGCTGACAATCTGTTTTTGTACCTGGCAGGCTGCTTCGTCCCTGTGGATCTTTCTTTCTGGTTTAGTGATGAGGACTTAAGAGCAGGACACAGAGGCAGACACATCCAATGGGAGCAGGCACAAGACACAAACTGGGTAGAGGCAAAGGGCCAGAAATAGGCAGACGGAAAAGCAGAGTAAAGGGCTAGAAGGCGAGGGTGGGAAAACAATAGATGATCTGTCAAAAGTGAAGCAGAAGTGAGCAGGTAAATATTGTAAAATATATACTGAGGGGTTGGTGGGATGTTGGGAGGTAGGTGTGTGGGTAGGAGAACAAAAGGAGTCACACCTTGGCCCTTGGCCATCAAAAGACACGCCTGCAGGAATCTGCTCCCCAGTTCCTCCACTGGTTTCCTTCCCTTTTGGTGCATCTATAGCTACTGGACCACTTCTGTTCCTTTTCACACCTGAAGTTTGTTTGCTACGGTCAGGTTCAGTTGACAAGTTTGCAAACTTTTTGCATTTTCCCCTTGGTTCAGTTTGTTTTCACACTGAGAAAAATTCAAGTTAACCAAAAATGCATCACTACAAACCACATGACAACATTTACTCTGCTTATTGGTCAGATTGTCTGGACAGTGACATCCTATGCAACATGGAGCAGCATCGGAAATGACATTTCTTCATAGCTCTAGTATGTAACTGGGCAATTTATCAACATACTATCCAACACCAGAACACCAAATTCACTATCCATCAACATTTACATTTACATTTACATTTACATTTATTTTGTTAATATTATCATACATGAAGAACCCTGTGATGTTACTTTGGAAATGTGAAAAGTAATAAAACAGGCATCACTGATTCATCACCGCCAGAGAAACTGCTAGATCACCAGAAGTGATTTCCAATAGACTTAATCCATGCTTCCAATTCCATGTTTACTGTTTTCTCACTGCTGCTCTTAATTTTTTTTTTTCAATCCAAATAAAAGTTCAAGAAAAGTTCAAGAGTCCTCAGGCAGATATTTCAGCATAGATTTCAAATAATTCAAAATTAATACATGCTCATTTCCATAAAGTAAGAAATGTGACTTTCAACCATTGTTCATGCTATTACATTACTTTACTTGCACATTGGACTTTTAGTTAAACAAATAAAATGCAATGTAATGACAGACCATTTCATGAAAATTCCTCTTGTATGATACCAACATCATGAATTGAATATTGTCCCTCCTGATCTTCCTCATTGAAGGAGCACGGTCTGTAGTGACAACATCAACAGACGCTGCAGAGGCAAGAAACCCTCTGCGGAAGCCCACTGACTCCATCATAGGAGAGCTCGTAAACCTGTACAAAGAAACAAAAAAAACAAAATCTCAGTGCCAAAACACATTAATAATGCACTCATGAAGACAGTTACATATTTCATGTGTGAATCCACACATATGAAATAAAAACTAATATAAATAAATGATTAGACCCTTACCTGAACCAAATCAGACATACTTATTTTCTTTGATGAGTCATCCATGAAGCTGCAGCATAAATATTTAGCACTGTAACCAGGGCAATCTAATCTTCTGGTTAAAAAAAAAAAAACACTGTAGTTATTCTACAATAAATTAAATATACACAAGATGATGTTTGGAAGCATTAGTAGTTATCACCCACCTTGCATGACCACAGACATCAAACTTTACACTCTCTTGACATTACCCTCATATCTGTCATCAGTTCTACAGGCTTCATGAGCCACAGGTATGAGGTAGGCACACTGCACTGGGTAATAAGGTGTCTTCTTTGATAACTGTAAGTTTAAAATTTCAACCCACTCTGAAATTCATGTCTCCGGCGGTCATTCTTTTCACTTGCACAACGAAGACAAAAGATTGTTTTCTGGCATTCCTCTGACACAAGGACAAGACTGCCACACTCCGCTGTGCCCGGCCAGACACTTCCACCCCATCTTTATCTTTATCTTGGACCCTGGGGATTTTCCTCCATTTTTCAACAGTTCCAGAGGATGGGGCTCATTCATGTTCCACCTCTTGACAGACAACTGAAACTAAAATTAAGTGTCATCAAAATAAAACAGTAATTTAACTGTAGCTATTATTATTGCGAGTCCTAATTGTTTGAATAGATGCCAGATGCCGCAAATTCATTCACACTCAGAATACTTATTAGATAACTTTGTGGAAAAGCTGAAAGACGTCATTTTCACCAGTATGTTTAATCACAGTCAGAATTTACATTATGTATCACACTTGAACATTTTGTGAATGAATTGCAGACAGCACCAACTTGCTGACCTCTGACGCAACAGCAGGAAAGGCAAAGTAAGCTCCAGAGGTTGATGGTCTTTCTCTGGAGAGGGGCTGTTCAGGGCCGCTGATGCTAATGTGGAGGCCTTTTTCCTGGAACCTTGTTTGGGATTGATTGTGAGGCCCCAGAACAATTATTTTGTTTGATACTATGAAGTACATGCGTGTGTAAGTAGCACTGCACATAGAAATCCACCATAAACACAAACAAATTTTTTTTTTTTTTTTTTGCTTATACCTTTTTTTTTTACTTGTACCTGAAACATAATATGCAATAATATAATTGTGTTATATGTTATATCATTTGTATATTGTGATATTTGGGCTTGACTATATCGAGATTAAATTTTATTATTAAATTTAATCGCCCAGGCCTAGTGGATATGTGTTAGAAATTTGTACTGCAATGGTATATTCTATAAGAGACAAAAAAATAATCAGAAGCATTTCTTTTCTCAAGTTGTTTCATTTATTTGTAGGTATGTTATTTGTGGGCTCTTACCTGATGGTTGGGTGCTGCAGTGCTCTTCAGCAAGTGTCGATTTTTCCTATTTGAAGGTGTTATTACATAATCCAGAAAAGCAAAGCACTGTAAACACGAAGTCTTAATGTTGCGGGTGGAGTGTTGATATCTATATTCCAAGCCACAGCTGTTTCAACTGATATTGGCTTTTTTCGGTGTGCATTTTTTACAGTGTATGAAACAGGTTTTTGTGGCTGGCCCCGTCCAAAGCAGTGCCTGTTTCTCTAGTTCCATGCCAACCCCACACCGCATGTTAAATTCCCTGACCTATCACATGAAGCCCTCTGCAGTGCCCCTGTGTTGTACCCCTGTAAGGTACCTGTAGCAGGCCGACTGACACTCTGTCAACCCTCAACCTGCTCTCTAGTGTTGTGTTTTGCAAGCTAGATCCCCAGTTTGTAGCACCCTTTTCTCTTTGCCATGATAGTCAACTCTGCTGTTCTGCAGTTTTGCCTTCCATGTTCTATGTGTGTTCAACCCTTTTCTTCATTCTCCCACCTGCAGATCCTGAACATCCCTCCACCAGGGCAGCTAGCTTTCTGTTTAAGAATGTGCTTTCAGTATCTGATGCCATCTTTGAAGTATATACATCTGAAGAAAAAAAAATAAAGTGCTTTGGTTCTGACAATGTGCTCCTGTCCTCCCTGATTTACACTGCTGATCACCCCAGCAGGGATGTCTAGAGAGGGGAAGGGTTCTGTCATGGAAACTCCTGACCCCTCTTCCACATCCCATGCTTTCTCTGTCTCACCTGCTTGTTAGTCTCAGTGTTATGTTTACTTAATATCTCCTGTTCATCTGTGCCATGTCTAATCTGTTTGTTAGTTGTTTCTGTCGTGTTTCCTGTTTCCAGTGACCACCTGACATTTGTCGCCTTCCTCCCCTGCTGCTTTCCAATCAGCCATTAGAGGAGAGTTCACTCTGTTTGTGTTGCTTTTGTCCTCTAGCCTTTGTTCTTGCTTTACTGGCAGCTCCCGCTTTGACCATCCTCGTGTCTTTGATTATCTGTGTGGCCTGCACCTCCGGATCAGTTTACCAGTTCTGACTGACTGCTTGCCTGTTAAGGATCGAAAGCCAGTCGAGCGCACAGGAAGGTCTGCTTTAACCATTCTCCATTCTGCCGTTTGAGTTTTTCTTTTAGGTTGTTGACATTCACACACAAGCCACATAAATGATACCTGGAAATATTTCTGGTCTGGCATGTGTCAGTGTGTTGACATCAGCAGAAATGAAGGCTGACACTGTGTACAAAAACTTTGGGAATCAATCTAGCAGACAGAATGAACAAAGATGAGATGGGAATGAGAGGGGAAGAAAGGTATGTGGTTTGGTCTTTGAGAGTTCAGAGAACAAACAAGGTTTGTTTGGTTTACATGGGGGTTGTCTAACATTCCTTAGTGTACAAAAGAAAAAACAAGAAGTTTCTTGTCATTCCTCATTTTTGTTTCCCTCTATTAGAGAACTAAGAAATCACAGGGGTCAAAATCTGTAGGTACAGTATGAGCTGGATGCAGCAGACTTGGTTCAAAATAGGGAGAGACAGACAGAGTGAGAGACATGCACATGCCCTAACTGCATCTCTGTTGGGTTTCAGACAGTTCAGTCACTGTATGGCTGATTTTTCTGACAACACAGCGTAAACAGTGGGGAGTGTTGGCGGTTGGCTGTTTGCTACCGTTATACAGTAGAGATCACACGCACGTACATGTGTGTACACATATACACACACACAAAGATGAAGGGATTTGGGATTTGAGGAGAGTTAAACTGTTTGCTCCTTTGGAGGAAGATCTTCAGTGTGTCTGTGCTCTCGGTGCTTCAGAGTGTGTTGCTCACTGTGTGTTTAAACCGACACCCTTTGGGGAAGCTTGTGGGTGGTTTTGGAGAGGGATGACAGGATCAAAAAATAGGTGCACCATCTGTACGCAAGAACACCTGCACACCCAGATAGACACACATTCATGAACGCATTCACACTCACACATGCCCCGTTCACTAACTATCTGCTTGAACTCGCTCCATGGGCTGCCTGCAGGCCCATCAACATAGCCATCATTAGCGGATTCTATTTTAAGGCTGAGGCCACCAGAGATAAAATGTCTTAAAGTGATGCTTTCAAAAATTTTAGACCTGCCAAATGCAGGTAACTATTCATTACAAATATTGTACACTCAAAAGTCTAATGTTCACATACAAATGTGATTTCAGCTTACAAGACATTGGAATAACAAATTTTTAATTGTACATTTCATGTCCAAACAGTATTGAACTTCTCAATACTGTCAACTTCTCATACTTCTGTATACAATGAAGACACAATTTGGGCTCAAAACATAATATGATAAAGTTAAAAAAAATATAAATATATATATATATATATAAAATAAAGAGGGTATTCAACAGTTTTGTAATTCTTAGGAAGCAAAAATCACAGTACAGGTTTTGGACTCTTGGATAGGAAAGAGGTGCATGTGTTTTGCTTCCTGATTACATATGACAATATGGCAACTTCAGCCTTTCCACTGCATTACCACCTCCCACTTCCTCCTGCATGATGGATATGTTGTTATATACATCAGACAGAATATTCTCATGTCTTCTTCAAAAACCAGGAGGCTAGGCATAAAGTATGCGATGTGTTTTTTTTTTTCTTCCCTTTTACTGAAGCCATGAGGGGATTTCTGATTATGTGTATATTGTTGTAAGAGAAGGGTGAAATTACTTCCCAGAAAAAAAGAACAACATAGAAAACAAAGGCAGACAACCCAAAGCTCAGTGCTGGAGGCTTGTCTCTGCAGGAGGCTAGCAGTTCATCTGTTCATGTAAGGGATGGATGCACTGAATTCATATCTCACCGTGTAATCACATCTCCCCACACAGACTGGCTGCTGTGTCTTGCTCATAATTCCTAATCTAAATATTAGGCCACACACACGCAAACCTCCATCAGAGATAACAAAGTGTGTCATAAGATGGTGTGACCTGGTCTCTGTTTATGAGCAGATGTTAATATTTGTCAAATTACAATCATCTCTTGCAGGATTTAATAATTCACAAAGACACACACACACGCACGTACACACACACACATACACCGACACACAACGGACATGGTCCAGGTGGAGCACTAGCTGCAGCACCCATGAAGACAGGCTAAATTACCTCACCGTTGGCATGGCGATGACTCGTTGGAGAAAATGGCTGCTGCTCCTCCCCAGCTGAGCTCCTCTGAGCCTGCCAGGGATGATGGATCCAAGTGAATAAATGAATACAATAAAAGACACAAGAATAAAAGAAAAACAGGCAAGACTGTTTACTAAGAACAAGAAGAAGATAGATAAGCTGGCGAGGAAGAGATGGAGCAGATGTCATGATGTATAAATAAAGCATAGGCTAGATGTTCAGTGAGTCATTTTTCATGAGCGCCTGCAGCTTTATTAAGTAAAAAAATTTTCCTGTTTAAAAAGGTTCACTAATTAAATTCTTTTTGTAAATATGATTTTTGGCATTTAGCCTACATAATCATTTAGATACACTTAGCGTTATTATGTAACTGAAAGTGAATTTCTATAACAATTAGTTCAGTTACAAGTTTTAGTCCAGATGTCATTCATTTTACTCCTCATAGCGCTCATTTATCTGACATTATAGAGGAATGTAATCCTTACATTTCAGCCCTGATTACACTGGCAACACCATTGGTTACCAAGCAACAGCATGTGTGGTTTAATACTACAGTGAACATGACTTTAAGTAGCTATTTTGTCAGAAATACAACAGAAGTGCAACTGATAAATCTATTAACAGCAGCCAGAAAGATTAATTTTTAAATGAAGAAGTCACGTTTCAGCAGTTGAACCAGGGGCATGGCCAGTGTATGCTATTGTCTCTGGAAGCTAGGATTACTGCCAGCCGTCACCTCTATCATTTCTGTCATTTCCTTGGGTGTGACCGTGTCCTGTTGACAAAGGCTAGGACATGTTCTGCAGAAGGGGAACAGCATTTTTTGGATGTTTGCACATGTACATGTGGATAATCCTGGACTATGAATAAATTAAAGAATTTCAAATCGTTATAATCATTGGGTTTTATGAGGTAAGAGTACACACATGCCTTGTTTTCTGTAAATCCCAAGTGTGTTTGAAAGCAGTTTGAATATAGCACAGTAAATACTGAAGACTACTACACAGAGAAGTAACCTCTTAAAGTAATTACACTGAAGGAGTTGTTTGTAAGTTATAATATATGCCATATTATAACCTCTTGTCTTGTAAACGCAACAGTAAGCAGCCCTATCTATTCAGGGCACTGGATGCTATAGTGACTTGGTATCGGAAAAGGACAGGACAGTCCAGCCAGACCAGGGCTAACTGATTAGCATGCTAACTTAAGTAGAAGAAAACGTGATAGAAATAGAGGCAAAACAAGAGGGTCCCTTTTCACCACTGCAGACAGATCTTGGAGAGGAAAAGAACAAAGTTTGATGCTGAACTCACAACATTTCTGGACTGATGACTAAACAGCTGTTAATGCTAACGTTGGCTATGTAGCAATAGAAAAACTTGCAAATAGTCCCTTTAAATGGCTATTGCTGAAGGAATGAGGTTGGATTTCATGAAAAGCTTAAAGATTGTAGCTTCAGGTAAAATACGTGCAGAAGACAAGCCTTGAGTGACTGCTGCAAAAGTAGACTGTGCAGAGAGGATTCATTGCATCACATGTGATCAACTTAGCCATTCATCACATTTGTACCACAGAAAATAAAAGCCCATCAACAGTGTTGTCCAACATAGAATTACAAAACTCAGATTCCCTTATGTATGGGTGCATGATTGGATTTCATTGCATTACTGCAATGTGAATCTAGCACAGTAATAGTAGACTCTGCCAGTCATAAAGAAAAAAAAACAAAGAGAAAGGTAAAAATAAGAAAAACACAAAATGAAACTACATACTACATACACTAAATAAATAGTATCAGAAATAGGATTTGATTTCATGAAAATCTTAACTTTTAAAACTTCATGGACATACTGAAAAACATATCCATAGGCTGATAGATAGAGATGTGGTAGAAATCCCACTCTGGAACACAAGCGAGAAAAAGAACAAAAAAATTAGTTTTCTCCTCTGTAGCCAAGCAGAGACTGGCAAAGAAGTACTGGGCCACAGGTGGTAAAATGCTTCAGGTAGGAACAACTACAAATTGTTCCAATTTGACATTTTTCTCCATTCCACATCTCCATCTTTTTTGATTTAACTCTCCATGGCTACAGAGGGGTCAGGAGTGGATCAGAGCAAATTCAGTTCACATTTAGCCCTGTTATAATGCTGGTGTGTTCCCTTTCACAATCAAGATCATAAGTGTATCACAAATGCTCTTTCAGTGAGTCAGAGCCAGGCAGATAGCTTATAGAAAATATAAGCACCCTGCTAAATAAAGACACACCAGAGTGTGCCATAGTGAGTGTGTGAGAGGCTACAAATGAATGTGTATGTGTGTTGTGTGTCTCTGTTGTTTCCCTCTGCAAAGTTTCTTTTCTTGATTGGAACCTGCCGTAAGCATAGGGGGTTCAACTACCCACCTATTACCTTACCTCTCGTCTGGATAAGTGGGGCCTTTCTTTGGTCTACTTTTAGTTCTGACTTCAACACTCCTGAGCCCACCCAGGGAACCATTTACGAGCCAGAGAGGAAAAGAAAGACAAAGAAAATGCCTTTATTTCTATCTCTTCAAAGTCTCCACAGGGGCCTTCTGTCTGTCTTTCCATTCCCTTCGTATCTCCCTGCCTATCAGCTAACACAATGCTTTGCAAAAGCAAACACTGCAGGCTATTTAAGTTCACTGCTCTACCCAGTTGTCCTGGAGATTCCCTCTGACCAATCAACAAAAGTAACCTCATAGTGTATCTTATTTACTCTCGCAGCTCAAAAAGGTAAAAAGCAAATCTCTCTGTGCCTCCGGTTTCTCCACTTCTCAGGGGTCAACTTTGGCTTGGGCTTCTTGTTCTACACTTCTAATTGGGCAACAAGATCACTGATCAGTTGACACAACTTTACACCATTTCTTTCTAATGAGACACACAGCCAGCAGTAGCCAGCAGCCAGCAAAGGGTAAACCATTGTCCACAGAGTTTAAGTCTGTGTTGAGAACTGACAAAAAAAAAAAAAACATAAAAATACATTTGTACTTTTACAAATGTAAGATAAGTGACTTTTTACTCCTTTTTAAAGTTAAAGTTTGGAATACTCAAAAAAAGTTAGAAAGACCTAGCAGCTGAGACAAAATCAAGAAAGAAACGGCGTCAGAGCTCCAAAATGGATGTTGATGACCTTTTAAGCTGCACCTAAAAAGGTCTATTAGCTTACAGAAAAGAAACAGATAGAAACAGTAGATATAACATTGATAAAGTATTTGATTTAACTTTGATTTCTGATCTATTCTTATTAATAAGAATATGAATAAATTAGAAAACAGTTGAAAAGTAGCTGCTGCTGTTCCACAGATGTGAAGCTGTGTGTCTTTCAGCACCATGGAGGCAAGGATAAAGGGAGAGGTGCTGTTTATTTCAAAAGCTTCATTAGAAAATATTACCATATTACTAATCCACCCCCATGTGTGGAACAAATATGCTTTTGTATTCCTGAGTGCTTCGGTTCATACATCAGTTAGTTATTATTCTATTTTCTGAACGTGAGGTGTTGAAGGTGATGCTGTGTAAATTCATATGTTTTGATTTGCTGTCAATGTTTGTACTGTTAATCAATTCATCATTTGGAAAATTATCCCAGTGATATCATTCACCTCTGTTGTTATCTTTAGTTGTGGTGTGGACTGTGCCATCCACTTGAGTTAAAAACTACTTTAAAACAATATCTCTATCATTATCTTTATACTTATTGTTCTCAGTGTGGACGGTTCTTCACTCTGACTTAGCCCAAAAGGGTGTTTGCGGTTTTAATTGGGGGCCATGAAATGAAGGCAAGGACACTACTGTGTACAATTAGGTGGTATCAGAAACACTTTCGCAGTGATTGCAGGGAGTCATCTGAGTGAAAGTTTGTTGTCTGTTTTCTTACCTTGTGTACTCCTTCTTGTTGCAAACTGAAGGAAAGACATTCATAGCCTTGTGTCTCAAATTTTACCAAATATTCCTGTTTGATCTCAGGCTTATGCTGCAGTGCCCGCCCCCCTCCTCCCCCTAGTCCCTCTCCTGACTCACCCACCATATGCAAATACAATTCAGTGGGGACAGTGTCTTCAAACAGAGCTTCTGCTGTCTGTGCATGCATTACATATTGTGACACAGGAGAAAAAACTGAGATTAAGCACAAATTGAGATTTTTTAACTTTGATTATAATTCCTCTACAACTAACGTGTATAGAGGAAGGTCCAGTATCTGTTTGCCTATCTCTCTCCATATGGAAGGTATTGTTTAGCTCATTTTTGATACTTCTTATGACCAGCATTTTTTCAGTTACACACATATAATGTTTTGCACTCCGTTGTTGCCACTATATAAAATAATTTTCATTATTGCTGCCAGAGTTTTCCTCTCTAGCATGGGATTTAAATTACATACACATGCACAAGGGATTCTGAGTTCAGTATTACTGTGTCGGACAATGTTGTTGACAGTCTCCTTTAATTTTCTTTATTGCAATGATGTAATGCAAACAGGCTCACAAGTTGCTCATACTCGGTTGAATTGCTGACAGAACATCAAACATACGTCGACAAAACATGATATGGGCTGCGGCCAAAGTCACGAAAATCTCCTTTCCTAACCACTTTGCCTTGACCTCAATGGCAAATGTCACAAAGTCAAGGAAAGATGTGAAGGCGAACCAATAAGGACTTAGGAAAAGACGAGAGCTTTTGAAATTCAAGCCAACCTTATTTATAGCACATGAAATATAAGTTCAGTGACAAACTCACTTTCTGTGACTCAATTCACGTGATTCCACACTCACATTTGCTATTTTTAGTGCATAAATGCATTCTCTTTGACAAGTATGGTGACATGCAGTACACTAGAAGTACCTGGATGGTGTATTCAAAATGGTCAAAAGACTGAGTGTAAAACGATGGTCACTTCTCACCCCCATAGGCCACCATATTGGCTACGTGGCAGAAGGGAAGGGACCACCAACATATTTTCAAACTCGTAGGGAGGAGGACACGTAGGCAGGAGGACACGTTATCGGTGCCATTGGCAAACATCATCATCCGGTGAGTTTGGGACGACACTACCCTGCTGAAATTCACACAATATGCCATTGAGTATATTGTGTACAGTGCACTACATTTGAGTGTACTGACTGAAGCATCTAATTTGAGACACTGTTTTAGGCCTACAATTCAGGTTTCTGTCCAAGGCAGAGTCACACCTCCAGTTTATACATACAATAGGGTACATTTAACCATCACTTACTGACAGGAACTAACAACAAAATAGATATTGTTGAAGAAAAAAAAAAAGAAAAGAAAAACTAAAAGGATTGAAATGTGAAATAACATAATGACTTGAAAGTAGACAAAGTAACAAGGAGAGAACATTGAGCCATTACAATAACAATTAATTAAAACATAAGGACCCTTGATCAAATACAAGTATATAAAGTTTCCTGGCATGGATTCCACAGTATAGGGGGAATCTATGGAAATGACATTTATCTGAAAACTATGGATTTGGATTTATGGATTTGGCGCTCGGGCAACAATGCAAGGAGTTCCATACATTTTGGATAGTGTCACAAGCATAAAACAGGTGCTCTGTTGTTTCTACATTTATGTGGGTTTGCCATGGAGAAACTAGAATGATGTGGATAAGGAACTGTGGGATGGCATTATCTCTTCTCCTTTCATAAAGGATGGTCCAGTGTATCCTATGCTAAAGGAGATAAGAAAGGAAGCACTGAAGCTCCTTTCCTCAGCATTTAGAGAATTCGACCAGTCCTTATCATTTCGCTCAGTTAGGAACCTTCCTTAGCAAAAAAAAAAAAAAAAAAAAGACTATTGGACCACAACCATGGTCTGTTTTTGGCAAGGGATCAGTTTGAAATGTTACAGGGAGTAATGGAACAAGAAGGGGCAGCCCCTGTGAGCTGATAAAGAGCTGCTGCGTTATTTACTGATTTATTCATTAAAACATTGTGAGTTTGTCTGGCTATGTTGTAAACACAATCACCAGTTGGACTTGTTTGCTGTATTTCTAAGGGAGAAGATGCAACCTGGAATGAAATCTTATAAGGATTACAATTTTATGATAATTCCATTGGGTTTTAGATGGGCCTTATATTTATACTGTTCTATCTACAGAAGTATTAAAATATGGAACAAAAGTTTTGATATAAGCTAAAAGAAGCTCATAGGTTGTTTTATGGGCCAAAATAATTTTGTTGAAGACTCAATATATAATGACCTCTAGAAATGCCTTTGTGCCAGTGTTCAACCACAACCCCTTCCTCTAGGGGTTGCTAGCAGAGTTTAAGATATTTGGGTTTGTTAATAGGTCAGACAGTGGACAAGAAGAAGAGAGAAAACTTGATGTCCAGACAAATGAAAGAATTCAGTGTGTGTTTCTTCAGTGCTGTGGTGTCTTGTTAGGTGGGTATACTGTAGCTTCAGTGGACATAACCTCTTGAGCCCCATCAAGTGGTTTGTTCCCAGAGTTTCTCTGTCAGGCAGCGCTTCTTCCCCGGCTTGGTGCCTGTATTGCCTGTAGGGAGGCACTGCCCTCCAAGACTAATGTAAGGGAACAAAAGTCTCCTGTTTTCAGCAAACACCACAGATTACTGTGCATGAAAGACTGTAACATGCCTGTCCGTAGTCTGGAAAACATACTGATATATATCTGTAGCTATTTTTAGGTTGGTATAAAATCCCCCTGCCCAGAGGTGGATATGCACTGTATACCTGCATATACGTGACACTATAACTCTGCTGTTCTGCAGCTGTAAAACTACACCCTTTCCCCAGTTAACAGAGCGCAACAAAATGGCCCATGGCTAAAGCTAATTGTGGACCCCTGTTTCTCTTGGAATCAAGACCAGTCTTTGTTATGTTTCTTGTCAACACCGAAGAACATAAACTCCCTTTTAGAAGAAATGTCTTCCCAATATTCTCTTGCTGAAATTGAACAGAAAAGTGAACTTGAAGTCTTCAATGTGTCTGTTTCTGTATAAAATATGGAGCTAAAAATGCTCTAACTACTGATTCACTGTGATTTTAAAGTATAAAGCCAAGTTTCTCTTTCTGATTGGCTCTGTCTGATATCACTCTGTTCACTCCATTCACTTTGTGCCATTAACTGTAATTTGATCTTCTGAATTCTAAATGGAAAATTCATGCCCTCTGGGGAACACGCAGAAATACCCAGAAATGGGATGAGAAATGCAGTGTCAAAAGCATTTTTCTACTCTTTGAAAAAAATCCCACAACTCAGTGCTTTGCAATTTATCCAGATTTGTTGAGTGTTGCCTCAGAAACGCCAATGAGAAGTTGGGACAATCAGCGACTGATGGTTTCCTACACCAGTTGTCTCCCACTGCAGAAAGCCTATTGGACAATGGTTGTAATCCACTTTGAAACTGCAGAAAAACACAACTACAGTTGGCAAATAAGACCGGATGGATGGTTATTTGTGATGGTTGTGGGTGTTAAGCCAAACAACAAAAAGTTTAATGGAAAACCAGGGAGACACAGCAACAGTTGTTTTAGAGCAAAAGTTAGCATTAACATGATGTAAAAGAAGGAAAGAAAGAATCTTTCTTTCTTTCTTCATCCTTATCTCTACTTAATACCGCTGTCCTCCTCCCATTCTTCCCCTCTGTTCAGCTCTCTGTGTCTCTAACTCTTACTTGGTATCTTACACCTCAAATGGTCCAGAGACAGACCCACAGTTCACTTCATCTACTCCACTTCCCGGCAGAACAGACAGTTATGTGCCCTCACAACACACAGTTATGGAAGCGTCCTTATGTGTAACTCCACCCCACACATGCACTCACAAGCACACACTCTGACAAACACTGAGCCGTGCATGGCTATGTGAAAAGCATTTTACACACACAAGTGCCCAGTGATAAGTGACATAGTCACTCAGCATGTCACACACATGCATGCGTTCACCACACACAGACACACACACACACACACACACACACACACACACAAAGATGAGTCATTTATATGGGCAGCGAAATGGACTACCGAGCGCTGCTTCACCTCCCATAAAGCTGCCATAAACCTTCTCCACCTCTGACAGCTGACTGATTGGTGTTATAACAAGGCAGGTATGTGTGTGGATATGGTGGCTTGTGTGTGTGTAAATGCACTGAGGTGAACAAACGACTCACACTGCCAACAGTGGATAAAGAAATAGAAAAGTATCCATGTGAAAGTTTCATAGCACAGTTATCTTGGACTACTCCTACCAGTAAGCAGTATTATCTTCATAATTATTGAACTAAGATCAACATTTTTACCTCTAGGGAGCCATAGATAATGACAGGTGGGTCATGGGTATATGTCATTAAGATTGTTGTGTTGCTGGCTTTGAGTGTCACCCTCGTGAAATATGTTGCAAAGATATTTGTCCCCACGCTAATCAAAATGTCCACACTTCAGACCACATCCTTTTCAGAGGGCGATAAGGCTGCAAAGTCTCTATTTCTGTCTCTGCAGACAAAGCGTTGCTTTCTTCACCTTCATCCACCTTCATCCATGATAAATATGCATTTGCTCAGTCCAGGTATATATATATATATATATATATATATATATATATATATATATATATATATATTCTGTTTTTATATTGCCTTTTGAGCCTCTTGACCATTACTGTATTGCTTTTGCTTCGATTGTCAAAGCACTTTGTAAATTCTGTTTTTAAAGGGGCTATATAAATAAAGTTATTATTAGTATTATATACTGAGATGCTAGAACCTGGCTGCAGAGATTTGCTCCCATATAGCCACAAGAGAATATTGAGGATATTGAGGTCACAAACTGATTTTGGAAGATAAGGCCTGGCTCTCAGTTGGCATTCTATCAGTTGGCGTTCATCCCAAAGATGATGGATGGGGTTGAGGTCATGGCTCCAAGGCCAGTGCAGTTCTTTCAAACAAAAAACTTAATTTATAATAGCATTTATTTAAAAAAATATATTGTTGTACATCTTTGTCTTTCTTTGATATATGACTGAGTGTCCTACATAGACTGTATATAGAACTGCTGGGTCTAAAAAATGAAGTCAATACAGAAGTACCTTAAACCAGCCTTCTATTGTTTTCCTAATGAGTTTATGGTTTCAATTCTTTCTATTTTTTTAAACTATGGGCCAATTTAGTGTAAAACAGCATTGTGTGCTTCAGGGTGTGGTTACTGTGTGATTGACAGATCGTATTACATACAGTGACCTGCCAATCAATCAGGATAGATGATGGAGTAATGTGTTGGAGCTTTGACATTATTTTGTGTTTTCAGTTCACAAAAGTTTGTGGTAATATTTTGTTTGCGTAAAAATGTTGAACCAAACCGTACTAAAAGACTTTCCAAGGAGTCGGCTGTTCAATTTTTTCTGGTAAGTACATCTTGTTTTAAGCTGGTTTTTGTCACAGCCCCTCTGTGACCACAGAAGTTCCCCATGTTTCCTGTGTTTGTTTCCCTGTCTGTGGCCCAATCCCAAAGTCGACTGTCACAGACTCACAGACTTTGAGGAGCGTTCCCAGTAAGTCCATGAGGGCTTCGGGCTGTCCCACTGTAAAACCATCAGGGCTCTTTCACAGACATCTTGAGCCCTTTATGCACACTTTTCATAGGTTCACATTTCTGCAGACTTTGCCTGAGGGAATTACCCAAAGTTCATAGCATTGCGACATTAAATCAAGGGTTACCTTGGTTACCAGAGGAGGTACTGCATTAAAAAAAAAAACAACAAAAAAAAAACATTGACAACTGGAATTAAACAGAAAAAGTAATAAGGTAGAGGAAAACAAACAAACATGACAGGAACCAACCCAAACTTTAACTTTACAAGAAAAAAATAAGTTTAGGTTTCAACACAGAGCTCAGTGGTGATTCATGGCCAGAACTGTGTGTAGTCATTTCTCCTATGATGGCATGATGATAAATTCCAAATCTGCCTTCATCGGACCTTACCCAACATTACCATGTTTACAAACAGGGAGCAAGGGGAGGAAATAAAAAAAGTGAAATCAAAAGTGCCAAACCCACAATTTCCCATAAAGTCTTCCTCATGCACTGGAGAGTTTGCCGTTAAAGAAGCTATTTATACCTTACTGCCTGTGTCTGTGTCTGAATCTGTTCTGGGGTCTGTACAGCAATTTTACCAGAAGGTAACAGTTTTTTGCTAGCCAAAATTAGCATCTCAATTAATATTAGATTAATTATTTCTTATTTTGAATATGGGGGGTTACATCATTATTATAATTTTTATTATATTCTGTAAATGTGAAATGGGACAATGCAACATGACAATTTCCCGTGAGGGATTAATAAAGTTCTGATTCCGATTACAGATACACCTTGCTCACCAAGCTAGCTGTGTTCAGCATAGACTGGTATTCAGTCAAAGCCCAATAGAAAGGTCATTTTAACCAATGCTAAACTAACATTGTTTGTGTTTCTGGCAAGTGATCCAGTTTAAGTATGATGGGCTAGTGCAATGCACCACATTAATGTAAGTTACCAAAACTGTTATTGGGTAGTTTTCAGTACCTGCTAAACCTTAAGTTAAACAGTTAAAAAGTTGTATCTGTGATCATGATGCCACTCATTTCATTTTTACCAACATCAACACAGTGTTATTGCAAGTGCCAAAGATTGGTAGTGTTAATGTCATTATGATTTCAGTGATCCTGTATAATGTGAATACTTTAATTACTTAAATGAAAACTAAGACTGGCTTTAAATAAATGTTTGCAATATGCTCAGCATATGTCCTGTATGAAGCATCAGGTTCCATGTTTGAGCTTCACTATGTAAGATCTGTACCCATATTTTTATTAACTACATTATTTATCACTGTTATGCACCTAAAATGCAAACCTTTGCAGGACTTAAAAATATTGTTGAACAGTTAACTCAATACCATAGATTGTAGATAGAGTTTGCCTACATGAAGCAAACATTTTGTTTTATCACATTTACTAATTTCAGTCTCTTTGCTCCTCGCATCCTTTCCTCCTCAGCTGGTATCTCATGCTGGAGAGACAAGACCAGAGGAAATGAGGATGCTAAATAAATGAATGGGATACGCCATTATTTCTACAAATCCTAGGCACTGAGCCTTAAGTTTGGTGTAGAGCTAAAACAAATTCACAGGTTATAAGACTCATTGGAAGATTAAACACCAAGAATATTATCAAAGTAGTGACTGAGGCTACAGTTAAATGTTAAATTTAAATTGCCATGCCGATAAGCTGGAAGAAAAAAAAATCCCTCATCTTAATGTGAAGTGACTCCAACCTTTTTTTTTTTTTAAAGCACATGGAAAAATCAAAACAGGAAATCTTTCCAATATGTGGCTTTGAAATAAACCACTGTTATACTGATGTCTTTCTTCAAGTTTGGTGTGTCTGATATTCAGTCTGAGGACCTTGTGTTACCGCAGAGGACTGTTTAAAGACACACACAGACTCTCTATTTCGAAATGCTGTTTATCAGTCCTCACCTGAAGCAGACATTCATGCAGCTATCCTGACAGCTGGTACATGTGTGATCCACCCTGTCTTAATAAGTGCTTGTCCTTTTCTATAATTCAAAAGGTATCCACACTGTAAAAACTGAACAACCGGTGCCAACAGGACAACGACAACATCCTTAGTTCTCAAATGAGTTGTGATGATGATGCCAGAAAACCACTTTCAGTTCAGCTTCCTCTGATGAGAGGACAGACATTTGTTTAATATTTTCTGTCATTGGTATTAAAGGGTTCAGTTTTTTGTCTTTGACTTTTTCTATTGTTGTTGGTAGTAACATTTTAAAAAAGAGAATTTTGAAATATGAAGCTGTGATTAAGTGATGGATCAGCTCTAGCACAGTCGTCACCTCCACAGGTGATAGTATTTGCCAATTTAACATCAAAAAGGTGTTCAAAAGGAGACAGCTGGAACTGATCAACCAGAGGTGCACCCAGCAGCAAAATCTGTCTCCTGTAAAAGATGTGTACTGCTGTTACAAACTCTTTAGTGTGTACTGAAGATTTGACAGTTAAAATTGCAGCAGTTGTCAGTGTACCACAGCTCATCAACATTTTATTCATAACTACAGCCTACCATTATTAAATTCTCCTGGGTGAATTTTACATTGACTACAGAATGCTGGTTTTCCCAAATTTATCATTTGCCTCATAATGAATCTAATGGGACACTTTGAATTAGTATTTCCAGTGTCGAATTGATAAATACATAAGACACAGGAAAACCAAACTCTGATATCTGTCTTTTGATCCTTCATGGTCAATTCACAAGGGCAGCGACATTTAATAGAAATAGAAATAGCCTTGTAATTTAATTACAAATTCGGGCAAAATCTCCATTAATGTGTTCTTGTATCTTAAAGTTCATACCAGATATACACCATAAAAACCAACAAACGTAGGGCAAGAATTTCATAAATACTGCACATAAAAGCTGCACTAATCTCAACCATTTACAACACTGGAAAGATGTTTTAAAAAATCAAATATAAATTAGAATTACCACCGTCACAAAGTGTTTTTGCAGAACTTTATGATGTCACAGTGAAGTTGATCTTTGACCATTTGGATATAAATTGCCATCACTTTATCAATACACATTTGTTTATATTGTGTCATAATTAGTGTATTAATTTTTTTGTTATGGCCAAAAACATGTTTTATGAGGGCACAGTGACCTTGAACTTTAACCTTTGTGTTACAGTAAATTTGAAGAAGTTCCCTCAAGCATTACTGAGATATCTCATTAATGAGAATGGGACGGACAGACGGACCACCCTGAAAACATAATGATAAAAAACTACAGTTGTGGAGGAAGGTAATAGTGACATAGTATTTTCATGAATTATGAATGTTTTAAACTGTTAAAAATCTGTTACACCTTCAGTGGAGTCCAAAAGTCTTCCCACAGCAAAGACCATGGAATGGTAAGGCTGGGTTTAGTGAACATGGAAGTGCATAACTGGTAAACCTGAACACTGTTATTGCCACAAGTGTTAAATAAAAAAAAT
The DNA here is from genome assembly GCF_046630095.1 of Trachinotus anak. Taxonomy (NCBI): domain Eukaryota; kingdom Metazoa; phylum Chordata; class Actinopteri; order Carangiformes; family Carangidae; genus Trachinotus; species Trachinotus anak. Next base: position 7,236,132 of record NW_027273870.1, on the reverse strand, counting down.
AGCACTCATCACATAAGACACTGTGGGCAGTGTTTGGGGCTAAAAAAATCCATTAACACTCAAAGACAACAGCAAACAAACTGTCACATTAAGCGCGATATAACAGGCAGAAGGTCAAACTGACTATATAGGGATTCAGACCAAAAACAGACTAATGTGTTTATGTAAATGTTTATTAGAAGCCAAAGCACTGTAATGCTCACAGACAGGATTTTCCAGCTCTGAAAAGTTCTCTAAGTGGCAATTATTTTATCTTTCATCATTATGATTGAGAGGTAAACAGCAGAAGAATCAACTGGGAATTTATGCTTGCATGTATTTGATTGGCCAACACAACACTATCCCAGATGACACTGCTTTGTGCTGCAGCAAAAGTGAAACCTGTTTCCGCTGGACTGGGCTTAACGTAGTCCAAAAGCAGCCTGACAGCCAGAGAGCAGCGTGCTACAGAATGTAAAAACCACAGACTTTAAACACTACCCAAATTAGCTGTCATGCTGAAATGTCCTAATTAACTTACAAACATGACCACTTGCCCTGCACCTAAGCCTGTTGAACAAGAGACCAAGGGAAATGAATCAGAGCTGTGACACTGTCTACTTTGGATGGGCTGCCCATCCAACTCAATATGCAACTATCATTCTTTACAACTTGAGCACTTGGTGTGGAAGTTAGAATGCACACGGACTATTTTAAGTGCACCTAAAAGTCAGTTTAAATGCTGGTGGGTTGCTCATTATTTAATACCACCGATTACAAAACAAGCAATAGTGCAAATTTGATTAATTTGTTTCTCAGCCTGCCAGCTGCTATCCATCAAACCAACCTTTTAATAATGGAAAACTACAACTTCAACAAAAATGAAACCACTTTGGTATTATATGTTTTGTCTGCAAAAAGGGATGACTGGTTGTGAAAACCATGAAAAACAGCCTAAGAACAAAAGTAGTATTTTTTTTACATTGAGCTACATACAGTATATGCTGTAGTTTGACTGGCTATTGTTGCAATCTTTTCAAGAAGCGAAAAGGACGCACACTTTTTTTATTCATCAGTCCACCACAAGTGGAACAGTGCTCTCTGTTTTTCATATGCTCTCTCCTTTGCTCACATTTTAAATTGGTACACTCACTCCTTCTCCCTTCCTCCCACACTCTTGCCTTACACACACACACACGCAATGGCCCACAGCAGTTGTGAGTGTGGACAGCTCCATCCATTGTGTGTGAATAATGTCCAAGGTCACTGTGTACTCAGAGGGTGATCATAAAAACCATACTGCTGCTAACCACAGGCCCAACCACTGAATTAGACAGATGCTGGGTGAGACAGGGAGTGAAGAAAAAAGAGGAAAGGAGGAGGTTGATGCAGTGTGTGTGTGTGTGGGTGGGTGGGTGTGCATGTGTGTGTGCAGGGTGACGAATAAAGAGGAGACAATGGAGAGGCGAGAGGAGCTGGAGAGGTGGAGGGGGAGAGAAGGAGGAGGGGAGAAAAAGCTGAGACACAAGGGAATAGGTGAGCAAGGATCGAGAGGAAAACAGGGGAGAAAAGAGAGCGTGGGTGAGACAGAGTGAGGTATAATAGGATCCACAGCTGTCTCTCTTTCTGATCAGGCAGATCACAGAGAGGGACAGCAGACCTCTACACTCCCCTCGCCGCTCCTAATTTCTCTTTTGCTGGCTACTGGCCATCTCGTGGGCACTTGTGCATGCTTTTCTGTCATAGGCCACATCTGGGGACTAAATCTGGACTTCACACCAGTCGACCGGGGAGGGCTTGTCAAACCAGAGACATGATCTGTGTCCCAAATATGATTTCACTGCACTTTTACTCAGAACGATATAAAGCGGTTTATGTTTTTAATTGGGGTTATGGTTAAGGTCAGGCTAAGCCCTCTGGGAAATTCTGTGCCTTGTTTGCTAAACTGTATGTCTGTGTGTGTGTGTGTGTGTGTGTGTGTGTGTGTGTCTGTGTGAGCGCGTTCACATGCGTGAATAATAAAGCAGTGGATGATAATGCAGATAAATTTGAAAACAGTTTTTGTGTCAAACTGGGCTCCGTTCACACTATCACTCTGTCAACTTTTGAAAGTCATTTTGTGACATTTAAACACCGAAACCTGAATACTGCAAAATTGTTTTGCTGTTTTGTTTTGTTGCTGCTTTTTCTTATTGCAAACCAAAAGTTTTGCACAATAGCCATCATCCACTTGAGAATGACGGTTTAACAGATCAAGCACATGAGCAGACATAGCCAAGTTCCATACAAGTTCTACAAGTCTTATAGTTTTTTGGTTTCTCACCAAGAGTTGCATGATTAGATCAATACAATTTTCATATTTGTCCAGTAAATACAAGGCTACAGCAGTGTCATCTTAGCTTAGCTAACTGCATCTTTACACTTCAGTTTCTATACAGATTAAACAAACAAATATATAACGTGTTAATCTGTGACTTCTACAGGTGCTGACGAGCAGGTGTTGTTATCCTGGGACAGAGACAGGGTAGCTGTTGTGCTGAGTCCTGTTGTGATGTGATCTACAGCGTGCACCCCATTTTTTGGCCTCTATATATATAAATATGGATGACATTTTTGAAAATTGGCATCATCACAAATTATTTATGAAATAGCTATTTGTTTTTCCTGTTCACAATGTAACCATGGACAGGAAAGTAATTACTTTGATAAGGAAGAAAACAAAACACGACAATTTTCAGGTTCTGGATTCATGAGCAGCGTCTTTTTTCTGTGATTTCTAAACACATTTATGGTTTAGGTTGTTTGCAATGGATATTGGAAATAATGACAATTAAGATATTTCCAGAAAGCATAAGTCACACTGAAACTAAAAATATCTCCACTGTTGAGACCTATTGTTAGAAATAACAGGCCTAGCCTAGTTGGCCTCTAAAATCTCTTCATGCAATCAACAAAATCACATAATGATGTTGAACTATAGACGATGTTGTACAAAGATGTTCCTCACTCGAGGCAACAAAAAGAAAAACAGCCTTTGTTGTCAACACATTCATCCAATTTGAAGTTCACACCTGTAGTCAATTAGTGGAGAAAAACAAAACTGACAATAAAATTAACAAAATCTTTAGGCACTCTGTTTTGTGGCCCATATCTTGCCTTTCACTTACACCAGACGATAGGTTTTCATCCAAAGCACATCTACTGCAAGTAGTGCACTCTGGAGATAAAGTTAAACCTGTAGTGTTTCAGTTAATTAGTTTGCAACAAAAGTGCACTGGTGTTCTGCACCTTGGAAGTTCATTCTTAACTATGGAAATACTGTAGTAGTTTGACAAAAGAAATCCTAACGCGAGGTCCACTTTCAAGCTCAAGTATTAAAGACCAAGCTAGTAAGTGGACCATCAGTTAAGATTCTTTTGTCAGATACCGTCTTGTCATGACTGAAGTAATATCTTCACAAGTCAAGTCCATGACCTTGTTGAGAATGACTAGGACACGGGAACTTTCTATGCTCACACCAAAAAAGAAAGACACAAAAAAGTTGCACTCAGACATAATCAATAAGTTTCTCTTACTGTAACAATGTTCGCTCCTAGTGAACCTTTTTCACCCAACTCTTCAGTTTCCCACAGCTCCACAGCTGATTGTGTCTTTCAGCTCATTATTTTGGTTTTATGGACCACGACTTTCTGTTTTGGTTAGGCAACTGTTTTCACTGAAAAAGCTCCAGGAGCCCACTCTATTGTATCTGCTCAGCACCAAATGGCAGACAGACAAAGTAAGTGACGAGCTGGTGTGGAGCAACAAAAGTCAGAGTCAAGATATTTCGCTCAGGAGTTAGTGAAGACCAAAAACAGAGCAAAAAGAAAAGTGCTTATTGGATGTACATTCAGCAGCCAGAAACACAACTGTAAATCAATAGGACTCCTTGTTTGCTGCATCTGTAACTACATATCTTTTAATAACAAGTTTGTTATATCAACCTCAAGGCTGCTCTAAAAGAAACAGCTTGTATGACATGACATCCAACCATGACAGAAGGCACAAGTTTTTACAGCCACTCTTAAAGGAGAGGTGAAAAGCTAGTAGACGGCTTCATGTAGAGGAACAAGGCATGATAATTATAAATATGACTGTCACACGGTCTCTTCTGAAGGACATTCATAGTGTTGCACTTAGTTGCTCACATGGAAAGTGAAAGAAATATTTGTGCAATGAATCAAGGGAGAGAAATTGAAAACCTGGCTGCTTTTTCATAGCCACACCTGGGCAGTCACTGCATGAATTGGATGTAAATGTCAGATTGTTGTTTTCAGAAGGGAATGTCAAGAAGGTTTTTTTTTTTTTTTTCTGAACCTGACAAGTACTCCTGTTATGTCTGTCTTATCTATGTTGTGGGCTGTATGGTCAGAAATCAGTTACTGGAGGTTTAAGGGAAGTTGAGTATAAGTAAAGTCTGTGTTGAAAGACAGACCAACATGATTCTGTAACAAGGTGTACAGCTGCTGCACCTCCATACATATTCCCATCTCACATTCAGCTCTCACTGCTGCATTTGCTATGATCTCTGCTTCCTTTTTTTATGTAAAAGAATGTGACTAACTGGCTGCGTGCCTTATTTTCACGCAGAGAATGACCCTGGAAGCACGATTCATTGTTAAACTGTCTTTTCTGTGTGATATTTGTGTGAACAGTAATTGAGTGACTGAGTGAAGCAAACCAGGTCTGTTTAAAAGTTAAATAAATTTGTTTGTTTTTGTCAACGCATCCGTAGTCTTGGACCTCAGCTGGCAGTCACTATATGCTGTGGAGTTGTCTCAAACCCACATTTTTTATTTACTCACCTTAAAATTGGTTAGTTAACTCCTATTTTACATGTAGTGAGTAAATGGTGTTTTTGTTCAGTCAGATTCAAAAACTGCAATGTTTGTTTTTAATGTGAATTTTTGTTTTTTTCCTGTGTGTGTGTGTGTGTGTGTGTGTGTGGCCTGCCTCCCTTCGGTCCCCCATGCACCTACGTAATTAGTGTGTTCTCAGTAATGTAGTCTAATGGCTTCACAGGAACACTCTGAAATGCTGATGAACATCTGTTTGGCAGAAAACTCAGCACATACACTGTGTCTCTGCCTCTCTCTCTCTCTCTCTCTCTCTCTCTCTCCCTCTCTGATACCCTGACAGAACAACACCCTTCGTGCAGTGTGACGTCCAATCAACAGTGTGTGTGTTTGAGTCTTTGTAAAGAATGTAAATGTTATGCACCTCAAAAAATGAATTCAGCAAAAAAAAAAAAAAAACCCTAAACGTCTGTAATTACAAGAATGTCTCTGCATAACATTTAGCTTCACATAGCAGACGTAATTAGCATTTGAGACTGTTCTGTGGCTTAGACACACACACACACACACACACACACACACACACACACACACGCAGTTATCCTTGTTAGGACATTACAATGACTCCCATTCACTGTGGACAGCCTTGTACGCACAGCAACCGCCCGTCCACTTGTAGGCCACCTTTAGGTTTCCCACTAGAGGTGTCACCCATCCCATATATTTGAATGTAAAATGTTCTAGCCTACAAGTGGATTGGAAAAGTTTATCAATGAGCAGTAGACTGACAAGCTGTGAGAAAATACATGTATGATTGCCTTTTAAACAAAAAAGTGGCAATACAGTGTGGTGGACCGGTGGCTCACCTGGTAGAGGGCAGGTCTTAAAGGCTTATATTTAACCGTAGCGGTCAACGGCATGTCATCTGCTTTCCTCTCTGATACAAACTATAAAGCAGTAGTACACTGCTATTTCTGTTACCTTTGCTATTTCTGAGTTATGAGCACATGAAAGAGTTTGTATCGGCGTTTTGAAATCAAAAATGTTTGCAGAAGTCGGCATTAAGCAGGCAACAGATTCCCTCATTTAGCTAACAAACAAAATCCTAAAAAAAAGAAAATGTACGCACAGTGCGTACAGGATTACAGCTGCCGGCGCCACGGCCCCTAACCCTAACTAGGAGGTCAGAATTGACGTTTTGCCTCATTAGGTCAGGGCCTTGGTCCCCATAAGGACTACTGGTCCCTACAATGTAGGTGCTTGTACAAGAAAGGATCCCAAAGAGAAAATCGCATACACACATACTGTGGGGACATGGGATAGAATTCTTCCAGTTGTTTATCTCTGCAGTGAATAAGAAAAGTGTAACTGGCAGAGTTGTACACTGTTCCTTTTCTCTTTTAACACACACATACACAGACAAACCAACCTGCTGAATTCTTAACAGGTCAATGACAACATGGAGTACCATTTAGATGAGAGCAGGTGGCTTGTCAGTGTGTGTGTGTGACAAGTGTGTGTGTTTCTGTGTGCGCGTGTCTGCATGTGTGCGTGTATCCTTGTTAGGACTGTACAGTTTGCTGCCCCTACCAAGGTCACAGAATGTCTCAGCGCACCCTGGGAGAAAGAGCAGGCCTATGTGTGTGTGTGTGTGTGTGTGTGTGTGTGTGTGTGTGTGTGTGTGTGTGTGTGTGTGTACCCTCGCCAGCTGGCAGGGACCCAGCCTGCTATCGGTGTCACCCCTTCTCCTGGAGACAGATCCACTGACTAGTTAAGAAGGTGAGCAGAGAATCTGACTCCCTCTCTCACTCTTGCCTCTCCTCCTCCTCCTCCTCTCTGTCTGTTTTGTCTTCATCCCTCACTCCTCTCGTCTTTCTGTCATTCTCTAAAATGTCAGGGCAAAGAGAAACAAGAGTGAAAAGTGTGCATGCGTAGGCATTCGGCTCTGCATTTGGTGCAATCTGCCATTTCATACATGAACTCCAACAGTTTGCACGCCTGCAACGTGAGGCACATCTTCAAAGGGACCACAACGTACATTTACTGTGACTCCACAAGACTGACATCCATTTATTTTCCTTCCTCACTCTCAGACTGCAGGGTGGACAGATGAAGGGACGGTGGGATGGAGTGATGAAGGAGAAGAGAGATGCCAAGACGGTGAACCATGTGACGACGGCGGCTCAAACAGGCTGACTAATTGGACACAAGAGGCCTCACAAGTTTGGCGACGGAACACTTCAAAAACACTTTCCTAATATAAACACATCGAAGAGAGGCACATATAGGGACACAGATAATTACACACAATTGCAAACACACACATACCCACACTTACAAAGTAGAAAAAGAGATGATGGAGTCATAAACTTGGATGTAATGAATTCTGTCATAAACACACATACACATGCCCACATGCCCCATAACAAAGAGAAGCAGGGACATGGAGGGTCTGTGTCTTTCAATGACACGTGCACATGTGTAAGCTTCCCCTTACACACATAAACTTAATAGAGTCCCTCAGATCTCAAAGCAGTTGCATTATTTAACAGCATATCTAGGATAGCCTCTAGTGTGTGTGTGTGTGTGTGTGTGTGCATGACTCTCCTTTTCCAGCTATAAATACACCTGCATCTGAGAATCCCCTGTTCTCTCGCTGTTTTCCTCTGTCTCTCCCTTTCTTTCCTCTCCACCTCTTTGTCTGTTGCAGCCCACAGTGATTCATCTACCATTAGAAATATCTCCTGACTTCCATCTAAATTGCACCTGGCATGACAGCAAAATTCAGTGCCACAGGATACAGGGAAAAGCCTTGTGTCACCATTTGCTGTTTTTATTCAATACCTGCCTTCAGAGTGAAATGTATGGTTTTCTCACACAAGGAGAGCTCCGTCTCCTGTAAAATTGATTGTTCTCTCACAATTACATATAATTGAGTGGCTTTAAGAGGCAATGCTAAATGTCACTGCTATGTTTCTACAGTTGACTGCAAATGAATGGTCCTAAGAACAGTGTGATCATACAGTGGATATCCAGTTGTTCTTGAATAAAGTTAGTCTGTAAATTTGTCATTTCTTTGCTATTAATTGTGAATATGTCTTAACACACATTGACTCTTTCCCTCCTCACCCTCACGTGCCTGAAGCTTGAGAATGTGTTTAGTTGAGCATGGAATTTACATGCTCAGCTCTGATTGGACAGTTTTTACTGTCATTGTTGCTATACTGTGCTGCACTGTACAGTGAATTCATTTCCCAGGAAATGTGTTTCCACAGATGATTTTCAAGTCCCAGACAACACCACCCTCTGATGGGGATAAGTCTGCCTTCAGGTGGGAGATTGACCATCTGGTGACCTGGTGCAGGCAGAACAACTTGGATCTCAATGCTTTGGAGACAGTGGAGACGATAGTGGACTTCAGGAAGAGCGCAGTCCCACCAATCCCCATCACCCTGTGTGACTCCCCCGTGGACATTGTGGAGCACTTCCACTTCATTGTCACACAGGCCCTGAACATCAGCTCCCTCATCAAGAAAGCCCAGCAGAAGGTGTATTTCCTTCAGCAGTTGAAGAAGAGGGTGAACTTCTACACCATCCTCACCTCCTCCATCACCACCTGGTATGCTGCTGCCACTTACAAGGACAAGAGCCGACTGGACCAGCCAACAGACCAACACTTCCAGCCCTAGAGGCTAGTGTGGTTAAAAAAGTATGTATTCTCCAATTCCAGTGCAAGACTGAGTTTGGAATGTCTTTCCATTTTCCCTTATTTCTCATAAATGTTAATTATAATCCCCCCTTGGCAAGTGGAACATAGCCAGTTCAGTTTAATTTAATTATAGTATTCATAACCTTTTGAGGCTCATCCTCTGTTTTGTATGATATTCTTTAGTAAATATTTTTGCAATCAGTTCAGTATATTAGACTGAGAGGGAAAGAATATCCAGCCCACAGAATCAATACTTTAAACTCTGAGGCAACCTTGCATCAGCATTGGGGGCCATGCTGCAATTACAGGATCAAGGATTCAAATGGGACATTGGCAAACTCACTAATAAGATTCTTTTGAGTTTCCCAATATTACATTTGAAAAAAAAATGCTTTAACTGTCAATTCATCTTCAGTTCAGTTCAGTTCTTCATCACATGGGAGGCAATTAAAATAATGGCAAGCAGCATACTTTGGAGAGACAGACATGCATGAGACCAAGTGGGACAGTACACACTATCAACTTATCCCTGGATATGGACTCTTTTGCTATGAAGTTAATAATTTTAAGAAACTCTGTTGACATGGTGCAGTTGATAAGGGTGCAGCTGGAGAAATGTTCAGCTCAGCTAATGGACAGAGACCCTGTCCATCAAAAGACAAGCACACTTGCCTGCATTTCTCTCAGCAAAGCAAAAATGGAAATGTTATAATTTGGAGAAACTCTTACACCTCACAGCCTCATCTGCAATGAAGGGAAGATGATTACAGCCATCCAAGGTCTCACAGTTCTATATAAACTTGTTCTGAATGTTCAAAGGGAATAGATAGGGGGGAAATGATAAAAGCTATGGAGCAATTGTAAATTTTAACTACTGTATTTTTTCACAATGTTAAAAATAAAATCCTTGCAAGATAAGTCCTTGAATCATTTTGTTGACCAAGAATGGTACATGGGTGTTAAGAAAATACCTTATAGTTCATGCAGTTATACAACTACACATTCCACTGTATTTGCTTCATACACAACAAGTAGTTAGGATGCTTTAATTTTAACCTAATTAATGACAGCAGTCCTGTTACAATGAGCACATGATCACAGCTTGGTATCACAGGTATTATAGTGGTATCATATAGTTATCTGGTTGCATGAGCACGTCTCGGTGTGTCCATTTTTGCCTGCCAGTCACTAAGCCACCAGATCCTGTCGTTCCTGGTATCACCGGCAGTTGTTCATAAACCTGCCCATTTCCATCTTCTCCGTCTCCATAACGTCTCAGCTGCTGCCTGTTTTTTCCCCCTTGCCAACCTTTACTTTGCCTTCTTGTATATGTCCCGTTGGACCTGGTTGCCTGATCTGACTGCTTACCTGTTGCTGTTTTTACTTAATTCGCTGTGCCTGTGAGTGGTGCTTTTAATTCCTAACCTCGATTTATTGAGCCAACTGTGATTGCAGTTAACACAGGTGGGGTTTGTAAAAGATACATTGCTTAGAGAGTAATTTTTATCCATTCTGTCCATTTATGATGTTTAGGATTGAAAGGAAATTACCATTTTACATTGCTCACTAAATGCCACCTGTTGGCTGTTCTCATGAGGCAGAAACCACAGAGGATAGAATGACAGACGGGCTGCTGCTGTCTTTTTCTCAGCCTTAAACACCAACAACAAAACATTTATTAACAGTTTTTTTCTCATTCCTGTCATTTTTATACAATTTTATTTAATTCTTGATTTTGGACCAACCCTCTTCCGGAGTTCCTTGTCAAAAGCCCAGTGAATTCTATCCACAATTTCAATGGGGCCCACACAAGGACATTTTCATATCCTCACAATCAATTTTTTTCTTACTCTTTTCTGTGACTCTAGTTTGAGTGTTCCAATTCTGATTCACCTTTTATTTCAGCCTCATAACTGGAACATGTTCATGAGGAGGTCCATATTTGTGAGACTTCAGCATTGCCATGGTCAACTGTATAAGTCTGCTCCATTCATTTGTGGATGGATGTTGGGCACACAAAACACTAGATTTTGATACTGAATCCTATGAATCCTGAGGCCGACATGTGGTTAGGTTTGAAAAAGAAAAGCATTTTGGTTAAAGTAAGACAAGTTTATGGTTTCATTCAAAAAGTTAAAGAAGACATCCTCTGTCATTATTTTGGTTAAACTTCCCTCACGAGATCGCAGCCTGATGACACCAACAGGGGTACATCATCAACAAAGAACACAGATACAATCCTCAAGCCACCAAATTTAACACTCAGTACAGCTGGACAGCACTTTGAGACTCTGTTCATGAAAATCACAAAAAGAATCCATGACAAAGCACAGACTTTCAGTTGAATGAACCAGATCATTTGCAAATCAACCTGGGTTCTCTTACTGTCAGATAAGTGCATGAAAATTAAGGTGAATGGGCACATCAGGACTACAGGAGACATGTCCTGCAAGATAATGTATCATGAAGCACACATCATCTCGACACGGTTCCAGGAACATGACAATTACCTCATTTTCATCTACTTACGTGCAGTTTTCAACTTTAAACCAAAATGTGCATGATTTTTGGAATGAGGTGGAATGGTATGTTCACAGCATGTTTAAAAATCATCAAAATGAGGAACTGTGTGGCCAGCGTTGCTGTTGTCAGCATCTTTTCTTTGAAGGATTCAGGCTGTTCTTAGGGGAAAAAGAAGTTGTGGGCAGCAGCATGGTGTCCCTTCTGAAGAGGACATGGAGTGCACATGAATCTATGCTGATGTTGCTGCTGACCATGATGTTCAAGTCACAACATCCTTACAACACATCCAAGAAAAGCTAGACACACACAGGCCATTACAACAAAAATACATTTAGGGCATTTGCTGGTCAAGATTTTTTTATAGATGAGGAGTGCAAAGGTCAATCAGGGATCAATCACATAACAAAACAGACGACAAAAGCAAGTTAGGGGAAGGAAAAAAAATTAAAGGACACAACATTTGCAAACAGGCAATTGTACTACAAATGTACTTAGGATGTACAAAGTTTTAGTCCAGCAGTGGGAAAAAAAAAAGATGGTTTAAAAGACAGCGCAGGGTAGGAGTGTCTTAGTTGGTCTTGTTTTTTTTCTTTCTTCCACTCAGAGAGCACAGCAGAGAGCAAAGACATGGTGGGCTGTTCCACATAAATTTAATTTATTTTGCTGTCTCCTGTCACTAATTTGCCGAGGGAAGGATTCTTGTCAAAAGGGTGAGACGGGAGGTTCTCGCTCTGACATGGGCAATTGATGCTATTCACTTTTTGAGTCCAGTTATAAAAATAAGTGGGTCCAGTGCAAGTCTGGGTAAATTAAGATGGGTTAGGTGAAGTGAAAATAACAATGTATGTTTGTGTCTTCTCTGCCATTTGACAGTTTGTTACCTGTTGACAAAGTTTTGATTGATTGTTTTTTATACAGATAACTTGTAGTTGCATCATTATTCTGAATAATCAGGAGTGTGTCTGTTGCACAGTCATCTCCAGACGTTCTTTGTTTCAGGCTCAGACTTGCAGTCTGTAGATAAACACTTCACTCTTCTGAAAATCCCAAATTCCCTTAGTTTTCTTTGTGTTTATCCATCTCCCCCTCCCATTATTTTTGTCTTACTCATCTTGCTAAAGGGTTAGTTTGATTTGTCTCGTGTTTAACACTTCATTCACTATTGCAACTGTCTTGCATGAGAAGACAGACAAATGTGGAGGAGAAAAACAAAACAGCAGCATCAAATGAAAAAGTCAGAAAAGCTTTGCCCTTCTTCTTTCATTGCTCATGTCTGTCTCTTTCTCTTTCTTTCGCATCCAACTCTGACTCATCAAAATCTTAGACATTAAGGCTGCTTTCTACAGTGCCCATGTCAAAAACAAGAATATCATGGGATTTTTTCCCCCCTTTCTCTTACATAAAGCCTTTAATAAATCGATAATGTTATTTTTGCTTATTTTTGTGGAGACGGATACAGTGCATACACATTGAATGTTCACTTTAAAGATGAATGCCACATTGCATTTGTAGCCTGAGTTTATTTGCAAGATTTGTCTCTCCTTCGTTTACTTTTTATGGTTATATATGTTAATTAAATAAAAACATAACTACATGAATCAGCACTGCTAAACCATTAGACATTAAACTCAGGCATTAAAGGAAAATTAGAGTATTTTTCAATCTGGATCTAATTCAATAAATAAATAAATAAATAAATATTTCTTTTTAGTAATGACAATCAGCCATGATGATGTTCTACTCATTACCTCTGCTGTAGAGATTTGGGAAATGCAGAATCTAGCAAAAGTTAGTTTGTGTGTATGCTGAAGAAATAGTAGTATAGGTAAGAAGATGGGTTGTGTCTGAGGGTTTCTGAAATGACAAAGTACACGCTTTGCAGAGATGGATCCACCTTATTATATAGTCTGTTATAGTTTGTTAGTTATAGCAACTTCATGGGACTGCTTTCTGTGTTTTCTTTTGGTAGTCTGAAATGTTTTCTGTGAGGTGAAAGTTTTGAGGAAAGCTGTAGGAGACGTGCTCCTTTTGTAGCCTGGCTTTGTTTTCTCAGATCTGTACATCAGAGGTGCAACTACCAGAATTTCCCTTTCAAAAGAAAAGTTGAACATTTTGGGGATTATTCACTTTGTTAAATAGGAAGCCATGGCCAAGAGGTAGTTGGCCTAGCTTAGCAGTAAATATGGAAGTGGGGGGAAACAGCTAGCCTGCCTCTGTCCAAATTTAAAATCAATCATTATATTATATCTAGTGTGTTTGATCTGTGCAGAAAGTGCAATAGCAACAAGTTGTGGTCATATTATGGTTGCATGATGTCCAGCATGTAACCCCCCTGTAAAAATGTTTTACTCTTACACTTCTGAACAGATTAAACAAACAAGTTACAACCTGTAAATGTGTGTGCATTAGAGGTGCTGGTTAGCATAGTTCTTAAACCTTGGACAGCTTCCAATTTCCTATGCTATGCTAAGCTAACTAACTCTAGCAGTCTCGATATACAATGCAAGCCTCTGCAAGAAAGTGAATGAGGTCTCCTGATTTGAAAACAGTGGATAAATATTCAGGGTTTCATTCTGCTGACCCTGTCATTTAACCTTGAGGTGCATTATCACAATTATATCAGGTTTAATTAGCAAAGAAAAAAGAGAAGTGTGGTCCGACTGCTGATATATTCATGAAGTTTGTTAGCTCAGTTTCTCCAGTGAGAGTTAACTGGTAATGTGGCTTGAGGAAGAAGTACCATTGCTATGGTTACCTACTCTTTATATACTGTGTACACAAACAGCGGTTAAACTGTGGGTGTTCCTCACAGGTGTCTAAACTAATTCAACAAGCTGAAATATCTAATTGGCAACTTGATGACATCAAGAACGCTTTCATCTTGTCTGTACACACACACACACACACACACACACACACACACACACACACACTACTTACAAAAACACATAAGCTGCTTGGACAGTATATTATCTGAAACTCACATGTACCCCACAGAGAGCCTGTGTTCTCACATTGTAGTCTGTTTGTTAGCCGACCTCCTTTGGTGTCCTGGGTCACTGTGTTCTATTACCGCACAGTATGCATGAAGTCGGACAAATACCATATCAACACCATATCAATAGGAAAAACAAACAGTAGCTCAGCACCCTGCTGCCATTTAAGACACAGTATGAGGTCTGTGCTGTGTGTGTATGTGTGGAGGGAGCAGGATAATCAAGGTTAGCACACAATTTTTCCAAGAGCTTGATGAAATTGAGAAGTGTGTGTGTCTTTGTGTACCACAGGTGAGCGTGTGAATATGCATAAAAATTGTGACTTCATGAGCATTTGTGATGTTACGTGCGTAGATGAGTGTTTCTGTTTCTGTGCATATTTGTACACACTGCAGATGTGCTGCGGTCAATGATTCATTGTCCTTCTGCAGCTGACTAGATCAGACTCTGTCCGCCAGCTCCATTGTGTCCCAATAACACCCTTGTCTCCCACTGATAATTATCTGCACGGCTGCACTCCTCCACTCTGCTCTTACTCTGCATCAGAATTGGAAAGACAAAGAGCAAGTTTGTAAAAGAGACTGAAAATTTGGTTAAGGAGTAAGGCGGGGGGAAAAAGAGAGCGACAGTGGGGTGCAATGGGGGAGGGTTGGGGGGTGGGGTGGTGGTGGTGGGGTTCAGGGGAGGGGCAGACGGTGGAGCAGAGAGACGAAAGGAGAGGAAGGAGAAATGATGATGATGAGTGTGGATAGGCAGGGAGAATTGCATCTTTTAATCTCCCAAAGTGGGAAGAAAGCGACCTGAGGCATTTGTGATTGGATTTCCTTTAAGTCCACAAGTAGGTCAATAGAGCTAGCATTGCTCATTAGCAAAGGGGGGGAACTGAGGCAAAAGTTTTAATGTCGATACAGTGAGCAACATTCATTTGCCCTTTCTTCAGAAGAGGAGGAGGGAGGACGGACGAGATGGAGCAGGGAGAGTGTTCTGGGATGTTTGGCTGTGTGGCTTTGTTGACTGTCTGAGAAGGGTGGATGAGATGTTGGAGCAGGCAGCAAGTAATGAAGTAGAGGGGAGACTTGCAAAAGGACATTTGAAATAAATATTAACCACGAGGCCTGTGAAGAAAATTAAGATTTCTCACTGTTAAAACTGAGAGGTTTTAATACGCCAACTGAAAATCATCAGAGGTCACTTCCTGCAAACATACGTAGTCTCATATTTATCAACTCTTACAATGACTGCCACCTACATAAAGGTGTGAATGAAAGCATTAGCCACTGGTTTTGGCATTTGGCTGAATAATAAACAAGTACTAAAAGCTTGGGATAATTCCTCCAGCACAGATTTCTTTCTGCACAATTAGATTTTGCTCTTAAAGCACAATTAGCAATACGGTGCCAAAGGCAATGGGAGAGAGGAAGGAGAGCTGGGGGGGATGCAATAAAAAGAAACAGAAAGGTTAAGTTGAGTGGAGCACAAAATGTCAGGATGTTTTTAAAACATTTATTGTGCCTGGGTGGGTGTTGCTTTCCAAGCTGCAAGAGCTTTATCCTAATGTCGTTCTACCTTTAAAATTAGTTGTTTAGAGCAGCTTAATTATGGTGATGATGGAAAGAAAAAAAATACTTAACCTTAATTACAACACACTTTTAATTAAAACAAACCTCACAATGCGAGTTTGGAAGAGGAGCAGCTAAAACTAAAAGACTGTCCAAACACACGTTTATTAAAGGGAGCAGGATTAGGGTGCCACAATACTGCATCCTGGGTATCTTAGGAGTTGATCTGTCATCGTTGCTGGCTCCTTGTTGAAGGTTTGGTGATCAACTGAGAGAAGTAATTACACACTAATCTATACACTATGCATCCATTGTTTGTGGTCCAGGCATTACTGATGTTGTGGGGACCTAAATCTATTTACACAGTCACATTATGGGGACCTATCTTCCTTGTGGGGACAAAAAGCAAGTCCTCACAACGTAAATCATGCAATTTTAAAATTGAGGACATGTGCTAAGGTTAGAGTGAGGTTGGGGTTTGAGGTGGGGTTAGGGTTAGACAAGTAGTAGTAAGTCATGGATATAAAACTCTGTGTGTGTGTGTGTGTGTGTGTGTGGAGGTAAAACAAGCTCCAAAAAGATTAATTCTGTTAAAAATCAGAAACCAGAGAAGACCTTGATGTGCGTGAAACTGTGTATAATTTCTGTATATTTTATTTCATGGTCTTTTATATTTGCATAATGACGGGTATTTACAACAGAACAAAACTATAGTCTGCTGAGATGAATATGGGCTGTGGACTGATGGACTACAGTCTTGCACTACTCATATAATTTGTACTGAACAGAAATTGGAGTATATATACAAAAAGTCAAGCACACATACACACAACAAGCATCTACACAATCAATCTTGCGCTCACTTTTACAAATAAATATTCCTAAACCTCCCTGTGTATGTGCACATGCACGCACACACGCACCTAATGTGCAAGGAGGTGATGCTGATGAAGCAGTGGCAGCCTTTGGGCTGAGACAGATGATGGATGGAAGGGAGTTGATGACTGTGTTGGGTGGCTGCT
The DNA here is from genome assembly GCF_046630095.1 of Trachinotus anak. Classification (NCBI taxonomy): domain Eukaryota; kingdom Metazoa; phylum Chordata; class Actinopteri; order Carangiformes; family Carangidae; genus Trachinotus; species Trachinotus anak. The sequence continues at coordinate 7,219,509 of NW_027273870.1, read as the reverse complement.
CACTCCCTTTCTTTTCCCCTCTCACCCCTCCCCATGCAGTGTCCCTCTCTCTCTTTGTCTCTCTTCCTATCTCTCCCTCTCTCTCTCTCTCTGTCTGTGTCCCTTCCTTCCTACACATCCAGGTCTTCCTCCTTTTTCTATGCTGATGAGTGATGGAGGGAGGATCTGCCCTGCCTCCCCTCTTCCTCCCTGCCACTCAGGGTGTCAGCATCTTCTGCATCCTCCAATGTTTGGACCCCGTACAATTTATAGAACCACTGTGGGACAGGTGAGGGCGAGGGAGGAGGAGACAGAGGCGCATACAGACATGCGGTCAGATGAATAAAGAGGGAAGGAGATGGAAAACGAGCGAGAGATGATGGGACAGATAGAGAGGCATGAAACACTCTATCTGAAGAGGAATCCAGAGACAGCTGAAATGATGAGACTTTACAGCTCCACTTTGACCGTATCAGTTTATCAGACGAAGATACAACTTCTACCCAGGATTCTCCAAGTTAATGATCTCTAAAGCCATAAGTTCAACATCAAAACTTTCATCGTGAGCATAACCCTAACATTGACCACATGGGAGACTTGATGTCAAACAACACTGACGCTGTAGTCACACTAGAAAGTGACAGCCAATTAAACTGTGTGAGATGGTTATTAGGATTAGCAGAGAGCAATTAAATGTTAATGATATAATGAATAATGAGCCCCCACTTCTCATTAGCAAACAGTTCTTAATTGTATAGGCCGCTACTAGCAACTGAAGTAGGGAGGGAATGAGCAAAAGAACAGAGGAAGGGAAATTGCAAAAAAGGAAAGAGAGATCAAGCAAGAAGAAAAGTGAGGGACTGGAGGAAGGGAAAGCACAATGGCTGCAGCGCTACTACTTAATTGTGATTTTTGGATTAGCACACATGATAGACACCTCAATCCAAAGTCCAAAGTGAAACAGGCCTGCCTCAATATACTTCCTGACATTTTGTATAGACCCAGGAGCAGGTTGCAGAACTCTGCAGCTGCTCGGGGAGTGCAAAACCTCTCTCATTTCCTGAAAACGCCCAGAAATCTGAGACAGCACCGGTAACAAAAGTAGTCTTCTCAAAAACAGGATTTTAATAGAGGGTTAGGGCCTGTTTCTTAGAAACATGTAGTATTTTTTTCTGAATAACCTATTTATTTATTTATTTTTTTTCCCCATTTGTTAGTGTTGAGGTGATGCTTTCTCCAATATGACAAGAGCGCCCCCATGAGGCAGCAAGCAGGAACCGCCGACTGTCCAGAGGGATGAGCATCACTTCGGGGACCTGGTGGCAGTGCACTGGAGTAGATTAAGAGGGAAAATTATTTATAAATTCCCCTTCAATTATTTATTGAGCAATTCCTCCCAGTGTTTACTCAGGGGTTATTAAATATTATGCTGCTAAGCTACTCAAAAGACAGAATCGTCAGAGGACATCCCGAGATACTTTTAATTCCAGCGCTCACATAACTCACAGAGCTTCCAGAAAAAGCGTTCTCAATGCAATTAAAGCAAAGGCTGCTCAATCAGTTCTCGCACCATTTCACTTTTGTCCTCCTCTTTTTCATTTGTGTTCAGCAAGGAAAATTTGCACACTATCGTGTGTGTGTGTGTGTGTGTGTGTGTGTGTGTGTGTGTGTGTGTACACAGACACACGTGTATGTATGGCTGAGGGGTAATGGAATAACTGTGACTCAACTGCAGCTAATCCGATCTGTCTCTCTTTCTCCATCTCCAGCCCCTGTCTTGCTCTCTCTATCACACTCTCTCAGTACATGGAGAGACAGACCGCTGTCTGCTGGCGCAGAGACCGTCAATAGTTTGTCCAGATAGTGGCAGCAGGCTTAGCCAGTGAGAGGAAATGTAGCCTTGGATTTTTTCCTATTTTTTCCTTCTTGGCTTCCACAACAAACCACCTAATAGGTTTTGGTAGGGGGGGGGAGAGAGAGAGTAGGTTTAACCTGATGAACATTACACAGCTAAAGCTGTCTAAATCATCCTGGCTGACACTGATAACACACAGTTCATCGTACTTGTGTCTCCTACAAATTGCCACTTGTACAAACACACACACACAGACACACATATACCTACACTCTGCAAAACAGGGAGTGACAAATTCACATCAAAATGACCCCACTTTCAGTCCACATAGACAAAAGCTCACATGGAATCGTGTGTTTGACATTTTTTCAGCCACTCTTCCTGCTTGTTGCCCCTTCATTCCATCTGCTCTATTCCCTCATGAGCAGGAGAGAAAAAAGCTGAGGCGTGTGTCTAGGTGTATGTGTGTGTGTGTGTGTGTGTGTGTGTGTGTGTGTGTGTGTGTGTGTGTGTGTGTCTTTTTGCTCTGGGTGGCTCACTTTACCAAGAGAAAAAAGGGGGAAAACACAAACCATAGCTATCATCCTTCTCCACTCCTTCTGCCTCTTCTCCCCCGCTTTGCTTTGCTATCCCTTGTGTGTGTGTCACAGTTTGTGTGTGTGTTCAGCCAGAGGGTAGAACACTTCACAAAGCAGAAAAAGACCAATAAGTTGGAAAAGAGGAAAGTGAGAGGAAGCAGTCACAGTAAAGAAAACTGTGTCGTCTACTTGATATTTGTTGAAATCAGAGCCACAGTCGAGATAATGAGTACGTTTTACTTTGTGTGTGTGTGTGTGTGTGTGTGTGTGTGGTGTCAATTTATGTTGACAAGGTGTGTACCAAATGACACACACACACACACACACACAGCTCAATCAACACACAGTAGAAAAAGCAGGTGGTCTCCAGCGTTTTCACGGAGCAATACTGACCCCTACTGAAGGAAGCCATTTTCCAAATGCACTGTATCAGTATCAGTGTGACGCTCATAATCACAGCATTTCATACCAAGCCTGTGAAAGCCCAGACTCAAGGAATAATAGGTTTTGAAGAACAAAGCATTGAGTGCTGCTAGAAATAGAGACCAATGTGAGAGACAGGTTTGGTTGTGTGAAGCAGAGGTGTGATGTACAGTATTTTCATGTACAAAAATCCTCAGTTCCTCACTGAACAATCAAGCATAATCACATTGACAGTTGATGCTATATTCTTACAAATGCATCAGTGTGACTCCACAATACTGATTAGAGTGGGTTTTAATGAACAACTACAGGGAATGATTGTCTTTGAAGATTGCCCCTGTCTTTTCTCCTTTGTTCTCTCTGTCCTCTCACCAAACCTGTTAAAGGCCACGTTTATCATGTTTGGTCTCACTGGTATAAACTTTTAATGACCTCCGTCCTCTCCCTCTTCAAAAGCAATGATTGTTCAGGAGTGTGAGCTGGGGTGTATTTCTCGCGCTGTGCTTGAGGAGCACTGACGACATTTGCAAATGGCAGTTTGAGAATTCTGCAGCCCCTCTTTGCTGATTGAACCTCTAATGTCAGTCTGTTTTTGATTTGTGGTGCCATGTGTGCATGAGCCCGACTCGGACAGGAAGACTGGTTTGCTAAAATACCAATAAAAATGAACAGTGTATGGGGCCATGTCTGCTTAAAATCTTTCAGTTTATTAATAAAGGGCTGATAATGTTTCATCTTTTTCATCTTTACCACAGAAACCACCGTACCACTGTGTTATTGAGTGTTTTAGGAGAATATTAATTGTAGATAAAAATATGACTACAATTTTTTTTTTTTTTTTTCAAAACAAGTGCTGACAATCCGATGCCTATTTGTCCCCGAGTAGTGGATTCAGTCCTCTTCTCAAGTTGTATAAAGCCCTACTAAGATAAAGGGGCCGTCTGTGTGTAGCCTGAAAGTCAAAAACCAGGGGCGAACTGTCTGAAAATCACTCAGCTACTTTATTGATTTCTTTACTTATTGCTCTGTTACTGTATTGCTCTGAGTGCAAAATAATAAGTTAAGACATGTTGATAATTTGTCATACTTGATTGAACCTGATTGAACCATTTCTAGCACTCGGTTGAAACATGTTTATCAAAATAAATCCCAGGGTTCACTCACTGCGGTTTTCAGAACCAGACTTTTCCAAGTGGTGTCCTTACAGGAATTTAGCAGCAGAGAAATATGTGTTATATGTGTCTTGTTTGTGGTGAAGTTTTAATAAATAATTACATTTCTTTCATTAATTTAATTTCAAAGTTCTGACTGAACAGAATCCTCCCTAAAAGTCTGATTTCTTTCATCATAATTGTTAGCCATGCTAGTGTTGGGGCTCTAGGGATAGCAATGTTGGTCAGTCAATCCACCACAATTGTCTCAGACTGAAATATCTCATCGACTACTGGATGGACTGCTTTTAAAATTTGTATAGATATTTGTGATGAAGATGAATCTTGATGAGATGAAGTGATTTGATTATGCCATGACTTTTCATCTAGTGCCACCAACACGTTTACATTTTTTCAATTTTTAGTGAAATGTCATGAAAATTGTTGGATGGATTGCAATGAAATTTGGTACAGATGTTCATGGTGTCCAGAGGAGGAACCTAATGACTTTATTGATCTCCTGACTTTTACAGCCACCAACAGTCAAATTAAGCCAAGTCAAATTTTATTTATATAGACCAATTTCACAAATTTGCCCAAATGGATCAGAGTTTTCACTTATTCTGTGAAAAGAAGTCGCTTCACAAAGTATTCAGCCCCCTTCAGTTTTAAATGAGTAAAATTGCTATTTGGCCCATCAATATACACTTTTTTATCAAATCAAGACTCAGAATCTCTCATTTACAGAAGTATTCAGACCTATAATTCAGTACTTCAGGCTCTTTGGCAGCCTAAAAATTACAATTTTAAGTCATCTTGGATAGATTTTGGTTACAAGCTTTGCACACTTTGGATTTGGGCAGTTTATCCCAATGATCCAGGCAGATCCTCTCAAGCTCTGTCAGACTGGATGAGAAATGTCTGTGAGCTGCCATCTTCAGGTCTCTCCACAGATGTTCTGTGGGGTTTAAGCCTGGGCTTCAGCTGGGCCGTTCAAGGACAGTCAGAGATTTGTCCTGAAGCTACTCCAGCGTTGTCTTGGATTTTTGCGACAGGTCATCGTTGTGCTAAAAGGTGAACCACTGCCCCAGTCTCAGGTCGCATGCACTCTGGACAAGTCTCCCTTGTCCTTGCTGCTGAGAAGCCCCCGTCCCCCCCAAAGAATTATGCTGCCACCACTGTGCTTCACTGTAGAGATGATATTATCCAGGTGGAATTATTACATAAGAATCTTTTTTTTCCTTTTTTACATTTTAAATGAAAATGCACTTTGATGGAGACAAATTCATGTAGAATGTTGAACGTGCACTTCTGTCGTGGGTGGACATCTCAAGTGCTTTGAGGCTTGCAATGATGGTCAGTAAAAGAAAAAAAAAAGTTGTTTGTGCTAAAAGGAAATTTTACCGTTACCACACACGCACTCAATTAGTCCACAAACAAAGGACAGAAAGGACAGGGCTTAAATCAACTCGATAAGTGTAAATATATTTTAAAATCCCTAAGTGTTCTGTAAATGCAGAGACAGAAGTGTCATCTCAGTTTCTTGACAAGAAGACAGATAAAGTAGTTAAACAGAATAATAAAACAGCTGCCTTATGACAGTGGCGACAGGAGCCACTGTGTTTTGGGAGCGTGGGTGGGTATGTGCCTACAGCTAAACGAGGGGAAATAACGAGTCAAAATGGCACTTTTCAATGTTCTGGATCCTTGTAGTGCCGCTGCTACTAACTCAACATGAGTAATCCTATGCTATGGTGAATATAGGCACCACAGGAACAGGGTGCACTGGTGTGTTGCAGCTCAATGACAATAAAGGCATTGATCAACACCCCCAATTGTTCACACAAGGGATTTCCAGAGCAATGATGTGATATGGGTGGAGGTCAAACATGTGGATTGGCAGATGAGAGGGGAGCAGGAGGTCAAAGTGAAAACAGACCAAGAAAACAGGTTGTATGAACCAAGGGAGATGGGGGGCTGAACAAATGAAGACAAAAAATAAGAGAAATCTAGAGATGAAATATAATCGACAAATATGATGAAAACACAATATAAAAAGGGACTTTGAAAAAACAGATTCACAATTGCAACGGTACTGACACAGTCAGGTTACATTAGCTTGGATGCCAATGAGCATTGAAAAACCAACAATAACAGTTTGGAAAGAGAAGGTTTTCAGGAGCAACATCCGACAATTAACAGAGTTCCAAAGAACAAAAGTAGTCAATGCCCAAATGCCACTGATTGATTAGTGAAAGTGCATAATTATTCAGTGTGTGGGAAGAAGTGTCTTGACTTTCCAAATGCACAAATACTGTATCCATGAAAATGTAAGGAAATTGCATCAGCAAAGAGCAACAAAGGTCAGTCAGAAAATTACAGTCTTGTGACCACAGAATTGATCCACAACCTGTGTGTGTCAAACTGTACTGGATTTGTATGCAAGCCCGATGCACATAGACACATTGATTAAAGAATAAAACCAAGTACTGGGAAATTTTTTTTTTTAAACCACACATATAACACTCCATAAATAAATAAAGATAAACAAAATCTTTTGCATGATCTTCATGGTCAAAGAATAATATCCCACAACACTTTGTTTAAAATCAAAGTTGGATTGAAACTGTTTTGTTATTAGCAAGTAATAGTATTCAGTGGTTACAGTATTGCTTCTAAATTACATCAGTGGTAAAACATTACCTAAGCATTACCCAATCAAGGCTCAGTTACCAATCCTGCACAAGTTGGAAACTTGTGCAATGCCAGACTCTTAAACCCCCCAGATATTCACTGTATATCAACTGGCTGTACATAATTTGATTAGCTCCAAAAATGTTTTATTGTTTGTATCAACATCAACTAATTATTTATTACCAAGTCTTGGTAATAGCTCTGTGTTGCTCTCTGTTAAACTCTAGGTTTAAGAACTTAAAACTATAACACTTGATAGGAGCCATCAACATGTTATCAACTTATAGTTATATGTTGTTATATGTGTTAGTAAACAATTGCTTATGATATGTGCACGTGGATTAATTTGTAATCATGTTTCTGGCAACCTTACAAATGTAAGCCACTGTGTTCACTAGCTAGTTGCTAAGTTGTGGGTTCATTGTTTGGTGATGGACAGGTAGTGTGAAGTGGGTTCTTCAGAGCTATAAGAGGCTCCATGGCTAGGAACTAGCCAGAAACTAACTCAGAAACACTAATCCCTACCATCTCAGAGAAGCCTGTAAAAAGCCCGGGGAAGATCTTCAACAGCAGTCTCTGGGATACAGCATCCATCAAAAACACCTGCAAGGAGTTGGAGGGGTGGTTGAAAGAGGTCGACATGATGGGCCCTCCAGAAAAATTCAAAGCATGGATCTACCAACACGGGATTCTGCTGAAGATCGTGTGGCCATTTCTCCTGTATGAATGCTGCAACGCTGAGAGTCCAGCGATCCTAAAGTCATGGGGGCAGGGGTAGCAGTCAAGACCGACAGGAAGTGGAGAGGAGAGGCTGCATTTGAGCAGGCAGAGTCATGGCTATGCCGTGCAGTACTGGTGGGAACAGCTAGAGGAAGGGCAGGGCTAAGAATGATTGCAACCCCTTGGTATGACATGGCCCAGAGAAAAGACCGGCAGCAGCTGATCTAGAAAAAAAGTGGGAGTTGCTGCGCAACTGTTGCAGAGAGGAAGATCTCATGGACTTACCCCTGGAGGTCAGAACCACACTGCATCAGGTTCTTGGTCAAGGCTGTCTATAATGTCCTCGCTAGCTTATCCAACCTGTATTGTTGGTGCTTGGTAGATACACCAGCATGTTCCCTTAGCCAGAAGAAGGGGAACTTTGAACACATCTTGAGCTGCTGTCTGCAGGCTCTGGTGGAAGACTCATATCGCTGGTGGCATGACCAAGTTCTCAAGACCATTGCAGAGACCACCTGCAGTGCCATCACCAGCTGCAGAAGGTTAAACCCCCCAAAGCAGACCTATCAACTTCATCAGAGCTGGAGAGAAACCAAGAGCAACATCAAAGGCGACATCACGGCTTCTCAATAATTCACAGGACTGACAACTGACAGAGGACTTGGGAAGGCAGCTCAGGTTCCCACAGTATATCATTAAGCCAACACTCAGACCTGACATTGTTCCAGTATCAGAAACAACTAAGAACATTGTTATGCTGGAGCTGACTGTGCCATGGGAGGACCGTGTGGAGGAGCAGAAGAGAGTGAGATATTAGGTCCTAAACAGTGACTGCCGCAGAACATGGTTGCCTTTGAAAGTAAGATGAGTGAGGGTGTCTGATGTTCGAAAGACCCGAAACACCCACTGAACTCACGATACATCACTGACAATGTGCCTTAGCTGAGCATCAATAGATGTTTCATTACAACCCAAAAAATAGCAAGCCTCTTTTTTCTAAATTTCAAAATAGAAAGTTGCATTTAATTGAAATTTAATATTCTATTCTACAGTATTCTATTTAGTATATATTTAAAGTCAGTACTGATTAGTTCCTGGCTGTTTCTGGGTGTCTGGTCAAATTATTTCAGCTGCCATGTACAGGCCGCTGTGTGAAGAAAACAGGGTATATACATAACGCAGAAAGGTGATTGGACAGTGAGTTTTTTGCCCCAGGGCCCCAATAACACAAATTGGCCATTTACCCAATAACATCTTAACATTCATACAATTGTTTAAATAAAAATTTTTACTTAATACTTCATAACATATTCAAGGACAAAATTAAATCACATTATTACACAGAGAAAACACTGTAGACTCTTTCAAAGGCCTCATTAACAAGAATCTGGCCTGACCTTTGCTGCCGTGGTCCATGCCAAAAGGTTCTTGGTGGAAAAGTGTATTATAAATCAGACATGTAAGGCATTTAAAATGACTAAAACAAGACACTTTTAATGAGAATGTGAGCAGAGTAGGAATATTTAGGGTTTAACCTCCCTTCTTGTATGAAAAGCAGATTTTTTACTTTGTCCATCCACTTACACACACAGCAAGACAGGTTATGTGTTTTCAGAAGCTTCTGCCAGACTTTGAAGGACAAACAAGCACCAAACTGTGAGACTGGCAGGGGAAAAAGTCCCGTGCAGCTATTATTACACACACACATACCGTGATGAAAGATTTGCATGGCTGTCTATTGACGATGACAGTGTGAACCCCACTGGTATGCTTGATTCTCCTTTTCTGTTTTTCTCAATACACACACCTTTGTGCAAAGAGAGATACATGTTTTTTTTTTTTTAATAAGTCCCACTTTCAAGTGGGTGGTGTCAGTCCTGTTCTCTGAGTTTAGAAGTGCTTATTTGTGTCCAGGACAATTTATTTTATCTTACCAACGGGAGCTCTCTTAATGGCGCTAAGATTATTCTCTTGAAACCCATTTAAGAAGCTACTGAGAGCAACGCTTACAAATAATGAAGAGAACAATAAAGCAGGTCATCGTGCAGTTTACCTTTTTCCTCCTTGGTGAAGAACTCAACCAAGCTTTTGTGTATGCAGTCCCTGGTTGGTGCTAGTGCTGAAAATGAAAGAGAGCCAAGAACTTTGTAACACCGACATGGCAATAATGATAAAATAAATATAAAGGCAAAAAGTGTATGTATACACACACACACACACATATATATATATATATATATATATATATATATATATATATGTATTGTGTGTGTGTGTGTGTGTGTGTGTGTGTCATTATTACATCATTAATAATGTAATAATAAAATAATAATAAAGTAATAATGAAACGCTCTACGTGTGCGCCTTGCAGGTCAGTGTGAATACAATCCTATTTAGATAAGACTTTCTTTAAAAGTTCATCTGCAGTCATAACTGGCCAATATAATTTTAACATCAGACTGAAAATTGTAGACATCAATTTCAGTGTGCACTCTGAAAGAGTGCTGAATTTTTTCTCAACTGACCAATCACAACATCTAAAAGACAGCATCATACCTGGCAACAGCATCAGCTCCAAGATACAAATCCCTATGAAAAGTTTCATAAAGCAGAAAGCCTAAGTGAGGAGTTCTCCAAACGTTTGTGAATACAGGCCCCATGCACATTATCTTAGGAGAAAAAAGAAAAGTAGCGGCCTTCATAGCCACACTTATTCCCTAATACACAATAAGAAGAAAGTGAAGCTCAAGGACTTAAAATCCCCCTCTTAATGGATTTAGTGGACATACAACAAATGGGAATAAAAGTTAGAATGAAGAACACATCAAAGTTCAATCTTCTGCCTGAGCTGCATTTATGAAATATGAAGGTGTTATGAATAAGGCAGACTACCCTGGCAACACTTGGCATAAATCTTCCACGGTGCACTCCATAGCCTGTTAAGCACTGAATTTAAAATTGGAATGGTTTGACTCCGAAGAGAAAAGAAGTTTCTTTGAAAGAATAGCTATCAATTCAAGAAGGAGGAAACATTATTTTCCAAGTCCAGTCAGGCACTGCTAATACTACTGATTGCATGGAAATTTTAAAATACAAGAGGTAAAGAGGGTGAAAAGTCCATGTCATAAGAGGAATTTGAGATAAAAACTGTGAAGAAACTGTAATTCTTTGTCTTTTTATTCAAAGCAGCATTATCCTTTGATACCTTTTGTCTGCTTTCTTTTTTGTCTTCCTGTTTTCTCATTTTCCTCAGTCTCTCCCAACTCAGGGAGACATTCACAGTCTCTGTAATGAAAGGCAGCAGTGGCTAAAAAACACAAAACAAAGTGGATGGTAAAGGAAAAGACAGTAGTCTAACTTTTTTGGGAGAACACAAAAGCATAGTTTTCTTTTCTCATTTCATAATTTATATTTTGATTTTTATGTATAAAATTAGACTGAATAGTTACATCAAAAAGATGGTTTTCATGTGCACCATGGGGGTGTGTTTTGCCACATGCAGAGGATCTAGGCTGGGGTAAAAATACTACAGTGCACAAGCCTTCAACCCAGAGCTGTTGCGTGTTCCTGGTTTGCTCATTTGAGGGCTGTCATGACTGTTTATTCAGCAGCTGAAAAAAGAGTGACTGGAATCTCCCGTAAGTCCTCCCAATTAAATGGCAAAATACCCTGTTTGTCCATGCCATTCATACATTCCAGAACGTCAGACAGATGCATTTTCTCATCTGACGCCCCTACCAGCAGAATGATGTCAGTGCCTTCAAAACCATTACAAATCACTGTTGAAAATTTAAAAAATGACATGACTCATGGTTGGAAATGGTAAACGAACAGTAGTCCTCCTTGTTAAAGTCCACTGTTTTGTTGGCCCGTCCATCCACCTCAACCTCCTCCCTATGCAAACTTCTACATCTAGAACCTCATTCTATTCTAGCCACTGGTGGACATTGTCACTATAACAACTTGTTCTGTCCTTCTTCTTACCATTTTTCATGTTTGCCATATATAGTGCACTGTAAATCCATTTAAGGGCTTGTTTTTTGTTGTTTTTTTTAATGTAACAAATTACATTCTGCACCCCTCCTCATCCCAGTTGAGGAGTTTAGTTGATATAATGTGCAGCATGACACTCAGGAAGCAGGCATAAATTCAGTATCCTCTTAGGGATCATTTCATTGGAGTTGCCAATTTGTACAAGCTTGTAACAATAGCTGTGCTCCATGACTGCCCATATCCATTAGACACTTTCTGTGTATAACATCTGTAGTCTCTTTTTAACCAAATCCATTTTAACAGCAACTCAGCGCGATGTACCTTTTAGATACGGCCAAAACAAAACAGTGTCTTGTTCGACCCATCTCAGAGTGGCTTACTGTTCTTTGTACATAGAGCAGAAAATGTGACCAAATGAGAGGTCTACAGAGAGAGGAATAGGAAATAAAAATGCTTTGTGGGTAATCAGTTTTTGACAGTGATTAAACATCTTCAGGTTCAGACAGAGACAGAAGGAAGGGGAGAGAGAGAGAGAGAGCGTCTGCTAGCTTTTTCTCTGCTACCTTGAAAATAAGATTAAAATGTTATCAGTTGTACCACCTGCACAGTGCAGCTCTGACTCTAACTACAAATACAACACGTCAAGCTTAATCCTGAATGTAAGATATGAAACAAACACAGGCTCAGGCACACACATCGGCTGAAACAGTGTCTATGGGCACTATGAAAATGGAACTGTTACTTTAATGGAGTGGTTGTCTTTAAAAGTACTCCTCTATTCCATTAATACATTAGTAGCCTGACAAGAGGACTACAAATCATCTGAAAATCTCTGCTAAAGTCTAGAGATTTGCACAAAGTTAGGTGAGGGGCTGACACCAAGTGGTCAGTTAAGATATTACAATATTGTAAAATTTGACAGTGGGGCTTTTTTTCCTTTTGCTAAATAGCCTTATTTAATGACATGTTAATATGTTTACCAGTCAGACTATAAGTTATCTGCATTTTCATTTTTCAAAGTTCATTTCAAATGTCTTTTGGGTTTTTTTTTACCCTCCATGCCTCCAATTGATATTATAATGTGAAATTAAAAAAAAAAAAAATCTCATATATTCATATATATAAATACATAACTAGCAATAAAATAATATAAGAGTTGTCAGGTATTAAAACAAAAAAAAAGCTCAAATGAAATGCAATTAGGTTAAAAGTAAAGTAATAATTAATATGCTTCCATTATTCATCACGACCAATAATGAATATGTCTCAGAAGGTGTGTGCTCACCTGTGGTCCTGTACTTCAGCCATGTGAGATCAATCCTTAACCAACTTAAGTATTTCTATCTGTTTAATAGCTTCTTTCATTTTTTCACATAAATCCAAAGTTTCATTTCAGCATATGAATAAACACAGGGCTTGATGTATGGTCAGTAAGCACCTTTGTGCTCACAGGCATGGTGCACATGATATAATGAAAGAATATTAGTGTTCACAGAATAAATAGTCTTTTATTAACCGAAAGTGACTATCTATCTTTACGCATTATACATTTCACAACACGATGCTTGTTGTCCTTTAATAACATTAAAACACCTTCAGAAGTTACGAGATGAACTTCTCTGGAATGCACAGAAGAACATGGGACAATCACTTCAACAGACATGTACACAAGAAGCATTTTTGCAATGCATCACAGCAACTGTATTGCATTGCAAAACAAACACTGTAGCATCTTAATCTAAAAGAAATAAATACACCAGATGTGTCTTTTTGTCAGCCGCTGTCCATCATCATACATCAAGGTGGATCCTCTGGTGGCGTTTCAGGTTGCATTTCTGGGTGAAGCGTTTGCCACAAGCCAAGCAGCAATACGGTCTCTCTCCAGTGTGGACCCGTCTGTGAGCTTTCAGGTTGCTCAGCTTAGTGAAGCTGCGACCACAGAGGGAACAGCAGAAAGGCCGCTCACCTGTGTGAGTCTGCAGGTGCGCCTTCAGGTTGCTGGGGTGAGGAAAGCACTTTCCGCACTGGCCACAGCGCAGGAGGTGCCTGGGGCCAGTGTGAGCGTCCGAATGGGGTGCGGGGCTGGCATGATGGGAGTTTGCTGATTGATGTTGGGATCTGATGCTCACCCACGGGGCACCAGTTCGGTTAAGTGCTGCAGCTTGTCTGTCACTAAGTGTGACTCGCTGTACTGAGAGTGGAGAGGGTGGAGCGGCTTTGGATGTGGAGGGAATTCTGCTGAGGGGATTTAAGTTTACAACCTGAGTATGAGCGATAGACAGTGCTGCCGCAGTACTGTTCGAGAGCATGTGAGGGGTTTTTTTCATGGGTCGATTAAGGTGCTGTATAGCCGCTTGCAATCTAAGACCTGTACCAACTTTGGAATGCAGCTTCATAACCTCCTGCACAGTGGCTTTATGGGAAATGTGGTTCTGCTTGCGTGCCTCTGAACTCAGCCTGTGCTGTTTTACTGAGCATGAGAAAGATGCCATCCCCGACTTTGTCATTTCTTTCTTTTCCATATGCTCACTTTCGTCACACCCATCAGAATCAACAATAACCTCCTGCTTTATTGTCACACCCAACGCTTCGCTGTTTTGCAGTCTTGCCTGAGGGGATCCTGAGGTTGAAATCTGATCTCTGCCCAGGGTAACCTGAGTGTGAACATCTGCTGCGATGGAGTCGGACAGCTCGTGTTCTGTACACTTTAGGGAACCTCTAGTTTTGGCCGAATCGTGATCCTTTACAGGCCCAAGTCTGTGATTCTGCAGAAGTCCAGGCCAACTGGTGTCCATTTCCAAAGATGAGACATGACATGGATCCGTAGCCATTTGTGCTTCCTCCTGTTCTTCAGGAAAGCCATATGCAGATGATATCTGTGGGCCTTGTTTAATGATATTCCGCAGTAATTCCTCACTGCTTTCTTGAGTCTGTTTTATTTGTGTCTCAGTCATCTCAGTAGCGCTGTGTGATTCACAACCTGCTTCACCTGGAAAATGAGTGGAAATGGGGATTATATTAATGACTTCAACAGCCTTTTGAAAAAGGTAGATTGTTAACAAAAAGGAAAGTTGGTTGCTGTCATGGCTAATGAGATTAGCCCAATAAACAAATGAATACATAATAATCCATCCACTGACATTGTTTTTGAGCTAAATAAGCTTTCCTACGTAAGAGGATTGATGAACTAACTCGGTTTATTACTGAAGCTAAGTGTAAATGTATTGTTCTAACATAAGTTTGAGAAATTGCCTGCATGAGAAGATATTGACCTTTCCACCCACAAGCCACAGTAGTAAATGCATTCAAAGGTCTACTAGCTACAGGGAATAAAGTGAAAATATTTCAACATGCAGGGGACAATAGGCACAATGGGACACTAGCACAATAGTTCAATGTAGTAGGTATTATTGGGAAATAGTCACAGTGCAAGCTGGGGAGTTAATCTGGTTCAGTTCTTTTTGAACGAACTGAAAAAAAAATCATATTTATGCTATGAGGCTGGATTGTAGTAAATAGGTACTAATACTAGACAAGATACTGGAAAAAATGGTTTTCATTATTTCAATTATTTACCTTAAGATGGTGTGTTACCTAATGCTACCTGAAGGGCTTGTTAAATTCATAGTTCATTAAATCTCATTAATCCTGTTTTGAATAGGGTTTTGTGCTTGTTTTGATTTTGTTCTGGTATTTATGTTCTTATGTTCTGGTATTAAATTTATGAAATTGGTAAATGGAACCATTTCCTTTACACAATTGCTAAGTCCCATTATAATAATTATATTATTATTAGGTGTAGTAGTAGGATCAAATGTGGAACCTATTATGTTTCATGTCCCTTCACCACAGATACAAAGACAAATATATAGCTAAAGAGATGAATAGGTGGGTGGGTAGGTACTGTAGGCAGGAAGGTAGTCAGAATCGTAAGAAACTGACGTTCAAGGGAGGTCAAATAAAGCCACTTACCCACCTCCAACATATCAAGTGATTTTTCTATATTAAAACTTTGTTCCATATATTGGGCCAGACGATACATTCTCCATGTCCACAATCTATGTGTAACAGAGCTAGAACGATTGGCCTATCTGCCTAATTGGCTGACACTGGCTTACTGCAGACATATCATATCCATGTTAGAGATGCCCATTTTGACATTTTTTTTCCAACCGATAGCCGATGGTCATTAACAAACAAGATTAAAATGTGCTATGTAGAATAGACGAGTGACTGTAACCCATTAAAATCATCACACACCTGCAACGCTGCTGTGAACAGAGTCAAACAAAGTAAAATTGACCAACAAACAAATATATGAAAACAAATATTGAATCTTCCAGCACTGAATGTGCTGTGTATAACTAGTACAATAGCCTCTCCCTTGAAGGAAAATATGAGGATAAGGAAAACTTATGAAAATAAATAGCCAACGAAAACACACACTGAATCCTCCAGCGCCAAGAACACTGTAATGAAAACCTCCTACTGTTCCTCCTCCACTCTCACCTGATTAATGATCAGAGACAGCCGACAGGTTGACAAAATGGAAATTTGCAGTTGCATTTTTCAGACCTCAAAATAAATTAAACAAGGCAGGCCTACCTCAGTCCTCAGCATAACAGCTTGTCTACTGTCTTCTATTCAGAAGTAGCAACATGTCAACATGCTGTGGGGTAAGTCCGGTACACAGTCTGTTAACTGTGGACCCACAGTGGAAAATACCAGCTCGAATGGTTTTGACATCCCAGGATGTTTTAACTGAAAATATTAACCTGTCAAAGTTCTTATTGTGGTTAAATATGATCTACACTAATCTGTGTGTATATGTTGGCCGATATGTGACAAGAGCACAGAAACTGAGAAGTTTATTTTGACATTGTAAAAAGTCCCACTCAGTATGTGTCTTGATTCAATAGCAAGATTGTTTATGTTATGAGAAATTCCTATTGACTTACACATATATATATATATATATATGTGTGTGTGTGTGTGTGTGTGTGTGTGTGTGTGCGCGCGTGTGTTCACAACACTCACCATCAACAGTACTGCTCCACCCTCCCAAATGTGAGGATGAACAAGGCAGCTTATTGACCTTATCCTTCTCTTCCATCTCCATCAAATCCTCTTCTTCTGTGGCCTGAACAGGGTGTAGAGCATATCATAGAATACTGAGCATATACAGTATTTTCAGTCCAATTAGTTTTCAGAGCTGATACCACATGCACAATCTCTTTTACTACAAAACTGATCTTGCATCACTTAATATGAAAATTGAATTCATGAATATGTGAGAGCAATCCTGATACTATGTCTGCACTCCATATTTCTGCTCTAATATAGTCTCATGCTGTGACCCACCTGTGATTCCCTTTCAGGGCTGTGATTGGCTGCAGGATTGTCTGCCTCCTGTGGTAACTCTGATATGACTTCTTGTCTGTGGCTTCTTGTCCATCTTTCAGCAGAATCGCCCTCTTTCTTCACACCACAACTCCTCAACACATCTAAAAAGAGTAAACACTGTAGTGTAATAACATAGGAAATCCCCTGAGCTATCTCAACACCCATGTTATGCGTTTTTGTTCTTACTATTGAGCTGGTCTTTACACCTTTCTTCTGCAGCGTCAGTGGACAGCTCCACATCCTTCTTAGCACAGTCAACACACCTTCCTGTCTTTCCTCCATCTTTCCCCCCTTGTTCACTCAATTTCCTCTCAGCCCACTGCAACTGTATCCTCAGAGACTCCACCTCCTGGCTCCTGCGCTTCACCTCCTCCAAGAAGCCGTCCTCCACCAGTCTGGTAACCTCATACATGGCTGTCTTTACCACAGTCTCCATCACATCCGAGAGCTGGGTCTGAAAGGTCACTATGAGTGTATCCAGGTCCGACATGGCAGACTCTACCAGTGTCCCGCGTCTAATAACTGTTATACAGCGGAATTCCGCGCGTTTGAGTAGGAAAATAACAAAGAGAGACACAGAGTTTTCTTCTTGGAAATTCTACCACATGTTGTTTGGGCTGTACACCATTATTGCAGAGCAGTCTCTATGCAAGTTTACATGTTGTTGTTGTTGTTTGTATTTCATAATGAGAAATAACAAGAGATTCATGAAATTATAAACGTTAAAAGGCTCACCTAACTGAACCTCGCCTGATGTTTACTGACATGAAACAACTCCAACTCTCTGGTAGCCAGCTAATGTGGCTCTTTAGCTTGATCTTAACGGTAAATTCGTTTGCTAGTTAACGGCATCAAACCTTCAACAAATCGTACACAACCACGAATTATATAAACCATAGTCGAACCTAACGTGTCGTTCTATTTTATCGTGGTTTTATGGTCTTCACAAGTGCAGACTGCTTAGCAACGCAAATTCATGTGTACATATCATTTCACCGAGCTAGCTAGTTGTTTTACAACCGCTTGTGGTTCTTGTTTTTGCTCGTGACGTCATATACCACGCAGTACGGTGGCCTGATCTGAGGCCAGTGAATAGCAAAACGCGTTTCAATAAAGTGAAACCCATAGGCTGCGCCAAGCAGGATTTGAATTAATTTTCAGCACAAAAATGCATTTTAGCTATTGTGTAAGGCATTGTGGTCCCATACGACCAATCTGTCCTGTAATGTAATTTACTGGAAGGAGACAAAAAAGAGATTTTGTATTTCTTTTTTAAATCCATGACTATGAGTGATTTAGAAATCATATATTATTCTTCATCATTTCCTCCAAGGTCCCTTATAAAAGTATGTGATACTTTCCGCATTAAAACTGCCCCCCTATATTTTAATGCCAGGTTACCAACATAGGTATGTTAACTTATCCCCTATGGGAAAATTTATCAGATGCATTTACATTAACAGTTGAGTAGTTTTTTTTAGAACATCTCTAGATGAGAAAATTACCTTCCTGTGAAGGTAATTTTTATATCCAGCCTGGTGTACCAAATAACAATTAATGGGGTTTTGACCTATGCTAACTACTGCATTTAGTAGCAGTGTACAATCACAGATGACAGTCAGGGGACAAACTAAGGTTATGTGGCCATAACACTAATAAGAAAATACATTTTATATATTTTTTAGGAATCCAGAACCCCCAGAAAAAGAAAAACCTCATAAAACTGTGGAAGGAACATTCAGACTCCTCAGAGATAAATGCCTGCTGGTTCTACAGAGGTTCATACCCAGGACCCTTTTGCTGTGAAGCAACAACAGACAACACTTACGTTCCTTCAGTGGATGTTGTTGCTTTTTTATGCATGTTTATTGATTAATCAACCTTTTATCATTCTGAATTCCAGTATGTTTCCAACTACAGAAATGTTCCTTTTAATCACTAAATCTCACTGTCAAAAAAAAAGTTTTGACATCTAATCAATTTCTTTTTCTGAGATGAGTGTTGATTACATATGAAGGTCCTCCCTTAGAGAACAACCTTTTACTACATTGTCTTCCTTCAACCACATAAATCCTTCTTCCAGCAAAAGGTGAATCAAACCTCTACTGAAAAATCTACTGATATGTGACCTCAAGAACTCATTATTTTTGAAGAAATCTGCAAGGATTTTCAGTTTTATCTTCCAAACTCTTCATCATGCTACCCTGTTGTAACTTCACTGTCACTCCTCATCTGCAACAACAGGGCTCAGTACTGGGTTGGCTTCACTTTGTATTTAGCAGAAGATGACTTGTCCCTCTGATCTTAGGCTTATGCTCCTTTATAATTTCCCTGATGTTCTGTTCAAAATAATCATATGCATCATATGTGTTTGGTCTAACAATATTCAAGCTTAAGGCATTAAATATAGTTGTATCAATAATTTCTGGACTTGTATGACTTCTTTTACGGGTTTCAAGATGTCTATAAAAGCACAGTATGTGCTTTTGCCACATGGAAATTTACTTTAAAGAATTTAATTTTTCCCTTTAAAGGCTCTAGACAAGCATGGTAGACATTATTTATTGTTTAAATTGTGATGATTTAAAAAAATGCAGCTAGAACAACCACATGCTAGAAATGGGATTAAAACTCATAACTTTGGCTCATTTGTTTTATTTACAGAAAGAATTTACAGACATGGTAAAGTAGGCAATGACAAAAGCATGAAAAAAAAAAAAAAATCCAGCAGTAATGCATTTTTAGTTTGGTGATGTACTTTTAAGCCAATTCACTTAAGGTGAGTAATTTTTTCAGTAACAAAATATGCAGCAATAAAAGGGTATGTGATGTTATTTTTGTTGTACATTTTTAATACCTATATAAAGTTCTTGAATGAAAACCAGAGGACATGGACTTGAAGAGAAGAATAAAAAATGGACCTGACCAGAAAATATGACTTTGGGTTGTTGCAATGTTGATGAAAAACAACCATGTCTTACAAATATAAACTTTCATTTTTTTGACCTCCTAATACCACAAAGAATCTTAATTTATCTGATTATTTTTCCCCACACTTCCCTGGTTTTATAGGTCTGTCATGTGTTTGCGCTGATGTGATTTCAGATGATCCAGGCGTTTGAAGCTAAGGCCGCAGACAGCACAGCAGTATGGTCTTTCCCCTGTGTGGGTACGCTGGTGAACCTTCAATATGTCTGCTCGTGTGAAGCTCTTGTCACACATGGTGCACTGATGAGGTTTTTCCTGTGTGTGAATTCTCCGGTGCAACTTCAGATTCCAGAGACGGCTGAACTTATTCCCACAGACAGTGCAGCAGTACGGTTTGTCCCCTGTTTGGCCACATTTATGTGTCTTTAGATCAGAGAAAGAAGGGAAACCTTTTCCGCAATGGCTGCAGAGGTGAAGCCCCTGCCCTGAGTGAATCCTCTGGTGGACTTTAAGGTTACAGGCTTGAGTGAAAGTCTTTCCACACTGGGTGCAGGAGTATGGTGGTCCTTGTCCAGTGCCTTTATGTGTCTGCTTGTGAGCCTTGAGAGAGGCAGAATCAGGGAATGACATGGAGCACTGGTTACAAGTGTGTCTCCTCCCTCCTCTTCCTGCTGCCTGATGCTGCAACCTCTCTCCCAAGTTTAAGGTGTCACTGTATGTATCTGAGGCACTATACATATCCTCTGCGCTGTCTAAAGAAGGGTCAATTCGAGTGCCCTGGCCGCGGTAGCTCAATCTGCCACTTGAATCACCAGACACATGTCCTGGGTACAAGATACCCGGGTCCTGTAGATACCCTTCCTCGTTGATCAATAAACAGCTGAACTCTCCACTTACATCAATGTTAGTCCCTGAGGGTGAGCCTGCAGGAGAACTGACCAGACCTCTTCTATTCCGTGTGGCATCAGTTTGGTATGCTTGATGCTCAGATCCTTCAGGTGCTTCCAAATTCCCCTCATAGTGCCCCATGTAACTCAGATCCTCACCCAGGTGGGATGGTGATCCTCGCAACCCATCTAAGTTATCCATTTCTATCATGCTGGCATCGCCATAGCCAGTCTTATC
The DNA here is from genome assembly GCF_046630095.1 of Trachinotus anak. NCBI lineage: Eukaryota > Metazoa > Chordata > Actinopteri > Carangiformes > Carangidae > Trachinotus > Trachinotus anak. Next base: position 7,198,660 of record NW_027273870.1, on the reverse strand, counting down.
AAAGCCACTCAAGTCTTCCATACCATATCTGTTTTGGAAAAGTGGCTCAGATGGGTCACCTGAGTGTCCATGATGGCCTGATTCTGGCCGCTGGTCAAAGCAGGTTTCCCAGTTCACATTGCACTTTGAGATCTTCTGGTCACGTTTACTGGTCCCTGGCAGAACTGATGTGTCTGTTTCTGACCAATGAAAGGAGAAGAGTTATGGGTATATGGGTACAGGGACAACAATGACATATTTATCAAATGCACACTGAAAACTATTTTAAAGCCCATGTTGAAAATGTGAATCATCCTGTTTATACTACAATTAACCAGTAAATCTGTGGTAATGATCTCTTTCTATACTTATGAAGTGGTGTGCATGTTGTTGCACTTGAAATCGCTAAAACATTGTAGCAAACATTTTGTTTTACAAAATGTAAAAGTTGCAATTCTCCTAACTTCTTTTCATTCTGGATTTCTCCCAAGGAAGACATGCATTTTATGGGCTCTATTCACATTCTGTGCTTTTGCCATATGTTTGACACAAAGTTTTTTGAAACTAAAAATTGTCTTTTCAATTTTCATTTCAAGTCTTCTCATTAGAATAGAAATCTTTCAAGGCAAATGTGCGGCAGGACTGCAGTGTGGCTTGTAACACTGGCATATTAAGACCATGTTGGTTTAAGTGAAGCATGTTGTGACTTTTCTTTGAGTATTACACAGACACAGAGTATTTACACAAGAGAGACCTTGGGAGCTTGATTTCATTTTTGTAATGTTAGTGTGCATATTGCACTTTTTTTCTTGTGTTTTTTCATTCTTTATTTTTCCGTGGTTAATGCTGTGTTTCTATACAATAGCAGAGAAGAACTGCTGGTGCCAATTGTGGTGCTTTGCAATAAAGTGCAGTAAGATTATCCCAAGAAGTGTGGTAATTGTCACTATACAACATAATGTAGAGTTAGATCAACTGCACTTCCATGTGACTGAAATTAAGCTATTAAGATTATTAAAATTCCTTTTGAAATGTAGCTTTTCATACTCTTTTCGCATTTGCAAGCAAACTGACCATCCAAACTGACTCCCCATCTCTCTTGGGACTCATTGGTTTCTGGTGTGATGCAGAGGGCCTCCCCCTTGTGCAGTACATCCAGCTTTTCACCTTGTGCACCTGGAGACTGACAGACAAGAAGAATGGCAGCATTAATACAGGAGGTTCAACTCTACACACCCCAAGAGAAACCATTAGCTTGGCACTTGATCAACAGGCAGTTTAAATTTAAAACAATAGCTTTTACAAGAAGAAATTTACAGATATAAAGTTAAAAAGAGAACAACATAACGGCCTTTGATCATGGTTACTAAATATTTTAAACATTGTAACTTAAATTACTTACTTAAATTTAGCTCAATTAATGTAATAAAATGCCCTCTACCTGTGCTGCCCTCATGGCACTGTGGGCCTCTGGTTTCGCCTCTTCCACTTCATGCTCAGGTGTCTCTACATCAGTGCCACGGGAGTTATTTATTTCTTCTTGCAGCATACTCTCTTGTTTCAAGCTTTTCTCTGTGACAGAAAAGAAGGATATTTTTAAATAGGGAAAATATGACTGATCTATTTTGCATTTTAGGGACTCAGAGAGGCACATGGAATGTTCCAAACTGTTACATTTATGCCAACACATGACTAATTTAATACACTGCTTGTATCTGGTTTGTGAATGTTAGAACACCTGCTTGTATTTCATCAGAGATCTCAAAGGAGTTTTAAATCGAAAGCAACTGGACTTGGTTATTTGTCGAGGAAGACGTTTCACCTCTCATCCAAGAGGCTTCATCAGTTCCTTCTCGCACCTGACCAGGCTGGGACTGGTCCAACTATCTGGTGTGGAGACCCAGGTATTTAACCTCAGGGAGGGGCTTTCACAAGGCTGATGATGTCATTGGTTCCCTTTGTGCTCCATGTGCCAACGACAGTCGTTAGAGTGACTGTCTTGGTGGAGAGTTGGTTTCAAATGAGAATATTCACAGGCTTATTTCATCAGAGAGATTTTGGTGGAGTATCATTTAAAGATAGTTAAAGCTGCATTGATTATTTTCACTTCAGACGAGCAGGAAGAACTATAAACACAACTGTTTTGCTTATTTTTTAGCCAATGTGTTAGTAATCAATTACACATGTACAATCTAACAGACACAGGCTAACATTATCATTAATTTGGAGTCATGTTCTTGGCCACGCTCTTTTCATCTCCAACAACTCCTGATGAAAATCTCTGGCTCAGCACCTGCTTAAATGCACTCCTTTGTTCACTGCTGCTGGGCAAGTAGTGTACAGTTGGTTTATCTGAGCTTGGTGTGACTCAACCAAACAATGAAACCATAAAACCAAAACAAAGTGCTGAAAGACATTTTACACACTGTAGAGCTGAGGGGACCTGTAGAGTCCAGAACCCGTGATTATTGCCTGTGGGTTTGTAAGTGTAACCAACACCTCTCACATTAGCATAGGAATTTGATCCTTTGTTTATATAAAAATATTGATTGGTGCAACTTTTAATCCTTTGCGGAGCACCTTTGTTGACTTTCATGTAGCCTACCCCGTCACCTAAGATTTCCAAATGTTCCCACTCAAAAGAAGCTCAGCAAGGTTAAGGTAATCAAGTGAATTTGATAATACCATTCATAAGAAAGCGGATGTGCATTTAATCACCCATGTAACATGATGGATGGGAGCCGAATATGGATGAGCACCACCAGACAGACTCACCTGTAGCTCTGGATTTCTCCTCACCAGACTCCGCGACTCTCCCGCAGTCAGTGCACCTCCCCCGTCTGTCTCCCTCTCTTTCCTTGCGTCGACTCTCGGACCACTTCAGTCGCCTCTTCAGGGACTCGACCTGCTCCCTGCACCGTGTCACCTCTTCCAAAAAGCTGTCCTCCACCAAGCGGGTGATCTCATACATAGCAGCTTTAAAGACCGTCTCCATTACACCAGAAAGTTGGGACTGAAACGTTACTATAGCCTCGGCCATGATGACAACAATGTGCAACAACTCTGGACAGTTGTTTGTTTCCAGTAATTTGAAGAGAAGGCAACTTTCGACCGGCACTTTAAAGCTGTGGAGTACGATTTGTTGGCCACAGCCAACGTGGGTCCCCCTTCACTGGATGTGGCAGTTTCTTAAACTCGGCTCTCAGTATTAAACAGGTTGTAGACATGCATTGGCTGGTCCAAATTTACCGCATGGCTATTTCCATCACACCGAAACTAATGTTAAACAAACTGAAGAGTCGTTTGTAGCGTCAGCGTTAGCTAACTAGCCTGCTGCACTAGTTGTGATTACGACCACCATCTGATAAGCAATTATCGGAAACATAAAATTGCCATCTCCAGCATGTATATAGTTTATGTGTAGTGCAAGATGAGTTTTGAATCACAAGTAAGATAACGGTTTAGCTATAACCTAACATCACAATTTGCTTCCGTTAAGCTATCGCATTTCCTCCTGATTCCGTAAACAACAGCACTTCCGAGATTTAAAGTACGGGTCGTGAGTTGGGACAATCTTAATCATTCCAGCATATGGCTGTCTGATAAAGAATTACGCTTTTTAGTCAGGGATGATGCATGGTGTATTAATTGTCATTAGTCACTGACATAAGTACCACATTGTTGTTTTCTTGCCAACGTAACATACATCCAAAAACACACATGTAGAATTTTGTGGTTCACCGGAAATTTTGTCCAACCCCCTCCTTCTTTTCAGTCAATGTGCGTCACACAAAGCAGAGACCGCGTCTGTCCATGGGAAGGAGCCATGTTGAAGCTGCTCCTAATACCATGATTTTAAGACCGCTACAGTAAATCTGCAGCCAGGAGTGGACTCACAGCGAAACCCTCGGACGAACGGTAAATCATACCGAAAATGTCAGCGGACGATTTCCAGACCAAGTACGCTTCTGTCATGGAGAGTATGCTCAAGAGTGCTGTCGCAGAGACCACCAAACTTTTCGAAACTATGGTCGACGACCTGAAAGCAGAAATATCCAGAATTAAGAAGGAGAACGAGGATCTCAAAACAAGATGCAGGCAGTTTGAGATTGGGAAAAGCCAAACGACTGTTTACACCAAAGAAAGTGAGCCTTTTCCACGGCCGAGCGACTGCTCCGAGAAACGTGACACAGCTGTCCAGTGTGGTGAGTTGTGATGCCGGTTATAAATAATGGTACCAGATACCAATGTTGTCGTCTGTCGATGCTGCTATTGTTAGACAATATTATGAATGTGTCCTTGTTATATGAAATAAATAAAGCAGCTCCTGTCTATCGATGTATCAGTATCGTAGCCTAGCCTAGGCAAATCTGAAGCGTGGGATCTAAAATAGGAGGGAAACCATACTATGTTAGCGGAAGAGGTCAGGATGTGGTCATATGGTTACACAGCACCAAACCGTTAGCAATTTATATTTCTTAACATGCCCACTTTAAAAAAATACATGGTACTTTTATGACCTTTTTGACTTACTTTGATATTATGCTGTTTACTTACTACTGTAATTTCAGATCTATGTCGATGGCACACACACCAAAGACTGACAGCTCACCATGTGCAATAACTTATCTTTTCCTTCAGCATTTGAGACTCACCTTCGCAGTTTTGCACTGTCCACTCTGCTGCTGTAACACTGCATATTTCCCCTCTGTGGAGCTAATAAAGTAACTGTCTTCTATCTCAATCTCAATCTAAATGACTTGGAATAGAAGATATACACTAGAAACAAGTGACTATGAAAATTCTTAATGAAATAACCATGAGATATTTTAAAGATAAGATTGCCTTTATTAGTTAGTAAAGAATGCTATGTCAAAAAAACTGTCACACAGTAGTGAAGCTAGATCATACAATTTAGCTGTTTCTTTTAAGTCTGATGAATCGTTACAAATCATTACATTTCAGCCCTCCATAGCATTCAATGAGGAAGAGAGGTAGATTTTCTTAAAAATATTTATTTTTCAAACTATTTATCATACATCAAAGACTCATAGCGAACACAAAAACCGTTCTACTTACCAGTTCACATATACAGCCACATTGTGTTTATAATCATGCATTTGCAAACTATTACTAATTTTGCGAGAAGAAAGGCTTTTATAGAAATAGTAAGGGCTAAATCAAACTACAAGTTGGAAGTTTAGTCATGGTGACGATGAAGTCATGCGACAGTTGTGTAGTAAATTATCTTTTTACTTCTGGTGATTATAGTAAGGCTTCAAAATCGTAAAAGTGGTGTTAAATTATGAAGTTTGTCCTGCTGAACAAAATGTCAAAGAATCATAAACATTTGTTTGTCACACAGTTTACTTTCTGCAGTAATCCAAGAGCCCATCTAAAAATCCCATTTGCTTTTTGTCAAGGCAACCATGGTAATGCTGAAATTCAGAATGGCCTAAAAAAAATACATCATCCCTGCAGCAATCTGACCTGGAGTATGTCTACACTACTTATGTTTTCATTTTCAAACGCTGTTTTAAAACGAGAACGATCTCTGTCCAGACAACCGTTTCAGCTCTGTATCAGAAACAGTCTGCGACCATACTAACACACCTGAAAACTCAGACATACAACTTTTCATGTACACTGATCATGCACAAGCAGGTGTAAACAGGGAGCCGATTGTCTACTCACAGTTGTATTCAGCTGATTAGTTGCAAAAAAAATACTACCGACAAGGAAAGCAAAGGGAGTTGTTGCGTTAACATGCAGAATTTCACTGCACAACAGCCGCTAGCAAAGACAACAAGGTCAGTAACGCTTGTAATTCATTACTCATCTTGCTTTCACCACTGGGAGTCGAGGCTGAGACCCAATCAGGAAGCGACTGGGTGTGTCTATGTCATCCTTTCCAAACATCTCTGTTTTTGCCTATCCAGACTACGGCACAACTCCAGAGTTTTCAATCTAAAACGGGGCCAGCAGCATTTTCAAAACTCTTCATTTTCAGGGCTGAAAACTCTGGAGTAGTGAGGACGTAGCAAACAACACGTAGCAAAAGAGATGCATTTTAAAACGAAAACGTAGTAGTGTGGATGCTGGTGATAAAGACAAAATGATTCATATCCAGCATTACTCAAACATAGGTTCTATATGGTTGTTCCACCCAGGTAATTAAAATTACTTGGTTTCAATTTAGGTTATTCTTACATTAGAATGCCTCATTACAACCTAGTTTTAATGTAAAGATTAACAGTGACTTGAGACATTATATTTGCAAAGTCCTTTAATCTGCCACTGCTGCAAAATGTCTGTAGGGGAAACACTGTGTGCAGCCTCAGTTATGTCTAAATTTTAATGATTCAGGACATTAGTTTAAATAATCATTTATCATGATTTTTGTTTGTTTAAATTTACAGACCTAGTTCCTTTTCGCACCATGCTGGTGGAGCAGTGTCTGCCACTGAGAAATTCATCACTGCAAAACCGACAGCAACAATGCAGTTATGAAGAGATGGAGTACGGTTTGCAGGAGCACAACTTTGAGACCCATGGGGAGGGAAATTCTCAAATGGCATTTATACTTGTCAAACAGGAGGTGTGTGTATATCTTCTTAGTAGTAGTCAAATAAATTATCTTGTTTCTTGACATTGAAATATGTTTCACTCCTATACAGGAATCATATGATGATTCTTCTTTGCATACTATCTTGAAGCAGGAGGCAGATGAGCCCACTATTGTCTATGGGCAATTCTCAAATGCAGGTGAGAAATTAAAACCTAACTTTAATTTTTCAATCAAAGTTTGATCATTTGTAAAATTTAATAAATCCTACAGTCTGGTATGGTTTACCACTCACAGTTCTTGCCTTTTTATTACTTCTCATATTTCCTCCATGATATCTCTGTCATGGCTGTGCCTAGGTTTACCGCAGGCCACTGCTTGTGGAACTAAAAATGAAGGAGCTCTAATTAACCAGGACTATTTCACTGGAGAAATTCCTGAAAAAGATGAAGAGACCCCAGTTGTAGAACTACCCTGTTCAAGAATGCATAGAGGTTTACTAGAAGTCCAGAACCAATCGTCTGAGCCTGAGGATTCATTAGTCATTTCATTCACTGCAATAAAAGATGACAGGGAAGACAAGACAGAGGGAGGACTTGCATCATCTGAAGAACAACCAGTGATGACTGCTCAGCAACAATCAGTGGTTGAAGCATGTGAAAAACAGCAGCCATCAGTATTCCCCCAACAATGTCGAAGAGAGGGAGAAACATCAGTAAATGAACAAAATGATGTTACTCTTCGACATTATACAGATATGAATTGTCCAGAGAAACAGTTAGCAGAACCGACACCACAAAACAAAGAAGCAGCATATGAGGAACTAAAAAATGGAAGGGCAGAAGCTAAGACTAGTTCCCAGCCAGTACGCCGTAGAAGAGGACGCCCACCAAAGAAAACAAAACATCTACAGCAGCCGGTTAATGTAATAATTGAATCACTATCTACTGATGTCACAACTGAGCAAGAGGTGGCAGATTCCCCTTCAGTAAGGGTGGAAGAGGTTGAGGTCTCTTTTACAGTTGATACAATGAATACTGCTGCATCTGAGTCTCCACAAGCATTTCCAGTTAAGCCCAGAAACATTTCATCAATTATCACTCCATCAGTCCAGGAGAGACTGAACACTGCTTCAGGAGATGTGGAGAACAGTATGGTTGGTTCTTTACCTGTTTCAGTTGCATCTTTGACTGGAGGATGTTCCTCTGAAAAAGAAAAAAAAAAAGAATCTCAACAGCTTGCCATGAAAATGGAAACCCCCTCCACTGAAGTTTCATCTGCAACTGAAACATTAAACTCTACACCAGCAGAGTCACCACAAGCACCATCAGTAAACCTGAGAGCACGCCGCACCTCTGTAACTCTTCAGGATGCAATGCTACTAGTTGAAGCAATGAATCGGTCAACAGAGGAAAATACATTCTCCTCTCAGAAGAGAATGACAGCACCACTCCAAAGCCAGCATGCTCCCCGTGTGTGCACCTTACAAACTTTGGATGAGGTCCCAGCTGAGCCTGAGACACAACCACTTCCTCTTGAAGTTGCAGGCAGTCTACCAGAGTCTGCAGCACAATCAACAATAAAGACACTTAGTGCCAGTCCTCAGGTTACAAATTCCACTCCAACCAGTGAAGATCCGGTGCACATTAAGGCTGTCATGCCAAAACGACAACGTGTGGTCACTCATCCTGTCATTACTGCTACACCACCAAAGCCATCAACTGCTGCCACTCAAACAAGTCCACAGTCACAGCAGCACCTTCCCCATCCTCTGAACCAATCTGCAGCACCAAGTGAATCAGGTAACGCTGCTTCTCATAAAATAATTATCGTGCCAAGATCAGTACCCTCATTAATACGTCATAAAATTGCAGCATTGTCCCCAGCCAAGCTTCCTACTTTTGTGTCACCAGTTGTTGCTGCACAGAATAAAAGTTTACTTCCACCTTCTTCAGGTACGAGCTTACACCCTGGAACACTTTCCCTTCCCCCTGTCCAGAAAACAATATATGTTACCTCCAGAAAATTGCTTCCTGTTGTCCTGTCACAGTCGACTGCCACCTCAACAGACCAGCATTCAGGGATTCTGCCACACCCAAAAATCACAATTCCAGGACATATGGCAGCTGTGGCATCAAGGGCACATCAGCCACAGACAATTGTTCTTACAAGAGAGCAGGTGTTAGCAGAACCAGCTGCTGCTGTGATGGTGTCATCGTCACAGTTAATGTCTTCAGATGACGTGGCTTCGATATCTCAAAAGAGGGATAATAGGACTGACCACTTGGAATCTCCCAAACAAACAACAAATGCACCTACAGAAACGTGTTCCAGTTTAAAAATGTCAGTTCCTACTGGGCTGTCTCCAATGGTCAAGTTAACCAAGCTGCCATTTTCAGTATTAATCAAAGAATCAGTGCAGATCCCAAGGGTGCTTCCACATAGATGTTATGAAACCCAGCCCCTTTTGAAAGAGGGTACCACACAAGAGAAATTGTCATCTGTGGTCATATCAACACAGCCATCACAGATGCCAGCGGTATCCATTCACATTTGTCCCAGTTTAAAGGAAACTTCTGTATCTGTAAATACCTCTCAGATATCAGAAGAGCAAAATAACATTCAAGAGATGGCATTGTTATCTTCTGAAACATGCACCAGTTTGGGAGAGTCACACGTCAGTGGGTATGTGCACCCATCTACATCACCCAAGATGACTGCCCCAGTCTTGGAGAAGTCAGCAGCAACCATCAGCACAACTGAGCCTTCAGCTTCTAATTTTGTAGAGGATATAATCAGTAATGCAGCACAAGATTGTGCGCTACCTAATGACCCCCCTATAGTAGACAAACAATCAGCTGCCCTTGCACAGCTAACCGCCATCACATCCAAGGACACATCTGACCCTGATTCACAGATCACCCAAAACCAGTTCCTGGCGCAGCTGGCAGTGTTACCTATAATTCAAGCCCCCAAAAAGGTAATGTAGTAGTAAACACTCATCAGTCTGTTTAGGAATATAATTAACACAGTGATAAAACGATATTTGTACTGGTTTCCACTAGGGATGCCCAATCATGTTTTTATTGCTGCCAATACCAATTATCTATGAGTGAGATCAGCCGATCCACAGCCAATAACGATCATTTTTTAAATTTCGTTATAGCAGCTGGTTGGTCAGTCTTTGTAGTGTACAGGGACCTCCAACAGTAAAAAATGTAAAAATATGCCTCAAAACGTGTATTTGATCTTTTCCCCACAAGTTATTTTATCGTGGCATGTATTGCAGATGGCGTACGCAGTCTCACACTCTTTGTAAAAGTTCCACACTGACGTGTTTTGATTTGGTGGTCTATTGCGCACATGTGCATTGAACAAGTTGGGAGACTGGACTACACTACACAGCACACAGTGCTTCTTTCAGCCACAGACATCAGAGAATTAACCACAGGTGCTCAGTGGCTAGGAGCATTAATTCCGATCTACCGATCACGTATTTTTAATGCATATCGGCCGATAATAATCTGGGACTGATCAATCGGGGCATCCCTAGTTACCACGGATTGAGGCAGCTTGTAGTGGACGTATTGAATATAATGAATAGGGCTCCAGTTAATGATTATTTTTACTAGCTGCTACAGTGGGGCAGGTATTGTTTTCATCGTGTGTGTGTGTGTGTGTGTGTCTCTCTCTGTATTTTTCACTGTTTCACTCGATAAATGACTGAAACATTTAATAGAATACTCACCTTTGTGACAGGAATCTATACCCCAGCAGTTAGGCTGTTAACAAATGTTTTACACAAAGTAAGTCGTAAATACTCAATATTATGTTGTAAACTGACAGAGACAGAGATTTAGAGATATGTAATATTAAAATTTGTAGATCATATTGGCAGCATTAATTTTGTAAATCATTAATAATCATCATGTGAATTGCTGTTGTTCCTATTTTACTGGAACTCTTGCAAAAAAATATTTTTGTTGCTCTGTAATATATTTGTTGCTTAATTTATTTATTTTTTTGCCTTTTTATAGGCCTCTTCTAATGACTATGCAGATACCAGAGCTTCTAGTGCAGAAACCTGCACCAGTGGCAAGAACCTGTTACAGAAAGACTCCCTTGTGGCCCGACTCCGAAGTCACCTCAAAACTCACTTGCAACCTAGAAGAACTAAAACAAATCCAGAACCATGCACAGAAACAGATACCACCACTGTAAGCCCTAAAAAACTTAAATTGGAGAATGATAGTCTAAATGATAAAAACACAACCAGTGAACCTATTCCCACTAGCCCTAAAATGCCAGGTGTGGTTGAAGATGTTACATCTCTAAATAAGACTACTAATGACCCCTCTCCTGGTAGTCCAAGGAGAAGTGGACTATGTAAAGATGCTTTTAGACCCAAGAGGAGTGTGAGTGAACCAATTAGGAGGTCAAAGGCTATTAGTAAATCCACACCAAGGAGGTCTAGTTCAGTTAGAGATGATTTAGGCTCAAACAATACTAAATCCACTTCTGTCAGTCCTCTAAGGTCTAGTTCATCTAAAAATGAGGGTAGCCCCAAAAATACTAAAATTTGCATTAACCCTAAAAATACCAAATCCACACCTGTGAGCCCTAAGAGGACTGGTTTGACTAGAGATGGTGCTGGCCCTAAACAGACTAAATCCACCCCAGTGAGTCCAAAAAGGTTGAGTTCAACTAGAGGAGGTGGTAGTTTTAAAAAGACTGAATCCTCTGCTGTTGGTCCTGGGACATCTAGTTTGAGTAAAAATGGTACAAGCCCTAAAATGTCTGCCTGTGAAGTGATTTCTATCAACCGTAGGAGGTCCACTTTCACTCGAGACAGTTGTAGCACTAAACGGATTAAAAGGGAATCCAGTTCTTTCAGTCCTAGGAGGACAACCATAACTGCTATTGCTATAACAGGGAGTGAAACTTGTTCCCCAAGTATTAGGTTGCCTAAGTTAGCTAAAGATGGTGTCAGTTCTAGAAAGACTGTGGAATCGACTACTGCTAAAAAACCCAGATTAATTCAAGATGGTACCACTCCCAAAAAGAGTGCAAGAGTTTTGAATGCTAAAAAGTTAGCTAAAGCAGCAAAAGCCAAAACAATAGCTAAAATGAAAAATTCCAATCAGGCCAAACTGCAGAATGCAGCTAAAACAGGCCAGTTAGCAGAGAACCAGGCCAGCTGTCAGGCTGTGAAAAAATATACAACTAAAGCTGTGTGGATTCCTCCTAGAATTCCAGCCAGTAAAACACCATCAGCAGGTGGAAGGAGGCCATCGCTGTTACCAGTAAAGAAAGAGACAAGATCCCCAAAATCCCAGAATCTTGCAGTAGTTTACCCCCCTAGTGTTTCTCTCCACCCCATACCTGTCAAAGCACCACCTATTATATCACCATTACAGCCTTTGTCAGTCATTGGTGGGCGTCTGCTAAAAAATCAGTGTGGGGAGTGCGGCCGTATCCTCAGCAGCAGTGCTGCTCTTGAGAGCCATGTAAGTCTTCATACAGGAAGCCGACCTTTTTCGTGCACGCTCTGTGGGAAGAGCTTCCCAGACTCCAAGGGTCTCAAACGGCATGGCCGGGTGCACCGCAATGGTAGGATCCATATCTGCCAGCAGTGCGGCAAGGGCTTTGTCTACCGTTTTGGCCTCACCAAACACCTACAGATGGTGCACAGCAGAATTAAACCTTTTGTCTGCCAGATCTGCAACAAAGGATTCTTCACAAAACGAGACGTTGAAGCCCACATAAGGATCCACACAGGAGAGAAACCATTCCACTGCAACCTCTGTGAAAAAAAATTCACAAGGAGAGTAGAACTAAATGTACATTTGAGGTGGCATAATGGGGAGAAGCGACACTGGTGTCCATTCTGCGGAAAAGGATTTTTAGATTTAAATAACCTGAAAAGGCATAAGTACATCCATACAGGGGAGAAACCACATTCCTGCCCACACTGCCCCAAGCACTTCACACAGTCAGGCCACCTGAAAAAGCATGTTAAAAATGTACATAAAATCCAGTGAGAAAGGGACATAGATTCCACCATGTTCCACTGGGAATTGTAATGATTTTTATAATGACAGATATTAAGTCTTAAAACGGGAGAACATATTTTTTGTTTTTTTCCTTGACCCAGTTGAATTCTAAAACAAATGCAAATGGAGAGTTGGGGTCCCACTTTATTATTGTTTGTCAGAGGATGTTGTCTTTTTATTGTAGTTTTAGAAATTCATACAGCCATAGTTCAACATTTTGGGTAAAACTTAGTTTGCTTTCTTGCCAGGAGTTAGATAAGAGGACCAATATGACTGTCATGTCTGTGTGTGAAGTATGGAGCTGGATCGGATACAATTGGCTTAGCATAAAGACTGAAAGTAGCATATCTAAAGCTAATGCGTTAACGTGCATTAACATGCAATAACATGTTTCAATAAAAAAAAAAAAAAAAAAACAATATGTGGTGGTAGACGGGTTCATGCCTCCACTGGTTGCCTGGCAACCTCACAGTCAAGACATACTGGGAAGTCACTATCTCCTTCAAGAGTAAAGCGAATGACGGCGATATCTGAAGAAATCATTTCTTAAACCAAGGTTGATTGCCAAGAGCATATGTGTGAAAGACAGCATTTTTTCCTCTTGGCTAATGAAAGAGTGATATTAATAATTTATTTGAACTAATAGTCCTGATTTTTTTTTATTGAACAGGTGATATCACAAGACTTGTGAGATCGACCAAAACCCAGTTTTAAAAACACTGTATCTCTTACTAGATGGTCTGTTCGGCCTGTTACAGAAAAAGAAAAAAGATTAATCTGACCAACTCCAAAGTACCCTTTATAATGTTCATGAAACATCTGTTTTAGACATGGGCTTTAGTGCTATCATCTGCATATAAGAGCACCACACTGATGTTTTCTAATTGGTTCATCACAATATTGTCATCAGATATCTTGCAATATCACTTAAGAAAAATTGACTCAGTAATTTGAGGCCTAATTTATTGTCTAAAATGGTAGAATATGCCTAATATTTACAGTGTGATTTTTGGAGCGTATAGGAAATGAAAAAATTATTGAATTATTGAATTGTAAGTAGTTATTTAACTGTAAAAAATGTCAATAGTTTCAATAGTTTTTACAATTTAAATTATTTATATTGCTTTTCTGTTTTGTTGTTAAAATTGGCAACACTTGTTAATTGTAATGCTTGTGCAATAATTTACCACCTAAAGCAAGGATTATAAATGTGTGTTCACAATGAACATGAAGAAATCTTTCACCTCGCAAGAATATGACCATTGGAATGTATTTGCAGTCTGTGTTTAATTTCTGTAATGCCAATGAATGTGTGTGTACAGTCACTATGTGTTCAGCTGTGTATGGTTGTACCTCACACCAGACTCCAGTTTTGAGCCCCAGACTCATTTTTCTCTTCACCTTCGATACAATCATGGAGTGGAGACTTATAGTTTACATCATACAAGTTGATTTCATTTTGAGTGGCCACACAGTGGTCTTAGTTCATGTCACCTTGAACAAATTTGCATCTGATTATGTTTACATGCCTTTAATTTTGGCTTGATGTTTGGTCTAAACACACCTTAAAACGATGGGTCACTGTCCGGTAAGTAGCGTTAGTCACAGCTTCAGCAGACAGCTGTATTGACATGGAGCAAATTCAAAGTCTGACTCAAGTAGGAATTAATTAATAGTTGTATCAAATTGTAAAAAGACAGGATGTTTGTCTTTGTTTAAATACTTTTTAATCCTCTTTTTGGTCTGAAAGATGTTAAAAGCTTGTTTCCCATTTTCCTAAACTGCTAATTAAATTCAAACAAAGGTTGGACAACACTGACCCATCCCTCTTTTATAATTAAGAATCCCAGTTAAGAGATTGTAAATATTCTGAATAATGTTGATCTGATCTTAATTAAAAAAATATCTATATTTTCTTGGTCCTGTTATTTGAAAAACAGGTAATAAATGTAGAGATGTCCAACTAATCCCCATCTGTGTACTCTTTTCATCTTGAAAATACTGGTTGTCTTTCTTAAATAAGGTTAGTGTAATTTTTGAGCATTTTATTATTACAAAAACTTATAGAGTGAATAAGTTACAGTAGCCCAGAGAGCTCAACATATTGCACCTTAAGAAAACGATGTAATAGGAATAAATACAAGCAAATTCGGAAAACAATCAATTTGACAACATATGAGCTGTAAATATACACAACCAAATACAGAAATGCACAGCAAGTTGAACAGATGACAATTTAAGTGTTTCCAGTGGACACAAATAAGTGTTATCAAAATGATAAAGATGTTTTCTGGGTGTTTTGTCTAGTTGCATGTCTTATCTTAAGGTGCAATGCATTGCGTTTTCTGGGCCACTGTAATAAGTATTATGTCTGCAATCATTGCTTCTGGGACCACAAAACCCACTACAGCACCCTAACTGTAGCATATACAACACTTAGTTGACTTTTGGCAGTGAATGATATTTTTGTTAGATGAAAATGTAAAAAAAAAAAGATAATTTACTTTACATCTCTATTATTCCATGGCAAATGTGATAAAATGTGATTAAAAAGGTAGAATAATAATAAATCAGACAAATTATTAGTTTCCTTCATTCTTTCAGAATAAAAACCCTCCTTTTTCTTACTGTATGTTCATCCTTGTAGTAAAAAAGATTTCTGAAACATGTTAGTACACAAAACATGAAGTACAACTCAATCTTTATCATTGTGCAAATTTTATTTCAGACAATCTAAGTATACATTAATTAACTATTTTTTAATCTGTGCACATACTTTGTGTAAGCAGGGTATCTGGGCATAAAATGACCATCGCCAGTAGAATATTTGATTCCATCATGGTAACACATTGTTTTTAGTAATTTAGAATTATCAACAGTGTGTCCCAATTAAGATTTCTGCTGCTAAAACTTTGTGTAAACAGGATATCTGGGCATAAGATGACCATAACCAGGGGAATGTTTCACTCTGTCATGGAAGCACATTGTTTTGAATAATTTTGAATCATCAATGTGTGTCCAGTAGCTGATGCAGTATACAGACAAAAGACACAACCTAAATTATGCTTCAAGGCCTCATTACAAAGGCAGACACCAGCAGGCACAACCACAGTGGCAATGACAGAGTTAAAGCAGGAGGGCCACCCAAATGAACAATTGATTGATAGCATTTTCCCACATTGCCAACTTTATCCACAGCTACAAACTCAACAATCTGCGAGCAGCAGGAAGCGTTGTAGTTCGCCTGGATAATGGGAGCACTCAGAGAGGTGTATGAGAGGGTTCCATCACCCTGTTGCAGGGAGATTCTCTCTATCCCAGTGCCGTTTCCATCAGTGAGGTTGGCCGAGAGCTCCCACTGGAAAGGACCACACTGAGACACATCTTGAGGGCAATCATCAGCCAGCACACTAACCACTTCACACAAAGGCTGAACAAAATCTGTAATCTGGACAGAGAAAAAGCAAGGTGAGAGATGTATGCATGCATCACAGCAAAGGAAAATTTAGATCCATATGATACTTTGATAACTTTTGAAGAAGTGAATGCGTTGTAGGGCTATGTGCTAAAGCTTTTCTATTTATTTTTTCACTCGTTCCAACTATGTGGATTCCAGGATGTGTGTGGTTACCTTGGTAACAACAGACAATCTCAGAACGATGTAATTGGAGTCAGCACCACTGGACGACTTGGCTTCCACAGTCAGAGTGACATCAGTGCCTGATGGTGTGCTGGCAGGTGGCGTAATGGTCAACGTATCATTTGTATATTTTCCGGTTGTCAAGGTGAGGCTGTCAACAGAAGAGAGAGAAATATCCTTGGTTTTGATTGAAATTTTAAGGTGTAGAGGGTGAGAGGTTTTTGTGGTGGGCAGCTTGTGGTTGAGTAATCTCTTTGGGTGGATTCATAACATGTGACTCACCCTAACATTTTTAATGTTATATTTCGAGAAGTGTAAATACATTTTTGGTGTAGCATGAAACTGTGGTGGGACAAATTTAGTATAGCTGATGAAAGGGAAACACTGGATACGCCAGGTAGTAAGTAAGAATGCTTCTCTACAAGGCCTCATTTATGTCCAAAGGACATCCATGAGGCACACACAATATGCCACAAAGAATGTTCCATCCACTTGAGGGCTGTCTTGTTCCACCTGACTTCACACTCAGCACACTCGTACACATTTGTACGCACATTGTGCACCCGCCTAAATAAAAGTTAACTTTAGACCAGGTTTTGTGGATCCAATGCACAATCACTTTCTGCTGCCATAAGATAGCCATGCACCAACAATGTGCCTGACCACACTTTATTTTGAGACTGCTGAACAGGAAAATCACAATAGTTTCGGTCTGAAACTAACAAAACTTGAAACTTGAATTTCGCTTTGGACTGCATGTAAGGGCGACCTGAAATGACTGGGTTAAAATTTGACCCAGTGCGGGGTCAACATAGCACCTACACAATATTGGGTTCCCATACCAATGGGTTGTTGTGACTCAGTGGTTGTGTTATTTATATATCGGTGCCGGATCAATGGATCCAATCAACCCAATTGTAGCAATCCATTGGTAAAGAAAAAATCCACCAACCATCACCTCTATGGTTCACTTATTAACACATTATACATTGTTTCATCTGCCCAAAAACAGTGTAAGTGTAAAAAAGACAATTCACCTTACACTCATTTTGTGTAAGACCATTTCTTGGTCAGGACCAGTAACTGAAGTCTTTACCGACAATCTGGCAAATGCCCAGAGCTAAGAAATAGTATAGAATTTAATCCAGTGTTTATACTTTGGTTTTTGTGCCCATTAAACAAATCAGATATAGCGTTAGAGGAGCTGGTAGGTCGATTTTGTTACCTTGGATAGAAGCTAGGCCAGGCTAGTTTATTCCTCAGTTTCCAGTCTTTGTGCTAAGCTAACCCAGCCTGCTGCCAGGTGTACGTTAGGTTAATTACACACAGACATGAGAGTGTTATCTTTCTCTTCTCCACAACCTATGCCTAGTATTTCCCCAAAATATTGAACAATTCCTGTCAGTGTTTACAATGACACCTAACAAAGGAAATCTTTTTAGTTGCTTCCCCTCACCTGCTTGGGTAGGACATGGAGAAGTTTCTGTCATTTCTGGCACTGATGTGGAACTGACCACCAGAGCCCTGAGTCATTACACTGAAGGGAAGCTTGAAGGCTTTTCCTGGCTCAGCACTGCTGTCCACCACAGCCTGGAGAGAAAATGAAAAAAAAGAACAATAGACAGAAAAAGCTGAAGAAGAGCAATGTCATTCTTTCATGGTATTTCCAAAAAACATTCTCAAAAAGTGATAATAGTGTCCCTATGTAAATCTAAAAAAAACAGGATTTCTTTGAGTTGTCAGTAGGTCTATTCCTTTGTTACCCCCATGGTTTCTGTGATTGATCATCAAACAAAAGCTGCATGAATGAGTATACAGGTTATGAGAAGGACATGTAGAGACAGACCTGGATGTTTACTTTAGAGACGGACATCTGGGTGGTAGACTGCCTCTGAAATTCAGTGTTTGACACTTTGTCTGTTCCTCTCAGAATGACCACAAACTCCCCCTCAGGGACCTCATCAACAGTCACCAGGATGTTACCAACACCCATGTCAGTCATTGTACCCTTGGTAACAGCCTCAGGTCCAGACACAGTTACTAGGCCAATGTAACCAAGAGTCATGAAGGATGGACCTTTCCTTCCCATTACTGAGATCATCAAGGTGGCTGGCTGGCCTGGGTTTGCAGAGGAGAGAAGCAGAGAAGCAAAGGAGGGAGAAGAATGAGAAGGAAATTCATTTTAATGGGTAAAAGTGGTTGATTGTTTCAAGATAATTTTTGGCATGAGTGGGGGAAAGAAACTTCAATTTTCACAACCTTATCATTGGCTAAAATGATTGGGCCACTCAATCCACTGTAGGAAAAAACTGATAATTTTTTACCCCTGTCATTACCCTCATTGATATAAAGGAACATACTGTTTTGCTACAGGAATATGTTGCCAATAATTACATTTACAAAATGTTTACTGGTCCTGGATGGTGAAATATTAGTATGGTTAAGTAATTTGCAGTTGAACACATTTTTTGTCCCTGGGTGTAATCACAACATTGACACATCCAGAAAAAATAGAGAAATATTAGCATTAACCAGCATTTGGAAATAATGCAGAGAGAAGTGAGGATGAACCAAAAAAGAATTTTGCAGACCTCAAAACCAAAACAAGTAGCTAAAAGATGCTAAAATGCTCTGTAGTAGTGTTTTCACCATTAGATGATGCTGTTGTAGCCTATTAAGACTACACGTTGTGGGTACCTGCTCAGATAACACATGTACAGCAATTAATTACTGACTAATAATGTCTAGCCGTCACATGATCATGCATAGACAATAATTTCAGTGTTTGATGTTATAGGTCTTAAATATTTGTAAACATCAAAAGATGCTCAGTGGTTGGAAAAAATGTCAGAATGTACAAATGTACTAGTGACACAGTGATATTACATGTTACCTGCTTGTGGACGCCCACTGAGTACTGCAAAACCTGGGTGAGGTCCCTTGAAGCTTTCCACAAAGTCATAGATAAAGGTGATAGTACTCTGGCCTAGAAACATAAGCATACACAGTAAATACAGATACATACCAAGAACTTAGTGAACCCAACAACTGTGAAATTCTAACTCTAGAAGGAGCATCAGTCCTCAAACTTTGCATGGACCGAAAGCAGAGGGACAAATATACTAATGATGAAAAAACACTTTAATCTGCAGATCAAGATGTGGGCAAAAGCACACAATTTCACAGCATTTCTGAACAGGAAAGGCATGGTAATTATCAAATATACAGTATCTGACCTGTGACTTTGAATGTGTATGGTTGGTTGGAGTTGATGTTGATCTGCCAGGTTCCTGTCTGCTTGTCAGCATTGAGACGAACTCTTCTCAGGTTACCCACTGTCTGAATGGTCCCCAGTTTACCACTGGCCTCAGTGTTGCTCTGGCTCACACCTGGAAATGTTTACCTTGTATTACTCGTTGTAAAGACTAACTCTAAGTCTATCGTTACAGTGTTCTCAGTAAGAAAGATGGACATCCAACAAGTCTTAAACACATTTATTGAAACCTACCTGCAGGGTTGGTCAGTGTGAAAGTAATGGATGTTCCTGTGATGTAGATGGTGACATTTTGAAGAGATTCATCCAATAAGAAGGGGAATGTCTCCTGCTTCCCAGGGTTCCTTGTTCGCTGAAGAACTGTCACCTAAAGCAGTAGGGACAGCAAGAGGAGAAAACTGGATAATATTGATTCTTCAAATTGGTCAAACAACTTAAGGCCTGTCACATGCTTGATTGCTCAGAATGAACATGAACCAGTAGAACTGCAGAGTCATACCAGAGCTGAAGTAGAGGTGTCAAGGATGACATCTGTGGCGTCAGGCAGCTCTGTCTTCAATACCTGGATGGCTAGACCTCCAGAAGCCAGAGCCAGATCCTTGTAGTCTTCAAAAGGAGAAGCTCCAAGGGAACGACGACGTCTCCTACTTTTTCTGGTAAGTAAGTATGACACCTGTGGAGATTTGTTCATGTGGAGATTACACCCCCAGGTTTTCAAGTTAAATTCACATAAATAGACATTGGTCATCAGAGGTGTCAGTCAGTATTTACGCTTGATTTGGTGTTCCCGACGAGAGCAACAATCGTGTCCTTGAGGATGATGTCTTTGGGTGGGGCATCAGTGAAAACATAGATTTCAGAGTAGTCTGGGGCACCAGTGAGAGCCAACTGGAGAAACAAGACCTGGTCAGTTCCTGGATCACCATGGTCTTTTAGAAAACTATAAAAATATCTGTAAATTTTACCAACCTAGTCACAATTTGGCAATATAGCTTTAGTACCTGAAGTCCTGACAGACACATCTCAGGGATATCTCCCCCTCCATTCACCTTGAGTTCAGAGATTTCTTTTTTCATCTTATCAGGGTCTGTTGTTCTGATCATAGGCCCAAAACCTACATAAAAACACAACTTCACTTTTAATCTTACAGAACCATTGGTACTGCATGCAGATTTACAATACGCACCACAATTTGCTTTATCTACTTTAAAAAAGATCATACACTACAATATCACAAGTATTACAACTATGCAGTTAAGCATTATATATATAACATGCTTTGGTATTATCACACTGGTTTCCTAAACGTAACCAGCAGGGTAGAAGAGTTCATACTGGGGTCATTGAAGGGCACCAGGATGTACTCAGAGGGCTCATCCTGTGTTCCTTTTCTGCTGTCAATGATTCTGTAAACAAGCTCCCTGGCTTCATCAATTTCATCAGACATGCTGCCAGTGGTGTCAATAACAAAGCACACGACAGATGAGCGAGCAATCCCCATCATTCTGTGAGGAAGAAAAACAGAACTACAACAGTTAATTTTTATTCTATAGTACAATTTTCAGAATCCTTACATTCATTAATGTACAACAAGTAGATGTTTTTCATGTATGACTGTCATACCTCAGAAAGTCATTGTCCCCAGCAGCTGAGCGGATGTCCTCCAGTAGCTCACGACTTGCAGCTGTGGCTGCATTCACAGCAGCATTGTGGAGGGCCACGTTGTCAGAGCGAGGCACATCTTTATTGATGCCACCATGCGGAACTGTACTATCCAGATTAGCTGTACCTCCATGGCTACATTTACCTGGCACAGGACAGAGGTGACAGTTCAAGCCATTTAATATGGTGGACTTTAAGGCGGCATCTACACACTCAGGACTAGTACTTATTGTCAGTAACTACAGCCCCCTCATTTAGCTTTGTGTTCCTTATGACTCTGAATTAATATGGCCCTATGTATCTGAATATGGCTTGGAGATATATTTGTCACTCATACCTTTAGGCTTGGTAGAAGAGGTTTCCATGTAGCCTGAGGTGAGTTTCTTCTCTTTCAGGATGTTGGGGAGGATGGGATTGGGGCATGTTCCGCTGGCACAGTCACTGCAGGTGGCAGTGTTGACATCTATGCAAACAAAGTGTGAACAAGATACAGGATAAACGATGCATCTGACTCCAGACAAAGGTAAGTAGGTATAACTATATATTTCATAATTTTACAGCTGCTTTTTTTGAATACATCTTAGGATAGTCCACAAAAACCTGTGTGGTTGGGAGTGCTTTATTTTTAACAATCACTTGGGTTGTGTGGTATAATATTAAGTGTGGTAAAATATTAAGGGCTAATGTACTATGTCTACAATAATGATTATTATGTTCATCACAGTAATGATTGAAGTATGAAGAATAATGTCACAATATATGTAATAATATCACAATATATGTAGTCTGTGTGAGACACTGATTATAAGATGTGCACGTGGGTTAAACTTAAGTAAATATATATATTTTTTAAATGCAGTATGAGAAAGTCAGAACATAATGGTGTATTCCTGGACAAGAACATGGTTTTAAAAAAATACAGCAAAAGGGAATCTGAATATAATGGTGTCTTGACTAATAAAATAGACATGCCCAGGCATTGTAGGGCAGGTCACTGTGCTCTGGGTCACTGTGACCTGAGCATGGAGAATTATGTGACTAACGCACAGGTGTGATGAACCAGTTTTGGTGAATGCACCAGTTTTAGTAGATAAGCATGCAACACAAAAAGGATTCAGCACCAGTTTTAGTAGATAAGAGTGTTACACAAAAAGGATTCAGCAATTTTTGGGTTATAAAAGGTGTCATGTATTGTGTTTTCAGATCAACATTTTGTTGTTCTCGGGCTCTGTTGCCAGCAATAAAGCTCTGCTACACTGAATTCTGCCTCCCGGTGATTTTTGAAGACTTAGAAGATACTTTTGAACAACTGAGAAGAATCAAAACTTAGACTCTGGTAAATGATTGGGGCATCCGTCCCAATTCTGTTGGAGTGGATTATTCAATGAATACCACAGTCTCTTGTTAACAGTAAAATATGTGTAATGTTTTTTTTTTTTTCTGTTAACCTTGAAACTATTTTCACTACTAAAATAATTCCCATCCAGCAGCCAATCAGAATTAGGAATGTTCCCAGATAATGTTTTACCAAACTACAGTTACATGAATATTATCTACTTTATGACACTATACTCAACCCACAGAATCGTCCTCCAATGAGTATGACAAATACACAAATGCTCTCACACACACACACACACACACCTGCCAGGTTTTCCAGTAGCATATCTGGGTGTATGAGGTTGGTGTATGGCTCTGTATATCCCAGTTCCACCCAGTTACTGTGGCTGTAGAAGTCCTGACAACACATGAAAACACACACATCAACACTTTTATACAGTATATACACATAGATAGATTTCATATTCAGTGTTTGTACACACAGTAAAGTGCATGTTTAAAATCTTTTTGTAATGTATTAGGATATTATTTAGAATAAGCTGTGTGGCTATACTGCTACTAGATGGATGTTTGTGGCATAACATACTGTTGTTGAGTAAAGTTTGCAGTCTCCACTCTCAGTTAATTCCCACATTGAGATATTACAATTTGATGATGAGAATGGAATTCAAGGGAAGAAATAAGGACAACAAGTGCCTGTATATGTGAGACATAAAGTTTTTAACTTGCAGAACACAAGGAAGGAACACTACAAAAGTGGCTAACAAGATGAGCTAAAGCGACCTCTAGCAATAACTAAAGGCAACAATGGTGTAACAGATCAGACGCATATCTGTATACAGGGGTAAGGGTAAGCAAGATTTTGTTAATTTTATCAAGAGTCAAAAGTCACAGACTTTTGACATATATGGTCATGCCAGGTAAACCGAGTGAGAAAAGTGCTGAAATAGCAGACCAAGGCAACCACAAGCTGAAACCATTTGACATTGTGAAGAGATTCAGATTTCAGAAGACGACAAGAGGGCAAATCTGTATCAGACTATATAGTTGCAATACAACAACTGTCTTCTCACTGTGATTTTGGTCAACATGTTAATGAAGCTCTATGGGACCGTTTGGTTGAGCTAAGGCAATACAGAGGAAATTAATGGCAGAGACAAAGGTAACATTCAAGAGTGCATAAGTCCCTGCAATATTCATGGAGATGGCATCACCCAACACTTTGGAATTTTGTGGTAAAACAAAAGAAAGTGTAACTGTGAACAAGGTAGAAAGAGAGATAAATGGAAAAAGCAAGGTGATCAGAACCAGAGTGCCAGAACCTGTGGTTGACATTCATCAGCGGTCCAGCCTGTACTAGGTTTATACCCCGTCTTGTTTGAAAGAAAGTCTCTTGCAACAATATGCTAAGTTAGCAACACTGCAGGTCACAAACACCCCACTAATAGAACCTACTTGCACCAAAAACTCCAACTCAGTGCTGGGGCATTTGGTGTGTGTGGTGGAAATATGATCACTCGGTCAGTCAGCGAGTCAGTCAGTCAGTCAGGGACATTTGAGATTATAGGGCTTATCCCTACAAGAGACTTTTATAAAAGAAATTTTAAATTCTTGGGAGTAAATATTTTATTTACAAAATTGTTTTTAATTCACAAGATTTTGAGTTTTGAGGTCAAAGTATAAAGGGGAGGAGTATGATGTGTGGTTATACTGCCACGATTTGGACATTGGTGGTATAACAGTCTTGTTGAGTTCAGTTCCCAGTCTTCACAAATTATTTGAGCTTGTCTGTATTATTGATTCTCACATCAAGTTGTTACATTTTTCCTCCTTTTAGTCTGTTTTCACTTGTTCTGCCTCCTTTAGGCTTTATAATTCTGTCCTCCACTCTGTTTCTGATGGTTATTCGAATTCCTTACTCATTTTTTATCCTAACTTCTCTATGTCTAGTTGCTCTCTCACCTGTAGTGTATGAAGGACTCTTCCCAGTGTTTCTCTGGCAGCCTGGAAGTTCTGCTCACGAATGTTGGCCTTAATAGCAACCATTCCCTCTGTGATTAGGGCACGCCCCTGCAGGAAGGCCTCTGAGTTGAAGTGATGTGGAGCACTGAAAGAAACAGTAATTTGCTGTGTATGGGGAAATAATTAAATCATTCAATCTTTGCAACACACTCTGTCCCATTATTTTATTGATTTTAATAACTGTTGTTTTGTTTCAACCTTTCTCCCACCTGTTGACGAAGTAGTGGTCTACCAGTCCATTCTGTTTGTAGATTTTTTGAAGAGCAGAGAGAAAATTGACACCTGACACCTCTCCTGTTGCTGTGGGTCCAAGACAGGCCTGAACCAACTCCTCAGGAGAGGAGCCCTGGGGACAGAAATGACCGTTTACCTTAGGAATTAATGTAATTATGTCACAAATAGTATAAAAATGTTGTTAAAGAATTAGCATATTGAGCCTATCACTACTGTTTTACATAAATGAATCCTGTAAGCCTCCACTACTTTCCTCCGATGAGAAGACTGATACTGCTCTGACTTCTGTATGCTAGATATGATGCTAGCACAAGCAGCCATTAAGCTTAGCTTAGCATAAAGCCTGGAAACAGTGGAGAACAGTTATCCTGGCTCCACCTAACAAAATCCTCATACTGCTTGAAGGCAAGAAAGGAAATAAGCAAATTTCCCAAAATGTTTAGCTATTCCTTTGAAAATATGGCATGGAACAAACCACAAAGTGAACATTTATCCAGTGTGTATTTGTATTCATTTCTTGCTGATTTAAAACACTCAAATATGTGTGAATGTGTATTTTTGAGTGTGCATGTTTCTGCATGTTGTGTGACTAAGTTTGTGCTGTCTTGCACAATTATTAGTTTCCAACCTACCGTAGGCTGGAACTCATGACCATCTTTCTTAGCCACCACCCGACATGCCTCCGCCACCTTCTGCAGTACAGCTGTTCTGGTAATGCTGACATGGGTGGACACCCCATCCCGGATAGAGAGAAAGGCCATCGTGGGCCCTGCCATTAGGGCCAAGCCCAGCAGGGATATTCCCAACACTGAAGTCATGATTAATCTACAGGGAGGAAAAAATGATTTATTATCTCATTCACTCATTATTGACAAATATTTGGAAAGGACAAAATCAACTCCTCCACCCATGCCACCTTTGTATTGTATGAAACCGGAATGATTTTACAAGGTGGAGTTTGCCCAATTTGGCATAGTCGAGGAAACAATTAAAGCTTGCATTTTAGGAGATGTTTTTTTAGATACTGAAATAAATACAGAATATGAAATCTGTATTCGTTTATGTTTATTTTCTTTTCTCTTACCAAGAGAAAAATAGCTTCCAATTAAATCTCTGATCATTTAGAGGTACTGTATCTCTATGACATGTATAGCCTAGTTTAACACAAACAATGGAAGCGTGGCAACTAGCATTAGCCTTACGATGTCAAAGATGCATTTCAAAGACTTCAAAGCTGTCTTATTTGCGCACTGTAAAACTGCATATGTAATGATAGAAATAATTAAAGGATCATTCCAATCACTGCTGAACCTTTGGCTTATCACAGCATCTTAGAGGTTCTGACAGTGAATTTATCAGCTTCGAACATATTCCTAAGACTGAACGAAATCTGTGGAAATCCAGCTGGCTTTTTGATATATGGTTGAATAGATACACCTGGATATAATCTAAAATTTTAATGTAAGGCAAGTTTGTTGTCACTGAAAGGTTTGACAGTCTTTGTGCTTAGTTAGGCTAAACGTGACGTGGAGCTACCACTGTTCTGCACAGGCAAATTAAAATGATAGAACCTGTGAGTTTCTTGGAATGTGTGTTCTTGACCTTATCTACACATTTTTATCAGAATATTTTTAAAGACCGTTTGCAGAGTATTTGACCACGGAATTAAGTGAAACTTGCATTTATTGATTTTGCCACTTGGAGGCAGTGCAGCAAACTAAACACAACATTGTTATTAACACCTTATAAATTTGATACAGTGAGGGATTTTCACTTGTACAGGAGTGTTATCTCTTGAGTACATATTGATACTTCTACTTAAGGAAATCATAGCTGCACAGGCTACACCATGGGTTATTAAATTCCGATGTTTATCATGCAACCGATGACACACATCGGTTAGTTTACATCCACAATGACTGAACAACTGAGTACTAAGAACTGTTTGCATAATTCTATACTATGTTAATTCAATAGAGCTATATTTGTATTATTGTTTCATATTCACATTAACAGTATTGTTTGTGATCTCATAAAATCCGTGGCCTCCCCTGTAAAAGCAAACAAAACAGGCACATTGAGGGGTGTAATTGTTTTGAGTGACATTCACCAGCAGATGGGGACAGGGACGTTTGTAACCATGAAGCAAAACAGAATTAGTTATGTATTTCATCTCTGTTTTTCTTTAATGTAGAAAGAAAGGATTCTGATGCAAGATACTGTCTCTTATTAGCCCCTATCACACAATACCACTACAGCATTATACTATTGATTTCAATATAAGGAATTCACAATCAGATTTTCTGTGACAAAGGAACTTTCCTAATATTATCTACATTTTCATTGTGTATACAATCAGTTGCCACTTTATAATATAAATGTGGACAAAATACAGTCTTTTAACAGAGTCCTGCAAGTTCTACCTTCATGTAGGTTTTACTGTTCTTCTTGATACTGCTTTATAGAGATTGATGTTGTTGATTTATTTGTATGATCCTTGTGGAGGCTGTAATTTATGGTGCTGTTGAATCACATTACATTTTAATGACAGGGGTTTCTAACATTTTGTCCACATTGTCCAGCAGACCAGTTAAGACAGAGTGATAAATAGCCAACTGCAATGCAATGCACTTCTACAAATGTAAACATTTACAGTTGAAAGCTTTTTTCTTACAGCAATAAAAGCAGTGAAACATGCAGTCACTACTAAGCATGCAGCGCAGCAGGTCATTCTTCATAATTCTGGTGACTTAGCAGCTCACCAGTGCTGCCAGCTTCACAGCTAATGCCAATTAAGCTCATGTCAACCACCAATAGTCTTATTAGTTCACTCCTGACTTTCTTCACTTTCTTGGTGACAAGCAGGCATATGTATCCTAGTACTTTCACCCAAGATGAATATTAATCTGTAATCATGTCATGTTGTTATGTGTCTACGCTGGCGACAGGATACAGGACATGAATCAAAAATTAGGTGAAGCATATGAGGTAGTGCTGAATTTTTAGCTTTATGTTTGAGTTAGTGGAATGCTTGGTTTATCTTTAGTCATGTCACACGTCTTCCTGTACATGTAGCCTTACTTCAATAGAAGGCCTTGGACTTAATGCATAAAAGCTGTGGCCACCATGGAAAGTATTTGGGACAATAATTAGTAGTATTCTTTGATCCAATATTTCTAGCCTTTCTAGTGGTGTGGCTGTAAGGATAGCAATATCAGTCTGTTGGGCCACCATTTTGGTCCAGGCTTAACATATCTCGACAACAGAATGACAGTATGATTTTCCCTGAAATTTCATACAGACAATTGTGCTCCCAAGGGGATGAATCCTACTTTTCCAGATGGCAAGCATCTGAGACAGGGGCAACACACCTATGTGATTAAACTAAATAAAACAAAATTACACCTGATGTCTTCCCTTTCTGAGACACAGGGAAAAATCTTTTGGCATCTTTGGCAATCTTTGGCCAGACCTGAGAAGCCTCAGATGGGGCGTCCCAAGAGCCAGCAACAGATACCCATTCTAGCTCCCGAATGTCTGTATTACAGATGTCCTAGTAGGCCATGTCACCTGAGGCTGCGCCAGTCGACCAGCTTCAGTCAATCTTAGGCCATGGTTGATAGCATAGTCCACAAATATTGCCCGTATTTCAGTAGACACCCTCGACTCCCTATTCACTCTTCTCTCTCTTACCCCTGCTTCTTCCTTGTCCTCTATGTGTCCTCTCCATCTTGCCACCACACATTCAGACACCACATCCTCTCACAAAACCTGGTTCTTGCACCTGCATGACACCTGCTTCCTGCTCCACCGTCAACACCATGCACTGGTTGAAACCTGAGCTTCCGTATGCTTAGTGTGTAATTACTGCAGTGTCAGGGTAGGATACAAGATTGAGAACATGTGTTTCTCTTTGTTTCAACTGATCCTGTTCCTAGAGCATGTGATTACATTTGTTTTCAGTTGAAGGGCAATTTTACTTACCACCACTGACAATGTGCAACGCTCCTGGATACATATTTGAAGAGAGTTTAAAGTGATTTGATTGAAAACACTGATGCGATGCAGGACTGTATTAAGGTCAGTGAGAGGTCTGTAACTCTATGACTGACAAACATATGAACTGTTTTCATGGTTTGTCAGAGTCAGTTGAGAAGCACATCAACACAGTGAAAAAAATGTATTTTGTCAGCAATGGCAGTAACAATGACAGTTTGTACAAACACAGTGAGAAATGTTGATTTGTGTGGAGAAATGAGGAACTGTTTTGAGAACTGTGGTGAGAATGATGTTTCTTATGTGTTATTTGCATCAAAGTGATTGAAAAAAAAGTAACAATCTAATAATGTTATCTAATAATATCATGTATAATAATATATTAGTCACAAGTACTTCTATTTCTGGTATGTTAAGTAATTTTTTCTGATGCTGTACATTTACTAAAGCAGAAATATCTTACACTTTTACTTGTAATGGAGTATTTTAAGACTGTGGTATTGGCACTTTTACTTGAGTAGAGAAAAAGACTCTAATGCAGTTTAGGCCACACATTATTGTGTTAGTTTATTCTCTCACTTATGAATGTCACAGTTTCCTTGATCCTGATCTGTGAATAAGAGTTTAATTGATCCCAAAATGTAAATCTTTAGCAAACAGGTCGATACTGTGGTTTTTCATATGAAGCTATTTAGAATTAACATCACACCTTTTTTTTTCACATGATTTTTGAATATGTTAAGTGCAGGCAAATATGTGTGAAGAAAGTAATTGTCATATTAAATGTTCTGATTAAAGCTCACTTAAAGCTGGAAAAAGTAATAAATCAACTTGTAAAAGTCAGTATTATACTTACTCAAGGATTCTCAGATAGGACCAGGAGTTGTTCTAGCTTCAATTGGTGAAGAAATTCAGAAAGAGAAAATGTTGTTTTCTGTCAGATGATCCAAGAGGTTGAGGACGGTCTCAGGAGCTGACACGCCTTCAACTAGTTGATTCTATCTTTTCATATAAAATACCTGGGGGCACATTTACTCTTTGTGTACCACTGTATATTTATCAGTGCTGGGAAGATTGCCACACCGCCTTGCTACAGCACATTCAGCTGTGTGTGAATTTGTTTGCTTCTGTGACTGATGGTTGTAAGAGAAGTGGGAGTGAATGTAATTTCCTGTTGGGTAACACTGAACTCTGGGTCAAACATTTATACCAGACTATTTTTCACAGGCAAACCTTCTACAACTGTTGTATAACTTGTAGAGTTCAACAGACTGATTCATGAGTCTTCCAAGAATCAGTAGATGGGTAGATTTCATCTTCTGATCATTGAGGACTGACAACTTTATCTGTGGTGACTGAGTCCTCAGTTGCTCTGTTGCTCACTGAAGTATCTGGTTGTTTAGACGTGTACTCAAACAAACCATATCAAGTTCATAACAATGCTTTGCTGTTTTGATGTGTTCGATTTCCAGTGTCTATCTCAACATGCTCCATAATTTCCAAATAGATTTCTACAAAAAAAAAAACATAAATAAAAATTGTCTGAGCACACACCAGATACTTCACTGAGCAACTCACTACAAATTAAGTCAAAACTATTTTCTCCTTTCCAATGAGAAACCCCCATGCTTACTGCTTTGGGGCTATTTATTATCTCTGGGCAGTTGAGGCCTTCCATTGCTCCCCCTACACTGAGGACTGAAGCTTAAAGGTCTGGGACAATACACAAAAAAACTTGATAAAGGTTCAGCAAAGACAATGATGAGCTGAGTTTACGGTGCGGAGGTTTTAGGAGAAGTGACCCTATGTAACTTTTACAGAACAGAAGCTGTGGCCACAAGTGAGCATATTCTAGTTAAGTGTTGTGGAGTAGTCAAGTACATGTATGTCACACAGTGATCACACAGTATTCACACAGTGACAACACCATCGTGGATAAATCTCCCAAATCTCAGCCTGAGGAACAATCACTATGGCCATACTTAAGCAGTTATTGTATACAAACCCAAAGCTGATATTGTCCTGAATGTGGGATCTCCATGGATTTTGCAGTAGGGATGAGTTTGTTTTCACTTTTACTTTGGCATACAGACTACATCTCACAGAGACACAAGACACTAGTTTATCTACATTCCTCAGTTTTCTTGTTGGCTCTTGTTTTACTAAACCCATCCCTCCTCACTTTATCCTCTAATTTTATTATTTTACGGTTCCTGCCCCATCAATTTTATTTAGAGTAATGGAAATCTAAATCCAAATTCTAAATCATTTATCTAGGAAAAACATTTCAGAGGGGCATCCTTGGCCCCGAGTATGAGAATCATACACCCCTGTCCATCACACTGTACATGTACTGTAGGAATTGTGTTATGTATGTGTTTGTTCATGATGTCAAATGAGTATTGTCTGTTGAGCTGGAGGGGATGTTAATGAAGGTCAGTGGATGTACATGCCAAAACTTTAAACTCTGCCATTGTTCAACATGATATTCTGCAGCAACATGGTTCATCTCAAGCCTGGTTGGTGTGGACATACTGTCACACTAAATTACTGTTTAATTTTAATTTATTTGAACATTACTAATTTAGAGGAATACTATTATCTGCCAGAAAGAAGAGGAAGATCAAATCATTCAGGCGATGGAGTTCAGCTAGAGTGAAGGGGCCTCCAAAGCCAAAGGTCAAGACCCTAAGTCTGTGCTCCCCTGTCTGCGACAACGATGACTTGTGGTTGCAAAAAGGACTGCTACTGAGGAAACAGCTCGTCAGTAAATGAGTGAATGAGTGAATGGCCATCCTGAGTGGCTGTCTGAGAGTTTGTATGAAGAAAACTTGGCAAGATATCAGACTGTTACTTGATTTAAAGTTACCCTGTGCAGTTGCCCATTTGTAGTGATATGGAGCAATGTTTTGATGATGGGGGCAACTCTACCCAGCCATGCCCCCCAGCATATGGCCAATGTCCAACTTTATTGTTGTTGTTATAAGTTTATTAACAACATAGCACCAAGATGTCGTTCAGTCTCTGAGCTAGCAAGCAACATGATGTACATGTAAAGGAAATGCTGCACAACATCAGGATGTCAGGAAGCCAACATATCACTGCTTAGCCTTCCTGTCACCCCAGGGACATTGTTTTCAACTGATGCATTGAGCTTTATTAGCTAGCTAGGTACATGTAAATCTGCAACACTTTTAACACAGAGAACTTTAGAAATGAGAAAGCTGCTTTTTTTTCTTCCTTCTGAAATCAAAAATTTCAAGCCTGTTTGTCTTTTTCTATCCCCCAGTTCTCATAGTCCAGATGAGTCATCCATATACTCAGCAACAGATGGCTTGAAAGATGAGAAACTGAGCGGTGGATTGCTAGATGTCATTAAGAAATAAAAAGAATGACTGCAAGATTAGATCTTCGTGAAAGGACAAGACTGAAGTCAATTAGATGCACATCATTCATCCTACCAAAAAAAGGATGGAGCACAGATCAGGTCAAATCCTAACTGTGACAAATATTTTTTTTGTCATATAAAGAACATTAAACTGTAAATTACCAAGTCAGTCAGTGTCAATGAGATTTTTCACTTTTAAGGTTAAGACTCATGTTGCACAGTTACCTGCATGCTAAGCCATGCTTAATATGTGTTTGATTACTCTGCTTTATTTCTTACTGTTGCATACAAAACATGGCTCATGAGTCAGTTTGTTTACAGAAACAAGTTAGTTGCTTGTAAGTTGGAAAATTGAACATCATTGTGCATTATAACTTGCTGTTTAACACTGTTAACAAAAGACTTTGTT
Organism: Trachinotus anak; assembly: GCF_046630095.1. Classification (NCBI taxonomy): domain Eukaryota; kingdom Metazoa; phylum Chordata; class Actinopteri; order Carangiformes; family Carangidae; genus Trachinotus; species Trachinotus anak. Next base: position 7,166,097 of record NW_027273870.1, on the reverse strand, counting down.
TTTATTGCAAACAAAAAATTGACAGTGACTTAAGGTTGCAGGACTGGTTGTCAGTGTTGACTAAATATCTTATATCTTCTTTTCTTTTTCTCCTCTTCTGTCTTTGATTCTCTTTCTCATCTGTAGTGTGCATTAGTGTAACCACCTCATTTTATAATTTTACCCCTTCATGCCATACCTGATAACTAAATGTCTTGATAAGGATTTGCAACTTCTGTGAACAGTCATCTTATGCATTCAGCACCTTGTCAGATGATGTCACATTGCATTGCAGCAAAACTTCAACCTGGTTGATCTGTTTTTCTGCACCCCCTGTGTTGGTACTCCCACTGCTGGGTTGGCTAAATTCAAATGAATGATGGCTGTCTTGTTGTTGAGCCAAAGTCAATCTGAATGCAGCCTAATTATTTGTTTCCCTATATTATTTTTGGGATATTTTTGCCATTATTTGACAGTTGACAACAAAGAAGCCAGCACTGGTGGCCTTCTTATTGCCTTGTGAGATTATCAAAGATCCTTTAACAGTCTTTGTATTCTGGGAACCAGTGTCTGTGCCTAAATTGTTTGGCTGCCTGCCCTTTGACAAGTTTGGACCGGCTGGTTTGACAGTTGCAAAACTGTCTGATCAGTAGTATTACTTATTATTATCTAAGTAATTGTCTAACCTGATGTAGCCTAAAAATGTCAAAGATGGACAAGGAAAACTGTGTAGACTACTTAAATAATTACTGTTATCCACACAGTTGTGGTTGTTAGTATTTGTCATTCACAGTGTGACTTGTTGGTGCCAAAAGGGTACATGAAGAATAACAGTATAAATAATCCTGCCAATAATTAAGTTTAGTTTCAAAAAATCCTGTCCAAAATATTGTGAAATCACTTGATCCAAGGGAAGGTGTGGCATTCAAATGTTCTGGGAAACCTCGAATAGACTTGTGTACCTAAAATGAGCAATGCACTGTTGCCAGTTTAAGTGCACACTATATTTTGAGTATTCTCACTTCTATCTTGCCATCAAACAGCACTTTCATTTGCAACATTTTCTCAACCGTTGAACTACCATATTACTATGCACAAGCACACCTAACCCACCTAGCCATGCCTCCTTGGTTCTTGGAAGGCCTCATACTTGGTTCCTGAAATGGTTCTCTATCCCTGGAACTGGATCCAGGCTGCCTAGTTCTTATGCCAGTTTCTTCTTAGTTCTATAATACAACTCAAGGTGCAACCTGGACACATTATCAGTGATGAGCCCAGGGTCACAAGGTGTTTCGGATCTTAACATGAGACAACCTTGCCTGGGTGACCTAGCCGAGGATCATCAGGCCTTCAATTTGTGTCCAGGTAACACAAAGACTTCTCAGCAACTTCTAAAATTTTCTTGATGGCTCTATTCCTGTGCAGCCCACAGATAACAAGGACCCCCATGACCTGATGTAGAGGATGGCCCCGTGAAGCCCCTACATCCCACTTCTACTGGCTCACAGCAAGCCACCCATTCCTTCCACTAGGTCAGCAAAACTGGTTTGCTTTCTTTCCTGGGCTTCCTCCATTCAATCTTGCCAGGAGGCATTTAACTATCAGTGCCACTTGCTTGGTTAACCTGGACAGCAGGACCATGTCTGGCCTAAGTGTGGTACCAGCAATGATGAATTCCAGCTGCTTCCCTAAGTTGACCAGGAGCTGCCAGTCTCTTGCTGTTGTTAGCAGCCCACCCCTTTGGTTGGGGCCTCTCCCCTACATGCACAAAAGTCATTTATTGGGTTGCACCTTATTGGGTGCTGCTGCTTGCTGTTGGTTATGCTGGTGAAGATGAAGTCTGCTACTGCTATAGGTCATGGCGCCAATGGTACTGGTACAGGCCCCCTGCTTCCCCATGCTCACCATCCTGGAGAAGCAAGCTTCTTCTACCTCTGTCCGTACCTCCTCCTGGATTAGCTTCCACCTCTCCTTTCCAAGGGCTTTACTAAAGCAAGGTCATCCTACACCACCCTGAAGTGAGCAAAAATAAAGAAAAAAATCAACTAAAGAAGAAACAACAAAAGAACCAGACTCCTGTTCTCAACCCCTCGCACCATCTCTGGCTGCCTGGTTCTGTGTTTTACCACTACCCTCCCTCCCATGTCTTGGCCTGAGAGAAAAAAAGGAAAACAAGCAGTGCAGGGGGTTGAGAAACGGAACCCAGTTAAGGAACGAAGTATGAGGCCTTACAATGCCTAAGCAGAGAAGGCTGGGGGACTGGAGCCAGAATCAAGGGCTGAAAAACTGAATCTGGAGAAAGGAGCAGGTGTGGCCTTCCTTATATCCCTCCATATGCACCTGCACCTAGGTACCCCTTCCTGGATACTTAACTAAAGTATCAACATGCACATTTTGAACAGGTGATGCATAACTGAGATAATAATCTTTTCCAAACCACCATCTATTGAGAAAAAAGAAGAAGAAAAAAACAGTGCCAGTGGTTGAAAACCAGAACTTGGTTCAGGGACCAGGTATGAGACCGGAGCTTATGCCACAGTTGTGGATGAACCTAGAATGCTATGAATATGGCAACATTAGCAGTACTGTGACTGCACTTTACTGGTCCTATTAACATTAGTCAAGAAAGCATCATAAAGTCACACAGGCTTTGAAGCTGCAGGCTTGTTTCTTCAGATAGAGTTAGATAGATAGGGATAGAGTTACTGTATGTTACGGTATGGTATGTTGTATGAGACATCACAGCTGTTCAGAAACACAGTAATTTCACTACAACCATCAGCCGGCACAACTTTGTCAAGTCACTGCAAAACAACTCCTCCATATGTCACACCCAATATAAAACTGATTGTAACAGATAACAAATAACAGATTAAATGTACAGTACCAGTCAAAAGTTTGGATGCACTTTCCCATTGAAGTGTATGAGAAAATGTGTCCAAACTTTTTACTGGTACTGTACATGTGAGCAAAGGATCTCATGCTATGTCAACACACTGCAGCAACACAAAATCAACACAAGAGCCTGTAATACAATAATGGTCATAATGAAATAGGCTTATTTCGCACGTTTTATCCATTAAATTAAAATATAATTCTTATATTATAACAATTATAATAACAGTTACTATAATACTGATCTCCATCCACTACAGCTTTCATTTACTGTAATAGTTATAGCATTAGTAATTGAAAAAACCTGTAAATCTAAGGGTGCGCTTACTTTTTCCACTTGCACTGTGAATGTTTGACAGCTGTGTTCAATAAAGACACAAAAGATTATAATTGATTGTGAAATATTAGTTTGTGTTTGTTTACTTTTACTGTTTGTTGTACTTGTGACTTACATAAAATCAAGCTGTGTAATGCCTTTGGTTTGTGGGGTTTAAGTGTTCTAACTTACATAAACTGAAATATCAATCAAATTCAGTCAATCAATCAACTCTTGACAATACTTAATTTTTTCTTGTACAAAACATGAGGTTTTAAGGCCCTTGGTTTTTTAACAGTTGTACCGTTTGTCAAGGCTGAACAATGGCTCGGACTCAGATGCAGACTGACACAGTAAGCGAGTTCACAATGTCCTTTAATAAGGCAAAAGTCGGTACACAGGAGATCAGTCCGCGGAGCAAAGGTATCAAAATCGGAAGGCAAAGGCAGGGTCAAAAACCAAAAACAAGACAAGACACGACACGACACGACACGACACGACACGACACGAATAAGGCACACGGGGAATAAAGGCTGGAACGTAGTCATAAAGAACAAGACGAACTGGCACAGAAGGAAGGGAACACTGAGACTAAATACTCTGGGAGAGGGAAGACAATGAGACACAGGTGCAACACATTAGGGCAGGGCAGGTAATCACACAAGGGGAAGACACATGAGGGCAGGAAGTGAGGAACCTGAAACGAGAAAAGAGGTGAGTATCAGAATGAAACAGGAAGTACAAGACAAAGAACACTGGGGGAAACAAAAAAGGAACTCAGCTATCCAGCTGAGGCATGACACCGTTCGCTTTTCAACTGAACTGAAAACCTAACACTTAATTAAGATAGCATGCAATGACAGGCTGGGCCACGAGTGATCCACCTGTTGAAGCCTCATTGCCAAGAATAGAAGGCTTTCTTGGCTACATTTGAAGGAACCTTTGAAATGTGTCTTTAAATGCACCCTCAGAAAGATGTGGCACCGTAATTGGGATACAGCTTATGAGTCACCATTTGAAATGAAATCTAGTAATGCACTATAATGTTACATTATACAGGGTTCCCAAAACATGATACTCTCTCTCAAATCAATCTCTCAAATCTCACACCAAACAAGATGAAGAGGTTTCCTTTCAAATTAAAACCTATCCTTCCTTTTTCTTAAAATATGTTAATCTTTGTCCCAAACAAGATTTCTGCTGCTAAAACTGAAACGCATTACAAACACCAGACAAATGTTCAAACATTAAGTACAATTAAAATCTTTTTATTGTAAACATTTAAATACACATTAATTATCCACTGTTATTCAGTGCTCACACTTTGTGTAAACAGGACATCTGGGCATAAGATGACCTTCACCAGTAGAATGTTTCCCTCTGTCATGGCAGCACATTGTTTTGACTAATTTTGATTCATCAATATGTGTCCGATAACTGATGCAGTATACAGACAAAAGACACAACCTAAATTATGCCCTTCAAGGCCTCATTACAAAGGCAGACACCAGCAGGCACAACCACAGTGGCAATGACAGAGTTAAAGCAGGAGGGCCACCTGAACGAACAATTGATTGATAGCATTTCCCCACATTGCCAACTTTATCCACAGCTACAAACTCAACAATCTGCGAGCAGCAGGAAGCGTTGTAGTTCGCCTGGATAATGGGAGCACTCAGAGAGGTGTATGAGAGGGTTCCATCACCCTGTTGCAGGGAGATTCTCTCTATCCCAGTGCCGTTGCCATCAGTAAGGTTGGCCGAGAGCTCCCACTGGAAAGGTCCACACTGAGACACATCTTGAGGGCAATCATCAGCCAGCACACTAACCACTTCACACAAAGGCTGAACAAAATCTGTAATCTGGACAGAGAAAAAGCAAGGTGAGAGATGTATGCATGCATCACAGCAAAGGAAAATTTAGATCCATATGATACTTTGATAACTTTTGAAGAAGTGAATGTGTTGTAGGGCTATGTGCTAAAGCTTTTCTATTTATTTATTTCATTCGTTCCAACTATGTATTCCAGGATGTGTGTGGTTACCTTGGTAACAACAGACAATCTCAGAACGATGTAATTGGAGTCAGCACCACTGGACGACTTGGCTTCAACAGTCAGAGTGACATCAGTGCCTGATGGTGTGCTGGCAGGTGGTGTAATGGTCAACGTATCATTTGTATATTTTCCGGTTGTCAAGGTGAGGCTGTCAACAGAAGAGAGAGAAATATCCGTCTTGGTTACAGGAACTGTAATTGTGTGCTATCTACACACTTGATTTTGATTGAAATTTAAAGATGTAGAGGGTGAGAGGTTTTTGTGGTGGGCAGCTTGTGGTTGAGTAATCTCTGTGGGTGGAGTCATAACATGTGACGCTACAAAGATGCAATAGCATAAATCACAACCACAGACATCTTTTATGTTATACTATGAGAAGTGGAAATAATCTTTTGGTTGATTATGAAACTGCAGCCTCATTTATGTCAAAGAGACATCCATGATGCATGGCAATGTTATTCAACGCACAATATGCCACAAAGAGTGCTCCAACCACTTGAGGGCTGTATTGTAATGTTCCACCTGACATCTGAAGTACATTTTCAGCACACTCTGCTTATATGCACGTTGTGCACCCGTCTAAATAAAAGTTAACTTTCAACAAGGTTTTGTGGATCCAATGCGCAATCACTTTCTGCTGCCATAAGATAGCTATGCACCAGCAATGTGCCTGACCACACTTTATTTTGAGACTGCTGAACAGGAAAATCGCAATTGCTTTGGTCTGAAACTCGCAAAGACACTTGAATTTAGCTTTGCACCGCTTTGCACCAGGTGTAAGATAGGGCCCTGAAATGACTGGTTTAAAATTTGACCCAGTGCGTGGTCAGCGTAGCACCTACACAAAACTGAGTTTGCATAACAATGGGTTGCTGTGACTCAGTGTTGGTGTTATTTATATAGTGATGCTGGATCACTGGATCAAAACAACCCAATGGTAATAATCCATTAGGAAAGAAAAATACACTTACCAGCACCTCTAAAGCTCACTTATGAACAAATTCTATATTGTTTGTTTAATCTGCACAAAAATGTGAGTGTAAAACAGATGATTCAGGATTTTGTGCAAGACTATGTCTTTACCCTGTGTTTATACTTTGGTTTTTGTGCCCATTAAAGAAATCATATATAGCTTTAGAGGTGCCTGATAGATGGATTTTGTTACCCTTTGACAGAAGCTAGGCCAGGATAGTTTATTCCTCATTTTCCAGTCTTTGTGCTAAGCTAACCCAACCTCCTGCCAGGTCTAGATACATATATTTAAATTAATTACACACAGACATGAGAGTATTATCTTTCTCTTCTCCACAATCTATACCTTCCGTGAGAAGGCCCAGTATTTACCCAAAATGTTGACTATTCCTGTCAGTGTTGATAATGACATTTGATAAAGGAATTCTTTTTAGTTGCTTCCCCTCACCTGCTTGGGTAGGACATAGGGAAGTTTCTGTCATTTCTGGCACTGATGTGGTACTGACCACCAGGGCCCTGGGTGATTACACTGAAGGGAAGCTTGAAGGCTTTTCCTGGCTCAGCACTGCTGTCCACCACAGCCTGGAGAGAAAATGGATGAAAAGAACAAGGGAAATAAACAGCATTATCAGAAAAAGCATTCTCGGGATTTAGGAGGACAAAAGTTGCATGAATGGATACACTGGTTAAGAGGAAAACATGTAGAGGCAGACCTGGATGTTCACTTTGGAGACGGACATCTGGGTAGTAGACTGCCTCTGAAATTCAGTGTTTGACACTTTGTCTGTTCCTTTCAGATTGACCACAAACTCCCCCTCAGGGACCTCATCAACAGTCACCAGGATGTCTCCGCCACCCATGTCAGTCATTGTACCATTGGTCACAGTCCCAGCACCAGAAGTTACTAGGCCAATGTTTCCAACAGTTAACGAGGATGGACCTTTCCTACCCATTACTGAGAGCATCAAGGTGGCTGGCTGGCCTGGGTTTTCAAAGTAAAGAAGCAGAAAAGCAAAGTAGGGAGAAGAATGACAGCAAAATTTATTTTTATGGGTAAAAGGGGTTGATTCTTTCTAGAGGAAAACCACGATAATACAATAGTTGGTGGCATGAAGCCTCAATTTTCACAAACTGAAACTCCTCATGGGCTAAAATGCCCATCTTTTACCCATGTCATTACCCTCATTGATTTTAAAGGAACTTACTGTTTAGCTACACAAATGTGTTAACAATAATTACATTGAAACATGTTTACAAGTCCTGGATGGGGAAATATTAGTATGATTGAGTAATTTGTAGTTAAGTTGAAATGACATCAACACATTTTTGGTCACAGGCTGTAATCCCAACATTGTGGTATTATCACCTTACAAAACAGTGAACCAGTTAGCAAACAGTTGCACTGTTCTTACACATCCAGCAAGGAGATGGAAATATGAGCATTAATTGAACCGTGTTGTGTTTCTGGCTGCCTGGCAAATGTTAGTCCACTATGATTTTGAGAGAAATATCTGCATCTCTATCAGAGTTTTTTAGCAGAACAACAGCTGACTGCTGCATCTTGAAACAATGCTGAGGGAGGTGAGAGTGAACCAAAACCAATAAGACATTTGTGAGCTCCAATCCAAAACAATGAGCTAAAAAATGATGAAATGCTCTGTCAGATAGAGGGGAACTGCAGAGGTGATCATGGGCAGTAGTCCGCAGGTACCTTTTGGTAGCCTGATTACTTTTCACCACTAGATGATGCTGTTGTAGCACAGAGAACACACATTGTCGGCACTTGCCTCAGATAACACATACATAACAATTAACTCCATACTGATTTTAATATTTGATATTATAGGTGTGAAATATTGTGTTCACATCAAAATGTATTCTATGGTTGGAAAAAAATGTCCAAAATGTACTCCTGTTGTGAAACAGCGACATTGATTTATTACGTTACCTGCTTGTGGACGCCCACTGAGTGCTGCAAAACCTGGGTGAGGTCCCTTGAAGCTTTCCACAAAGTCATAGATAAAGGTGATAGTACTCTGGCCTAGAAACATAAGCATACATAGTAAATACAGATACACACCAAAAACTCAGTGAACACAACAACTGTGAAATTTTAGAAGGAGCATCAATCTTCAAATTTTGCATGGACTGAAAGCAGAGGGAAGTAGATATACTAATGATGAAAAAACATCTGCAGATCAAGATGTGGGCAAAAGGACACAATTTCACAGCATTTCTGAACAGGAAGGCATAGTAATTATCAAATATACAGTATCTGACCTGTGACTTTGAGTGTGTATGGTTGGTTGGAGTTGATGTTGATCTGCCAGGTTCCTGTCTGCTTGTCAGCATTGAGACGAACTCTTCTCAGGTTACCCACTGTCTGAATGGTCCCTAGTTTACCACTGGCCTCAGTGTTGCTCTGGCTCACCTGGAAATGTTTACCTTGTATTACTCATTGTAAAGACTAACTCTAAGTCTATCATTACAGTGTTCTCAGTAAGAAAGATGGACATCCAACAAGTCTTAAACACATTTATTGAAACCTACCTGTAGGGTTGGTCAGTGTGAAAGTAATGGATGTTCCTGTGATGTAGATGGTGATGTTTTGAAGAGATTCGTCCAATACAAAGGGGAAAGTCTCCTGCTTCCCAGGGTTCCTTGCCCGCTGAAGAACTGTCACCTTAAAATGAATTATTTTGATTCTTCAAACTGATCCAACCACTTAAGGCCTGCTACATGCTTTAGATTGCAAAGGATGAACAAGTAGAACTGCAGAGTCCTACCAGAGCTGCAGTAGAGGTGTCAAGGATGACTTCCGTTGCCTGAGGCAGCTGTTTCTTGGAGACCTGGATGGCTTGGCCTCCAGAGGCCAGAGCCAGATCCTTGTAGTCATTAAAGGGATCAGCTCTGAGTGAACGACGACGCCTCCTACTGGCCCCGGTCATGAAGAATGACACCTATGGAGATTAAATCCAGCTTTTCAAATTGAATTGACATAAATAGACTGAGTGAACATCATTCATCAGTGGTGCCAGTCTGTGTTTACTGTTGACTTGGTTCTCCTGATAAGAGCAACAATCGTGTCCTTCAGGGCGATGTCTTTGGCTGGGGCATCAGTGAAAACATAGATGTGGGAGGAGGCTGGGGCACCAGTGAGAGCCAACTGGAGAAACAAAACCTGGTCAGTTCCTGGATCACCATGGTCTTTCAAGGAACTATAAAAATATCTGTAAATTTTACCATCCTAGTTACAATATGACAATATAATAGCTTTAATACCTGAAGTCCTGACAGACACATCTCAGGGATATCTCCCCCTCCATCAGCTTTAAGTTTAGAGATTTCTCTTTTCATCTTATCGGGGTCTGTTGTCCTGATCATAGGTCCAAAACCTACATAAAAATACAAAAAGATTTTTTTTTTACTTTTCATCTTACAGAACCACTGTTACTGTATGCAGATTTACAGTATGCACTGCAATTTGCTTTATCTATTTTAAAATAGATCATACACTAGAATATTACTAGAACTACATGTGTAACATGCTATGGCAATGTCACACTGTCAGGGCTCTAACACTACTAATGGTTTCCTAAACATGACCGGTAGGGTAGAAGAGTTCATACTGGGGTCATTGAAGGGCACCAGGATGTATTCAGAGGGCTCATCCTGTGTTCCTTTTTTGCTGTCAATGATTTTGTAAACAACCTCCCTGGCTTCATCAATGTCATCAGACATGCTGCCAGTGGTGTCAATAACAAAGCACACGACAGATGAGCGAGCAATCCCCATCATTCTGCGAGAAAGAAAAGCAGAATGTTCATTTTTACTCTACAGTACAATTTTCAGAATCCTTACGTTCATTTATACACAAAAAGATTTTTTTTTCATGTATGACTGTCTTACCTCAGAAAGTCATTGTCCCCAGCAGCTAAGCAGATGTCATCCAGGAGCTGGAGACTTGCAGCTGTGGCTGCATTCACAGCAGCATTGTGGAGGGCCACGTTGTCAGAGCGACGCTCATCTTTGTTGAGGCCACCACGAGGAACTGCTGTGCTGGTCAGGTCAGCTGCACCTCCATGGCTACATTTACCTGGCACAGGACAGAAGAGACAGGTTGAACTGGGTCATGATTCAAAATGATATATAATGCTTTTATAGGTAGATTGAACTGCTTGGTACAATTGAATTGTGTTTGTCTGTTTGATTTTAAATACCTGGTTAATGAGTGTTGCATGTAAATTTAATGTTAATTACAACTCAATAAATACTGAGGCAACTTGAATGTCTAACAGATGTGATGCACATTAGTTATTGGTTAACTATTATCTAGATTCCCTATAGGGTGTAAAAGGACTAGTTGGAAGATACACATATTCCACAAGCATTATATATGAAGACTGATACCACTCTCAAATCTGTACAATAAATATCAAGCCACAGAGAGCAGTCAGTCAGTCAGAATTAGCATAAAGGCTTCAAACGGGGAAACAGCTAGCCTGGCTTTTGTCCAAGGGTAACAAAGCTCACTGTTTATATATGTGTCCAACACTTATATAAATTTTTGAAATCTGTATTATAGTGACATTTTTTTTAGATGGCACACAAAGAAACCATGAATATGTGGACTTTGAGGCAGCATCTGCACACATTGTAGTGGTAACTAGTGTCAGTAACTACAGGCCCCTCACTTAGCCTTGTGTTCCTTATGATTCTAAATTAATATGGCTGTATGTGTCTGAATATGGTTTGGACATATATTTGTCACTGATACCTTTTGGCTTGCTAGAAGAGAAGATTCCCATGTAGCCTGATGTGAGCTTCTTCTCATTCAGGATGTTGGGGAGGATGGGATTGGGGCATGTTCCACTGGCGCAGTCACTGCAGGTGGCAGTGTTGACATCTATGCAAACAAAGTGTGAACAAGATACAGGATAAACGTTGCATTTGACTCCAGACCAAGGTAAGTAGGTATAACTATATATTTCCTAACTTTACAGCTGCTGTTTCTGAGTACATCTAGGATAGTCAACAAAAACCTGTGTGGTTGGGAGTGCTTCATTTTTCAAAACTACTTGGGTTGGAGTGGATAATTCCTTTTTTTTTTTTTTTTTGTCCTGTCCCAATATCATTGGCAAGCAGTATGAGTGGTCTGGATGCCTTGTGTTGTTGGGGCAAATTTACTGTGCGAAGGAGGAGTGTGGGATACTCCTCCTATCGCATATTTTAACTTTATTAAGACAACTGGACCACATCAGGAATGAGAGTGGACAGGAAGAGGAAAACCGAGAGAATATATGGGGAAAAGGAAAATGGGAGTGGGGAGACGGGGAAAAACAACAACAACAGAAAAACAACCACAGTAACAACAACAATAGCTAACAATATCCACATTTATGGTCACTCTATAGTTCTTAACCATTAGATGCTCCGTATGTGTATTTGTGTATATGTGTATATGTGTGTGTGTGTGTGTGTGTGTGTGTGTGTGTGTGTGAATCTGTCTGTGTGTGTGTGTATGAGGGAAGGGGTAGGTAGGTATGCGTGTGTTTATGTGTATGTGTTCATGTGTGTATGCAAGTGTGTGGCGATTTGTCATTGGATGTGGTGGGTAATTGATGTGGGGGCTGCAGCTGGAGTGGATAATTCCATGTATACCACAGTCTCTTGTCAACAGTAAAATATGTGTGATATTTTTTTGTTTGTTAACCTTGAAACTTTTTTTTACTAATAAAATAGCTAGAGAATCCAGGTAACAACATAGTAGTTTCCCTGTCAATCATTATTTTTAATCATTATTAATTCAGAACAGTGATTGGATTACTGTTTCACAGCTGTGTGGTTATTTGAAAATAATGCACACCCACCAGCCAAGCGAGCTCTCTCCATGGCCATGGCATAAAGACAAAACAACACACTCTGCTCTTTGGTCTTTACATGCTCCCAGATGATGACTACAATTGACAATTATGAATATTATCTCCTATATGTCACTATCCTCAGCCCACACAAATTCTTATACACACACACCTGCCAGGTTTTCCAGTGGCAGATCTGGGCGTATGAGGTTGATGTATGGCTCTGTGTATCCCAGCTCCACCCAGTTACTGTGGCTGTAGAAGTCCTGACAACACATGGAAACACACACATCAACACCTTCATACATACACATCGGCAGATTTCATAAATCAGTATTTGTGCACACTTTAAAGTGGAAGTTTAAATCTTTTCTTTCAATTAGTTTCTGTTTTCACTTGTTCTGCCTCCTTTAGGCTTTATCATTCTGTCTTCCACTCTGTGTCTTATGGTTATTCCAGTTAATTTCTCATTTTTCATCTTCTCTATGTCTAGTTGCTCTCTCACCTGTAGTGTATGAAGGACTCTGCCCAGTGTTTCTCAAGCAGCCTGGAAGTTCTCCTCACGAATGTTAGCCTTAATAGCAACCATTCCCTCTGTGATTAGGGCACGCCCCTGCAGGAAGGCCTCTGAGTTGAAGTGATGTGGAGCACTGAAAGAAATAGTAATTTGTGTATGGGGAAATAATTAAATCATTCAATCTTTGCAACACGCTCTGTCTCACTGGTTTATTGCTTTTATAACTGTTCATTTATTTTGATCTTTCTCCTACCTGTTGACAAAGTCACGGTCTACCAGTCCATTCTGTCTGTAGATTTCTTGAAGAGCAGAGTGAAACTTGGCACCTGACACCTCTCCTGTTGCTGTGGGTCCCAGACAGGCCTGAACCAACTCCTCAGGAGAGGAGCCCTGGGGACAGAAATGACTGTTTACCTCACGAATTGAGCTAATTTTGTAATAAAAAGTTGGGAAAATGCAAAAAAAAAAACAAGAAACAAAATAATCCTCATGCTGAGCTAAGTAAATAGCTGCTGGTTGAAGGTGTAGAAGAAAGCCAAAAGAGCAGAGTGTGAACCTTTACCTCTTTCCACCAGCCCAACCAATCCCAGTCATGGCTTTACTGATTTAAGTGTTGGTGGTTTAAGTACTTCTACTTTGTGTTCTTCTTGATATACTCATATATATATATATATATATATATATATATATATATATATATATATATATATATATATATATATATATATATAAGTCATGTAATTACTTTAGATTAGGTCAAGTCTTACTTTGTGTTTATACATAATCATATATTTATTCATTGGTATACTTAAATCATGCAGAGTACGATGTCAATTGATGTATTTAGCAAGTTATGCTCAAGTTATACTTATCATTATCCATATGTACTCATTTTGATGTGTTTCAATTTTTGATTCACATTCATATTTCTCAGTATTAATACTCATTACATGGATTGGTAATTACTTCTTAGGCCTTCTGTAACTCTATATAACTCTATAACTGAAGGTACTGTCCACCAGTCTCAGTTACAACTTCTTACAGTGACAATTTGTGCAAAGTATGCTTTTTCTTATAGGAGTGCTGTGCCCTTTTACCATATGCGTGCATGTCTGTGCACACTGTATTTCTTCCTTATAGCAGCAATCATAACTTTAGTCCATGGATGTATGTTTGTGAACAACAGGATGAATCAGTTCCTCTATTTAATGCATATAAGGCAGGAAAATCTAAGACATTCTTCTTTTTCATTTTATTTTTTTAGATTAGATTTTAGAAACTGAACCACTCAGAGACTCCCTCTTTAACTATCGTCTGTCCTCATCCTCCAACCTACCGTGGGTTTGAACTCATGACCAGCTGCCTCAGCCACCGCCCGACATGTCTCTGTCACTTTTTGCAATAGAGCTGTTCCAGTAATGCTGACATGAGTAGAGACCCCACCCCCAATAGGGACAAAGGCCACAGTGGGCCCTGCAATCAGGGCCCAGCCGAACAGGGCTATTCCCAACATTGAAGTCATGGAGTGCTGGGAAGACAGGGAGAAAAAATGACTCATTATTAGTTATCAGGTTGGTTAACTGACAAAAGGAAAAGGATTGTTAATGCATGTGGTTCAGTTGACCCATGTTCTGACTTTGGATGCTCATATTGCCAAATGTAAAGCACAGACAAGAATCAAAGAGTTTAAATCCTGTGACAGTCTGCTTTGGAGGGAAATAATAAGGGAAAAGGAAATCGCTCAGAGACAAATTAATATATGAGAATTTTTTATGATCAGCCACAATATACTGTAACATATGGAAACAAGAAGGTGACAGAAAACCAATTCATTACACCCAGCATATGCTGATTTTTAGGAGGTTTGTCTGTTGCATTCTTTCAAATATCCTGGTGCTATTTAGAGGAAATGAGATTTTCTGTTTTAAGCCCAGTCAGATTGTTTAATGTGGGTCCATAGGTCCAGACACTTTTACATTAGGTACACAACAGAAGAATGTGTCACTCCCAACCAAATGTACTATGGTACTCTTTGCTTTGTTCTTTTCACAGATTTCTCAATAAGCCTGATTATGTAGCAAACTAGTGAACTAAAAACTAAACTGAAAACCATCTGGACAATGGACTCCAACTGTAGCAGTGCTGAATTTAATCAAATTCAAAAAGTGTTAACTGCAAAAAGAAAAAAAAAACGCAAGGGTGTGTACAGTCAAAAAAGTACAAAAAGCAATTTAAAGGAAAACTTCATTTGTAATATATTTACTGTATATTGTATACATGAAATGTATATCTTTATACATTTACATTTTATGTTAGATTCCCTTTCTTTCTTTTTATTATTTATGAATTTCTAAGAGTCTAGAAAAATATTGAATATGTAAAATACTTTTTTGAGAGGAAACACAAAATGTTATAAGCAATGTAAGTACCTTGTCAATTAAATTAAAGACTGAAATACAATCATACCTTGACGTTTCTCAGCTGTGATGACTTCAGTGACTTAAAGAAGTGTGACATGCAGCCACCAGCAACTGAATATATACAGTACTAGTTCTTCATGTAATGGAGGGTGGAGACTTCAACATTTAAAAAGGACCAACTGTGTGTGTATCTGTCTGTGTGTGCATGCATGCTATCTTCCCAGTCACACTCAGCTGTAATCAGATTTGCAAAGGTTTCCCTCATAAAAAGCTAGATATCATAATTCTGAACCATTCATTGTGGTGTAAACATTGTCATAACTGTAGTCACACTGAGATAAGCAATGTATTTTCCCACAAGTGACTACACTGTAAGTATAAAAGGTTTTTACTGCATAAAGAGGTTCAAACAAAGGTGGGGCAAGTCAACTTGATACATTCCTCCGACCTTTCAAGTTTATGTGGAGGACTAGAGGGAGGAGGACAGGATTTTGAAAAGTGATAAATTCCCATAAAATGTATTATCAAAAAATGTTAGCATCATAGTTAATCATGAAATAAAATTTACTTCAGAAATTAAAAATGAGTAAATTGTCTCCACAGCTTTAGCGTCTCACTATGCAAAAAGTGTATTTGAGCAGTAGTTGCAATAATGTAATGTTTTGAAAGAGTCACAATCATTTTTCTGCTTCAGTGACGTTTGTCTACTTTTCTGGAGTATATCAACTTGAAATTACACCTTGTTCTCTTAACTTGCTATTCTCATTTCAGTAAAAGCACTTGAGTTAAGTTTCTCTCATGGTTTTGCTTCTTGTTGTGCTTCTGACGTCATTACGTTCATCACCTTTCCACATTTTTACACCTGCAGTTGAGACGCCATTTTGTCGTGCATCAGTAACTCCGAATTAAGGTAAGTGTAATCAATCAATCAATCAATCAAAGTACTTTAATGATCCCAAACTGGGAAATTGTTGCGTTGCAGCAGCAGCATAACTTACAATATGTACAATTTAATATTATTTATTTAAACGGATTTATTGTATAGGGTGATGGCTTGTGGCAGGAATAATTTCCTGTATCTGTCCCTTCGACAGCGGAGCTGTAGCAGTCTGTTGGAGAAAGAACTCTGCTGTCTGTCCAGTGTTTGGTTGAGAGGGTGGTCAGGGTTATCCATGATGGATAACAGTTTGTTCAGTATCCTCCTCTCCACCACGGCCTCCACAGTGTCCTGTGTACAGCCAATAATGGAGCCAGCCTTCCTGATCAGTTAATTGAGTCTGTTGGTGTCGCTGGCTCCGATGCTGCTCCCCCAACAAACCACGGCGAAGAAAAGTACACTGGCAACAACAGACTGGTAGAACATCTCCAAATCTTGCTGCACACGTTGAAGGATCTCAGTTTCCTCAGGAAGTAGAGTCTGCTCATCCCCTTCTTGTACACAGCATCAGTGTTGGATTTTCAGTCCAGTCTGCTGTTGATGTTGATGCCCAGGTACTTGTAGTCCTCCACCTCCTCCACATCCTCCCCCAGAATGCACAGTGGCTGTGAAGCCGTCCTCTTTCTCCTGAATGCAAGACAAAATTAAATTTTGTTATCAAATAATATATTTGTTATATATAAAATGATCCACATTAATCGCTTATTTAAATTTTGTTGTTTAAGTTTTTGTAAACTCAGTGAACTGAACCAGCTATTGTAGTTCGCTAGAGAACTGGTTGGTTTTTACAGGTGGGACTCTCATGGTTTGACTGAAAGTTGTATATTTATGATGTGTACAGATGTAGCTGATTGTGCTCACATTAACAGCAATACTGAGCTGGGCAATGCTAACCTCAGCTTAGAATATGTGACTTTGTTATAACCGTGGTTCCCCTGCCGCCAAGGCTGTTTCGGCACTCCCACACACGGTTCTTGGGTGTCTTCAGAGTTACCGTTTACATGTTGGCGCGCACGGTCAGAACTGTTGAGCTACACTCAGGGCATCATGGCCACGGTGATAGGGTAGATGCAATTTTGTCATAACTGTGTTGCTTTCTAAAAGCTTCAATTTACTGCCACTGCCCTCATTGCCGTTAAATAATTAATATCATCGTCCTGAGAGAGAGTTTGCACGCCATTGTCGTGAACGCTGCGGACCAAGAGCACCAAACCTATCTGTGAAAGCATGTTGTTGCGCGGGCCAGCCTCGATGGCAGGGCTCACTTCGTGTCCACGGTGGAAAGTAGAGAGGCCACAGCCAGAAATACTGACTGTGTGAAATTACCACAGTTATGACTTAGTCAGTAGTTATCGTGAAGTTAAGCATGACCTAGCTCAGTACTGCTGTGCCAGTTTGCTAATGAGCTCTGCGGCAGAGGGTAGGTTTGTGTCAACTACTGCTGCAAACTCCTATCTTCTTTCTGGGTCCGTCAACAGGTACCAAGTGAGGCAATGACAGCCACGTGTAATATTGCTTAATATACATAACTCAAGGTTAACACTGCATAGAAATTTCCCCTCCCTGCAATATTAATGGACTTTAAATTTTCTTCTCGTGATACTTTCCTGGACTGATGGCGGTTACTACCTTGGACACAGGACTCATTGCACTACCTAAGGTAAGTTATACTTGTAGAATACACTGCTACAGTTCTATTAACAAGGATGTATTGTTACGGTATGTACAGGACATTGTGTTCTGAAATGAACAAAATAATTGAACTGAAATTTATTTCACAAGTTACAGTAAATGTGAAGTGACATGCAGGGGATGTTTTTTTGTTAATGTTGTAATCATTTTTCAAAAATTAGGTGACACATTTTTTGACTTGCCAACATATGCCTAGTAAAGCCTGTCTCTTTGTTTTTCTAGCATTATGCTGCCTGCGGAGATGCAAAGACTGCAGGACATTTACAAGAAGATCTGAACTCATTAAAACCAACATTGAGGTTTAGGTTAGAGTAAGTCATGATGTCAGTTTTATATAGGCTGCAGTCAGCAAAGGCTAATTGAACAGGGATGTACACTAAGTTGCCATTTTTATTAAGTCATTTCACTTTAGTGGAATAATGCACCTGTAAAATGTTAAATTAACCACGTGAATAATACACCTGCTTATCTGCACTCAGTTGCCAGTTTATTAGGTCCACCTAGCTAAAATTAATGCAGTCTTATCCAACAGTCCTACAATGAATTCTCCGTCTTATTATCCTACTTCACGGAACCAGGCAACCAAATCAGAGTCATTAATACTCCTATTGGGGATTTGCCTCACATCAAACCTTAGTAACTGTACTTGTGCTCTTTTCTCAGACTGCCATGGTTGGTTCAACGCCTGCAAGACTGAAGGTGATTTTGGGGAAGAACAACACTGAAAAATTGACTCTTACAAATGGCATACCAGAATCACTAGGTCACCTTCTCAGCAAGATAAAGACTACCTTTGGGTTAAAGGGCAACATCAGACTGCAATACATAGAATTCAATTCAATCTGAATTCTACCACTGAACTTCAGAATTTGGGGACAGTCAAGGTAATCCACAAGCAAACAAATCCACCTTTGATCAGTGCTGCTGAGACCACATCATTTCATTCTCTTTCATTTGAGTCTGATGACTGTGTTTCATTGGCATCAAATGACTCATCAATCCTCTCATCCCCTGAGTCTGTGTCATCTCGAAAAGAACATTGGCCAGAGGAATTTACAGTTCCTCGATTTTCATATGACACAGAGCTGCAACTTGAGAAAGAAAATTCTGAGTACCAAGTGAGCCACAAAATATTGACTCTTAGCTCACGAATCAAGTCTCATATCCTGAGTAGATTAGCAGAAGAAATTTACCAATACAAAGCCTACCCAGAGGATGCACATTTCTGCATGGTTGCAGAGGTCTTAATCAAGAAGCACCCTTGTTTGAAAGAACCTGACTCATTCAATGGATGCTACGGTTGGAAACAGTGACTGAAGTACAAAGTGGGAAACTACAGGACTCAGCTCAAATTGCAGGGGTGTCCAGAGCTGTCGGTAAAATCCAAAGCTCCAACAGATGTTTTCCCTGCTATAAAAGTGAAGAGACCAAAACGAGCTGAAACTAACATTTATCCGTCCTTTCCTATTGGTGAGACTCTGGAAAGCCTTGAAAAAACGAGACATGAGCTTCTGACAGAGATCGGAATAAGGAACAATGAAAAGGTCATCGCTGACAAAATGACTCTCACATTTGCCTACAGACAACAGGAGGTGGTAAACCAAGAACCTAGCATTCAGGACTTCACGGACAGATGGCCTGCACTGTTCCAACAGAAGATAGTATAATGGAAATGAAGTGATCAAAGTTTGCATCTAGGTTTTATTACAGCAAGCTTTTATGAGATGGTCATAATTCGGTGTGGATAAGATTAACTATGACACTGTTCTTATTGACAGAATTCATATTTTCAGTTTCCATAGCCATTGTACTTACTGTTGTAGTGACAGTTTGGCCACTGTACAGGCATGCTTTAGTGGTTACTTCGTTAAAACTGAGATTGTATACAGGCCAGGGCCAGTTGCATGTCTTTTGATTCAGGATACCATATCCACTGTCAGTTTTTTGGTTTGTTTGTTCTAGATCAATGCCAGAGACTCTTGTCTGTTCCTCTTGAGGAGAAGTTCATGGCCCAGTTAGACATGCACTCAAGTCAGCTGACCAGAGTCATTCGTGCCAAAGGAGGAGCAACATGCCAAAAGACTGCTGACATCATGGACACTTTGGACACCTTGGTGGCTTAGAGAGGTGTCACAGTTTATCTGTATCCTTATACATTACCATGGGCAGACCAGGCCAGGAATTTCGTCATTTTAAGGACAAGGGTCTTTTGGGTTACAAAAACCATGAGGGCACAAAGGCCATTGAGTAATTTGATGCCTACAAATAATTAACTAGACTTTATGATACGAAAGAAAACCAGACACCTACACAAATGACATGAAAGTCATAGATTATTCACGTTTTTATATAAATAAAAAAAGACATGATGTAAGATGCATCAAGTTACCATGTATCAATTTACCCGACTCTAAAAATATTTTCATCTTTAGCAGATGAATGTAAGTAACAGTCTCTGTCAAACTCACATTAATCATTTTGCACAGTAAAGTTCAAATATTCAAGCAAGGCAAGCAGTGCTGGACCAGTTAACGCTAAAGAGACATACACATAGACATCAGTTACAACGATACTGAAGTTGAAGTGATATGTCTCCTTACATCTGATGTCAGAACAACTTTTGTTCCAGAAAGGATGCCTGTTTGCATTCATCATGTAATTTACCGCCCTCTTGTGATGGCAGCAGGGTATTGTCTCTGGAAACTAGCTTGACTTCCAGCCATTGTACCTCTTGTTTCTGTCATTTTCTTTTTTTTTTTTTTTTTTTTTTTTTTTTTTACTTTTTAAAAAAAAACATTTTCACATTGTACAACTTAAAGCAAAAAGGAGAGATAAACTAGAAAGAAATTGAGAAAGAACCAACCTGATGTCTTGGGGTGGACAACATGTACATGAAATAATAATAGTCATCAAAACAGAAGAAAGGGTTTAATATATTCAGAGTCAGTCAATACACCATTTTCTCCACCTTTTTTTCCTCCCAGATCTTTTTGGAGACATATAGTATAAGTCAACTGTTCAAGAAGGTGCAAGTGTTTAACTATACAAACAAACAGGGCTACAGGAGGTCCATTCCTCTGAAGGCAATGCTTTGTAATAGCTTTTTTCCCTGCAGCCGGCAAGATCTTTAAGAGGTATTTATCATCTTTACTTAACCCATCAGGGATGTGAGAGAGAAACAGCAAAATGAATGTTATATCAATACTTAAACCCAAAACATTTGTGATAATTATAGCCACATTCTTCCAAAAAAACTGAATTGAGGGACAAAACCAAAAGACATGGGCATGATCAACCATGATTTCTCCACATTCTCTCCAGCAGTCTAACTGGGTTCCAGTTTGTTTAGCTTTTTGTTTAGGGGTAATAAATAAACAAATCAAGCTTTTCCAGCAGAAATGTCCAGTTCTTTTTCCTATCATTGTTTCACATAGTCTGTGGAATCATTTTTCAGTGATGTGATGCCATAGTACAACTGGCTTATTAGTCCTTTATCACTTCTAGAGTTATAAGCATAAACAAATAAATAACAGTTGGTTACTCTTTTGGATTATGGCCTTGAACTTTTTGTGAAAATAATCACGAAGTTGTAGGTACCTGAAAAAGTCCTGCTTGCTTAACCCATATGTTTGACATAGATGATCAAAACTATAAAGTTCCCAATTTTCTCTATGTTGCGTAAACTAGTGATGCCAAAATAAGCCTATTGTCTATATCTATGATCATACAATGCCGGCATGTGATCAGGGTCATATGCTGGCCATCTAACCAGTTTAACCTCTCTCTGGAGTTGAAAGTATTGAACAGCTTCTATCCATATTTTCAATGAAAAATGTACCCACTGACTTTCCGTCTGCTGTATTTGCTTCTCCCTATCAACACAGCCTATTAATGACTGGGCTGGTATGTCTAAGAAAGACAACTCTATTGTCTTCCACTTAGCTTTGTAAAATGGATTACACCAGCATACTAGAGGCCTCAGTTGAGCTGATATATAATAATCCTTCAATGATGGGAGGGTTAGGCCCCCCTTCTCCCTAGGTAACTGAGGGGCAGAGAGTTTTACCTTAGGTCTTTTAGTATTCCAAATGAATCGTGAGATATGTTTATTCCATTCTCAAAATTGTTTTTAAGAAATTTTGATGGAAAGTGATAGGAAAAGATATAATAATCTGGGGAGAATATTCATCTGATTATATCACCAAAATCAAGGGAAAGGATATTCCACCCAAGGTCATCAAATATTTTTTTTTGTTAACGTGATTATAATTAACATGTTTCTGTCATTATCATGGATGTGACTGTGTCCAGTTAAAGTCTGGAGCTTGTCAAGTGGAGAGGACAACAGCCTTTCTGGGATAATTTATCATATTGCAGGATTACATGAATCCACAGACATGTATGGAAACTAAAGAAACTAATTACACGGATTTACTATCTCTGTAAAATCTTCAGTAAGTTTGAGACAGAATATTGTTACAGGAGGAGAGCAGCTCCTTTCAGGAATAGATCACTACACAGGTTGTGTGTGGACGAGAGAGAGAGCGGTGTTGCTGGCCACTGGAGCAGAGAGTTACCTGTTGAGCTCACACACTGTCTTTTTTTATGGACTCTAACATCATAGATTTCTGTTTTTAAATAAAGCAAATGTAAGAGTTTAAAAGTAAGAATGTCTGTCTTCAGATATGTGAAAAAATTAAATTAATCAACATAATTTTGCCCAAGACAGAGGATACTAAAAGCTCTCATCATCTTCCTGGGCGAAGAGGCAGATCACCTGATCAAGGAATATCTTGTAAGTTTCAACAGCACATCTTTGTCAAAGGAACACACACAAAAAAATCCTAGATTTATAGTTATGCTGTAAAAGGAGATTTTCTCAAATGTAACATCTGAAGCGCAGTTGGATTGATTACATCTTGGACAAAATGTAATGTCTAGCAACAATACAAAACATATTGGATCAAAAACTGTTTTTTTAAAGGGTTGATTGTCATTTCTTGATTGTACAAGTTTAATGGAATAGTTTCACAGTTTGTGAAATCTCTTTCTTGCTTTGAGTTAGATGGTCAGATTGATACCACTCTCTTAGCTGGTTGTGGTGTGTGATGGCATGCAGCCTAGAAATAGTCCAGCGCAAAACACAAACACATACATTGGCACATCGACCACAAAAACTGGCACATTGTGGCTAAATTACCTAAAAAACTAACAGAAAATCAAGAGACAAACTATCATTAAATTTCTTTTTCACATTTAAATAAACATAAATATGTTTTCAACTTCACTTTGACCATTTTACAGCATCTTAATACTAGACTTGGCCAATCATGAGGTGTGTGGCTGAACCTACTAAATATGTCTTCTGATCCTTTTTGGCATCATTTAGTGAAATGCAGTCATTATGATTATGTAGCCCTAAATGAATGAATGAGTGAATGGCCGTCCTGGTTCTCTGTCATAGAGTGTTTCACTATTGCAGTGAGTTTAAACATTGAAGAAATAAGACTGTTTGTTGGTATATAAAGAAAACTTGGCAAGATATCAAACTCTTTGGTTTGAAGCTGCCCTGTGAGTTGTTGACTACTAGTGTTGATATGGAGTGATGCTTTGATGATTGGGTCATGCTTTGTCTGTGTCTGTGCCTCACACAAGATGCACAAACACATTTTATGCTATTTCACTGCATGACACCTGGAGACAGTTGGCAGCGTGCCTGGAAAGGATGGGAAAAAGACTGTGAGCTAGCAAGCAAGGATGGAAACAAAGCATGTTTCGTAGTATTCAGAAAAAGATGTTTTGCATGAGAAAGGAAATGCACTAAACATGTTTGTTAGACAACAAGAATAAACACAATGGGCCTCATGCAAGAACATTTTCACCTTCTTATTCTGTGCCTCTACTGCATTTTTCTGGTTTATTCGCACAATTGGTCCAAGTTGGATTTCCCAAACTCTGCACATTTGGAAATTTCTCATTTCAGCCTGATACATTGACAGGCCTACTGCACCTTCGTTGTCAAACAATAATATGATAAATAGGAGCATACCAGTGGCATACTTTCCAGACCTTCACTGTCATGGTAACAATAATAAATATGCAGTTGAGGTTATGGAATGTTCAGTTTGATTAGGTTTCGGAAAGGATTGTGATTTTGGTTTTATGGGATGGAGCTCTTTCTTGTACATGTAATGAGTCGTTCAAGACCCTGGAGAAGCCACCTGGGAACAGATGATGTTGTGCTTTTTGGGTCATCCACGAATGTTCTGATTGGATGTTCTTGCGTTGCTGATCTGAATGGGTCACTGATATTGTCCAGCCAGTAATGATGGCTTTTTCTAGTGAGTGCCATGCTGATGTCAAAAGAAGAAGAAAAGGGGGAAAATGAGAAACTGTTTCCACACCACTGTCAAGTGAGAAAAAAAAACAGTGCCAGGGATTTGTAAACCAGAACCTGGTTGAGGGAGCTGGTGTGAGACCTCCCAGGCCAAAGCAGCCAGGGTTTGGGGACTGAGGCCAGTGGTAGGGGTTGAGATGCAGAGCCCAGTTCAGGGCCCCACACTTCACACATAAACTGGCCCCCAACCCAAACCCTGGCACTGGCTCCAAGGCCCACAGCCCTGCTTGCTTGGTTCTGGGAAGGCCTCAAACCTGGTCCCTGAACCTAGCTCTGGTTCTCAACCCCTAGAACTGGCTCCTTGTGCCTTCGAGTGCCTCTGACCTGGTCCCTAAACTGGACTCTGGTTCTCAACACCTGGCACTGGCTCCACATGCCCAACCATGTCTGCTTCACCTGGAAACTACCCTAAAATGAACAAAAATAAAGAAAAGAAAGAAAGCAAAGGAAAAAACAAAAAACAGACACTTGTTCAGCTGCTTGTAATGGCCCAGGGCCTCCATCCTTGGCTGCCTGGCTCTGGGCTTTATCCCAAACCACCTTCCTGATGTATTCTTTACGTGGTCCACCTCCAAGTGTATTTATACTGAAGCAACCCTTGCCTTTTTTTTTTTTTTTGCTCAATTCAGGGTGGTTCAGTTTTTCATTCTCACTCGTTTGTGCTGTTAGTCTGTGATTTTGCACTTGCTCCAGGGGACCAGCCCTGGGCCCAGGAGGGTTCCACACTGGGCCCCCCCAACCACCCAGGGCACTGGCACCTGCTCTACCTGCTTTGTTCTTAGAAGGCCTCATTACCTGGTTTCTGAACTGGGCTCTGATTCTCAACCTCTAGCACTGGCTCCAGGCCCCTGGCCATAGCTAGAAGCTGTTTCAACACCACCCTGAAGTGAGGAAAAAATAAAAAATAAAGTGAAGGAAAACAGAACCTGTTCTCACTAGTCCAGGGGTTCCATCCCTGGTTTCCTGGTTCTGGGCTTTACACCAGCCCTTCCTCCCATGTCTGGGCCCTCCTTATATCCCTCCATGTGTGTTGGGATCTCAAGCCATGGGTTCTGAGAAGAACAATGGAGAGGCCTACATGTCCCTCCAAAAGCATGAGTCTCAAGCCAGGCATCCTGAAGGGAACAAAGGAGAGGCCTGCATGCCCCTCCAAAAGCCTGAGCCTCAAACCATGCATCCTGAAAAGAACAAAGGAGAGGACTACATTTCCCTCCAAGCAACGGAGCCAAAACCACCCCCACAATTCACACCTATGTGTGAATCAGAGTTTGAAGGGAAACTCAACATCAGCATTGGTCGAGGCCAGGCATTCTCAGCAGGGATCCCCGGTGACGTCACTCCTGCGCTTAATTCCCGTGCACCAGTTACAGTAGAGAGCTACTCCAGGCTCATAACACATAACAGATTAAATGTAAATTTCTTAAATGTGATCTAATGATCTCTCATTGTGTCAAATGAGGCATAATTGTGTTTGTCTGTGACTAAGATAAAAATCAGGCTCTGTAATGCTTTTGCTTTGTGGGTTTTCAGTGTTCTAACTTAAATGAAGTTAGGCTTTATTTTTCTACACTCATTTCCAAAGCCAACCATACACTGAGTTGCTCATAACATGATAATGAAATGAAAAATCAATCAAATACAGACACAATACACTATTGTAAAGCATGGTTGCATCTAGTAGCTGGTGGGATTGTGCAACACTTGATTCTTCCTTGATCAGAAAGAAAACAGTGGCAATCCAGGAGTTGAAGTCAACAAATAGGCTTTATTGTACCACCATGAACAGGGAGCAGCAGTCTCCAGAACAATATATATTATATATATGTATAACAAAATATTAGTGTAATGTACAAGTATGTATACAACACAAATTATAGTGATAAGACATTAAACACACTTACTACAACTATAATTTTACATTTTTGGTCAACATTATACAGGATTACCAATGCATGCTACTCTATCTCAAATCAAATTAAAACCTATCCTTCCTTTTTCTTAAAATACATTCATCTTTGTCCCAAGCAAGATTTCTGCTGTTAAAACTGAAACATATTACAAACACGAGAAAAATGTTAAAACATTAAGTGCAATTTTTTTTTAATTATAAACATTTTAATATTTATAATAGAATATTTATTAATATATATTCATTATCCACTGTCATTCAGAGCTCACACTTTGTGTGAACAGGATATCAGGACATAAGATGACCTTCACCAGTAGAATGTTTCACTCTGTCATGGCAGCACATTGTTTTGAATAATTTTGAATCATCAATGTGTGTCCAATAGCTGATGCAGTATACAGACAAAAGACACAACCTAAATTATGCCCTTCAAGGCCTCATTACAAAGGCAGACACCAGCAGGCACAACCACAGTGGCAATGACAGAGTTAAAGCAGGAGGGCCACCCGAACGAACAATTGATTGATAGCATTTTCCCACATTGCCAACTTTATCCACAGCTACAAACTCAACAATCTGCGAGCAGCAGGAAGCGTTGTAGTTCGCCTGGATAATGGGAGCACTCAGAGAGGTGTATGAGAGGGTTCCATCACCCTGTTGCAGGGAGATTCTCTCTATCCCAGTGCCGTTTCCATCAGTAAGGTTGGCCGAGAGCTCCCACTGGAAAGGTCCACACTGAGACACATCTTGAGGGCAATCATCAGCCAGCACACTAACCACTTCACACAAAGGCTGAACAAAATCTGTAATCTGGACAGAGAAAAAGCAAGGTGAGAGATGTATGCATGCATCACAGCAAATGGAAAATTTAGATGATACTTTGATAACTCTGGAAGAAGTGAATGTGTTGTAGGGCTATGTGCTAAAGCTTTTCTATTTATTTATTTCATTCGTTCCAACTATGTATTCCAGGATGTGTGTGGTTACCTTGGTAACAACAGACAATCTCAGAACGATGTAATTGGAGTCAGCACCACTGGACGACTTGGCTTCAACAGTCAGAGTGACATCAGTGCCTGATGGTGTGCTGGCAGGTGGTGTAATGGTCAACGTATCATTTGTATATTTTCCGGTTGTCAAGGTGAGGCTGTCAACAGAAGAGAGAGAAATATCCGTCTTGGTTACAGGAACTGTAATTGTGTGCTATCTACACACTTGATTTTGATTGAAATTTAAAGATGTAGAGGGTGAGAGGTTTTTGTGGTGGGCAGCTTGTGGTTGAGTAATCTCTGTGGGTGGAGTCATAACATGTGACGCTACAAAGATGCAATAGCATAAATCACAACCACAGACATCTTTTATGTTATACTATGAGAAGTGGAAATAATCTTTTGGTTGATTATGAAACTGCAGCCTCATTTATGTCAAAGAGACATCCATGATGCATGGCAATGTTATTCAACGCACAATATGCCACAAAGAGTGCTCCAACCACTTGAGGGCTGTATTGTAATGTTCCACCTGACATCTGAAGTACATTTTCAGCACACTCTGCTTATATGCACGTTGTGCACCCGTCTAAATAAAAGTTAACTTTCAACAAGGTTTTGTGGATCCAATGCGCAATCACTTTCTGCTGCCATAAGATAGCTATGCACCAGCAATGTGCCTGACCACACTTTATTTTGAGACTGCTGAACAGGAAAATCGCAATTGCTTTGGTCTGAAACTCGCAAAGACACTTGAATTTAGCTTTGCACCGCTTTGCACCAGGTGTAAGATAGGGCCCTGAAATGACTGGTTTAAAATTTGACCCAGTGCGTGGTCAGCGTAGCACCTACACAAAACTGGGTTTGCATAACAATGGGTTGCTGTGACTCAGTGTTGGTGTTATTTATATAGTGATGCTGGATCACTGGATCATAACAACCCAATGGTAATAATCCATTAGGAAAGAAAAATACACTTACCAGCACCTCTAAAGCTCACTTATGAACAAATTCTATATTGTTTGTTTAATCTGCACAAAAATGTGAGTGTAAAACAGATGATTCAGGATTTTGTGCAAGACTATGTCTTTACCCTGTGTTTATACTTTGGTTTTTGTGCCCATTAAAGAAATCATATATAGCTTTAGAGGTGCCTGATAGATGGATTTTGTTACCCTTTGACAGAAGCTAGGCCAGGCTAGTTTATTCCTCATTTTCCAGTCTTTGTGCTAAGCTAACCCAACCTCCTGCCAGGTCTAGATACATATATTTAAATTAATTACACACAGACATGAGAGTATTATCTTTCTCTTCTCCACAATCTATACCTTCAGTGAGAAGTCCCAGTATTTACCCAAAATGTTGACTATTCCTGTCAGTGTTGATAATGACATTTGAAAAAGGAATTCTTTTTAGTTGCTTCCCCTCACCTGCTTGGGTAGGACATAGGGAAGTTTCTGTCATTTCTGGCACTGATGTGGTACTGACCACCAGGGCCCTGGGTGATTACACTGAAGGGAAGCTTGAAGGCTTTTCCTGGCTCAGCATTGCTGTCCACCACCGCCTGGAGAGAAAATGGATGAAAAGAACAAGGGAAATAAATAGCATTATCAGAAAAAAGCATTCCCGGGACTCAGGAGGACAAAAGTTGCATGAATGGATACACTGATTAAGAGGAAAACATGTAGAGGCAGACCTGGATGTTTACTTTGGAGACGGACATCTGGGTGGTAGACTGCCTCTGAAATTCAGTGTTTGACACTTTGTCTGTTCCTTTCAGAATGACCACAAACTCCCCCTCAGGGACCTCATCAACAGTCACCAGGATGTCTCCGCCACCCATGTCAGTCATTGTACCACTGGTCACAGTCCCAGGACCAGAAGTTACTAGGCCAATGTTGCTAACAGTTAACGAGGATGGACCTTTCCTACCCATTACTGAAAGCATCAAGGTGGCTGGCTGGCCTGGGTTTTCAGAGTAAAGAAGCAGAAAAGCAAAGCAGAAAGAAGAATGAGAGCAAAATTAATTTTTATGGGTAAAAGTAAAAACCACGAGAACGCAATAGTTTTTAGGCATGAAGCCTCAATTTTCACAAACTGATTTTGAGAGAAATATCTGGATCTCTATCAGAGGTTTTTAGCAGAACAACAGCTGACTGCTGCATCTTGAAACAATGCTGAAGTGTGAGAGTGAACCAAAACCAATAAGACATTTGTGACCTCCAATCCAAAACAATGAGCTAAAACCTGCTCTGTCAGGTAGAGGGGAACTGCAACTGTGATCATGGGCAGCAGTCTGCAGGTACCCTTTGGTGGCCTAATTACTTTTCACCACTAGATGATGCTGTTGTAGCACAGAGAACACACATTGTGGGCACTTGCCTCAGATAACACATGCACAACAATTAACTACATGCTGACTAACAACTTTCTTTTATGTCTTGCCATCACATGATAATTCATTTATTCTATGGTTAAAAAAGATGTACAAAATGTACAAAATGTACTCCACATTGATTTATTACATGTTACCTGCTTGTGGACGCCCACTGAGTACTGCAAAACCTGGGTGAGGTCCCTTGAAGCTTTCCACAAAGTCATAGATAAAGGTGATAGTACTCTGGCCTAGAAACACAAGCACACACAGGAAATACAGATACACACCAAGAACTCAGTGAACATAACAACTGTGAAATTCTAAAAGGAGCATCAGTCTTCAAGCTTTTCATGGACCGAAAGCAGAGGGAAGTAGATATACTAATGATGAAAAAATATTTCAATCTGCAGATCAAGATGTGGGCAAAAGGACACAATTTCACAGCATTTCTGAACAGGAAGGCATAGTAATTATCAAATATACAGTATCTGACCTGTGACTTTGAGTGTGTATGGTTGGTTGGAGTTGATGTTGATCTGCCAGGTTCCTGTCTGCTTGTCAGCATTGAGACGAACTCTTCTCAGGTTACCCACTGTCTGAATGGTCCCTAGTTTACCACTGGCCTCAGTGTTGCTCTGGCTCACACCTGGAAATGTTTACCTTGTATTACTCATTGTAAAGACTAACTCTAAGTCTATCATTACAGTGTTCTCAGTAAGAAAGATGGACATCCAACAAGTCTTAAACACATTTATTGAAACCTACTTGCAGGGTTGGTCAATGTGAAAGTAATGGATGTTCCTGTGATGTAGATGGTGATGTTTTGAAGAGATTCATCCAATATGAAGGGGAAAGTCTCCTGCTTCCCAGGGTTCCTTGCCCGCTGAAGAACTGTCACCTAAAAATTCATTATTTTGATTCTTCAAACTGATCCAACAACTTAAGGCCTGCTAAATGCTTTAGATTGCAAAGCATGAACCAGTAGAACTGCAGAGTTGTACCAGAGCTGAAGTAGAGGTGTCAAGGATGACGTCTGTTGCCTGAGGCAGCTGTTTCTTGGAGACCTGGATGGCTTGGCCTCCAGAGGCCAGAGCCAGATCCTTGTAGTCATTAAAGGGATCAGCTCTGAGTGAACGACGACGCCTCCTACTGGCCCCGGTCATGAAGAATGACACCTATGGAGATTAAATCCAGCTTTTCAAATTGAATTGACATAAATAGACTGAGTGAACATCATTCATCAGTGGTGCCAGTCTGTGTTTACCGTTGACTTGGTGCTCCTGATAAGAGCAACAATCGTGTCCTTCAGGGCGATGTCTTTGGCTGTGGCATCAGTGAAAACATAAATGTGGGAGGAGGCTGG
The DNA here is from genome assembly GCF_046630095.1 of Trachinotus anak. Lineage (NCBI taxonomy): Eukaryota > Metazoa > Chordata > Actinopteri > Carangiformes > Carangidae > Trachinotus > Trachinotus anak. The sequence continues at coordinate 7,135,417 of NW_027273870.1, read as the reverse complement.
GGCACCAGTGAGAGCCAACTGGAGAAACAAAACCTGGTCAGTTCCTGGATCACCATGGTCTTTCAAGGAACTATAAAAATATCTGTAAATTTTACCATCCTAGTTACAATATGATATAATATAATAGCTTATAATACCTGAAGTCCTGACAGACACATCTCAGGGATATCTCCCCCTCCATCAGCTTTAAGTTTAGAGATTTCTCTTTTCATCTTATTGGGGTCTGTTGTCCTGATCATAGGTCCAAAACCTACATAAAAATACAAAAAGATTTTTTTAACTTTTCATCTTATGGAACCACTGTTACTGTATGCAGATTTACAGTATACACTGTAATTTGCTTTATCTATTTTAAAATAGATCATACACTAGAATATTACTAGAACTACATGTGTAACATGCTGTGGCAATGTCACACTGTCAGGGCTCTAACACTACTAATGGTTTCCTAAACATGACCGGTAGGGTAGAAGAGTTCATACTGGGGTCATTGAAGGGCACCAGGATGTACTCAGAGGGCTCATCCTGTGTTCCTTTTTTGCTGTCAATGATTTCGTAAACAACCTCCCTGGCTTCATCAATGTCATCAGACATGCTGCCAGTGGTGTCAATAACAAAGCACACGACAGATGAGCGAGCAATCCCCATCATTCTGTGAGGAAGAAAAACAGAATGTTCATTTTTACTCTACAGTACAATTTTCAGAATCCTAACGTTCATTTATGTATGACTGTCTTACCTCAAAAAGTCATTGTCCCCAGCAGCTAAGCGGATGTCATCCAGGAGCTGGAGACTTGCAGCTGTGGCTGCATTCACAGCAGCATTGTGGAGGGCCACGTTGTCAGAGCGACGCTCATCTTTGTTGAGGCCACCACGAGGAACTGCTGTGCTGGTCAGGTCAGCTGCACCTCCATGGCTACATTTACCTGGCACAGGACAGAAGAGACAGGTTGAACTGGGTCATGATTCAAAATGATATATAATGCTCTTATGGGTAGATTGAACTGCCTGGTACAATTGAATTGTGTTTGTCCATTTGATTTGAAATACCTGGTTAATGAGTGTTGCATGTAAATTTAATGTTTAATTACAACTCAATAAATACTGAGGCAACTTGAATGTCTAACAGAGGTGATGCACATTAGTTATTGGTTATTTATTATCTAGATTCCCTATAGGGTGTAAAAGGACTAGTTGGAAAATACACATATTCCACAAGCATTAGATATGAAGACTGATACCAGTCTCAAATTTATACAATAAATGTTAAGCCACAGAGAGCAGTCAGTTACCTTGAATCAGCATAAAGGCTTTTGTCCAAGGGTAACAAAGCTCACTGTTTATATATGTGTCCAACACTTATGTACATTTTTGGAATCTGTATTATAGTTACATTTTTTTATATGGCACACAAAGAAACCATGAATATGATAACGACCACAGGAAGTGATTCTAAGAAGTGGCTGCTACAGATTAAAAGCCCAGATATAAGAGTGGCATTGGTCTAAAACATTTACTTAATTCTAAATGTGGTATTTTATGCATATCAACATTCTAACAATATATCAGTTAAAACTGTTTTAAACTACACTAAGTCAATTACCTTATGTTTTTATCTGCTTTCTTCTAGTGTTTTTTCAAGTAATAATGCTCTCATTAAAATGCTGACCAACTTTACTTTGAGGCAGCATCTGCACACATTGTAGTGGCAACTATTGTCAGTAACTACAGGCCCCTCATTTAGCCTTGTGTTCCTTATGATTCTAAATTAATATGGCAGTATGTGTCCGAATATGGTTTGGACATATATTTGTCACTGATACCTTTTGGCTTGCTAGAAGAGAAGATTCCCATGTAGCCTGATGTGAGCTTCTTCTTTTTCTGGATGTTGGGGAGGATGGGATTGGGGCATGTTCCACTGGCGCAGTCACTGCAGGTGGCAGTGTTGACATCTATGCAAACAAAGTGTGAACAATATACAGGATAAACGTTGCATTTGACTCCAGACCAAGGTAAGCAGGTATAACTATATATGTTCTAACTTTACAGCTGCTGTTTCTGAGTACATCTAGGATAGTCAACAAAAACTGTGTGGTTGGGAGTGCTTCATTTTTCAAAACTACTTGGGTTGGAGTGGATAATTCCATGTATACCACAGTCTCTTGTCAACAGTAAAATATGTGTAATTTTTTTTGTTTGTAAACCTTGAAACTTTTTTTTACTACTAAAATAGCTAGAGAATCCAGGTAACAACATAGTAGTTTTCCAGTCAATTATTATTTTTAATCATTATTAATTCAGAACAGTGATTGGATTACTGTTTCACAGCTGTGTGGTTATTTGAAAATAATGCACACCCACCAGCCAAGCGAGCTCTCTCCATGGCCATGGCATAAAGACAAAACAACACACTCTGCTCTTTGGTCTTTACATGCTCCCAGATGATGACTACAATTATATGAATATTATCTCCTATATGTCACTATCCTCAGCCCACACAAATTCTTATACACACACACCTGTCAGGTTTTCCAGTGGCAGATCTCGGCGTATGAGGTTGATGTATGGCTCTGTGTATCCCAGCTCCACCCAGTTACTGTGGCTATAAAAGTCCTGACACATGGAAACACACACATTAACACCGTCATACATACACATCAGCAGATTTCATAAATCAGTATTTGTACACACCATAAAGTGAAAGTTTAAATCTTTTCTTTCAATTAGTTTCTGTTTTCACTTGTTCTGCCTCCTTTAGCCTTATCATTCTGTCCTCCAGTCTGTGTCTGATGGTTATTCCAGTTAATTTCTCATTTTTTATCTTCTCTATGTCTAGTTGCTCTCTTACCTGTAGTGTATGAAGGACTCTTCCCAGTGTTTCTCTAGCAGCCTGGAAGTTCTCCTCACGAATGTTAGCCTTAATAGCAACCATTCCCTCTGTGATTAGGGCACGCCCCTGCAGGAAGGCCTCTGAGTTGAAGTGATGTGGAGCACTGAAAGAAATAGTAATTTGTGTATGGGGAAATAATTAAATCATTCAATCTTTGCAACACGCTCTGTCTCACTGGTTTATTGCTTTTATAACTGTTGATTTATTTCGATCTTTCTCCTACCTGTTGACAAAGTCACGGTCTACCAGTCCATTCTGTCTGTAGATTTCTTGAAGAGCAGAGTGAAACTTGGCACCTGACACCTCTCCTGTTGCTGTGGGTCCCAGACAGGCCTGAACCAACTCCTCAGGAGAGGAGCCCTGGGGACAGAAATGACTGTTTACCTCACGAATTGAGCTAATTTTGTAATAAAAAGTTGGGAAAATGCAAAAAAAAAAAAAAACAGTTATCAGTGATAACAAAATAATCCTCATGCTGAGCTAAGTAAATAGCTGCTGGTTGAAGGTGTAGAAGAAAGCCAAAAGAGCAGAGCGTGAACCTTTACCTCTCTCCACCAGCCCAACCAATCCCAGTCATGGCTTTACTGATTTAAGTGTTGGTGGTTTAAGTACTTTTACTTTGTTTTCTTCTTGATAAACTCATATATATATATATATATATATATATATATATATATATAAGTCATGTACTTACTTTAGATTAAGTCAAGTCTTACTAAATACCTAAATAATGCAGAGTACGATGTCAATTGATGTATTTAGCAAGTTATGCTCAAGTTATACTCATTATTATCCATATGTACTAATTTTCATGTGTTGCAATTTTTTGATTTGCATTCATATTTCTCAGTATTAATACTCATTACATGAATTGGTTATTACTTGTTAATTACTTCTTAGGCCTTCTGTAACTCATAAAATCAAAATTAAAAGTGCAATGGGAGTGTGTATTTTGCTTTTGCTGTAAGAGCAAGAAGGTACTGTCCAGTCTCAGTTACAACTTCTTACCATGGTAATTTGTGCAAAGTATGGTTTTTCCTATAGGAGTGCTGTGCCCTTTTACCATATGAGTGCATGTCTGTGCACACTGTATTTCTTTCTTATAGCAGCAACCATAACGTTAGTCCATGTATGTATGTTTGTGAACAATAGGATGAATCAGTTCCTCTAATTACTGCATTATTTTATTAGATTAGATTTTAGAAACTGAACCACTCAGAGACTCCCTCTTTAAGGTAAGCCTCCTCCTCAGAATGGCTTGAGGCTCCAATTAAGTTTGAAACATACGCAGGGAGTCCATTCTTTGAGTTTCTGTTATGAAAAGGCTGGCGTATGCAATGGAGTAAGAGAGTTAATTTTTATTAGGGTGGCTAATTATCGTCTGTCCTTATCTTCCAACCTACCGTGGATTTGAACTCATGACCAGCTGCCTCAGCCACCGCCCGACATGTCTCTGTCACTTTTTGCAATAGAGCTGTTCCAGTAATGCTGACATGAGTAGAGACCCCACCCCCAATAGGGACAAAGGCCACAGTGGGCCCTGCAATCAGGGCCCAGCCGAACAGGGCTATTCCCAACATTGAAGTCATGGAGTGCTGGGAGGACAGGGAGAAAAAATGACTCATTATTAGTTATCAGGTTGGTTAACTGACAAAAGGAAAAGGATTGTTAATGCATGTGGTTCAGTTGACCCATGTTCTGACTTTGGATGCTCATATTGCCAAATGTAAAGCACAGACAAGAATCAAAGAGTTTAAATCCTGTGACAGTCTGCTTTGGAGGGAAATGATAAGGGAAAAGGAAATCGCTCAGACACAAATTAATATACGAGAATTTTTTATGATCAGCCACAATATACTGTAACATATGGAAACAAGAAGGTGACAGAAAACCAATTCATTACACCCAGCATATGCTGATTTTTAGGAGGTTTGTCTGTTGCATTCTTTCAAATATCCTGGTGCTATTTAGAGGAAATGAGATTTTCTGTTTTAAGCCCAGTCAGATTGTTTAATGTGGGTCCATAGGTCCAGACACTTTTACATTAGGTACACAACAGAAGAATGTGTCACTCCCAACCAAATGTACTATGGTACTCTTTGCTTTGTTCTTTTCACAGATTTCTCAATAAGCCTGATTATGTAGCAAACTAGTGAACAATGGACAATGGACTCCAACTGTAGCATTTGCAACAAGTGCTGAATTTAATCAAATTCAAAAAGTGTTAACTGCAAAAAGAAAAAGAAAAAAAATGCAAGGGTGTGTACAGTCAAAAAAGTACAAAAAGCAATTTAAAGGAAAACTTCATTTGTAATATATTTACTGTATATTGTATACATGAAATGTATATCTTTATACATTTACATTTTATGTTAGATTCCCTAACATAACTATTATTTATGAATTTTTCTAGAGTCTAGAAAAATATTGAATATGTAAAAGAGAGGAAACACAAAATGTTATAAGCAATGTAAGTACCTTGTCAATTAAATTAAAGACTGAAATACAATCATACCTTGACGTTTCTCAGCTGTGATGACTTCAGTGACTTAAAGAAGTGTGACATGCAGCCACCAGCAACTGAATATATACAGTACTAGTTCTTCATATAATGGAGGGTGGAGACTTCAACATTTAAAAAGGACCAACTGTGTGTTTATCTGTTTGTGTGTGCATGCATGCTATCTTCCCAGTCACACTCAGCTGCAATCAGATTTGCAAAGGTTTCCCTCATAAAGAGCTAGATAACATAATTCTGAACCATTCACTGTGGTGTAAACATTGTCATAACTGTAGTCACACCTTAATGAACATACTGTGCAATTCTACACACTGTGATAAGTAATGTATTAAGTAAGTGACTACACTGTGAGTAAAAAAGGTTTTTACTGCATAAAGAGGTTCAAACAAAGGTGGGGCAAGTCACCTAAACGCATTCCTCCCACCTCTCAAGTTTACGTGGAGGACTAGAGGGAGGAGGACTGGATTTTGAGTGATAAGTGATAAATTCCCATAAAATGTATTATCAAAAAATGTTAGAATCTTAGTTAATAATAAAAAAAAATTACTTAAGAAAAAAAAAATGAGTAAATTGCCTCCACAGCTTTAGTATCTTGCTCAAAGTTCATATCATAAAGGTACACTCATGTGATACTGACTCTTTCTGGAAGAAGTATAAGGCTATTATTTCCCAGTGTTACCAATTAAGTTGCAAATATAAAATGAGGTAATGCTAATTGGGCAGAAAGTGTTTTATTGCAGCCAATCACATCCTGATACCTGACCTTAAAGAACCTTAGATACTGTATGTACAATAACTACAGCACCAGCTGAACCTCATCCCATCTACGCCCAGATGTATAGGTCCAAAGAGCATCAGGGAGAGAAAACAGTGCCTATGTTGCCACTTAAGGCCAGTACAACAAGCTGCTGTAAAGACATTACCACCCTATCAGGGTGCTATTGTGCAAACACAGACCAACATTATCATTCATTTTGAGTTGTGTTTGTGTCCACCTGATGATCAGTCCAATATATGCTCTTCTTTAAGCTTTGTTTTGGTCTCTACGAGCTCCTGAGGGAAATATCTTTAGCTTCTAAATTCTCAGCTATGTAACTATAACTTCATCTGTCAGCTGTTTGGTGCTGAGCAGATAGTATTCAGCTCTCTTCTGGGAAATGAGGTTGATAAGCGCACTGAGATTCAGACAGTAACGTTTAGGGCCTTAAAACTAAAAAAATGAAGTGAAAGTTGCTAAAATGATCCATATACAGCTGAGGGGAACTGGGTGATAATTCTCTGTGGGTTCAACACAAGTCATATTTCTGACAGACATGCAGTTTCAGTTTTTAAAAAATAATATAAAATAAATAATCAAGAGCAGCTTTAATCACAATCATAAACTACAATGGTGGATCATATCAGACTGGATATGAATGTTCAAATATGAGGTAACTGGTGGAGCCCAAATAAGGCTAACGTTGAAGCCAAATTAGGTCAAAAGACTGTAATAATTTCAATAAGTGAACAGATGCAGTCAAGGAGAGCAGAAGCAGTGTCATGACAATGTTCCATCATGACCAATGGTGGAATGTAACTACTGAAGTAGTTCAAATTTGAGCTGTTGAAACTTATATTTGTATATGTGTTTGTGTGTGTGTGTGTGTGTGTGTGTGTGTGTATATATATATGTATATATATATATATATATATACATATATGTATGTATTCAAGGTCCACATTCAGGGTCACAAGCTAAAAACAGTAAGGACCACTGCTAGAGGGTTTGACTTGCAAGTTCTGGCCACCAGAGAGCAGTATAGCACTGATTGCATTAGCAGCCATAAAATTATATGATAGGATTCTGCTTTGATGAATTCCAGCAAGCGCAGTAAAGAAATACACTTGCCACTCAGTAACAGGTGAGATGCTCAGACTGCATCCAAAGTTAAGGTTCTTGCTCTTAAACATCTACAGGCAAACCAGCCTTGTTTCCCAGAGCAAAGCAGCCCTAGAGGAGGAGGTAAAATCACATGGGGAATTGTTCAGGCTTAGGTCAGAATATTTGCCTCACCACAGTCATTAAGTGTGTGTGATTCTGGTTACTCTGATTCACACTCCTCTCTTTATGGCAGGTTGATTCCTTCTTCGAAGATGGGACCAATTCCCAACTGACCCTAAGTCCATGGAAATGAAGTCAGCTCCTCAACCTCAGCTGAGGGACTGAGGTAACAGCCAGTAGACTTTCCATCTTTCTGAAATAGACACTGAAGAGAAAAGTAGTTTATCCTCTAGAGGATCTTCATTGTCCCTCTCAGCCACTGACACATGACAGTTTTACCTGAGCTCATCCCTCCAAAAGCAGGACTAGAACTTTCCAGGACTAACCTTTTCACAGTAGAAGTGGTTGCCAATACTGTTACTTACTGTTAACTTGGTGATTTTTGTTGCAGTTATTTAGTTTATTATTAATCAAAGTTCCAAATTAATGGTAACATTTGAGACTGTACAATATTGCCTGTCCTTTCTTGTTCCTTCATGGTGGTGCCCCTGTGGATAACTCCAATTAATTTTATTATTTAATATCAATATTTTGTTAATATTGATATTTTGTTATTGTTTGATAGCCAATAATTGATAACTACCAATGCCCAACAAAGGAGACAGGAGGAAGATGCAGCCAACAGCATAACTAAACAAACTGCATGTCAGTGAATGAATGAATGAGTGAATGGCCGTCCTGGTTCTCTGTCATAGATCATTTCACTATTGCAGTGAGTTTAAACATTGAAGAAATAAGACTGTTTGTTGGTATATAAAGAAAACTTGGCAAGGTATCAAACTCTGAATTGGTCTGAAGCTGCCCTGTGAGTTGTTGACTACTAGTGTTGATATGGAGTGATGCTTTGATGATTGGGTCGTGCTTTGTCTGTGTCCGTGCCTCACACAAGATGCACAAACATATTTTATGCTATTTCACTGCATGACACCTGGAGACAGTTGGCAGCGTGCCTGGAAAGGATGGGAAAAAGACTGTGAGCTAGCAAGCAAGGATGGAAACAAAGCATGTTTCGTAGTATTCAGAAAAAGATGATTTGCATGAGAAAGGAAATGCACTAAACATGTTTGTTAGGCAATAAGAATAAACAGAATGGGCCTCATGCAAGAACATTTTCACCTTCTTATTCTGTGCCTCTACTGCATTTTTCTGGTTTATTCGCACAATTGGTTCAAGTTGGATTTCCCAAACTCTGCACATTTGGAAATTTCTCATTTCATTTCTCATCCACGAATGTTCTGATTGGATGTTCTCGGGTTTGCAGATCTGGATGGGTCACTGATATTGTGCAGCCTGTAATGATGGCTTTCTCTAGTGGATGCCATGCTGATGTCAAAAGAAGAAGAAAAAGGGGAAAATGAGAAACTGTTTCCACACCACTGTCAAGTAAGAAAAAACAGTGCCAGGGATTTGTAAACCAGAACCTGGTTGAAGGAACTGGTGTGAGACCTCCCAGGCCAAAGCGGCCAGGGTTTGGGGACTGAGGCCAGTGGTAGGGGTTGAGATGCAGAGCCCAGTTCAGGGCCCCACACCTCACACATAAACTGGCCCCCCAACCCAAAGCCTGGCACTGGCTCAAGGCCCACAGCCCTGCCTGCTTGGTTCTGGGAAGGCCTCCGACCTGGTCCCTAAACTGGGCTCTGGTTCTCAACATATGGCACCGGCTCCACATGCCCAACCATGTCTGCTTCAGCTGGAAACTGTTTCAAAACTACCCTAAAATGAGCAAAAATAACAAAAACCAGACACAAGACAGTTTTTCATTCTCACTCATTTGTGCTGTTAGTCTGTGATTTTGCACTGGCTCCAGGGGACCAACCCTGGGCCCAGGAGGGTTCCACACTGGGCCCCCTAACCCAACCACCCAGGGCACTGGCACCTGACACCTAGCTCTACCTGCTTTGTTCTTAGAAGGCCTCATTACCTGGTTTCTGAACTGGGCTCTGATTCTCAACGTCTAGCACTGGCTCCAGACCCCTGGCCATGGCTAGAAACTGTTTCAACACCACCCTGAAGTGAGTGAAAATAAACGAAAAAAAAAAGAAAGTGAAGGAAAACAGAACCAGACTCTTGTTCTCACTAGTCCAGGGGTTCCATCCCTGGTTTCCTGGTTCTGGGCTTTACACCACCCCTTGTATCCACACCTAGGTACCCCTCCCTGGATACTACCTGAAGTATTGACAGGCACATTTTGAACAGGTGATGCATTAATGAGATAAAATGAGAAACAATTTTTACACTACCATCTATTGAGAAAAAAAGAAAAAGAAAAAACAGTGTCAAGGCTTAAGAACCAGAGCTTTGTTCAAGGACCAGGTATGAGACCCTTCGATGCCCAAGCACCCAGGGCTGGGGAACTGGAGCTTTGAGTCTTGTGCTAGAGTTGTGGTTGATAGAATGTTATCAATATGGACATGTTGGCTGTACTGTAACTGCACCTTAGTGGTGGTGGTGGTAACATTAGTCTTGAAAGTATCATAAAGTTACACAGGGCTTGAAGCTGCAGCTTGTTTCATCAGTTATAACAGTTACTGTATGTCATGGAGACACAGAAGGTTGTTCAGAAACACAGTAGTTTTACTACAACCATCAGCCAGCACGACTTCGTCATCTCACACCCAATGTAAAGCCAATTATAACAGATAACACATAAAAGATTAAATGTACATTTCTTAAATGTGATCTAATGATATGTCATTGTGTCAAACCACTGCAGCAACACAAAATCCTCACTAGTGACCTTTAGGACAAATGCTATCCTTCAACGTTTAAGTCAGCAGTATAGGCCCTTAGGTCCAAATAAAATAGGCATATTCAGCATGCCGCTCCTTACTTACATTTTGTATGATATGACAAAATGACAGTTGCCTGTGTCAAAGAAGTTCTACTTCTACCCAATGCAAGACTTAACCAACTAACAAAGCTTTATCATGACAGTGATTAAATTTGATTAAAAATTTCACTAACAAGTTAAACTGTAATGTAGCCAAGCTATTACAAATCCAACAAGGTCCACTTTGTGTCTGCCCCTGGTTGGATCAGTCCGGATCAGTACATTCTAATGGGGGCTTTGATACTGAATCTTATGTCATCATTAAGTCAGTGAATTCTGACACACACTCACAAACACACACACACACGTTTTTCCTATCGAATTTAAATATAATTAAATCAACAGTTATTATAATAACACCAAACTCCATCCATTACAACTTTCATTTACTGTAACGATTATAGCATTAGCAATTGAAAAAAACCTGTAAATCCAAGGGTTCACTTACTTTTTCCACTTGCACTATGAATGTTTGACAGTTGTGTTCAATAAAGACACAAAAGATTGTAATTGTTTGTGTGGTATAATTGTGTTTGTCTGTGACTAAGATAAAATTCAGGCTCTGTAATGCTTTTGGTTTGTGGATTTTCAGTATTCTAACTTAAATGAAGTTAGTCTTTATTTTTCTACACTCATTTCCAAAGCCAACCATACACTGAGGTGCTCATAACATGATAATGAATTGAAAAATCAAACAAAGACCATTTTTGATTGAATTTTCATTTTTTGATTTTCAGCTATGCTGTCTCTCCCATTGCCCTAGTGACCTCGACAGCATGTAACTTTTTCTATTACAGAACCTGAGATATTAAGGCCTTTGATTTTTAACAGTTGTATTGTCAGCTTTCCAACTGAGCTGGAAACCCACTACTTGATTAAGATAGCATGCAATGATTCATCAGATAGGTTGGACCATGAATGATTCACCTGTTGGAGCATTCGTTGCCAAGGGATAGAAGGCTGCATTTCTTGGTCGCATTTCAAATGCACCCTCCAAAAGATGCGGCTACTGAATTGGGGCATAGCTTGCTGGTCACTGGTATCAATTATCATCAAATGTATCAGGTAAATACAGTCTCTAACAGCGTGAATACCACCATTTGAAATGAAATCTATTAATACACTATTGTAAAGCATGGTTGCATCTAGCAGCTGATGGGATTGTGCAACACTTGATTCTTCCTTGATCAGTAAGAAAACAGTGGCAATCTGGGAGTTGAAGTCAACAAATTTTAACATTTTAACATTATACAGGATTACCAACACATGTTACCCTATGATAAATAAGAGGAAGAGGTTTCCTTTCAAATTAATTTTAATTGCACTTAATGTTAAAACATTAATGCAATTGAAATATTTTTTATTGTAAATATTTGAATATTTATAATATAATATTTATTAAATACATTCATTATCCACAGTCATTCAGGGCTCACACTTTGTGTTAACACGATATCAAGGCATAAGATGACCTTCACCAGTAGAATGTTTCACATTGTTTTGAATAGTTTTGAATCATCAATGTGTGTCCAATAGCTGATGCAGTATACAGACAAAAGACACAACCTAAATTATGCTTCAAGGCTTCATTACAAAGGCAGACACCAGCAGGCACAACCACAGTGGCAATGACAGAGTTAAAGCCGGAGGACCACCTGAACGAACAATTGATTGATAGCATTTTCCCACATTGCCAACTTTATCCACAGCTACAAACTCAACAATCTGCGAGCAGCAGGAAGCGTTGTAGTTTGCCTGGATAATGGGAGCACTCAGAGAGGTGTATGAGAGGGTTCCATCACCCTGTTGCAGGGAGATTCTCTCTATCCCAGTGCCGTTTCCATCAGTGAGGTTGGCCGAGAGCTCCCACTGGAAAGGTCCACACTGAGACACATCTTGAGGGCAATCATCAGCCAGCACACTAACCACTTCACACAAAGGCTGAACAAAATCTGTAATCTGGACAGAGAAAAAGCAAGGTGAGAGATGTATGCATGCATCACAGCAAATGGAAATTTAGATCTGTTTCATACTTGCATAACTTTTGAAAAGTGCTTGTGTTCAATGTGTGCATGTGTGTCCTTCCAACTATGTGAGATCCAGGATGTGTGTGGTTACCTTGGTAACAACAGACAATCTCAGAACAATGTAATTGGAGTCAGCACCACTGGACGACTTGGCTTCCACAGTCAGAGTGACATCAGTGCCTGATGGTGTGTTGGCAGGTGGCATAATGGTCAACGTATCATTTGTATTGTTTCCGGTTGTCAAGGTGAGGCTGTCAACAGAAGAGAGAGAAATATCCTTCTTGGTTACAGGGACTGTAATTGTGTGCTATCTACACACTTGATTTTGATTGAAATTTAAAGATGTAGAGGGTGAGAGGTGTTAGTGATGGGCAGCTTATAACCATAAGTAATCTGTCTGCGTGAGTCACCCCAACCTTTACTGCAATTGGTGAGTGGGGATAGACACCAACACACTATTGCCCCAACACACTAGAAATCATAGGGTTAAAACATAGCACACACATAATACTGGGTTCTAGTACCAATGGGTTGCTGTAATCACTGTTATCTATAATATAGGTAATTTCTTAGCTAGGACCAGTTATTTACTGAAATCTTTGTTGACTATCTGGCAAATGCTCAGAGCCAAGAAATAGCCTGTTACTTTACCCTGTATTTACGCTTTGGTTTTTGTGCCCGTTAAACAAATCGGGTATAGCTTTAGAGATGCTGGTCAGTGGATTTTTTTTTACTGTTGGATGGAAGCTAGTGTTATTTTTCTCTTCTCCACAACCTATACCTTCTGTGAGAAGGCAACATAGTATTTTACCAAAAAGCTGAACTATTCCTATCAGTGTGGATAAAGATATTTCACAAAGGAAATCTTCTTCGTTGCTTCCCCTCACCTGCTTGGGTAGGACATGGAGAAGTTTCTGTCATTTCTGGCTATGATGTTGTACTGACCACTAAAGCCCTGAGTCATTACACTGAAGGGAAGCTTGAAGGCTTTTCCTGCCTCCACAGTGCTGCCCATCACAGCCTGGAGAGAAAATGGATGAAAAGAACCATGAAAAGGAACAGGTGAAGAATAATGATATCATTCTTATTATTCCAAAAACATTCTTGAAAATTTTTGATATTTTCGCATATATAACTCTAAAATAACAAATAAAAATAAATTCAGTAGGCCTATTCCTTAGCTACTCCTATGGCCTCTGTCATTGATCATCAAACAAAAGCTGCATGAATGAGTATACAGGTTAAGAGGAGGACATATAGAGACAGACCTGGATGTTCACTTTAGAGACGGACATCTGGGTGGTAGACTGCCTCTGAAATTCAGTGTTTGACACTTTGTCTGTTCCTTTCAGAATGACCACAAACTCCCCCTCAGGGACCTCATCAACAGTCACCAGGATGTCTCCGTCACCCATGTCAGTCATTGTGCCATTGATCACAGCCTCAGGACCAGACGCAGTTACCAGGCCAATGTTGCTAACAGTTAACGAGGGCGGACCTTTTCTTCCCATTACTGAGATCATCAAGGTGACTGGCTGGCCTGGATATCCAGAGGAGAGAAGCAGAGAAGCAAAGTCATGAGAAGAATGACAGGAAAATCCATTTAAATGGTTGATTGTTTGGAGAGGAAACCCCTAGATAATGCAATAGTTGGTGGAATGAAGCCTCAATTTTCACAAACTCATGACGGGCTGAAATGTGTGATTAGGCCGCACAATCCATTGCAAGAACAAACACTTACCTTTACCCCTGTCATTAGCCTTAATGATTTAAAATAAATTACTAATTAGCTACACGAATGTGTTGCCGATAATCACATTTACAAAATGTTGGATGGTTAAGAAATTTGCAGTTTAGTTGAAATGGCATGAACAAATTTTTGGTGTATTGACAACATTGTTCTATTATTACGTTACAAAACAGTGAACTTGTTAGCAAACAGTTTTTCTTACACATCCAGCAAGAAGACGGAAATATTAGCATTAATTGAACTGTGTTGTGTTTCTGGCCACCTGGCAAGTCCAAGATCCACTCTGATTTTGAGAGAAATATCTGGATCTTTATCAGAGGTTTTTAGCAGAACAACAGCTGACTGCTGCATCTTGAAAAAGTGCTGACAGTGAACCAAAACCAATAAGACATTTGCAGTCCTCCAATCCAAAACAATGAGCTAAAAGATGCTGAAATGCTCTGTCAGATAGAGGGGAACTGCAAAGGTGATCATGGGCAGCAGTCTGCAGGTACCCTTTGGTGGCCTAATTACTTTTCACCTCTAGATGATGCTGTTGTAGCACAGAGAACACACATTGTGGGCACTTGCCTCAGATAACACATGCACAACAATTAACTACATGCTGACTAACAACTTTTTTTATGTCTAGCCATCACATGATAATTCATTTATTCTATGGTTAAAAAAATGTACAATATGTACATATTTACTCCTGTCGTGAAACAGTGACATTGATTTATTACATGTTACCTGCTTGTGGACGCCCACTGAGTACTGCAAAACCTGGGTGAGGTCCCTTGAAGCTTTCCACAAAGTCATAGATAAAGGTGATAGTACTCTGGCCTAGAAACACAAGCACACACAGGAAATACAGATACATCCTAAGAACTCAGTGAACACAACAACTGTGAAATTCTGACTCTAGAAAGAGTGAGTCTTCAAACTTTGCATGGACCAAAATGAGAGAGAAATAAATATTTTACACTTTAATCTGCAGCTCAAGATGTGGGCAAAAGCACACAATTTCACAGCATTTCTGAACAGGAAGGCATAGTAATTATCAAATATACAGTATCTGACCTGTGACTTTGAATGTGTATGGTTGGTTGGAGTTGATGTTGATCTGCCAGGTTCCTGTCTGCTTGTCAGCATTGAGACGAACTCTTCTCAGGTTACCCACTGTCTGAATGGTCCCTAGTTTACCACTGGCCTCAGTGTTGCTCTGGCTCACACCTGGAAATGTTTACCTTGTATTACTCGTTGAAAAGACTAACTCTAAGTCTATCATTACAATGTTCTCAGTAAGAAAGATGGACATCCAACAAGTCTTAAACACATTTATTGAAACCTACCTGCAGGGTTGGTCAGTGTGAAAGTAATGGATGTTCCTGTGATGTAGATGGTGATGTTTTGAAGAGATTCATCCAATACGAAGGGGAATGTCTCCTGCTTCCCAGGGTTCCTTGCCCACTGAAGAACTGTCACCTAAAACAGTAGGGAGAGCAAGAGGAGAAAAATGAATTATCTTGGTTCTTCAAACTGATCCAACCATTTGAGGCCTGCTAAATGCTTTAGATTGCAAAGGATGAACAAGTAGAACTGCAGAGTCCTACCAGAGCTGCAGTAGAGGTGTCAAGGATGATGTCTGTTGCCTTATGCAGCTGTCTCTTGGACACATGGATGGCTAGGCCTCCAGAGGCCAGAGCCAGATCCTCGTAGTCTTTAAAGGAATCAGCACCAGGTGAACGACGACGCCTCGTACTCTTTACAGTCTTATAGAATGACACCTGTGGAGATTAGTTTCAGCGTTTCAAGTTAAATTCGCATAAATAGCATAAATAGACTGAGTGAACATCATTCATCAGTGGTGCCAGTCTGTGTTTACCGTTGACTTGGTGCTCCTGATGAGAGCATTAATCGTGTCCTTCAGGACGATGTCTTTGGGTGGGGCATCAGTGAAAACATAGATATGGGAGGAGGCTGGGGCACTAGTGAGAGCCAACTGGGGAAACAAAACCTGGTCAGTTCCTGGATCACCATGGTCTTTCAAGGAACTATAAAAATATCTGTAAATTTTACCATTCTAGTTATTTACAGTTTTAGTTACAATATGAAAATATAATAGCTTTAGTACCTGAAGTCCTGACAGACACATCTCAGGGATATCTCCCCCTCCATTCTCCTTGATTTTAGAGACTTCTCTTTTCATCTTATCGGGGTCTGTTGTCCTGATTATAGGTCCAAAACCTACATAAAAATACAAACTGTTACTGTATGCAGATTTACAGTATGCACCGCAATTTGCTTTATCTATTTTAAAAGAGATCATACACTAAAATATTACTAGAACTACATGTGTAACATGCTATCACACACTGTCAGGGCTCTAACACTACTAATGGTTTCCTAAACATGACCGGTAGGGTAGAAGAGTTCATACTGGGGTCATTGAAGGGCACCAGGATGTACTCAGAGGGCTCATCCTGTGTTCCTTTTTTGCTGTCAATGATTTCGTAAACAACCTCCCTGGCTTCATCAATGTCATCAGACATGCTGCCAGTGGTGTCAATAACAAAGCACACGACAGATGAGCGAGCAATCCCCATCATTCTGTGAGGAAGAAAAACAGAATGTTCATTTTTACTCTACAGTACAATTTTCAGAATCCTAACGTTCATTTATGTATGACTGTCTTACCTCAAAAAGTCATTGTCCCCAGCAGCTAAGCGGATGTCATCCAGGAGCTGGAGACTTGCAGCTGTGGCTGCATTCACAGCAGCATTGTGGAGGGCCACGTTGTCAGAGCGACGCTCATCTTTGTTGAGGCCACCACGAGGAACTGCTGTGCTGGTCAGGTCAGCTGCACCTCCATGGCTACATTTACCTGGCACAGGACAGAAGAGACAGGTTGAACTGGGTCATGATTCAAAATGATATATAATGCTCTTATGGGTAGATTGAACCTGGTACAATTGAATTATGTTTGTCTGTTTGATTTGAAATACCTGGTTAATGAGTGTTGCATGTAAATTTAATGTTTAATTACAACTCAATAAATACTGAGGCAACTTAAATGTCTAACAGAGGTGATGCACATTAGTTATTGGTTAGTTATTATCTAGATTCCCTATAGGGTGTAAAAGGACTAGTTGGAAAATACACATATTCCAACAAGCATTAGATATGAAGACTGATACCAGTCTCAAATTTATACAATAAATATTAAGCCACAGAGAGCAGTCAGTTACCTTGAATTAGCATAAAGGCTTCAAACAGGGAAACTGCTAGCCTGGCTTTTGTCCAAGGGTAACAAAGCTCACTGGTTATACATGTGTCCAACACATATATATATATTTTTGTAATCTAAATTATAGTTACATTTTTTAGATGGCAAACAAATAATTCATAAATATGATGATGACCACAGGAAGTGATTCTAAGAAGTGGCTGCTACAGATTAAAAGCCCAGATATTAGAGTGGCACTGGTCTAAAATACTGAGTTGATTCTAAATGTGGTATTTTATGCATATCAGCATTCCAACAATATATTAGTTACCTTATGTTTTTATCTGCTTTCTTCTAGCATTTTTTCAAGTAATAATGCTCTCATTAAAATGTTGACTAGATTGAGGTCAATTACAGTTTTATTTAAATGTAGTGCATGTTGAGGCAGCATCTGCACACACTGTAGTGGCAACTATTGTCAGTGACTGTAGGCCCCTCACTTAGTCCCAGCACATCAAGAAGATGTATCTTAAACACTATGACTCTAAGTATCTGAATATGGCTTGGAGATATATTTATCACTGATACCTTTTGGCTTGCTAGAAGAGAAGATTCCCATGTAGCCTGATGTGAGCTTCTTCTTTTTCTGGATGTTGGGGAGGATGGGATTGGGGCATGTTCCACTGGCAAAGTTCCTGCAGGTGGCAGTGTTGACATCTATGCAAGCAATGTGAGAACAAGATACAGGACAAACAATGTATTTGACTCCAGACCAAGGTAAGTAGGTGTAACTATATATTTCCTAACTTTACAGCTGCTGTTTCTGAGTACATCTAGGATAGTCAACAAAAACCTGGGTGGTTGGGAGTGCTTCATTTTTCAAAACTACTTGGGTTGGAGTGGATAATTCCATGTATACCACAGTCTCTTGTCAACAGTAAAATATGTGTAATGGTTTTTTTTGTTTGTTTATTAACTTTGGAATCATTTGTGCTACTAAAACTAGAGAATCCAGGTAACAACATCGCAGTTTCCCAGTCAATAATTTAATTTAATTATTATCAGTTCATAACAGTGATTGGACTGCTGTTTCACAGCTGTTTGGTTATTTGAAAATAATGCACATCCACCAGCCAATCAGCTCTCTCCATGGCCAAAGACACAACAACACACTCTGCTCTTTGGTCTTTACATGCTCCCAGATGATGACTACAATGGTATGAATATCATCTTCTGTATGACACAAATGTTCATACACACACACCTGCCAGGTTTTCCAGTGGCAGATCTGGGCGTATGAGGTTGATGTATGGCTCTGTGTATCCCAGCTCCACCCAGTTACTGTGGCTGTAGAAGTCCTGACAACACATGGAAATACACACATCAACACCGTCATACATACACATCAGCAGATTTCATAAATCAGTATTTGTACACACCGTAAAGTGGAGGTTTAAATCTTTTCATCTGTTTAGTTTCTTTCTTCACTTGTTCTGCCTCCTTTAGGCTTTATCATTCTGTCCTCCACTCTGTGTCTGATGGTTATTCCAGTTAATTTCTCATTTTTCATCTTCTCTATGTCTAGTTGCTCTCTCACCTGTAGTGTATGAAGGACTCGGCCCAGTGTTTCTCTAGCAGCCTGGAAGTTCTCCTCACGAATGTTAGCCTTAATAGCAACCATCCCCTCTGTGATTAGGGCACGCCCCTGCAGGAAGGCCTCTGAGTTGAAGTGATGTGGAGCACTAAAAAAAATTTTCACAAGAAGTAACTTGGTAAGGGAAAATCATAAAATCATTAAATCTTATTTTATTCCTTTATTTTAAATTTTATTATTGCTTTTACAACTGTTCATTTATTTTGATCTTTCTCCTACCTATTGACAAAGTAGCGGTCTACCAGACCATTCTGTCTGTAGATTTCTCGAAGAGCAGAGTGAAACTTGGCACCTGACACCTCTCCTGTTGCTGTGGGTCCCAGACAGGCCTGAACCAACTCCTCAGGAGAGGAGTCCTGGGCAAAGAAAAGACTGTGTCACAAAAAGCTGGTAAAATGTTGTTAAAAACTTCTGCATGCCAAAAATATAAAGCTACCTCCAGCAGCCATTTAGCTTAACTTAGCATAAAGCCTGAGAGCGGAGAGGGGAACAGCTATCTTGGCTGAGTCCTTCGATAACAAAATCCTCATACTGAGCTAAGTAGACAGTTGGTGGTTGAAGGTGTAGAAGACAGCAAAAAGAAAAAAAAGTGTGAACTTTTTGCTCTCTCCACCAGCCCAACCGTTCCCAGTCAATGCTTTACTGATTTAGGTGTAAATATGGTTTAAATAACTATGTACTGTTAGTTTAGGTTAAGTCACCTTTTCCTTGTGTTTGCAGATTCATTCATTGGTGTACTTAAAGGTATAATGTGTAAGATCATGCTACTTGCTGTACATCCATAGGTGGTAGCCTTTCACCTCTTCGCCCACCTGCTTCCCTACTCAATCTAGCCTAATCTCACAAGAGTAATGTAAAGCTGTTACAATATGGTGAACCAATCGATGTGTATTCGCTCAGCCCTCTGGATCCAAAAAACCTCAATGGACAGTCATCAGTTATAAAATAAGGTACTGACATAACTTGCTGGGCAACAACCGGGCAGGAATAGGCAAAATTCCTCTCCGGCTCAGATCGGCATTGATGTAAACACAACACCCAGGCAAACCTGCTAATTTTCTCCCTTCTGTTGCTGTTACACCTGTCAGGGCACACAGACATAGGATGTCAACTGTCCAGCACGGTGCTGTTAAACCAGAAAGACTGTGGTTCTGCTGAGCTCTGGGATGTTTGAGTGAGCTGGAGGCTCAAAATAAGTTTTAAAAAGATACAATCATAGATTGAAACGTCTTATATGAAGGCTCCGACTATTTTACAGAAGTAACAACCTGGAGATGAGAGACATGACAGATACATTTTATCAGTTTGCACAGCAGGTAGCTGCTCACTCTCTCTCCACTGTCTCTGTGTGTGTGTTCTATATTACCATCTGTGTTCTGTATCGCCAAACTTTCTGTTCAGACTGAGATCCGCTTTCATTAGTGGATTTAACTGCATTCATACAGGCTGTTTATAATCACTAATTTTGGTGGAAAAGGGGTATTTATAACAAGTTCTGAGCTCGGCATCAAAACCCATCTCTTTACTTGCCAAAACTGTCACCAGCCAGAACATGGAAAGCCATGATGCTGGTTGGAGCTGCAGCATTACTTCAAGCTCTGCAGGAAGCTGTTTTTCTCAAGACTTTTATGTAGGACTGAGGGACTGAGGGAAGACTAGACACTACATTGACTCACATAGTACCTAGTGTCACAAGCACATCTCTAAACACATCTTGAAAAGTGGGTCAGTGTTAAGGGTAACACATTAAACTGGTTCAGATCCTATCTGAAAAACAGGACATTTCAGTGGTCAAAGACCAGTTCTCCTCCTCCTGTGATCTGTGACCTGTAGGGTCCCATCATTGGGCTAGTTCTATTCAGCCTATACATGTTCCCCCTTGGAAACATCATCAGAAGACATAACATGAACTCATCTTGACTTTTGCAATCCTCTGGCCTTTCTCAATCTTCACTATCTCGCTTACAGCTGCAAGGATGTTGACTGGAACAAAAAAGCACGAGCACATCACCCCAGTCTTAGCCCCCCTTCACTGACTTCCTGTTCACTTCATAATTCAATTTAAGACCCTGTTCATTACCTTTAAGGCTCTTAATGGTCAGACTCCACCTTACACCTCAGATCTTATCCACTGGCATTAGCTAACAAATAAGTGCATGTCTGTGCACTCTGTATTTCTTCGTAACTTTTGTCCATGTACGTACATGTTTGTGAACAACAGGGTTTTTAGATTAGATTTTAGAAACTGTACCACTCAGAGACTGCCTCTTTAAGATAAGACTCCTCCACATGTTGGCTTGAAGTTAACTCCAATTATGTATAAAATAGATGCAAGAAGCCAAAACAATTCTTTGAGTTTCTGTTAGGAAAAGGACGGGATATGCAAGGAACTGTCACAGTTAATTTATAATAGTGTGGCTAACTATTGGGGTTTTCCCTATCAGTGAGGCCGTTCTGTGGTGTATCTAGAAAATAGATACCGGAGGAAAGTCTCAGTTGTTCGATTGAGTGCCTACCTCAGGTTCAAACAACGGAGGGAGGGTTAACCCCATAGTAGGTTTACTTCAAATGTTACTTACACTTTTTGTTTGGAACCTTTGGAATTGGGCCCGCTGCACTGTCAAAGCCTGACATCCTTAGAGCTCTGCCAAGAGGGTGAGTCTCATTTAGGACAGTGAAAGTCCCCTTCAAAATGGGGCAACTCTCTGGGTGACACTTTTTTATTAAAGGTAAGAAAGAGAATAAGCAAATTTCCCAAAATGAGGAATTATTCCCTTAAAAATATGGCATGGAATAAACCACAATCTGAACATATATCCACTGTGTATCTGTATGCCTCTCTTGTTTTTGTTGTGGTTTATATGTCCAAGCTGACACTTATGTTGAATTAAAACGTGAGTGAATATGTGTGTATTTCTTTCTTCATGTTGTGACTATTTTTGTGCTGTCTTGCCCATTATTATCTTCCAACTTACTGTGGGTTTGAATTCATGACCAGCTGCATCAGCCACCGCCCGACATGTCTCCATCACTTTTTGCCGTATAGCTTTTCTAGTAATCCTGATATGAGTGGACATCCTGCCCCCATTAGGGAAAAAGGCCACAGTTGGCCCTGCCATCAGGGCCAAGCCCAGCAGGGCTATTCCCAACATTGAAGTCATAGAGAGCTAGGAAGACAGGGAGAAGAAATGACTCATTATTAGTTATCAGGTTGGTTCACCAACAAATACTGGAAAAGGACCATTAATGCATCTAGTTTGAATTGACCCATGTTCTGACTTGCTCAAAGAAAATCGCTCAGATGAACCAACCAGTTCATTCCTGTTGCCATGACCTGTATCCAGGATATACGTGACGTAGTCAAAGCTGGGATGGATTATAGTCTTAACTGTTCTGAGGTCAGCATTTGACATTTTCTCTGGATTGTTTTGTCCTTTTCTTCATTTCCAAAGTCCATATTTCTTGACACATAACATACAGTACATATTCAGATTTATGTGTTTGTTTTTTTGTTTTTTTCTTATCTTTCCATCATAAATACCCCATAAAACTTATTATCAAACATATTAAGCATCATAAGAACATGAATCAAATTTACTTCAGTTTCTCATTTCCATGCCTTGGCAAGTTGCTATTTTTTCACTCACTTTCTTTAAGTCACACTAGCTTATTTCCCAGTCTTACTCATTAAGTTGTGTTTTATTGCAGCCAACCACATCCCAATAACTGACCTTAAAGATCATTAGATATGTACAGTAACTAGAGTGGGTTCGTCACAAGTCATATTCCTCACATACACATAGTTTCATAATATATTGACAAGTGCAGCTTTAATCACAATCATGAACTCCAAAGATGGATCATTAAACTGCCATGTAGCAAAAGTTTTCAAACAAATATGAGGTAACTGGAGATGAAGCCATCATGTTTATAGCTAAATTAGGTCAAAAACTAAAATTATAATTTTAATAGGTCAACAGATGCAATAAGGGAGAATAGTCACAGTATCATGACAATAGTCCATCCCTCTTTACCAATGGTGGAATGTAACTACAGGTTGTTAAGTCCAAATTTGAGCTATTTGAACTTGTCAGGGCAATATTATACCTTTTACAGCACCACACTTATCTGGAAGGTGTAGTCACTTTACAAATTAAAACTTCACATTTAAACCAAGGAATGAACTTGCAAGCCATGATGTACTGTTACAGATTAAACTATCCAGCAGAATGTAACATACTTAAAACTAGCTCTGTCTCAATCAGCTAGAACAGTTCAATGCTACCCACACATGAACAGATCAGTAATAATAAATCAATAATCTAATATACAATAGAAACACACAATGTTTTGCATTATGAGTAATTTTATTTTTGTTACTTTTGCTAAAAAAATATTCATGTAATTTTCTGTGAATTAAATTTTCTCTGAGGGATTTTTACGTGTGTTTCCTATGGAGTTCATATTACTAATACTCATAAGTAATAATTTGAATACTTCCGCCAAAACTGTTCATCTTCGTCTTGAAATCAGTGAACCCTAAAATGTTGTACTTAAGTATGTTTTTCAGTTATTTGTATATACTACTATTTATTTATTTATTAAACTTATAACTAATAAGATGATTAATATTGTACTTTTGATTCCATTACATTTATGGAGTACTTGTCACTTTGAAGCAGAGCCTTTAGTCAGTGGAATTTATTTTATTTTATAAAAATGTGACAGTCACAGTAAGTTCCTATGCTTTCAGTCATGTTGTACTTGTGCTGCATTTTTGAAAAGCTCAGTTTGAACTTGGCAGTGGCCAAATGATGGATATGTTAGATAAAGATGAGGCAGAAGATTCTTCACTTAAACATTTTTAAAAGCAAGTACTCCAGTACTTTCACATTTAAATTTGACTGAACAACTTTCACTTGTATTGTATTCATTTTTGACCAGGAGTATCTATATTTAGACTCAAGTGATCAAGCTGTGTATTTTGTCCACCTTTGGCAGTACCCTACAAATACATGGCAAGACTGTTGAAGTTACACCTCATGACAGGAAATCATGGATGTACAGACTACACAGTGTGTTTTTAAATTCTAACTTTCACCATACAACCTGAAATGACACACATCAGTTAGTATACATCCACAATGACATTATAACTGAGTACTAAGGACTGTATAGTGTGTTAAATCAATAAAATGGCATTTGTGTTATTCTTTCATTTTCAACTTAACAGTATGTTTTGTTACCTCTCAAATCTTTGGCCTCTCCAGCATAAGCAAACAAAGAGGATGTCTGTGTGGAAATATATCCATATATAGACTGTGCCCTGTTGATGCATTGTATTGTCATGAAAATTACAGCATAGCCTTAAGTGTCAGGGGAACTAGTTCACACAAGTCCAGCCTTGACGTAATGATGTAGGACAGATAAAGTCACGTTACACACAGATCACATTTCAGACTCTGTGATGTTCTGTTCTCTCTCTTTGTTTCATATAAAATGCTCCTGAATATCTTCCTCTGACTCTCTGTTTTCGAAAACTCATTTGAATAGGAATATCAGTAAAATTTGCATCCATCTTCACACAGTCACTCACTATTCACAACTCTTATCAGCATCTAAGGTGGAGCAAAGGGAGGTATGTACGTGTGTCTGTGTCGGGGCGGGGTTGTGGCAGGGATTCAGTGGGTGTCTACATATCAGCTGTAGAGAGTGGCAGAACTGGAGGGATGAGTGTCTGTGGCAGTAAGACAAAGAGCACAAAACAGGAACAGGAATCCATGAAAGAATTTTGACTTTTCTCTCTCCTCTGTGAGTGTAACATGACGGTTAGGTGAGTGTTACCTAAACTTCTAAATGAATTCAGTTCACAGCCTCATGATGACTGAACATGGTTGTGATCACACCATCTGTAACTGTCATTACAGACATCAGTGCATGTTATCTTATTGTTCTAAATATTTTGCTGTTATTGTTGTAGGCCTACATTTTTCCGAGCAGCACTGGTATGTCTTTTTCTATTATATCTTAATGACAATTCAGTTTTTATATTCAAACACGGTGATATTGGACCCCGTCAGGCAGTATGGCTTACATACTTTTAAAAGGTACAAGCGGGATTAGTTATGTATTTCATCTCTGTTTTTTTCACGTGGAAAGAAACGATTCTTATCAGCCCCTATCATCCAATACCACTGCAGCATCATACTTTTGATTTCAATATTAGGAATTCACAATCAAATTTGCTGTGACAAAGGAACTTTTCTAATATCATCTACATTTTTATTGTGTATACAATCAGTTGCGACTTTATGATATTTATCTGGACAAAATCTATGCAGTCTAATAATGGAGTCTTGAAATAAAGTCTACCTTCATGAAGGTTTTACTGTTCATTTTATCTTGAAACTGCTTCATAGAGATGTTGATTCAGTTTTATAGTCCTTGTAGAGGTTATATTTTATGGTGCTGTTAAATACTATGTAGTGAAAGGGTTTCTAATATCTTGTCCACCCCATTTATATTAATGAGGCTAAATATCCACAAGGTGTACCAAATAATCTGGCCACTGCATCTACTGTATTAAATTAGTTAGTAGTGTATTAGTTAAACAGAAGCTGAGATAAAGAGCGATTTTAATGTGAATTCCTCCATTAAGTGCACTGCTACAAATGTAAACATGCAGTAAACATACAGTTGGCCAGTCACTTAAGTCAATCCACTGAGTAGTAACAAACAACTCTATGCTTATGAAATTTAATCCTAAAAAGGAAGTATTAATTTGCAGATTCAAGTGCTAAGTGCCTTTGCCTTGCCACTTTGACCTTTATTCCTCTGTACTCTATGGTCACTGTTTCCCACAACCATGTTTCCCATATTTGGTTATTCAAGTTCTCAGTGTCTAATTTTAAAGGCAACTGTCGTACCAAGACATTCACAACTATTTCTTTTAAGCAAAAAAAATACAATTAATCATAATAAATAATGTTTACACCTGAGGTGGAAGCAGTCCTCTCAGCATTGTGTCATGGATATATATACTCTGTATTCATATGAAGTCACTGTGCTGTATTTACCTCATCTAGGCAGTCAGTGTAAGGAGATGTGACTAAGTGACCATGGCTGAATTTAAGTAAGGAGTACATTTTAGGAGTCAAATCTTTATTCTTTAGTATCTAGTTATAACTATACATTCCATATGTCCACTATATCTTGCAAATAATTCTGAAGCATACCTTATATAACCATAAGTGACAAACTAAACACTATTTTACACTATCATATCACATGTTGCACTCCACTAGCACTGGTACCAGAATATAACAAAAAGTTCCTGGTTCTCTGCATCCTCTTGGTAAGCTAAGATAAGATAAGCATTATTATACCAGCATAGTACAGATTATTATCATTCCTGTTTTGTTCCTTATTGTAATGTGTCTCAGAACAAGAGTGCTGAGGTTTGCTGAAAAGTGTCAAATGCTGTCACGCCCAAGTATGTAGCCCAGCAGGTCAGTCTTCATAATTCTGGTGGCTTACCAGCCAGCCATTGCTGCCAGCTCCGAAGCAAATTTATATAAAGCTAATGCTAAAAACCAATACTCTCATCAGTTCATTTCTGAGATTGATAAATTGATAAACACATAGATAAACACTTTTCTCCTCACAACAACATACCTGCATCTAAGTAATACATTCCCAGAGAGTATTGCTTAACTAAACACGTGGTTGCTCGAGGGCTGGTGGTTAGACCATAGCAACAGGCTTTGACATGTTTTTATCAAAAGACTGTCAAAAGATTTTTTTTTCATTTGGTTTTCTAGAGAATAAGGAGCAAAAGAAAACTGTGCACCAATATATAAGAATTAATAAAATAAATATCTGCTGCATGTATAAGCCAAGGACAGTTGTTACATGAGTTATTGTGTAATTATGCAACCTCCTTTAGAGCAGGTAATGGCTGTGTGGTTGAAAATCCCCAGATTTAAACAGAGGATGTTGTGCTAAAAACAAGAGTACAATAAGCTTCTACTGCCAAGAATAATGCTGTTCAAGAGGTTTCATTGTCTCTAATCATGTCAGTCATGCTGTTGTTTTAGTTCATAATTGACTGTAACAAGGTTTTCTTTATGGTCTCCTTGGCAGCAAAGTAGTTTTATAATTGATCAACAAAGATTATCAAGAGAGATGATGAGAGATGATGGTGCTTTCATTTTGTCTATGAGTATATGAGGAAAGGAAGTGGGGATTTATCAGCTGTCTACAGGAAAGGGCATGTCTACCAGTCATCAGCAAAATTATTGTAAGATATTGTTTTTGTAATTTATTTCTTCTGTAGACAACCATGAGCATGCATTAAAAAACATCAGCTATTGCAGTAGGTAACATATAAAGCATTTAGCTTTAAATCAAGAAGAAACTTGTGAGGTGTCCTGTCACTGTTTTTTTTTTTGTTTTTTTTTTCAGGGCACCAATGTCAAACACGACCATGGGAGAGCTCCTCTGCCCCCTGCTGAAGGACATGCAGAGCCATAACATCAGCGAGACCCACTGGGCAGTGGTTTGCGTCCACGGTCTGCTCTCCTGTCTGGGGATATTTGAGAACGCCCTGATCCTCTGGGTGGTTGGCTTTCGCCTGCAGCAGCGCACCGTTGCCGCTGTCTGGGTGCTCAACCTAGCCATGTCTGACTTTCTAGCCACCCTGACACTTCCCCTTTTCACCACATACCTTCACCACTCCCATAGCTGGGAGCTTGGCAACCCACTCTGCAAAATACAGGCTTCCATCTTCTTCTTAAACATGTTTGTGTCAGCTTTCCTGCTGGCAGCCATTTCACTGGACCGCTTACTTTTGGTGGTCAAGCCAGTGTGGAGCCAGAATCATCGGTCAGTGGCAGGAGCATGGAAGGTGTGTGCATTGGGTTGGCTATGGGCAGCAATTAATACCTTACCTTACACCTTGTTCCGTTCAGTTACTAAGAAAGAAAATGGAGGGAATTTGTGTTATCATAATTTTGCCTTGATTTTATCCACTAAAGCCACTCTGGAGAGAGATTGCAAAGTAAGGCATGCAGGAACAGCCATCTCCAAGTTCCTGCTAGCGTTCCTCATTCCCTTGGTGGTGATTGTTGGGAGCTATATCCAAATAGGTCTCATCCTGAGGAACAGGAGTAAGAGGAGGAAGCACAGCACCACCAGACTAACTGATGCACTGATTGTGTCACCCAAAGACAAAGCACCAGGAACTACAAATACCACCAAAATAACTAATATCCCTCTCAAGTCTCTGGCTTCCCGTCCATCTTTAACCTTGACACCTACTACTTCAGCCCTCACCACCTTGAATCAGACCAATCAGGGCCAGCTCTCCCAGAGCTTCATCAAAATGGTGACATTTGTGATTGCAGCATTTGCATTATGCTGGGCTCCCTACCACATCTTCTGCATGATTGAACTGATAGTCATGTACTGGGAGAAGGACCTCAGAACAGTGGAGGTGGGCCTGCCCTTAGCTACAACCTTTGCATTTTTGAATCCAGTGTTGAACCCCATTCTGTATGCCTTCAGTTGCCCACACTTCTGTGTAAGAATAAGGCAGAGTCTTGGAGCAGTATTTGCCGCACTGGTAGAAGAGGATGGGGGGTTGCTGATGGCCCCAGGAAAGAGTGTAAGAAGTCATATTAGACGGAAAAGCAGTCAAGATGTGAGCCCTGGAATACTGGGTTCAGCAAAGGGTTCATTGCCACCCAGTAAATCACTTGACAGCCAGCCCCAATTCCCATTGCCTTTGGCCTCTGAAGGCCTTGAAGACAGTCACATGGAGAATACAGGACATGAATCAAATAATCAGGTAATACTGAGTTTTTAGCTTCATGTTTGACTTAGCGGAATGCTTGGTTTGTCTTCGATTGTGTCAACATGTCTTAGTGTACATGTAGCTTTAATTTAATTGAAGGCCTTGGACTTATTGCATAAAAGCTGGGGCTACCACAAAAAGTATTTGGCAGAGGAGTCAGTAGTATATGCTTTGCTAGCAGTATGGCTCTAAGCATAGGAATATCAGTCAGTAGGTAACATTCAGAAGAAAAGAAATCAAGTGATTAATCCATTTCATTAAAGACCTTTTCATAAAAAATGTATTCAAATGAAACATTAGAGAGGAAAGTCCTATGCAAATTGTGACAAGGGGACACAAACACACATTGCTTTTGTTGAAGAATCACAAGCTAGAAACAGCAAGCGCCATGCTGCATAGATTGAAAGTTTGTGCATTGCAAATTCTGGCCACCAGAGAGCAGTATAGCATGAGCAGACATGAAATTATATGGTAGGATTGTGCCTTTTAGGTCCTGTAATCCAGGAGCAGTTTAAATCTGAACTGCTGAATGTCTGAGAGATTGAATTTGGTCATATCTGATATCCATTTTGATTGACTGTCTCATCACCACCACTGCAATCGCCTGGTTTCATCCCACTCAATTGGACACGCACACACACGCACACACAGGCTGAGGTGTAATGTAGGCCACAGCAATGTGGGATTACTATGGAGGTAGCTGTAATTTGGAGAGAATATTAGATAGTGAAGATCCAGAATATACAGACAGTGCAGGATTAAACCTAACAGGTCAGACTGACATACAAAGTTTCACTTTTGCTTTCAACCATTCAGTTCCAGTAGGTTGTCTTACTCTCCCCTTTTGTTGGAGTTTTTAGTTTTTTCTATATCAAGGGGAGGATCTAAAGAAAGCACTTATAACCCTGGACAGGGTCTTGCTTTTTTAGAAAAGTGAAAGATAAGGTTCAACACTGTACAGCGTGTGCATGGAGAAGGTTAGAAGAGACAAAGCCAACAAACCTATGCAAGTTAACTGAACAACATGGCGTAATTCAGAAAATCTCTCAAGAAGACATAATGTAATGTAGATTTAAAGATCATAGGTTATTGATGCTTAACGGCAGAAAAGTCAGAAACACATGGATAAGATAAAAGACAATCACAAAGCAGGAGAAGAGTGAGAGTATAGACAACATAGGTTATTGAAAATGATATGGCCAGAGGAAGCGCTGTGAAAAACAGCTGGTACAGATGAGAGATAAGGAAAGAATGAAAGAGAGAGTAGGTGGAGGGAGGGGTGGTAAGTATTGCTTTAAAGGGATTTAAGGCACTGCTACAGTACTTACAGCTGACAGATGTTAGCAAGAGAATTAAAGCCGAGCCACACGTCAATGATTTTCTTTTGACCATCATGTACTGAAATATACACTCATGCATACACACATACATAGAAGAACATGCATTCGTTATAAACAAAAAATATTGTATTCTGCATATGAGAGGTGGAGAGCAATTCAGTACATTTACTCCATTACTGCAAAGTTCTACTTTAATTTAGTGTTTACATTTCTGCTACTTTATTCTTCTGTATTCTTATATTTCATTGATAAATTCAGTTATTTGCTACTTTGCCATTTTTTTACATTTTACATTTAAAAACATAAAGTAATCACAATTTAATTGTCGAAGATTTAAACTGTAGTTTCCTGCCTTTTGGGCCTGTGACCCCTTGAAAAAAGCAGTGTGCGGTTGAATCCCGTTGTCAACCTCCTATGAATTGTTATTAGTTCTGATTAATCATTTAACGGTTTCATTTCAGTAATTGGTCCCAGGAGTTAAAGTATCCAATACTTCTCAGAGAACAGCACAGTTAAAGAACTATGTGTTGTCTTATTTTTTACCCAATTTATTTGTGTTGTGACCCTTAGGAGGGGCCCAGCCCCTAGCTTGAGAACCACTGGAACAAGCAACCTAAGTGCAGAGGTCGGGGACTTAAGTCACATGACTTACATCAGCTTTAGTCAAAGACTCGACTTGACTTTGACTTATTGTTCACGACTTGAGACTTGACTTGGGACAGATGACTTATCTTTATTTTACTAAATATCTGCATTTTCGTAGATACTGAGAAGTTACATTTTCTTTTTGAAACATGATTGCATGATTTCTAGTGCAATGCACAAATCTGGCAACCTACTAGGATGCAGTAGACCAACATAGACCAAAGCAGCTGTGATAGGGAGGGGCTCAGACCACAAATACTAAAATTTGTATTGCAGGAGAAAAGAGAACATAGCAATGCAGCTTCCACACAGAGTATTATAGTGATAGTAATAACTAGAATGGCACTCAGTAGAGAGCATACTTTGGCTTCACCAGGGCCAAATGTTCCCACACATTAAAGAAAGTGATAATAAATCTGCCCCTTTTACCACGTCTGCACCAAGATTTACCAGGGTTCTTCCCTGCCCATGCCTCATCTGTCCCCTAAATTTGGTGCAGATCAGTTCAGTACTTTTTGGGCAATCCTGCTGAAAAACAATTAGCACTGGTGAAAGCATAACTTTCCTGTCTTTTAACTGATTTAAATGTGAAAACAGGGGTTGATCATCAGAATTTTGCAAAACCTGACTTGTGACTTGTTTAATCTAAGTAGTGACTTGACATATGTTGCTTGACTTACAGCAGGAATCAACTTGCTTCATTCTCACCACAGTAACTTGGCACTTGTTTGAGACTTGCCAGTGTAACTTACTTCCACCTCTGCCGAACCGTGTATAAAGTATGTTAAGCACCTTGAGCAGCTACAGCAGTAAAATTCTGCCTCCACACTGATGCATCAGTATTGATAATCTAATAATGTTATGTCCGACTACTATAATTGGAGAGCAGTTTGTATGTGTGTCTGTGTATCTGTCTGTGCAGAAAGCAGCTAGGGACACAAAATTTTGAGAGAACCCATTTCTTCATCAGACCTTTTAAACAACACTGAGGACTGAGGTTTATTTTTCATTTACATTTTACCTTATAAATTGACATGTATACTTCTATGCTTCAATGTAATGCTGCTTCAACGTTTGCCCTTTGCACAAAACATTTATAATGGGTAAGACAAGAAATTCAAGGCAAATCAGGGAATCTGGCAGTTAAAGCAAGAAAAAGAGAAACCTTACCATCCCTGCTGCAAGACCCAAAGGGCACTTTATACATTGATTCTCTCCACACTTGCCTCCAGTATAATAAGATATCAGTCACAAGGCCATCTTACTGCAGAGACAGTACTTATATTTTTGGTACTTCATATTTTTCCTGATACTGTACTTTTACTGAGGCTGAATTTTTGTTTTAATATACAAAACGTTTACCTGTAATGGAGTATTTTAAGACTGTTGTATTGGCACTTTCAGGGTCTAATAAAGTTTAGACCATCTATTATTGTGATAATTCGCTCTCTCACTTGTGAATGTCACTATTTCCTTGGACTTTATCTGTGAATAAGGGTTTAATAGATCCCAAAATATAAATCTTTAACAAACAGGTTGATACTGTGGTTTTTCATATGAAGTTACTTAGAATTGCCATCACACCATTTTTTCACATGATTTTCTGAATATGTTAAATGGAGGCAAATGTGTGTGTCATATTAATTGCACTGATACAATATCACTCAAGGCTGGAGGAAGAAATAAATCATCTTGTTGTAAATATCAGGATTATACTTACCTAAGAGTTCCCAGGTAGGACCAGGACTTGTTCAGGTTTCTATTGGTCAAGAAATTCAGATGGATAAAATGTTGTTGTTCCTTTTCATGTCAAGTCAAGGGCATGATTTACTCTGCTGCTGTAAATTTGTTAGTGCTGGGAAGATTGATACACTGCCTTATTACAGCACATTCAGCCCCTAGTGAACGTGTTTGCTGCTGTTACTGGTGATTATAAAGGAAGGGGGAGTGTGGGTGGTAAATTTCCTATTTCTACTTCCACGGAACTCAGGAAGACATGTGCAACACTCCCACAGAACAGGGTGTGATAAATAAATGTTGAGGATATTAGCAAACCTTCCAACAGTGTTGTACAAATTGTAGAGTTTTACAAATTGTAGAGTTCCACAGATTTATTTGTGAATTTCCCAAGAATCAGTAGATGGGTAGATTTCACCTTCTGATCATTGAGGACTGACCTCTGACAACTTTATCTACAGAATATTGGTGTGGACACTGAGGACTGCACACACAATCACACAATCACACTTACATACAGTGAACTAGAGGTTGGATGGAATGATGCACCCCTTTTAGGGACTAAAAAATAACAAACTGGGCCCTTCTTTCTTTTTTGAAATAAAATAAAATAAATTGTCCTTGCTGTGAGATCAGCTCTCAGTCAATGCCAGTTTTCTCAGAGTCAAGTGATGGTCTAAATCAGATAAAAGTCTGATTTATCAGAGTCTTTAAAGTCAGATTGGACTCTATGTCTTGTGTGAATTGAGCTATGCCAGTCTCAGGAACTGACACAGTCCTACCGCCCAAAATAAGGTAACTCCGCTGATCCAGTGGAAAGTGATGATCTGGGTGTCTGGTGTCGTTGGTGGCTCACCATCCACTGAACCGCTGGACTTCTCCTCTGTGGTTCCTCACCCACACACAAAAACCTGACCGAGACACAAGGAATGTGAACAAATGCTCCTCGTGGTCCGTGGCTCCCGCAGTACAACCGCTTCAACTGTGTTCTGATAGTAACCGACTTTTGTATCACTTACGACTTAGTTCTCACTTGTTTCAAACTTCAACGTGGGGACACGGAGCAGTGTCCAGCTCAACGTGACAACTTGAAGAAAGTGGGAAGCTTCGAAGAGGTACTCGGATGTGCTTAGAGTGACTCAGACGACTCGGAGTGATTTGTCTCCCTCGTCTCATCACAACCCCTCCCCTCTCTCATTCACACACTCACAAATTCAAACATTTGTAACTTTATTAATTCCTTTTTTTTTAGATTTGTCTTAACCCATTTCTCAAGTGGGTTACACCTGCTAGTTATTTATTTTAATTACCGTAATTTCCGGACTATTGAGCGCACCTGAATATAAGCCGCAACAACTAAATTGAAAAAGAAAAAAGAATTTGTACATATATAGGCTGCACCTCTTTATAAGCCGCAGGTGTCCACGTTGTAACATCAGATAGCCTATTTACACAGAAAGATTTTTTTTATTTTTATTTTAATAAGTGCTTTTTTCCGAACAGTGCCTGTAACACGGCAGTAACAAGCAGTCACAGCAGTAACACGACTGGTTAAAAAAAAATAACCAGCCTACCAGCCGTAGGCCGTTAGCCTACCAGAAAAGTCACTGATCCCTATCTTCATCTTCCTCCTGCGCACTAAAACCACCGAAGTCGTCGTCTTCAGTGTCGGAACTGAACAGCCTCAGAATGACTTCGTCACACACTTTCTCAGTCTCTCTTTCGTTGTCACTCTCAATGTCACTTTCGCCTCCTGGAGGCTGTTAGCCCGTAAAAATCTATAGATTGGCCGCATCGTTGTTTACGCCGCAAGGTTCAAAGCGTGTGAAAAAAGTAGCGGTTTGTAGTCCGGAAATTACGGTAGTCTATTCTTCTGCTTTCACAGCATTGATATAAAAGAGCTTTATATTCAGTCGTTCCTCCCGGAGTAAACAATGTGAAACAATGTGTAACTTGTGTGAACCATTTCTGGAGCCAACAGAAATGTTGTGTTTGTGAAACCTCCTCTTGGTGTGTCTGACATTATAACAACATTGTTTTATCCTGTTCCAGGGTATTCTGAACTCAGGAACTCAGGAAGGCATGTGCTACACTTCCACAGAACAGGGTGTGGTAAATAAATGTTGAGGATATTAGCAAACCTTCCAACAGTGTTGTACAATTGTAGAGTTCCACAGATTTATTTGTGAATTTCCCAAGAATCAGTAGATGGGTAGATTTCACCTTCTGATCATTGAGAACTGACCTCTGACAACTTTATCTACAGAATATTGGTGTGGACACTGAGGACTGCATCTTAAAGGGCAATGTCTGGGACAGCACACAACCACACTTACATACAGTGAACTAGAGGTTGGATGGAATGATGCACCCCTTTTAGTGACTAACGTATTTAATGACATGTATACTGATTAATAAAAGTGGAGAGTATGCAGGTAAAGTACACAGATATACACTATTCCTCTTCCAACATGACTGTGCACCAGTGTGCACAAAGCAAGGTCGATAAAGACATGGATGAGAGAGTTTGGTGTGAATTAACTTGACTGGCCTGCACAGAGTCCTGACCTCAACCCGATGGAACACCTTTGGGATGAATTAGAGCGGAGACTGAGAGCCAGGCCTTCTCGTCCAACATCAGTGTGTGACCTCACAAATGGAAGAATGGTCAAAAATTCCCATAAACACACTCCTGAACTTTGTGGACAGCTTTCCCAGAAGAATTGAAGCTGTTACAGCTGCAAAGGGTGGACCGACATCATAATAAACCCTATGGATTAAGACTGGGATGTCACTTAAGTTCATATGCAAGTCAAGGCAGGTGAGCGAATACTTTTGGCAATATAGTGTATGTTGATATCTGTAATGTAATGTCCCTAACACAGCAATTTCTCAAGTTTGCTAACATTCACTATGCAATTACCCACCCCACACTTTACCTGCACACACAAAAAAAAATATCTTAAAAGTAAACACATTGAATCCAAGTTTGAATACCAAACAAGTTAATTCAAACCTTTAAAAAACTATAGACAATTTACTGGAATGGGGGAAACACTGGAAGAGGATGCAGCTAAATGACTTATAAATACAGATGTAAGGTGAGAAGTGCAAGTGTAAAACATTTGTATTGCCAAACTGCAGGTTGTCATTATTACTGTTTGTTTTAGCAACAGAGCCTTTTCACAATGGACAAATTTTACAATTCATAATAAAAAAGCTGGTGTTACTGATAACATTAACAATGGCTTATTTCGAGATCATCCTGCATTGAACAGGGCAAAGATAACAAATATCTGGGTGTATGGGTGGATGAGAAGCTTTTATATAAAACACATGTGCTTGAGCTCACAAAGAAAATTAGAATTAAACTGGGTGCACTACTCAGGATCCAGTCATGCTTCAGAACGACAGTTAACTAGTCAGCTATGCCAGTCTTAGATCATGGTGATATTGTGAAGGATATATGCAGCCCAAGCCACATTTAAAATTCTAGATACAGTTTATCATAGTTCTTTATAATTTGTGAACTACCAGCATTTGAGGTGGTCTTCTCTTGCTGGTAGAAGGGAAAGACACTGCCTGCTTTTTGTTTTAAAAGCATTTTTGGGCAAGTTCACTTCTCTTTTAAAGACCAATTGTCATCAAACAAGTTCATAAAATCTCTTGAAACTTCTCAGATAAATACTAAACTTGGCAAATATTAGTTCTAAGTTTCGGGGTTTTGGTTTTATTGTTTGTTTGTTTTTTTGTTTTTTTGCACCAAACAAATGGAACAAGACATATTTAAATTAGACAGGTTTGTGTCATTTTAAGTTTATGCTTGATGATATGGTTGATGCAGCCAAAGCAGGAACAGCTTTGGCTGACTTGCAGAAATGGTTATTGATTGTCTTCAGTCAATATTTTCCCATTAACATTTTTTATTGTTGTCATGTATTTTCCCTGGTAGACTTATTTGTTATTTTTTGTTTTTGATTTTTACCTTCTTTTAATTTTACTGTCTTTTAATTTTAATTTTTATTTGAATTTTACTGTCTTTACTGGTGTATAGCATTGTTATCAGACATCCCTGCTAGTTATATATTTTAATAAGTCTATTCTTTTGCTTTCACAGCATTGATATAAAAGATAAGATAAGATCGCCTTTATTAGTCCCACAGTGGGGAAATTCACAGTGTTACAGCAGCAAAGTGGCAGTGCAGAGAACAGGAAAGCTGCAGAAACTGCAATTACAAATATTTAGAACAATAAATAATAACAATATAATAATGTACTAATTATATAGATACAAAAAGTTACATATTTACAACAACAGTAGCTAATGCATGAGGTTGTCCGTTTCTGGTGTGTGTGTGGTTACTGAGCACAGTGTTTGTTGTAAAGTCTGACAGCAGCTGGAAGGAAAGACTTGTGGTATCTCTCCTTCACACACCATGGGTGCAGTAGCCTGTCACTGAAGGAGCTGCTCAGTGCTGTCAGAGTGTCCTGCATGGGGTGGGAGGTGTTCTCCAACAGGGATGATAGCTTCGCCACCATTCTCCTGTCGCCCACTACCTCCACTGAGTCCAAGGGGCATCCCAGGACAGAGCTGGCCTTCCTGATCAGCCTGTTCAGTCTCCTCCTGTCAGCAGTGGAGATGCTGCTGGCCCAGCAGACCACACCTTAAAAGATGGCTGATGCCACCACAGAGTCGTAAAAGGTCTTCAGGAGTGCCCCCCTGCACCCCAAAAGACCTCAGTCTCCGTAGCAGGTACAGCCTGCTCTGTCCTTTTTTGTAAAGAGCATGTGTGTTGTCAGTCCAGTCCAGTTTATTGTTCAGGTGAACACCCAGGTACTTGTATGAGTCCACAATCTCAATGTCCATTCCCTGGATGTTCACTGGGGCGGTTTGAGAGTGTTTGTGCCTGCAGAAACCCACCACGAGTTCCTTGGTTTTCCCCGCGTTGATCTGGAGGTGGTTCTGCAGGCAGCAGTTCACAAAGTCCTGGGTCAGTTCTCTGTACTCCCTGTCATCCGACAATTGCAGAGTCATCAGAGAACTTTTGCAGGTAGCAGTTGGTGGAGTTGTAGGAGAAGTCTGCAGTGTAGAGGGTGAAGAGGAACGGAGCCAGAACCGTTCCCTGTGGGGCCCCTGTACTGCAGACGAGCCTGTCAGACACACAGTCCTGGATCCTCACATACTGTGGCCGGTTGGTGAGGTAGTCGAGGATCCAAGTGGTGAGGTGGTGATCCACTCCCGTGCACTCCAACTTGTCCCTCAGGATTGTGGGTTGGATGGTGTTGAAAGCACTGAAGAAATCAAAGAACATGATTCTCACAGTGCTCCCAGCCTTTTCAGGTGAGAGAGGGATCGTTGTAGGAGGAAGATAGTTTTATCCTATTCCAGAGTATTCTGAACTTTGGCATACACACCACATCTAACAAAGACAAAGTTTATCCATATTCTTCAGAACTTTCTGAAGAAAGTTCCTGCCCCAGTTATTTTACAAAGAATGAATCAAATCTACTCTAAATCTCATCTAGGAAAAATGTCTCAGAGGGGCGTTCTTGGCCCTGAGTAGGAGTATCACATACCACTGGTCATCACACTGTTCGAAGTGTCTTATGTGTGTGTTTGTACATGCACTGTACAGGGCCATATGGTGAATGTAATAAACAATGGGAAGCACTAGAAAGTGCAGAGGATTGAGGATAAGCCTACATCAGCATTTGAACAGGCGAGATCAGAGAGAGAGAGAGAGAGAGAGAGAGAGGAAATAAATACAGGATTACTGGAGATGTCACATACATGGACAGAAAATAGTGTCAGACTCAAAAGTCTGTGCACAAATGTCAGTGACACTGACAGAATATTAGATTTTCTTGTACTCAACTTTATTATTTATCAATTAAAAATGTTCTTCCACAGGAAACCCTGGAAAAACACACACACAATGAATGTCTCTATTAATTTATACAAGAGTTTAAAAAATCAGAAGCTAAACACATCTCCTTGATGTCCCTAGATGTGTGTGTCTGTGTGAATTAGCATCTGTGTGGCAGAGATATTTACATGATGAGAAACCAAGAGAAGAGGTGGTTACAAGCTCACAGATGAAAAAGTGAATGATGGATGTAGGCACAGGAGGAGGGATGAAAGAGGTAGAGAGAGTCGGATGAGAGAAGGAGGAGCAACAACGGTCGGAGATATGCCTCAGATTATCATCCACTGTCAGATGCTCTAGAGACAGATAAAGAGGAGGACTGGACAAGAGCGTGACAGGAGAGAGAGACAGAGAAAGAGGACGTGCATGCAAGTTGGGCTGCAAAGATGACTGATGTGAAAAGCGTATCGTCCGTGGAGGTGCCGGAAGGGAAGTTAATGAAGAAGGTCAGTGGATGTACCACCAAAATATGACTTAAACCCTGCCACTGTCCAACTTACAAACTCAACATGATATTCTATAGCAACACGGTTCATCTCAGGCTTGGCTGGTGTGGACATACTGTCACACTAAATTACTGTTTAATTGAAAAAATGTTTTAAACATTACCAATTTAGAGGAATATTATTATCTGCCAGAAAGTATTCCATCAATTACAACACTTTTCTGAGGGTGTCAGCTTTTCCACTTTATACCATGTAGGGACCTCTCTGAGCTGGTAACTTATAAAGGTTTTATTAAAAGCTAAGTTCTAGTTGTGTGAATGTTTTTTCACCTACTGCAAGTGTGTGAGTGTCTGTGCTTTAAATCCTACCTGTGCTGCAGCAGCTTCTTGACCCTCAGCCTTTTTCCAATACCTTTCTTTCAAGGAATTTTGATGCATCCAATGAATTAAATACGTTTCAGTTAATTCATCCATTGATATCAGTTTATTCATAAAATCTGCTGGAAGAATAGTCATCTGTTACTTAGTTCTCTGCCTGTTGCTGTTCTTTTATTTTTCCATCCCTCCATTATTTTATGTTCGACAACTTTTTTTCATGTTCATCCTGCATTCTCCAGGGTTCTATCAAGAAGAAGATCGAGTCACTCAGGCGATGGAGTTCAGCTAGTATGAAGAGGCCTCCAAAGCCAAAGGCCAAGACCCTAAGTCTGTGCTCCCCAGTGGGCGACCCCGATGACCTCTGGTTGCAAGAAGGAGATAGGAGGAAGCTGCGTCCCATCGTTGACTCAGTCTTTGGGCAGGTAGGATAGTGAAATACTCTATACAGCCTAGGTGTCTTTAGTACGCCTCTTAAAATGGCATGTCTGTGTCTATGTGACATTGTTAGTATGTGCTTCACTGACACAGACACTGTACATAATGCTGAAAAAAGACAACTTTTTGGATACCTTCTGAAAAATATACATATAACCAACTCAACTAGGCAAACTCTGTAAATGAATGAACGAGTGAATGACCATCCTGAGTCGCAGTCTGAGAGGGTCACACTGTTAAAGTGAGTTTAAACAAATATGAGCACAATTAAGAAAATGAGACTGTTTGTTGGCCTGTGAACAAAACTTGACAAGATATCAAACTCTTCCTTGATTTAAAGTTGCACTGTGTACATGTTTTGATGAGTGGGCCATGCTTTGCCTGTATCTGTTAGCTCCCAAAAAACTGCACATGCATACACTCAGTATGCTACATGGCATTCCACTGCTTGACCGTTCTTATTCTACGCCCCTCCTATATTTTTCTAGTTTTGTGCAACTGCTCGAAGGTTATGATGGATATTGGCAGGCGTTCATTGTCAAACGATAATACGATCAATAGGAACATACCCGTGGCAGGCATTCTTGACCTTCATCATCATGGTAACATTAATAAACAACATTCAGAGTTAGGTAAGGTTTAAACATAAAAACTA
The DNA here is from genome assembly GCF_046630095.1 of Trachinotus anak. Classification (NCBI taxonomy): domain Eukaryota; kingdom Metazoa; phylum Chordata; class Actinopteri; order Carangiformes; family Carangidae; genus Trachinotus; species Trachinotus anak. The sequence goes on along the minus strand of NW_027273870.1, from coordinate 7,095,081 downwards.
CTTAGTTTGGCAGTGGCGTTCCATCAGTGTAAGCATGACAAGCAGTGATGCCCAGTTAAAGCTAAAAAATACAGAACAATTAGAACAATGACAAAGTGGAAGCGGTGATCCGATCTCAAAACCCAAAACAGGGTTCTGCCCTATCAAGCTGATATTATCTGTGTGTGTCCATCTTTTACTGCCCTCTCGTGGCAGCAGTAGGCTATTGTCCCTGGAAACTAGTGTAACTAGCTTGATCGTTGAGAAAGGCTGGGAAGCACAACTTTTTGGAAGTTTGCGCATACGCACTGGGGATAATCTTTGACAGGTGACCAGCTAAAACCAAAGTGTGCTTGTAAAGCTGTCCTCGACTCAGCAACCATTCTGATATTGCACGCAGTATACGCGTGCACAGATATCTATGGAAAATAAACTTATGCATTACAAACTTAATGTCACAATCTTTTCTTCCTCAGTGTTAAGAAGCAACAGTACCAATTAAATGAGCAAGTTACACTGTGATTTATCATCTCTGTGCAACTCTGCAGTAAGAGCAGCTTGAGACAGAATATAGTTACACAAGTAAGCGCCACTCCTTTCAGGATTAGCTCAGCACATAAGTTGTGTGCATAGTGGGCGAGTGAGAGAGAGAGAGATAAGGCACCAGAAACACATTATCTGTGTTTGCTATTGTGTGTATTACCTGCAGTAGATTCAGATCAGCACGCTGACAGTTTAGACAGGCAGCCAGGAGCACCAGCACAGAAGCTGATGTGCTACTGTGCACATGGCCAGTAGAAAAACATGTTTTAGACACTTTTAAAAGACACTCACCAAAACAATCCAATACCCACTGAAATGTTCATTTCATTTCGAATATACAAAGACCTGACCATCACCATTTGCATTTACCTGTGAGTTTTACCAAGCTACAGAGTAGGCTATAATAGAAAACAGTCAGCCAATCAGGGGAGATCAGTGCAGATTTAGTGCAGAGACCAGCACTAAACACCCTTTTCTTGAAATATCTTCAGAAAGAAGCGCGAGAGAGGAGATGTAAAGCTATATTGAGATGGATGTTGGTACTTAAAACCACAAATATCTTCTTATGGACACCAAAACTTCAAACAGAATACTTGAGCTGTAAAATATGGGCTGTAATGATTTTGGATTTTCCTTTATTTAGCTCTTATTTCTTCATAAGAAACTAGCTTCTATGAGACCACAAAATATGAGACTGTAAGAATATGACACTCTCAAACACATCAACATTTTTTTTTAATATGTAGCACAATAAGCTAAAAATTGCATGCCACAAATATTTTAAGACAGCAGTAAAGAAGAGACCAGGTAACCATAGTGTCCTGACAATATTCCTCTGAACCTGTGTGTGATCATATAGATCATGTAGAAAAGCAAATAGCGGGAAGGATCAGATCATGTGAAGAGCAAGGAGATTAACACGTAATTAGATTTCTCAAGACGAGGTCTCAGTATTAGAAATAGGCAATCACCTGATAGAGACAAGCCACAGGCCAGAGGAAAACTGTAGACTCAAGCAAAACAAAACAGACAGAGTGTACAAGTCAGAGAGTGAAAGAGCAGAAAGGGGAAGTTAATTCTAAATGAGAGTCAGTGAGACACGAGCACAGAATAATCACTCTCTTAGTAGATCATCAGAGCTTCAGGCTCTCAGACTGATTTCAGACCCTGACCTTTTGGCCTTCCATAGGACATGAAAGCGTACTTGTCTGTGGGAACATAATGAGTGTGCTCAAAATGCAAATCAGAGCAAGAAACAGATGGAATAACCAGAGGGGACTATAAGACTATACATTTGGATGCAGAGTCAGTGTTTTCAGTTGAGGATCAGCTTATAACACTTGCATTTTGTTATGATGACCACCTGCTGGCTGCGTGTATGTGTACAGCTGTATAGGCATGTAGTTGTATTAAATGTCTGAATGTGTGTATTCAGATGGACTCCGGAACTTGATCGGCTGTACAGCTTGGCATACAGCAGCCTGAAGGAAACTGCTGTAACACTAGTCTCATTGGTTTGGTCTGGATTATAGTCATATTGTGTAAAGGCTCAACAGCAATTTTCCTTAATTCATCACAAATGTGGTTTGTGGTTTTTACTGTAGCCAAAAAAAAGCAATAAACATTTTGAGTTTGACTGATTGAAAAAAAAAAAAAAAACAAGTTGTGGTGGTATTTTGAAGTGAGTGCAATTCTAGTATTATCTTATTTATATAGCACTAATTAGCAGGTATTGTCTGCACTCATCATACCTGGCTTTGATGCAAACAGGAGCATATGGTTGCCACAGTTATTAAACAGGCATGCACCAAAGTCTCAATTCCACACACCCAACACCCCTTTGCATATGTATGAATTAGCCTGAATTTAGGTAGAATCAGGCACTGCAGAGATAGTTACAGTAAAACAGCCTACTTTGAGATCTCCAGAAAACTATGGGTAATGTTTTGGAGGCTATGTTCATCTTTATATACAGTCTGGTTTATCTGATTTAATGTTTGCTGCAATCGTTTGTATGTCCAGCTAGCTAGCACACATATATCATTACTATTTTATTATGTTGGTCTGCTTGTTAATTACACTCATATGTTTATTTTCTTATCATGCTTATAATTCCGGGACTAACTGGGACTAACTACTACACTGCAATGCATGTGGACTGTTGGTGTGGATACTAACTTTCTGCCTGGAACATGTAGCTTTAGCCTCATATCATTTAGCATGATATCGTGTATATATCCATCAAGTGCATTTTTATGGACCCTTTACAATAAGTTGACCAGATTTCTGAATTGAAAAGCGGGGACATTCCCAATTCGGCAGTCAATGTCTTACATTGACTTTTTCTGGTTTTAAGCAACATTTTACATTACAATGAGATCATGGTTGTTTTTAACTATCTTTTAACCAGGCTAAGGATTTTAATAATTGGACACCTAGTTTTAAGTTCTTTGAGTTATTGTCACACTGACAGCGGCAGTGGCTGAGAGAAACCATACCCCTGTGAAAGAGACACAAGAAACCTACTGAAGCCTGATCTTTACAGTGGGCCCAGTTTTTCCACCAGCATCGGACATTGGACTTTAGTCACTGGACATTTGGATTATATATTGATTAGAGAAATAAGCTGAGCTAGTATGCCAACTACAAATTGTGAGGACTATGTACAAAGCAAACAAAAGATCACTGACCTTAAGGAGGATATCTGATGATTCTCTGAGGAACTTCAAAAGAATGACTCTTAAGTCCAGTTTCATGCAACCAGCCAGGACACAGTGGTGTGGAATCACTCCACTTGTCCACAGCGTTTTTCCAGCTTGACAATGAATCATCAGCCATTAATGGCTGAAATGGCAAGGATCACTCAGACAGGGCTGCCATAGCTAGCAGCCACTCCCCTCTGTTTGCCAAACCAAACACATTGCCCGATCTTTCTCTCAGGTCTCTTTTTAATTTACAGTTAAAAACAGGTACATTTCCAGTCGGGTACAGGCCACCAAAAATGTGCACTCCACCAATCCCTCCGATCCCTCCAGCAAGTTCAGCGCAAATCGGTTCAGTGCCTTTTAAAAAAATCCTGCTGAAAAACAGACGTAGGTGACAACATTTACTCCTCGGCCGGGGTTTTCAACCAACCCATGGAGCCACCATTAGCTTCATTAGCTAGCTAGCTACATGTGATCAAATATGCCAGCAACACTTGTCATTTTTGAAATGAGAAACCTGCTTTTGTCTTCTTTCTGATATCAAAAATCCAGTGTTTTCAAAATTACTGATGTATGAATGAATTACATCATTATCAATATAAACCGCAATATGTGCCATAATTTCCCGTCATATTTTTCAAAACTCACAATTTGTTCACAATCACAAGACATTCATCACTGAACATACACTGAAAAGGCCCTACTGTGTTTTCCCCTCTGTTGTTTTTTTTTGTTCCAGTTGTCATTGACCAGATGAGTCATCTTTATACTAAGCAACAGATGGAGTGAAAGATGAGAAAAAGAAGGAGGGGAGGGTTGGGAGGGCTGAAGAGTGGTGGATGGCTGAATGTCATCAAGAAATACAGAGAATGATTGCGATGTACAGAGAGATTAGTGAACAAGTGAAAGGACAAGATTCAAGTCGGTTAGATATACAACACATCCCATCCTACAGAAAAAAAGATGGAGAACACATTGCTTTTTAATCAAATCCTAAGTGCGACAATTTGTCAAATTAAGAACATCAAATAGTAAATGAATGAGTCAGTCAGTATCAGTGAGATTTACCAGCTTTAAAGTTAAGACTCGTGTCGCACAGTGACCTGCATGCTAATCCATGCTTTATATGTGTTTAATTGCCCTGCTTTATTTCTTACTGACACATACAAAACAGGGCTCATGAGTCAGTTTGTTCACAGAAACAAGTTAGTTGCTTGTAAGTTAATTATAAACATTATTGTGCATTATAACTTCATGTTCAACATTGTGAACAAAACTTTTTTTTATTGTTTTTATTGCAAACTTGACAGTGGCTCACATTGGCAGGACCTTCTTATTGTTGGATGATGCTGGATACTGTTATTGTTCACTCAATGTCTTAACCGTGGTGTCACCTGTTCCATCTTCTTTTCTCTCCTTTTCTGTCTGTGAGTCGCTCTTTCTCATCTGTAATATGTAGTAGTGTAACCACCTTGGCTTGTCATTTCAGACCCCATCATGCAGTACCTGATCACTAAATGGCTTCATAAAGGTTTCCAACTTCTGTGAACAGTCACCTTATGCATTCAGCAGCTTGCCAGATGACGTCTCATTACATTGCAGCAAAACTTGAACCTGGTTCATCCATTTTTTTGCCAGGCCCCTTGTGTTGGCACTCCTGCTGCCAGGCTGGCTAAATTCAAATGAATAGTGTCTATCAGTCCAAAGGCAGCCTCATTTTTTGGACATTTTTGCCTTTACTGGAGAGTTGACAGTGAAGGAAAGTAACAGGTAACAAACAAGGAGAGGATTGTGACATTCTCTGGTCCATGTTATTAAGTTGTTATTTTAACAGTGACAAAAAACTGAAAGAAAATCTGTTGTTCTGTGATATGGCCATACCCACTGGCTATACCTAGTCTTTAAACTGCTGCTTATATTTCTTTCTTCTTGCCTTGTGAGATTATCTAAACTCCTTTAGTGGTCTAAGTATTCTATTAGCCAGTGTCTGTGCCTTAACAGTTTGGGTGCTTGCTGTCTGATGATTGACAGGCTGACTTGACAACATAACTGCCTGACAATTGTGTAGATTAAATAATTTCAGTTGTCCACACAATTTTGGTCATTAGTATTAGTTATTCTTTGTGTAATTTGTTGGCACCAAAGAGGTACATGAAGAAAAAATAGTATAAAAAATCCTGCCGATAATTAAGTCAGATTTAATAATATTTTATACCTGAATACTCTTGGTCCAAGGTAAGGTGTGGCAATCAAAGGCTGTGGGGAACCTTGAATAGATTTGTATAGAAATGTCTTGGCTAGCTGACTGTTTTGTTCAAAATTATTTTTGTCCTTGTACATGTAAAGTAATCAGTACAAATGTAATAGATTCATGAACATAATAAATCATCATTGATATTCTTTGAGGCTCAGGCACATGCATGTCACATAAAGAGTTTGTCACACAGCCTGCAGATGAGTTTAATCTGAACTCAAATTACTGCCTCGCGGTTGTTTGCCACCGTGACACATGCTAGTTTCACATTACATCCCTGTTTATCCAGAGTCATATAAAAAATAACCATCTGTGTAAAATTTTGTCATAATAGCTGCGTGAAGTCTTGAGTAATGGCTAAAAAATGTTTTGTTAGGTCACACTGACCTTGAATTTCCCTCAAGACATTAAGTTCAAAAGGCCGAAACCCCATTTTGTGAGGTCACCGTGACCTTGACTTTTGACCTTTGACCACCAAAGTCTAATTAGTTTGTCCTTGAGTCCAAGTGAACATTTTTGCCAAGTATGAAGGGATTCCCTTGACTTCTCGAGATATAGCATTCACATGGCTAAGTAACAAATGCTTCGTCAGCCACACCTGTGGCTTCCGATTGACCAACCTCCACCCCCACCTTTTCCCTCCCTCCTCCCTTCACATTTTCAGTCAGCAAGATGTTACAATTGAGTGAAACTGGCCACTAAACACATGAAGAGGCACAAGTGAGTTACCCTGTGTACACAAGAGCCAACAAAAAACAATCTAACTACAACCATTAGCCCATGCTACCATTGCTGTGATATGCTTCAATATGCTCCAATGTTGCCATCGCTAGCTGGCTAGCGATGGCAACATTTGCTGAACAAATTCATAATATAGGTAAGTCAGCTAATGTTATCATGCTACTGTAGCCATCACTAATAAAAACAGACATGTAACATTATGTAGCATGAAGTTGCTTATATGTGGAGGACAGGAAAAACAGTTCTTAGTCAAGCTGGAGCCCTTTAGCAACTCAGGTTCTTGGGTATAGCCAAAGCTGGCTCCACAGTCGAACTGAGAAAGAAATTCAGTTTTGGACTTTATCCGTGGTCTCACAAATTACACTGACAGTGTACACGCTGACATAACACAGTAAAAACACTGACACTGAGAGTAGATTAAGACATGGACAAACCTGACAAAACTTCAACAAGATATGAGCCAGTAAACCCCATGGCCAGGTGACCTGTGCTCTGGTCTCATGGTCTCTTTGTCAGAGCCTTCTTTAACAAATGAGTGGTTTCTTCAGTGGAGGAAATTCTGTAAGGTCGCTTTCACCTGAATGCTGCATACTGCACTGTGCCAGCTCACTTATGGGCACTGATTGTGTATTTGATTTAATCCCTTTTGTGGCTTTAAAACGTATTCATGTTGTATTTGTGTAAATAATTGCCTTTACAAAATCAAATGCTTTTGCAAATCAGCATTTGTCAATTTGCAAGTCTTACACAGGGCTGTGGCATTTTGCAGTGCAGTGAAAAACATTTAGTTTTTTCATTTTCAGGTTTCAGAAGTAGATGAAATTGCTTCTGTGGCATATTTTGTTGACAGACTTAAAGATGTCTCATTATCTCTGATTCAGTCATTGATTACATCAAATTTTATTACATATTATTATCATCAAACATTTTCATGCAGTATATGTAGGTTTTATTGAAGCAGAAGTATATCATCCTCTGAACCTTTATCTTTACATAAACATAAAAGAAGAATTGTCCTCTACAGTTTAAAAATAATCTAAAAATATTAATTTCACTTTTAAGCAATTATCTATATCTATTGAAGTCGTCAGAAATTACACTTTGATAATGAGCAGAATTTTCACTGTCTTGTATTTGTAGACAATACATGAAGCAATGAGAACAATGTTATAAAGACATGAGCAGCTTTAGTAGACAGATTGTCTGCTCAGACTGTGCCATTACCACTGGGAGCAGCAACAGTTGTGTCCTATACTCATGGATGGAGATAAAGAACACGCAGTTCCAACCTTTCTGATTTTTTAGCCCTTCATCCTACTTATCACAGAGAATCTCTAATCCATAGGGCCTCTGGGACCTCATAGGGCCTCAAAACTAACTTTTAGGTCACATGAAAATGCATAACAAAATTTGGACAGGTGCAAAAAGCATTATCCTCCTTTTGGGAAAGAGTAAGGGGGAAAAATGAGAGCAGGACATGTGGGACAATCCAGGCAGCCATGGTTAAACTGCAGTCTTCCCCTAGCAGTTTTTCCAAATATGAACTCTTGATCAACACTTTGATTTAAGGTCTGATCAGGGTATCCAGAAGTATTCAATTTATAGTTCTTTATTTCTGTGTTGTCTCTTAATATTTTTGTGGGTCTGATGCTTTTAATATTGTTTGTTGAGGTGATGCTGATCAGTGTGTCCACCTCTCAAATAGAAAATATGTTTGATTTTGTTCTAAATTGAGTAGTTCTGAAGTTGAATGAAGATCAGCTTCTATCTGTCAATGGATGGATTGTCTTTGAATGCATATGTAGCTCTTTACCCCCTAAATGCATTACTATGCTTACCAGCTTATCGCATAACATCTGCTTGCAGGAAACAGGCTAAGATAAGAGCTGTGAGACTAAACCAAAACAGTAAAGTTGCAGATTGATAAAATAAAAGCCGGAAGATGCTTAAGAGTTCCATATAACTGAGAGGAACTGCAGGGTCTGCAAGTCTGACTTTGTCATAATGAGCAACACCTTTCATATGAATCTACATTATTTGTTAAAGCAGACGCTTTAACAAATACCTAAAGTGTAGTGCAGCTGTAAATTTGCAGTAACTCATTTTTGGTCATTTGGGGACAGTGGAAACAAGCTGAGAACACAACACTTACAGATCATCATTTTTAAGTTGGAAAGACAAACTTATTACCACACAGATACTTATAATGCATGATATGAATCAACATGAGAACTGATTTGGAGCTCTTTAGTGGCTAAATGCTCCACTATGTTGATTAACTAGTTGTTAACTGTGTCTGTCTGCTGTTTGGGGCTGGGCAGGTGGTGTATGGGTGGTAACATTACGTTGTGGGCCGAAAAACCAAAACAACTGGCTGAGAAGCACTCAATAAAATCATTTTTTTTCTATTGTTGGTATAAAGATAAGTGCAGTTCTTAGAAAAAGTGTATTTATTATTGTGATCTCTTTAGGACCTTACACACAGGACTCATGACAGGATTAATCATTACATCATCATTTTTTCCTACCATGCTATTTTTAAATGTAATATTTTGAACAAATAAGTGTTTCTTCTCATGGATAAAGAGTTGATATTCAGAACTGAGGGTTATCTTTTTTTCAGTCATTGTGTGATCTGTTGAAAGTGCTTTCTCACAATATCTGGGAGGTGATTTCAGCCTTAATTTGTGTGTGGTGTGCCATGTTAGCAACCCAACTCAAACCCATCTTAACTCAGCTGGGTTCAGTTTGATTCACCACAACACAATCCACCTCCCTACAATTTATCTTACAGATGTCTTATCGGATATACAGTATAAATTCTTTTGCCGGAGAGATCAGCTCACATCCAAGGTCAGAAGTCATTGTTTGCTGTGTATGGATGGTACAAAGACTGAACAGAGAGATGAGCACTTTATATTTGTGTATGATGTCAAATAGGCTTCAGATACTACACATAATAGTGTTATTAATGCACTGGGATTATGGTGCCATGGTATGGACACTGACACAATGCAGCTTAAACCTGTGTATCATCATAATATAACATAAACTGCTTTCATTTTTTAGATTTTGGTTGGTTGAGTTGAATATCTGCATAGTTTCATTTATGGGTCACCCTATTTTCTTCATATGAAATCATTTACAGCCTTTGCACTAAATTTGGTTTGTATGTCACTGTGCATGCATGGGTGCATCCCATCTCAGCCAAAATGTTTGATGTGACCTGACCAAAACTGTTGGTGTAGAATTGCATGCAAAAATCCTGACTTTTGGAATGTGTCCATCATGTTGTTTACTGCCCCGGCACAGGATTTCCCGTTGGCATGTCTCCTATGCTGGTCTTTCAGGCATCTGGTGTGCTTGTTGGTGTTGAGGGATGGAGCACGGATTCTCACCCAAACACTCTGTTTTAGGTTTTATAGCTGAAAAGCTTTGTGTTCACACCAGGCTGTTGATTGAGGTGGGTTTCTTTTTTTGCTGAACCAGACAGAAACCATTTTGCTTTCTCTTTCTGTTGCACATACTTTTATGCAAATGCAGTTTATGTGTAACTCTCAATTTTGCAAGACATCTCCACTTAATACCACCTGAAATCAGTGCTCCATTTAATGTTAAGCATTCTGTTAATGTTTATGAACTATATGATAGGAAGCAATGAAGGCAAAAAGCCCATTACAGGACTGAGGCTTCCATTTGCTAATCTGATGGGTGTCCAGCTGGATCAGTGGGCTAAGGCACATGCTATTATATAACTGAGACACTGTGGATACAAATCCTTTGTCGCAAGTCATCTCATCAGTCTCTATCCTCTCTACTTAATAGATCCTCCATGGAACTCTAATTTTTTCATCCATAGAGAGGTCAGACTGCAGGGTCAGGTGGAGAGCCATGTCTGTGGAGCTGGATTCTGTAATTGGGCCATGAGTGCTTGAAATCAGGTTTTCCCACTTAACATCTCCCCTACTTTTCATATCTCCTTAAGATTTCTCTTATCTCCCCATCTCCATACTCACTGTTACATCTGCTACTCCTTGCCTCTCTGTCTATGCTTTGAGTGAGGTCTAAAAAAACACAAACATTTCAAATGTATCTTAAAATTATAATGATGAGCTAGTGTGTTCTGTAGTAAAGCATTAGGATGACACCTGGTGGTTGGGCATGAGTATTACTGTTAAGCATAATTCCTTAGCAACAATCTGAGCTCCACTCTGTTGGTTTTATAGAGGTGCATCTTATGTTGTATGTATTAGCATGTTAGTGTGTAACTGCCCAGTTTTTTATTGTGCCAGACGAAAGGAATCAGAATAAGAGCAGCGATGAGTCGAGACCTGCAATAAAAAGGAAGAGTGTAGAGAGACACCAAAAATGTTTTAGTTCCCCATAATCTGACCATAGAGTAGCATTGTCCTTACACACATTGCATCGACACATGTTGCACTCACACATCTCACACAAACACACACTAAATGCAACATACAACAGGTAGCAACACACATATATCATATTTACACACACACACACACACACACACACACACAAACACACACATATATATATATAAAACAAAAAGTAGTGATTGTTAAGAAGAGTTTAGTTTTTTAGTATTATCATGCTTTCTTAGCAGTTTCAGGAAAGGACAGGCAAATAAAAGCACATACAACACCAGAGACTATGACTGAAATCACTAAATAGGTTTTGAAGTCTAAAGGTTAAAATTTGTAAGTTGAATGAGACAGGTTTTTAAAATTCTCTGTAATTCATTCCATTCATGATGTGTATAGAAGTGGAAAGCATTACCCTTCAACAGCCCTGAGATTCAGTCAGGAAAACTGGTTTTAAATTTGAAAAGAGAAGTTATAGGCTGCAACCCTAAATACAGTCAGGGAGTTAGATTGGGCCAAATTGCACCCTGCTGGATCTGAGCTCTGCCTACTTCAATATTGTATCATCATATCACTGCTGTAATTTTTAATTCTCCCAGTAAATGTAATAGCATGGGTCTTGATGAATGTGTTTCTCTGGACAATTTTTTTGGTCAAGTATTTTCAGTGCACAAAAATAAAAATACAAACAAAACATTGTATCTGATGCGACCAAAGAGAGATATTTGAGGTGACTTCAACAACCAAACTAATGTTAACAATGAGCTCTATAGAGTGCTGCATGGATGATCTATTTTATTAGGTCAGCCCACAAGCTAGCATTAGCCAGATTCCCTTGACAAAAAGTCAGTGGGATTTTCCATTAGCTTTTGGATTATTGCAGAAAACAAACTGTGTGACAAACTTGTTGATTCACTTACCTCATATACAAAAGTCCTTCCTCTTAGGAAGTTAGTAATAGTTTGCAAGACCGTTAGACTGTAAAAGCGGACTGGTTGTTGGGGTTGTTGGGAACTGGCGTGATGATTGTTCCCAACATCTGCAGTCTCATTTAGCCCCTTGTTAGCAACTGCCTTTTTCAAGAAATGTAAAAGCTTAAAATATCACGGCTGGGGAATTTACTAGTGCATTTTATGTCATAGAATAAAACATTAAAATGTCTTGCTTGTGAGCTTGTGATAACAATAGACCCCTTTTCAGACATCTAATCAAAAATCCCATTGACTTTGGGACAAGGGAACAAGAGATGAGAAATTGCTAACTCATTTCCATCCTTTAGGACCCGTTCCTTTAGCACAGCTGTGTCGCAGTTCAAGGGCCACATTCACAAAGCACTGCTCCTGTCACCTAGAAACCTTGATATCACATTACCTTTTTTTATTTGTTTATTTTTTTACAAAAACTTTAGGTTTTAAGGCCCTTGTACCGGACAATGAAGGATCCATCCATTGGAGCCTTTGTTGCCAAGTAAAAACCGACGGATTTTCTCGGCCACATTTGAAGGAGCCATCAAAATGCAATAGTCTAGCCGCGCCACTGTGATGCAATCAGTTTTCAAATACTGCCTCCAAAGGGAGCAGCCCCGGAATTATCTAATGTCATCAAACAAACATTTGATGAATACATCAGGTATGTAGCCATTTCAATTTGAGATGCAAAAATATTATTAAAAAATTCAGGCATTGATAGTACCCTCAGTCTAGACGAGTGCAGCAGGTTGGTTCTTACCTTAATCAAAGAGGTTGGGCAGTGTAAAACTGCAGGACATTTGTTTTAAATGAAGGTTTTTTTTTTCTTTATAGTTATAGTCTTTCTTTGTAGTTTGCTCCCTCCATTTGTACTGTCCCTCCATCTGCCAACTGGTTAGACAGTACTAACCACACAGAATTCTTTACTCATAGTGCAAAATGTAGTATCTCACAACAGCAAACTGTAAACTACTACAAACACTGTAGAAACAATAACCCTAATAACCGTGTACTAAGTTACGAATGTGATGATCTAAAACAAATTTTGAAACAAACAAAAATTGAAAAGCTGCAACAATCAAATAAACCCACTTGACACAAAACCTCCAAACTCTAAATGTGACATCTTAATCTGCAAAGTAACTTGAAAGTACAGGTGTCAAGAGGAATGTGGAGTAAATACAAACTGCACACCAGCTCCAGATCATTATGTAGAGATATGATAAAATATAAATCTGTAATATCAGAAAATGTTTGGTTGAGGGCTACAGAAAAGTTTGTGGATAAGGTTGGCCTGGGAACCTGAATTCATGACGTCAGTATTGTTTTTCACTTTAATTTAATTTGTTTTGTGTCCTCCTCTCTTTGCAACCTGTTTCCAATATGCACACAGTTATTTTGTTGAGGTTACACAATATCATTTCCTTCTCTTTTCATTTTTACCATACCACTGTTTCTCCCTTGATTTGTACATTAATAGGGGATGACTAATATAAATATTCTTTTTCTATTCCTCCCACTTCAAGCCCGTACTCCCATAGCCTGTCAACATGACTCTTTCCCTCTAATCTGAAATGCCAGGGATTAAACAGGCAGCCAGCTCTCCATCCATAATTCTGCCATGCCCTCCCCCTTTCTCTTTCTCTCTCTCTCTTTCTGTCTCTCTCACTCACACACACACACACCCCTAGAGTTCTGCCAGACTAGTCATTTGGAGGCCATAAGCATGATGTTTGAGTGGCAGAGAGGGGAAGGTGGGTGGGATGGATTAGATTAAGTTGGTCCAAATTCAAGGGATCACTCGTAGCAAGAGGGGGTGACAGATAAACAGAAAAAGTGTGTGTGTGTGTGTGTGTGTGTGTTTGAGAGAGAGAGGCAGGGAGAGATAGAAAGAAAGACAGAAAATGGTCGAGTCATGCAATCAGAGCCAGAGTCTGGCAGCAGCAGGTTGCTTCAGCCCAGATATGACCCGGCTCTCCCACCCCACCCTGACAATCTCCAGCACCCTGTTGCTGTTCCCTAATATCATACTACACATCTCAAAGCTCATCATGACAGCCTCCAGCAACCTATAGGAGTTTAGGATTTAATGCGACATCATATGCCTACCTTGTCTCTCACTGGACCAATAGGATCTTGGATTATAGCACGTGCACTGAGAGGAGTTGCTGTCAGTAGTAGTGGTGCCAGTGGAGTCACTTGCCTTCGCCTCACTGGGTGTGAAAAGCCCATGGGATGTACAGGATGTAGTATGGATTTTGGACTTTTGTATGACATTTAAACAGAGAGGGGGGAAACAAGAGAAGTGTGGTGACAAACCAGGCGGAGAGGGAGAGGGGAAGACAGAGAGGCAGGGTGATGGGAAACATCAACAAGGCTTCTAAAAAGAACAGTAAAAGGAAGGAGGTAAGGATTAATTTAACTGCTTTTAGCTGAGAAAAAAAATGGTTAAAGTGTGTTGAACTGATTAAGATGTTGAAGACAATGCCTTACGGATGTAATGTATCTAAACTTAATAGTTTGTGAAAGTTAGTCATCTATTTGATCTTTGTTTCCAATATAGAATAAAAATAAATGTATATTTTAAAATGTGACTTCCATAACAGTAAAAAACTAAGATGTGAAGTTGCTAAGTTGCTGGTTTCATTGCAGTCAGTGGAATTTCAGTAGTAACTTTATCTCTTTCCCACACCGACTGGTTCTCCTCCTCTAAGGCGGTGTCACCCGTAGAGCAAAGCAGCGCCCCATTGGCAGCCGCCATGTTGGGGGAACTGGGTGGTGCAGGTGAGGTGGACACAGAGGACGAGGATGAAGGAGGGAATGAGCAGGAATTTGAGGAGCCCCTGTGCGCTCTGGTTAAGAACTGCAACGTGCTGCACAACATAGTGGGGCCTGCTTGTATCTTCCTCAGACAGGGCTTCGTACAAAGCCAGCTTGTATGTATAGCATTCACACATGCACACACGTACACACATACACGTACACACACACACACACACACACAAACACACACACACACACACACAAACATATGCCCACAAACAGTACAGAGTTATCATAGCCAAAATCTTTCAGAAATTTGTTCATACATCCATTTTAATTGTGCCTTGACTGTCTCATCCATCACTTCAGTGTGACATCATCACAAGCTTCCCCTCCCATCTCCACCAATGAGAATTTCACCACCCCCACCATCCCCCACTCCCAACAATTTGTCCAGATTGTAATATAGACCATAAATTCAACCTAACAGTATTGGAGATATCATTTGCACGTCCTATTTCAGATTAATGCTTTATGCAGAGACGGTAGAAATGTCACAGATCAATAACAGAGTAATTTCCTGACAGTGCAGCCAGCAGGGCTAATTGAATAGAGTCATTAGGACAGAGATGTAGTCACTGTGCTTTATTGAGCTATAGGCTCCTGAGGTTTTCGAAGACCTTGGTCTGAAACTAGAGGAGAAATATTACAACGGTTAATTACCGTAAGAGCTTCTAAGCATAATTCATTTCTGATATATTTATCATTTACATAGGCACTATATTCATTTACTTTATTTTGTAATTAACCTTAGGTAAATGAAAAAATACAATTCAAATGATCTGATCTTGGTCCATGGACAGTGTTTTGTTGTGATGCTATTTTTGCATATGGCCTTGAAAAGGACCACTAGAGTACGCTTTTTTAAATTTCTAAATATGAAGCTACATCCAAAAGCAGATTATCTTAATTTATCTTAAACTGGACATGGGGAAACTAGCCTGGCTTTACTGGAGTCATGACGCTGAACTGGCTGGGCACAGTCACTTCCTGCTGTATGGGAACCTCATGGTGATAAGAAGACTCCAGGAAGTTGCTGAAATCATCCGTGGTCCAGTTCATAACCCCCTTTTGTTCAGGACAAACAAACAAGATATAATTTGCTAAATACAGAGCTTTAAAGGTTCTTATAGCTGGATTTAATTATCTTCGGGCAGCTCCAGGCTAGCTCTGTTCCCCATACACTGTCTTAGTGCTAACCTAAAAATCTCCCAGTGGTAGCTTCGTACTTAAGGTACCAACGTCCTTCTCATGTAACTTTGGAAAAAATAAATAATAAACTTATTCATTTGCACTAACATCGGAAGTGCAAAGCAGTAACAAGTGGTAGGACGACAGATAACAAGAGAAACTTCATGCAAATACTATGATATGGCATGTGGGTAACACAGTTTGTTTTGTTTCCTGATGATTCCCATTTCAAACAGTAAGAGGCATGCAAGAGACACTGCACCTCCGTGAATTGTGTGACACCTCCAGTGGCAAATCTAGAAGCTTTGGACATTAGCTACTTTTCTTGACTATAGAGTGACACATAGTCTGACTGCTGGGTTTGAGGGATAACAATGTCAGTCTGCTGTTCTGTGAGTGAAATGTCTCTACAACTATTAGTTACCATGAAATGTGATACAGGCATTTAAGATCCCCTCAGGTTTATCCTGCAACACCGATGAAATTCCAATCAGCCTCACCTGTACTTTGCGCTTAGTGCTAATTAGCACATGTTAGCATGCTAATTCAGTAAACTCAAGTGGGGAACATTTTAGTCATAAAAACCTGCGAGCTGAACATCAGCATGTTAACATGTTTATTATGAGCAGTGTTTGCATTCTTGCTTGAAACTAGAACTTTTTCTAACATCTATCCAGTAATCCAGCAGCACTCTTTCTGAGGCACCGCAATCGTAGTTGTAGAACAACTTCCATGGATCGAGGAAAGAGATTGAATTCTTTGACAATCCTCTTTTTTCTTTAAAATGGCAAACCAAAAATAAACCATGGAATAAGTGCTCCTTGAGGAACACAGCACATATATGTTCTAGTTCTAGTTTGCATTTACACCCTTGTCCCTTTGGTGTTGGTGGCATCTGTCTTTTGACAGAAAATGCGACTTAGTGAAGGAAAAACATGTTGTAACATGATAGAAAAGTAATTCTATCATGTTACAACATGTTTTTCCTTCACTAAGTCGCATTTTCTGAAGCGATCAGTGGTACTAATAATTTGGAAATGAAAGCAGAAAGCTACTCTCCTGACCCTGTGTTTAAACTTGTCTCAACCTGACAGTAAAACATTTTTGCAAAAGTGTGGACCAGCAAAAATGGTGCTTGAATGTTGCATGTGCAGCCTGTGCAGGTGTGTTCATATTTGTTTAATCAAGTGCCAGCTGGACAGCAGTGCAGATGCAGATGAAAAAAATCAGCAGCAGATAGAGAAATGAAAAACCGATGAGCCTCTGTGATTTGTAATGCAATTTGCCGCTGTAATCTCCCTGCCACTGTTCTCTCCCCTGCGTTCTCTAATCCAGGTCTGTATTATTTCTGCTGCTGATGTCACAGCCTCGCATAACATGCCATGAAACAAACTTATCCTGGCATCACCTTTTGTCAGTGCCAACACACTCTGAAGCCAATTCTGCATCAATATAAATAGGTTTTCATGTGTGATGCTGAACGTGTCAGTGCGTAAACTCGCCTTTGCACCATTGGATTTTAGTTTTCACCACTTTACTCAGCACAAGTTAAGCTGTGGTGGCTTTCTCTGGTTTCTCAGGAATGTATCAACACACAAACCATTTCATCAGCTTTGTCTCGTTTATGTGCGTGTGTGTGCATGTGTGTGCATGTGTGTGTGTGTGTGTGTGTGTGTGTGCGTGTGTGTGTGTGCCTTATTTTGGAAAGGGTGACAGAGGCTAAAGGGAGTCTTTGTGTTTTGTCATCGTGCATCTGCAAGTTTTTTAGTAATACACATTGAATGCTTGTTGTGGAGCATATGCCCAGTAGACATTCAAAGCTTCTCCATCAGTAAGAGCAGAATGAGACTGAACATGAGATTGGGTAGCAGATCTACTATAAAGGCTATTAGGGTCAGTGAGATCAAAAACCAAATAATCCTGTAACAGAATCTCTGCTCAGGCGGATGAGCATGGAACAAACGCTTCACAGAAAAAAAGCAGAGAAGGACCCACTGAAAAATGTTTCTAGCATTTCTTTGTCATTGTGACTGTGTGTCTGTGTGTGTGTGCGAAATACACAGTGTGAGATTGAAAGCATGTGTGTGTCTGTAACCTGTCTGACTGGCTGTCCATTTCTCTGTATGTATGTCCTGTCTTCTCTCTGCACCGCGGCAGGACAGAGATCTACGACCAGAGGAAATGGAAGGTACAGAAATATCAAAAGCTTAATCCAAATCCTCACTCCATCGTCGCACCCCCATCTCCTCCCTGAACTGCCTTCCTTTCAAACCATCTGTTTGAATGAAAATTGTGCTCTTCTGCATATGGCAGTATTTAGATTTTCCTGACTTGTCCCCGCCTTAAGTGTCAGCAATGTGAAGCAAGAATTTTCTCTCTTTTACTCGAGCTGTGTAAGATCAAAATGAAGGATTATTGTTCAATAGAAAAGATTATTCTTCGCAATTCAGGCATAGGCTCAAGTCTGGCTCACACTTTAGCACTCCACATTCCCAGGAACAAAATATGTATTTGATTATGGAAGACATTATCACTGTGATTTTTTTTATTTATGCAGTACATTTGTTAAAATAAAGAATCACGGTGGCCTGGTAGTCGAGTGGTTAGGGCGCGTACCATGTTGAGCGTAAGATGCTTTTGGCAGGCAGTTGCTGGTTCGACTCCCGACCGGTCCGACTCTTTCCTGCATGTCATTCCCCTCTCTCTACCCCCTTTCCTGTCAGTCTCCACTTGTCTATAATAAAGGCATAAAAATCCCCCCAAAAATAATTAAAAAATAAATAAATAAATAAAAATAAAGAATCACTAAAAAACAAACTAAACACTAAACATAGTTGTCATATTAAGGGACCTCTTTAAAATAAGGCACCCCAACAGTAAAGGGCTTTTAAGTTGTATCAAATTGTTTTTTATGAAAGGTTATATTGTTTACCGACGTTTTCTAGATCATTTATAAGCCATTAATACAAGCAAATTTGGGGTTGCCAGGTGGCAAAAACCCTATTAGCAGGATTAATTAAAAACACAAAAAAAGGACTTTAAAACTTATCAGTGAATACTGTGATATATTGAGAGTGACATGGCACTTCTTTTTAAATTCACACCCCAGATTTTTTTTCAGAAAAAAATAACATGATTCTTGTCACTATGTACTTGAAACAACAATACCTCTCTCTCTCATCTCTCACGCATTCACTCTTATTCTAACTGCAGAGCTGCGTGAGGCCTTCAAGGAGTTTGACAAAGACAAGGACGGCTTCATCAGCTGTAAGGACCTTGGGGAGTGCATGAGGACTATGGGATACATGCCAACAGAGATGGAACTGATTGAACTCAGCCAGCAGATCTGTAAGTCCTGCTGGAGCACATTACATCAGCAAATACACACACACAAAGACAGCGAGAGAAAGAGAGAGAGAGAGAGAGAGAGACAGAGAGATTCAAAACACGACTAGAATTGTATAAAACCCTGAGGCACAGTAGAGGGGGCCGGAATTAGAGATATTTATTGTGTCAAGGCCCAAAATTTCTGTTTGTCCCTTCCTCCACCAACTGCACAAAACTGCTGCTGACCACACACATAAAAGGTGGAATGTTACACTCTGCATTTTGCATAACACCACAACATTAACATTCATGAAAGAGAGCCGTACATTGTGTCTTGCTTAAGGGCATTTTGGTGGTAGTCTCTGAGGGAAAGTAATTCAGTAATCAACAACTGCACCATAGAAGACCTGAAGTGGACAGCAAATGGTTTAAAACATTCTTGTGAAAAAAAAAATCCATATGTGTATATATATATATACAGTTATAGACACAGTCTTTTTTTTAATTATTTCTTTTATTATTTCTCTTATTTTCTTGCCCTCCAGGTGGTGGCAGAGTGGACTTTGAGGATTTTGTGGAACTGATGGGTCCAAAGATGCTCGCTGAAACTGCAGACATGATTGGAGTTAAGGAGCTGAGGGATGCCTTCAGAGAGGTTTGCAATATTACAATGTCTTTTTTTGTCACTGGGGTCCCCTTTATATCCTCCTTTTCCTCCATATTCACCTTTAATGCGTTTCTTTGTCATTTTTTTGAACCCATCCACTTTGTTCCCCAGTTCGACTCTGATGGCGATGGACAGATCAGCCTTGGGGAGCTTAGAGAAGCCATGAAGAAGCTGATGGGGGAGCAGCTCAACCACCGAGAGATCGACGAGATCCTGCGAGATGTAGACCTCAATGGAGATGGACAGGTGGACTTTGAAGGTGAGTTATTAATACTTTAGGTAAGGAAGCTGAGAACTGAAAATAGGAAATTAAAAAAAGGAACAAGGGAAAATGGCTGTAAACACAGCCACCAGAAATGACTTTGAAGTGGTAGTAGAGTAAAATATTTCTTGAAAAACAATGCAAATAAAATGATTGATTATTTCAGGCATCATAGAAGTTCCTTGAGGATACACACAGCATCCAAAAATGATAGAAAATAGATATGTGGATGTTTAGGCAAAGTAAAGAAGGAAGAGGAGGCTGTAGAAAGAAAGAATACAGTTAAATGCTATTCTTTTCCTTAACCCACAATAATTACTTATCATTTATTTTGTCCTTTCCACAGAGTTTGTGCGAATGATGTCACGCTGACTCTTTACACACTAAACTCAGCATGGACCAGACTGCACACTGTTAATGTTCTTGTAATTGTTCTTGATGTACAAAGACTTCTTAGTGTCTGTATTTTTTTTCTCTCAAATATAAGATAATCCCTTCAATGTGTTACCATTGTATGAATGTAATATGTGTTTAATATGTAATGAGAGATTATAGTGTTGACTCAGCAAGGTGATGGTTTAACCAAAATTGTGGTTAATTTAAATTTGAATATTTTTTAACTGAGAATCACATACCAGCAACACAGTATAAATAATACATATGCATGTGTCGGTTGACACAAATTAGAGAAAAACACAATTTCTTACATACCCCCAGTAACTCCCAGTTAGCCCTCAGCCAAAACCTAGCTTGGGGTTTGGTTGCCATGTCTGAAATTTTTGCCTCAAACTCTGGAGATAGATGGACTTTGGTTTGTTGTGGTCATAGCATAGCATAAAAAATATATGTTTAAAAACCTGGTCAAATAAAACCCAAATTATCTGTATTGCGAGATTTTTTTTAATGTTATTTTTCTGTAATTTGGGTGAACTGACCCAATAAATATGCAGTTTACTACACTACCAGACTTGAGTCTGAAGTACAATGTAAATAAGGATTTATTATCAGACTTTAAGTAATACCAAATCTGAAATCTTTGATTCAAACTTGAATTTAACTCTTATGACTGTGACTGTGATATTATTGTAGTATAGATAGCAAAAGTGAGTGCTTTGCTAATAATACAGCAAATACATGAGATTATATATGTATATCTTTATTATACGAACTACCACATAAAATCTGAATTGAGAAATATGTCAATTATTTTGAGCATTATCTTCAGCTGTGCTATCCTGATATATTATTTATTATTTTATAAATAATCAACCAAATACTTGCAAATACTTTTTGATACAGATCTCATGACATTAAGAGGATGATTTCTGGTGTCTGCTACATATCTGTATACATAGACTTTTATGTCCATGCCTCTTTTTTCCTATTCAGGTGGAAATTAATTGACAGACTGTATCACAGTGAATGTTTATTTTATGCAAACCTATATACATTTAAGGTTTTATTTGTACAGTGTTCTACAGTTCAGCATTGTAAATAAAATTAAAAAAGGTGAATAAGAGTGACAGTAAACTAGTTTTTATTGTCCAGATTCCTTTATTTATTTCTTTTGTTTCACATCAACTGTATTCCATTATGTTGATGAAATTGATGAAAACCTGCTTCTATAAAATTATTCTGATTCCTTTTTTCTGGTGTTCACATTAGTTCACAATAGATTTCTCACACAGCCTTCCAGAAGTTTTCTACCCTTCTGATAAAATGCATCAGATCACCTCTTTCTTTGCACCTTGCAAGGTCCCCTATCAGTCGCCTTTTCAAAGCATGCACAGTCTCACTGTAGTCAACACTGAAAGGAGCCATCGGTGGAGTCCCATGCCAAAGAGGAGGAACATACCAGCTGCAAGTGCTTGGGTCAAACTTCATTATATCTGAGATCTTAGTGATGTTGGCCTTCTTCATCCCGGCATCCCTGCTGATGAGTTTATTGAGCTGCTCCACCAACTCTTTATCTCTCTTCCTCCTCTCTTCAACAGTCATGTCAGACATGTTCGCATGTACAAAATGACACACTGGCCTCTTGCCCGCAGCTTTCACCCTTGTGAAAGCATGAAGCACCATCTCTAGGATGTCTTTTTCTCTGGAGTTGTCCCTGGAAACAGTAACAATCGTGGCATTACTGAGCGCCACACAGAGGCTTGCTACTTCCTTGTCCCGTTCATGGCTGTGATCGTCTTGAACCAACTGATATGGTTTCAGTCCCTCGGTGTCAATGATCATGATGCAGTCACAGCCCATTTCCTCCCTCATGTCTGTGTTGACATTGATCAGCTGGATGAACGCCCCCCTGGTGCATCTTCCTTTGCTGACAGAAAACCTGACTCCAAACATGTTGTTGAGCAGAGTCGATTTTCCTGAGTTTTCAGCTCCGATGATTGTAATGACCTTGAGCTTGCTGTTGGATTGCATGATGTAGTGAAGCTCAGTGAGAATGTCAGTGATCCATTTCATCGGGATGTTTGCTGCATCTCCATCAACAAGCTCAAGAGGGAAACCATCCAGCAGCATCTGAGCAAACAGTGCAGGTTGTTGTTCACTGGTTTTTCTCTGACTGCTGTATTCTGGCAGATAACTCGCACACTCATACAGCTGCCCACACTCCCGAAAAAAGTGCTCTAGGCGTAAAGAACAAACAGAAATTTGCATGTCAGTCTCCTCAATTTTTTCCATGTCTTGGGGAGATTTCTTGAGTAGCTCTTTGTATCAATCCTGCAGAGATGACAGCTGGTGCCGGGACAGATCGTCCAGTTCCATTTCCAGCCATTTGAGGAAATAGTAGCGCTGCACTTCTGAGGTAACTAACCCATGACAGAAGTTTAAAATTCCAGTCATCTCAAGTCTTTGCTGCTTCCATTTAAGCTCTTTTTTTTTTTTTGTCAAAGACTTGAGGTAGACTTCAGGTTTCTGGTTGCCAGCTTTCCGCATCCTCCATTGCTCTGTTTCCACCCATGAAAGTGCTTTCCAGATGTGTCCTTGGAAAGGTAGTTGTTTGTCTTTGAATTCAGAGGTGTTGGTGATGTGTTTGGTGATTTTGTCCACATTGCTCCGTGCACTCTGGCATTCTTCGCTATCCTCATCAACCAGGATCCCACAGCAGCGAGCTCTGTCAGCCTGATTTGCCACAGACACTACATTTTGGTAGTTTTCTAGCATCTTGGAGATCGATTCCTGGAGGGCTTTTACCAGCTCTGTATCAGTCTTTTTCTTCTGGCTAACATTAGTTATCTTGAAATGTGGTTCCTTCGCCATCATTTTGAGTGTAAAGCTTTTCCCCGGTACGCTGCTAATCAAAATGACATTTGCTCTCACATCCTTTCCTTCCAGATGCTTGAAGTAATCAATCTCTGATTCATTGCAGAAGATGTAAACAGCTGCAGATGTCTGACAGAGGAATGAAAACTGCTTGTCAGAAGCCCTGATGTCTCCTCTGAGGTTAGCAACAGCCAGTGGTTCAGTGAATTTGTCAATGCTCCTGTTCCCACACGGGAGATACCAGCTGATCTCCACTAGCCCCCCTGAAATCCTCCTGGGAACTTCACCACCCACCATGTTACAATGATAAAATGTGTCTTGGTGCTGCTGAGTGTTACTGAGGAGTTTGTTCAAGATCAAGGACTTGGAAAGGACTGTTCTCCCCAGCCTGACGAATGACACCAGAGGAATATCAGAGTGCACAATTCTTTCTTCACAGTTTAACTTTCTGAATGCCTGCAGGGAGGGTCTGAAGGTTCGCACAATTTCGCGCATGGACCACAGCATCATTGTGATTTCTCTTGTTTCACTGTTGGGCAGCAAGAGAGGGACGGCAAACTGGCAGAGCACCATTTTCAGAACTATACATTGCTGAAGAATGCTGTCTGAACAGAGAAACAATGCAGTTATCAGGTCCAGTGGGTTGATGGCATTGCTCTTGTCTGTATCCACATCACAGGACACACATTTGACACTTCTAGCATTTGTGTTCAACATCATAAGTCTCCTCAAAAAAGCCTCAGGAAGTGACTTTGCAGTTTCAAGTTTGTTCTCTGATGTATCATTTTGATTGATCTCTAGGACAGTGCTAAGTGTGAGCTTGTTGTCGTACTGGTCTTCAAGTCCAATCTTTGACAGCACCTCCCTCAGACATGGCTCTGTAAAATCAGCAAGAGACCAATGAATGTACAGGATGTTACATTTTGCTCTATATCAGGGTATCTATGCCCTGATTCGGCTAGATCAACTCACTCATCAATGGAAGTAGTACTCAGCCTGTAAAAACTTATAATGTAGTATATAATGTTAATATATAATGTTTTTTATTTGTCCGAGGAGCTTTGTCAAGTCAGAGCGAATAACCCTCTGACCAAATAATCTTGGTTTAGGTTTTTTTCTTAACCTGATTCTTGAATATTGAGCATCTTCTGAGTGCAATTCTACTCCATGCTAGCAGCATGGCTCCATGGATGGCAATATAGTTTCTGCTGGTCTATCTCCGTGTCAGTCAATACACCACTTTAGTCCAGGCTGAAATGCATGTTAAATATTGGATAGTTTGCCATGAAATTTTAGTTTTACTCTAAATACAAGATGCTTTGGCTAAAACTACAACATCTAATGCAAATTTGTACTGTTATTCATGCTTCCTCTATTATCTTAATGACTGCTAATGTTAGCATGCTAACACACTAAACTAAGAGTGTGATTATGGTAAACGTTAAGGCTTTAGTATAAAGGTGACATTGTTTGTCTAATGTCTGTCAGTGTCTGTAACTATGTGAAACTAACAATCTGACATTACTACCAGTTCAACACACTGAATAGTAGCAAGGTGGAGGTGACAAAGCAAGCAGGGTTTGAACTTGTTGTTTACGTAACTATTTCTGTCACTTTTCATGTTCACAGCGTGCAACACCATGAATGCCTTTCAGGAGAGTCTGTCTCAAAATGTGCACCCTCACGTCCATACTGAAATGATTATTCTTGTAACAGCTGGGTTACACCTCACGTTGGAGTGTGTCCATTTTCATAAACACTTCTGCCATGGTCTGCCATGCATGAACTAGTTCTTTTTTCAGCATAATTCAGTCCTTAGACCTGCTTAACATCAGTATGTTATCATTGTTGTGAGCATTTTAGCATGCTGAATGTAGCATTTAGCTCAAAGCATAGCTGCCTAGCATGGCTGTAGACTTTTAGTCTTGTTTCCTAAAATAGCTGCACATTCCGTGGCTGTAGACAACCTCTTTCCGTTTCCAGTGTGAACACAATAGTGTCAGCCATCAACAGAATTTCACAGTTACCCTGCAAAATGACACAGCAAAAGAAGTGCTCTGGCAGGTAGGAGGTGGTCCTTACAGGTGTTTGTGGTCAGGGGCCTATCTCAACTTGTTTATGGTAGGATCCTGCATTTTTCAAGTTCGACACAAGTTCAGTACTAATTCACATTTTCTCCCTCTGTCTCTCTCTTTCTCCTGGGTTCACTTGTGGTAGATACTTTCTTATAACATAAAGTTTCCTTTTATATACAATATAAGATATATTTGACACTCATATAGTTTCACATAAATATATACAGTGTTTGTACATATAATATGAAAAGCTACCAGTTGTGTCTCCCAATATATATATTGATATATCTTCTCACCTGTGTGTATAGTAGTGGAGACTGGCTTACTGCTCCTGCCGTTAAGCACAGTTGAGACAGATATACTGTAGTCTCTGTCTGGCTCTAAATCTGAGATCATCTTGTAGCTGTCCTCAGTGTATATTGCTAACAACTCTTTCCCTGGACTTGTGACAGTTATAAGGAAATGATGTGGAATTCCCTCCATGTTGTCTCCTTTGGTCCATTTCAAGGACAGAGCCGTGGCCTCTGAATGTCCTTTAATTAAGTGTCGAGGGGGAGACACCTCTGCAAGACAGAAGTCATTTGAAAGAAAAATTATTTCATTCGCTCAATACAATGTGAACACACTGTAGTGAAAGGAATGTGAAATGTCATTTTATTACCTGTGAAAACAGACGCTGTGACCCATTCACTTAAATTACCATCCTCATCTTTGGTGGCCACACTGAAGTTATACTTTTGTCCAAGTTGAAGGTTGTTTATTTCAATTTTATGTAAATCATTGATGACCAAGCAACCTTCCTCCTTCATCGAGGACGTCCACTTCACTTGGAAGCACTTAGGCCCATCTAGTCCTCTTGGGCAACCCCAGCTCAGAACCACAGAGTTTGGCTTCACTGACAGGAACTCAATCTTACCAGGAGGGGGCACCACTGGCAAATATATGACAGTACAAAAAATTACTGCCAATTGTTATGTCAGTTTACACCTAATAACCAAACATGATGATGTTGAAATGTTTTTTTGTTTTTTTAATCATATCTCATTCTACACACTTGACTCTCCCTGGCAAATCCAAACTTCCAAAAAAGGAATTCAGTTAATTCAGTGGGATCAGTTAACTTCTTAGAATTGTGTCATTAGAAAAAAAAAATCATTCTGAATAAATGCAACTAATGCAACAACTAACAATATGTAGTGTAGTAATAAGCATATGTAAGAATAAGATTAATTGATACCGCACAACACTACATAACACGTTTTATAGTTTTCCCTTTCCCCAGCTTTGCAACAAAATGCTTACTCACTTAAGGACAAAGTCATCTTGTCATAAAAATGTGCTGCATCAAAGAACGACTTTGTTCTTTCCTTATTGCTCTGCCTTGTTATGCCAAATTGTAAAGATCATTTGATGATGTCTTTTGCATGTCATTGGCTCCAACAGCAGACTAAATGACCAATTTTGCTTTACATTAACAGTTGAAACTTTCTTCAACCCTCTACACAAAATTGTACTGTTGATTTTCAGTTGCAGTATATCATTTACTATGTGGAGAATTTCTGTATTGCATTTACAGCCACCTTATCAGATGTCTAACAAATTTAACATGTATCAGTGTGCCTGTAATTAGGGACCACTTCTGTGTACATCTGATATTTTTACTCACCTGTATCAAATTGATCAGGGTCCTCGCAATCTTCACCACCAGGTATCTGTAGTATAATAGCATTAATAAGCATTAACCTGTGCAGCATATTAGTATATTACAAGATATTTTCCCCATTATTTGAACATTTTCAGATATTCACCTGACTTGTCTGTGGCCTTTGCAAGATGATGTTATGTCCTTTGTGATTTTCCTGTGTGCAAATTCTGCAGATCGGCATTTGATCGGTCCTGCAGAAGAAATCTAGAGGCTTTTGGTAGTGCAGACAGCGTTTCCTCTCGACTTCAGCACACACATTTTTAAGTGTGTGTCTCTGCAGGGTGTCCACTGTGTAGTGCTGCCGGACATCAAACTCACAGTAGGAAGCATTACAGGTCAGGCAGGTCTTAAAAGCTGCTTTCTTGCGGCAAATGTCACAGAATACCACCCCTTCTCTGTTTTCAAAACTAGAAAGAAAATGCACCCATTAATCGCCACTTAAAGTAGTAACAGGAATGTATGCTATGTGTGCTGGCACATAGCCGCACTCTAATATATAATGTTAGCCTAGAGGAATAGCCAAGTTTTTCTCTTAGTTAAAGGTGCTAAATGTACATTTTCTGTGCCATTGAATGAGCAGGTGGTGTTTATAGATGAAAGAAATGACTTTTTGGATCATCATGATTGGATCCAGTTGGTAAAATATCATGGAAATTCATAGAAGGGTGATGGGGTTATCATAAGGGGTAAGAGATGGCATACAAAAAGTATGTGTTACATAGAACATGGAGTTTAAAAGATAAGAATGATTAGTGCGGAGGGTCTATCAAAAAAATGTCAAATTGCATTGTGGCAAATTGTAGGAAGCTTAGGATCTTGTAGAATTTTGCTGTTAGGGGGGTCACAGAGGACAGAGCAAACATGGACAGAGTTTTCCAAACTACAGGTGGAACATGTCACTATGAAGCAGGAATGTCCCACTGTGTTTGGAGTCTATTGTTGCTAGCAACAAAGATGTATGCTTCCAGTGGAAACAACCATTAGCGCAAGCTCCGCTAATAAGAAGAAGATGGAAAGCAGCAAGGAAGAGACTGTGGGTGTTTTGCAGGTACAGAGAGCAGCTTGGGACATTGTGAAGGACCTCTGTTTCCACAGTGATCAGTTTCAGGTCTACTACTTTTTTTACTCTCTGGGCCTGGCTGGAGTGAGGTTGAACTTTGACCACTGCACTTGCTTGAGCTCACCGAACAGCAAGCAAGCCATTGGAAATATTGGGTTTCAGAGCACAGTGGTGCTGTTGCCACGTTCTGAAAGCCCCATAAGAATCAGGACAGCTCTGCCTCTGCTGAATCCATTTTGATCAGTTTTTAAGCAAATATCATACTTAATTGTTGAAGTACCTGTTCAAGTGAATTTAAAAAATGTCTCACATGTCATCAGATGTAAGTGTCTCCTCGTCAAATTGAGAACTGCTTGATTCCGAAGTCCCGATGTCAGATGAGAATGATGATGATTCTGTCTCTAGATAGTCCAAACTGAGACAGAGAAAAAGGACTTGCGATCATTTATTCCAGCCATGTCAACAATATGTGATTAGGAGCAATAAGAAGTTACTGTAATGTCACTATAAGGAGAGGATTTCAGTGTCTTGTGTATTTTTCCAAATTCAAAATGTTTTTGTCTTACTTTGGATGTGGATGTAAATCCATGTCCTGATTATTTCTCTGTGGCTGCAAACTGGATGTGGGACAGTTCGCTTTTGCCCTAAAAGTCATGTATTATATCATTCATTTTCATTAAATAATTGATCATTTCTGAAATATTCATTACATATCGTTACAGTGTAGAACAAACATTTTGCTTGCTGAATATTACAAAATGACATATAGTCTGTCTTCTTACTGTTTGTCTTGTCTGAAGTCATGAGCGTCTTTTGAAACATCTGTTCCTTTGAGCTTCATCCTGATAATTAGACAAGAACAGTTTATGATATTAAAAATTACATATATTTCACTGAACTGATACAGTTCTTTGCTCTCAGCTCAGCTAATTCTTTTGAAACTGAAGGTGCAATTCTTATTATGAAATGAATTACAAAATGACTGAAATTGTTTCTGCAGTGCCTCCTAGTTTCTCTGTAATACTCTACAACAGTATATGTTTTCTTTCACATCCCTGCTGTTTACCAAAGCACCAGGACTGACAGTATATCAAAGTGATTTTGTCAAAGTGTGAGAATAAACTATATGAAAACACATCCAATAATGACTTAAATCTGATCCTTCCTGAGCACTTGAAAATGTCAACAAAGCTGCACATGAATTACTGAAATGATGTGACACGTGTCACTGCAGTATTTTAAGTGGGATTTTTACCTGCTCTGCGTGATGTCACCGAGGACTCTGTGATCAGTACTTAGGACTGGATACACAGCAGACCTGAAATTCAGCACACAAATAAGACAGTTTTCAGATGATCTTGTTAATTAGACAGATGCAGCATGGTATCAGAGATATTTATATGGAGGGAACAAGACCTGGATGGGTCCTTATAGGTCATATATCCACCCCAATGGTGGGGCATCCCATATGGTAATTTTCTGAAAGAAAAAAAAAATCACTTAAATATTTTATAGAGACACTAGACTTCTAAAAGAATATTGAGTCATCATCATCAATCAGTTATCATCAAGAAGTCCACTGCGGTGACAAATGTACAGAATAGAATCTATACTTTAGAGATTAAGGTTACAGTAGAGACATTTCATTTGTCTCATAACAGACACTGATGGACCTGTTTCTAAAAGTATCACACAGTCTTCCGTCCTCAGATGCAAAAGTGCTATGTGTATTATGTATTTTCATTCATACATTTGAATATAATTAACTGGGAAACACAAAGTCTTTCAGTTTTCATTCGTGTATAAAGAAAAGGCCAACACTATCTGACCAATCAGTGTCGAGGAACGGCACTTTGGCTTCTTGCTCACTTGTGTTCAGGCAGCTGAACAGCTGTGAACAGACTTTTTACTGTGGACTTCTCCAAGTTATGTGTGTAGCCCAAAGCACCACATACAACTTCATATTGCACTTGTCATGTATCTGGTACCTGAATAAAGCCTCCCAGATGTTAAAGTCAGGCATCAGAGGTTAACTTCCTCCTGGACACCCTGCAATGGGCCAGTTCCCAGTTAACCAGCTCCTTTTTACTTTTTTAAGCCTATACAGGGAGCAGGTCATCTTCCATGGAGCCCACTATGTTGCACCACCATGTTTCTACAGTAGCCCAGAATAGACAAACCAAACATTGGCTCTAGAGAGGGCCTTTCATGGTTTTACATTACCCAAAGGCTACCATATAGGTTCTCCTACACACTTGGAAATGGAGGGGTGAGGGGGTAGTATTCAGTTAGTTACAGTGAGCAACTTTACCACTAGATACCACTAAATCCTACACATTGGTTCCTTCTTTAGTAACTTTTTGTTGTCAAAATGAGGAGAGCTGTCCATTGAAGACGAGTATATCTTACAGGCAGGACAGTCTCCAATCTGAAAGAATGACAACATCAACCATGCAGCTGTGAATTTGTGAGCTGTAGATTTACTGGTATATGCTGGTGCATTTTGTTTCCTTCAGACAGACAGTTTACAGTCTTTGTGCTAAGATAAGATGACTGGCTGCTGAAGATAGCTTCATATTAAGCATACAGACATGAAGCCGCAATCAATCCTGTAAGTAAAAGTAAATCATTTTAGTTTAAAGTAACTTTGACAGAAAGTTTATAGATCACAGTGTCATCTTACTGTTTGTCCTTGAAAACAAGAGGACGTTCGATGGACTGGTCGGACTTCAAGCTCACACATTCACTGGGCGTTGACTGTGGGGTCTTTGATCTGAAATTCATTCATTTTACAATTTAAGGAGTGTTTTAATACCAATTATTTTCCTTATAATTGATATGAATATTTAGTCACAGAGTGAAAACTTTTAAACCATCTTGAATATAACTAAATAAATTAAGAAAAAACAAAACAAAATACAACTTGAATCATATTTACAAGCAGAGAATGACATATAGAAATCCAGTCTTTGTGCTAAGCTATGATGACTGGCCGTTGATGTTGTATGCTTCATATTTAGCATTCAGACATAAAGTTGCCACCAATGCTCTCATTTAAGCAAAACTAAATCATTTCAGTTTTAAATAACTTTGACAGAACGTTTACAGATCACAGTGTGTCCCATACTGATGTCATCTTACTGTTTGTCCTTGAAAACAAGAGGACGTTCGATGGACTGGTCGGACTTCAAGCTCACACATTCACTGGGCGTTGACTGTGGGGTCTTTGATCTGAAATTCATTCATTTTACAATTTATGGAGTGTTTTAATAAAAGTACTTTTCCTTCTAATTGATATGAATATTTATTCACACAGTGACAGCTTTTAAACCATCTTAAAAAAAACAAAATAATAGAAAAATAAATGTTAATACAACTTTTCAGTTTAAATAACTTTGACAGAAAGTTTACAGAGCACAGTGTCATCTTACTGTTTGTCCTTGAAAACAAGAGGACGTTCGATGGACTGGTCGGACTTCAAGCTCACACATTCACTGGGCGTTGACTGTGGGGTCTTCGATCTGAAATTCATTCATTTTACAATTTAAGGAGTGTTTTAATACCAATTATTTTCCTTATAATTGATATGAATATTTAGTCACAGAGTGAAAACTTTTAAACCATCTTGAATATAACTAAATAAATTAAGAAAAAACAAAACAAAATACAACTTGAATCATATCTACAAGCAGAGAATGACATATAGAAATCCAGTCTTTGTGCTAAGCTATGATGACTGGCCATTGATGTTGTATGCTTCATATTTAGCATTCAGACATAAAGTTGCCACCAATGCTCTCATTTAAGCAAAACTAAATCATTTCAGTTTTAAATAACTTTGACAGAACGTTTACAGATCACAGTGTGTCCCATACTGATGTCATCTTACTGTTTGTCCTTGAAAACAAGAGGACGTTCGATGGACTGGTTGGACTTCAAGCTCACACATTCACTGGGCGTTGACTGTGGGGTCTTTGATCTGAAATTCATTCATTTTACAATTTATGGCGTGTTTTAATAAAAGTAGCCTACTTTTCCTTCTAATTAATATGAATATTTATTTACACAGTGACAGCTTTTAAACCATCTTTAAAAAAAATAAATAATAGAAAAATAAATGTTAATACAACTTTTCAGTTTTAAATAACTTTGACAGAAAGTTTACAGATCACAGTGTCATCTTACTGTTTGTCCTTGAAAACAAGAGGAGGTTCGATGGACTGGTCGGACTTCAAGCTCACACATTCACTGGACGTTGACCATGGTGGCTTCGATCTGAAATTCATTTATTTTACGACTTTTAAACCATCCAAATACAACTTACTAAATTAAAAAAAAAAATACAACTTGAATCATATCCACAAGCAGAGAATGACAAGTAGAAATCCAGTCTTTGCACTAAGCTCTGATTACTGGCTGTTGACGATAGCTTCACATGTAGCAAATAAATATAAAATTGCTATCAATCCTCTAATTTAACTCTTGGTAAAGTGTGAAACTATTCCTTCCTTCAACTATTCCTCAGAAAAAAAAAAAAACTTTAATTCAACCTGAATCATATCCACGAGCAGAAAATGGAAGGTGGGAATCAGCCTTTTTTGTGGTACACCCATATGTCATTGTGGTAAACAATAGTCCCCAGGAAAAGCAACTTTAATTTCTAATATAATGATTTATGTAATCCCCCTTTCTTTAAAAAAATGCCTCAGTTCAAGTCACAAATGATCAACTTTTCAGTGTTTGAAATATCTTCCTACCTTTTGCCCTTGTCCTTTGAGTGAGCAGGCATTCCTGATATCTTTTCGTCATGGAGTTTAGACACAGAATTCTTCACATTCATCCTGACAAATATTAAAGGAGTGAAATTACTTTGCTGATCTGACAGTGCATTTATCATCTGATATCCAGTTGTCAGTCTCATTGTATGCACAAAGTACAGAGTAATCTGTTGAGCGAAATTCAGCTGACTTAAAGACGAACAAGGTGTGTGTAACCAATTGAAAAGATTAATAGAAATATATCAGTTATGAATAGTACTGAGATGCTTAAATGTCATGAGGAAATAATAAACTCTTACTTTGCATCGTCCTCCTTCTCCATCAGTTTTTTGACTGAAGAGTCAGTTACCTTACACCTCCCTCTACCTTTGGACCATACAGCCACTGGACCTGCAAATGCATTTACAGTACAAGCCTGTTATCAAGTATCAAAAACTAAAATCAGTTGCAATAGAGTGTCATGCCAAAACTCAGCAATAACCATTTACAGCCAAATGTCAAGGCGATCAAAGTCTAATAGTAGGTTGGTAATTAATTTACTGGGTAATGTTCTTGAAGCATGATAGATCTGAAAATGTTCCATCACTTCTGGATTTAGGCAACATTAGTCACCATTTGGTAAAAAAAAAAATAATAATAAAATAATTATGTTTAAAAAGTACTATTATTTATCAATAATTTCCTTTGATTATTAAGCCTATTTTAAGATGTCTCATATATGGTTATAATTTGGTACTTGTATGAAGCACAGTATTTCACAGTATAGTATGTACAGTATTTGTAAGCTCAAAACATGTTTTGTAAAATCTGAATCTGTAAATTGATTATATTGTAAAAAGTACGTTGCTATCCAGTGAAAGTAATGTCCCTCATGTCCATGTGGTTCAGAAGTGTAATGTAAGCACTCAACTACAGGACAAGTACCCTAACCTTTTATTTAAGTACAATACCTAACATGGGGCACAGTGAGAGCCAGACATTAGATTAATGCCAAAAGTCAGTAAGTTGTGACAGGAACTGCACCTCCAACACAACTGAACACAACTGGTGTGTTTGTGATTGGGAAGGTGGTGAGGGATCATGTCATTGTCTCTGCATTAGTGACTCTGTTGGTCAGTAGAGGCAAAGTTTGAGGGGGGACACTGTAAATGTCTGTTAGCAGGAGTCTTTATACTCAACAACTGTAATACAAGTGAAATAACCAAGTTTAGAAAATAAAGTTACTTTGTTCTGTGTAGCATATTTAAAAACAAAAGGAGGTGAACCAAAGGGCTCTACAATCACAGCAGATGGATTAGTATTACAAGTATACATGAATAAAAGAGTAAATAGTACAAAGACATTAACAAAATTAATGCAAAGATAAATGAGAACTTAAAGCAAGATTTTTTTTAAAGAGGAGGTCTTTAATTTTGATTTAAGTTTGTCAGTGGTGGGACGGGATTTGAAGTGAGGTGGGAGACTTGTGCAGGAACAGAAATAGCATGGTCACATTTGCTTTTAAGGTATGAATGGGGGACTGAAATAGTTGTTTTGAGGATGACCTAAATGACCTGGGGGTAAAATATGGAATCAGTAATGTGGAGCTAAACCATTACGGGCTTTATAAACAAATAGTAAGATTTTTTAATTAATACTCTATTTCACTGGTAACCAGTGTGAGTGTACCAGAGCAGGAGTAACAGTAGGTAATCTTTCTGTTTGTTTGTTTGTTTGTTTGTTTGTTTGTTAAAAGTCTGGCAGCTGCATTTTGAACCATTTATATTGAGAAAGGGTGGAATGGTTCAAACCCATATAAAAGGAATTACAGTGATCAAACCGAGAGGTGATAAAAGCATGCCTGAATGTTTCCAGATCCTTCTGAGAAAAAAAATAAAAAACAGCTTTAATTTGGCTTTAAGAAGTCTGAGACCAGGTCTCCTCCAATTTACATAAAACTTTGCCCCTGACTGTAATGTGGGGATTTGAAGGATTGTTTGCTGTTGGTTCATGTAAATTTAAAAATATATATATTATTTAAATTTATTTGAGTCTGTGCTAAACCAGAGACAAGCTCCCACATGAAACTTCATATATTGCATACATAACATATGAAGTGAAAAAGACAATGTTTTGTCAGTATTGTCAGACTAATATAAACCAAGCATTCAAAATGGTTAATGGCTAAAAGAGGAAAAATAGCCTACCTGAAAGAATCGCCTGGTAAATCAATGCTTGGAGAGCTGAAACACAGCTGAGTGTGTTGAGTTAGAGAGCGGGGAACAAGATAAAAGGAAGAAGAAAATATTGCAAAATACCACAAAGGTAGAGTGACTGACCACTCCCCCATGAGTGTAATCTGTAACTAGTTGAGGCGGCAAAACTCTAAGACTCCTAGGCCTGTCACAAAACAGCACGTGACAATGTGTGGACACCAACGTGTGTGTGTGTGTGTGTTCAAGTTCAAGTTCCACAGACAATAAAATGACACACCAATACAACAATGGTACAATCTGTAATATGAAGAGTTATGAAATTTTCTTGTTGTTGATTTCACATGAATGTCTGAACAAAATATTTTAGTTCAGTCACAAAAACATCCAGAACTCATTCACATATTTCATGATTTCATTTGTAAGTTCGTCCAATTATAAAATGCAGTTTTTGTAGATCCTAAGGAAAACATAAAAGTAGAACAGAGGCGCGTCTATAGACACTGTAGAAATGTAATGTAATGATCAGTCTAGATCGCACAGATTACGGGTGTTTCCAAGAGCACCTGTTACTTTAGTTCATGTATGTCCAGCAGAGCAAAACAGATGATCCTCTTTATACTGCGGTAGTGGTGCACTTCAACCCTTTTGTGGTCAAAATGAGTATTACAAAAACAGTTTCAGTTTCATCTGTGAAAACAACCTCCAAAAGGCAAGTGAAAAGAAAAATTGGTGGTGGGTGGTTTCAATTAAAAATAAAAAATAAATTTTAAAAAAGCTGAAGAAAAGAAATTTTAAAAAAATATATGTTTCTCTTGCCTCTCAGGGTTTTTTTTCTGATGACAAAAAAATTTGCTTGCCCCTCAGGGCAGTAATAATAGAAATAATTAATAAAACATAGTTTGGTCAAGATGTTTATATGAGTGCATCAGTCCAATTTAGTTTTTATCCTACTGTATCTCACATCATAAATGGTAACATGCTAGCATCATCAAATGTGTTGTGCTTACACCGCCACACATTTGACATGAAATGCATAAAATGCTAAATTTCAGGGAAAATGTGTTTAACTGTCTTCAGGCAGCTGTACAACATTGGAAGAATCATTCATGTTCTGGTTTTTTTATTTATTTATTTATATATTTTATTAATTTCTGATTCAGATTTAAAGGTTACACCTTTAGCGTTTCGGGTCAAATTTGACCCATCTTAGAATTCATTAAGAAGCACTGAAAAAAAACTCATTATCATCCAGTATCCCATTTGTTCCAAACATCTCTTATGGGCACAAGTTTGTCTTCTCACAACAAGCCAATCTTTAGCATGATTTTCATTGTGAATGACAAAAAGTAGCCTAACCTGTTTCAGCATCCTATACACTAGAAGTGGTGTTACTGTTAGATTTCTGTGTGTTTTTATTATTACACAGTATCATTATACAATTATTGTAGTATTCTAGTACTATTATTTTTTGTGAAATGGGATCAAAATGTATTTTATCATATTTAGTAGGCCATTGTTGAGGGTGTAATGAAGTCTTTCTTTTGCTTTGAAAAAATAAAGGCATATTTCACATATTTAAACATGAAAAAGGGTCAAATTTGACCCAGACACAATAGAAGGGTTAAACACACCAATTGGCTGGAGGGTATTGAAATATTGAAATAGTTTATTTATATTATAATCTTTCTTTAAGTATTGCAGCATATTTGTTACAAGTATTTAGTTTGCTCCTGTCCCCCTAAGTGTCAGTAGAGTTTTATTCTGAGTACAGAGTCCACCCTTCTCCCAACTGTGCACCTTATGATCTGCAGTGGATACCAAAATACCACTCAGACAAACAAAGTGAATTTCAAGGTCAGAAAAAAAGGTCTGTCATTTCTACTTTCTTTGTTCTACTTACAACAAAAGAATACTGACATTTTGATAAAAGTTTAATGCAGTTGTTTATATGATGCTTAGATGTTTTGATTTTGCTATAAAGAGGGGGCAAACTATCTAGCCGCTTTCCTAACGAGGACATAATTACATTTAAATTTTGTCCGCTATGTCACAATGTGGAGTTTTAACACAGTGTATCAATCACATTGTGTGTTGAAATAAATTTGAAGTATGTGAGGCTGAGACTTTTTCTTGTACCTTTCTGAGGAGTAGTGTGAATGTACATGAAGCAGCTCCCACACAGCAGAAGGGCCAGACTGAGAACTCACCACCTACCTGTTTGAGTGGGTGGGGTAATGAAGATTCTAGATAGACAGGCAGGAGAATACACAGAGACACGCACATAGATGTATGTGTGTGTGTGTGTGTGTGTGTGTGTGTGTGTGTGTGTGGGCTGAGGACTCCATCTTCCACACCCACCTGTGGCTGACCATCACTGTCCTTTGGAGTCTCTATTTATACACCAAGCATCAAATCTAGTCAAAGTTCTCAGTTTTTGAGAAAGGAATTTGTTTAGTTTTACATAGTGAGTCTGGGATCTCAGTGGCTTGCTTGGTAAAAAAATCAATCAATTAAAAATCTAATGTTTTATCCAAACCACTTTACATTTAGCTCTTTATTCAACCAGCAGCATCAGTACAATTAGAATTTGGAAGTGAGCGAATGGAGCCCAGTTGAAAATAAAATGTTTTGCCTGTTGTTTAGACAAAAAAGCAATTTTGTCTCATCTTAAATTATATAGTAACATGTCATTTTTTCAATCCATTCCCTCCCAAATTTTTGTGTCATTGTCAGGAGCATTCACCATTGTTTGACCATTACAGTAGTTATAAGAATCAAGGCACCTGTAAATGTCCGCTGTTGGGTCATGAAGCAAGGATACCGGGAAACAACACGAACTACACTTCCCTCCATGTTGCTGGTGGGTCACATCTTATTCCTCAAGGCAAAGATCTCAGCTGCACTGTTTCAAGGCATTGCATCAACCAAAATGGCTCACCAAATCAGCAGAGCAAGTTGTGCATGTGGCATAAGAGCTGACTGGTACTGATCAGCTGACATTCTGAAGTATAAAGTAAAGCTGCACTAAGTGTATGCATGTGTTGACTTTACACTGTGAGAATGATAAATGGATAAATAAATGTGCTGTAAAGTATTGCACATTAACATTTGCATGTCTCCAACTGTTCAGTTGTTCTGAACTAATGTTTGTTCAGTTTTTTTTTTCCTATTTCCAGATTTCTGGACTGTATTTCAACGAGTTTGTGTAGTTAAATTGACATAGACATTTATGTTAGAAATTGAATAATTAATTCCCCTGTTTAACACTAGCACCTGCAACTTGCCTTTAAGGCTCAGAGTGATTGCCAGAAATACTCACAGAGCAGATGGGGCTCAGCAATGAGGAGCCACAGACACATGGAGGATGTAGAGAAGAGTGAGGGAATGATAGCTAAGAAAATGGACAAACAGATCCATTTAAGATTTTGAGATAAAGTTAAGTAAATTAACTGTATAAAACATTCTTCTGCTCTAAGTGAATCTTATGTTAAATGTATTTATCTAAAGACAGTTGGCATTTCTACTATAGTTTTCATTATTTTCAATATATTTGGGATGCCTGTTGTTTTTGGATGATGAAACTGAAAAGGTCAAGTTTAAACATGTATAAATCAAAAAGTTACAATAACTCCAACAATGTTGTGCAAGTTCACACCTCTTAAGATCTCAGCTCAAAGTTCAGTTTAGATTAAAATAAACTAGATCACCTTTATTTCTTGTTTGTTTTTTTTATGAGCTGCTCTGATCTATTCTTTTTCAGCAGAACCTCCTCCTACCCATCCATCCCCAGCCCCCAATCATTCCCATATTAATCTACTACAGACTCACAGACAGAGATTATTAAAAGCCAAGAAAAACCAATGCAAGAATACGTTTTCTGTGCATATGCTGTAAATTGAACTTAGATTCTTGTGATCATCTTTCACTCGCAGATATTTCAAAGGACTGGTTGGCAGTGTTGGGGAGTAGTGAACTTCATATAATTAAACTAGTAGTTTAACTACATTTTGCAATACTGGTTCAACTATAGTCATATGTGCATAGTGATTCAAGTTGTTAAATTACTATTTTGCTGTTTCATGTGGTTAACTACTGAAACTACAAACAATTTTGGGGCCATGAAAGGCAGGGAATGAGGTTTTATTTTACAATTGCTTTTCTACTGTAATTGAGCCCCCTTTGACCAGCCTGATCCCTTTTTTCTTTCATCCTGATCACTATGAAGGCATGCTTAGGCAGGTAGTCAACACTGCACACTTCACCTTTGTTTAGTGTATGTGCAAAAACCAAGGGCAGGTGTTGCTCAGTGCTCACACAGCAACAAAAAAAATTAAAGCACATTCAATAAACGTTGCTAATTTAGTTTGTTCATGCATAACCCTGAACCTTTATGACCCTACAGAGCCACAAAAGATACAACTGTTTTCACAGGCTAGTGACAAGTAAGCTAAGCTTTTGTGTGAATTCCATAGTGTGCTGCTTTCATAAAATAACATTAGTTCCTCAGACATGTCCAAGTCAGGAGATCAGGTGGTGACACCAGCAGACACCACCTGTGACATCAAGTCACCCAGACTTGATTTGGGTGAATGTTCATCATGAATAAAATGGTTTTAATAAACTACTGTACACACTAGCTGAAACCTATGATGAAATCTATCCAAAAGAATCTGAGGAGGAAGGAAGGAGCATCTATAGTAGAGATAGAAATGAGAACACACTCTCCAACAATTGCGAAGGCGGTCTGGAGAGGAATGAGTAGGATCTCTGGTATGGGGCTGCCAGGCCAAATGGTGGAGGAGATTCAGGCAACAGTGCGATAGATTTACCCTTCTGTAACAATATATACTGTTTTGCTGTTTAAGGTTGCAGATGGTTATCCGTTCAAGCGCACTCTGACGCTGTGGCACAACTGGCCTACATCCTACATCTTCTTTTCATTTTGGCTCCAACTTGTCAGCACAGGGCTGTCTCTCATACAATCAATACTTTCACTGCGTTCATTGCTGACATTGATCTATTCAATAATGTACTGTTTATATGAATTAAGATTAGTTGATGTAATGGTTGATATATTTGCTTAAAGCTGCAGTCATTTATTTTTTTATTTATTTGTCACTTTGGAGCAAGAGGAGAAAAATACATATTATCATTTTATAAATGTTATGGAATCATTATGAATTACGTGGGCATTATGGAGGCAGAGGAGATCTAATGAACAGTGGCGGTTCTAGCTTGTATGGCGCCCTGGGCCAAGCGAAAGATCACATTGTTGATGAAACAGAAACAGAAAATGTTCATTATGACTTCAGACACAACATGTTTATTCACATTTAACTAAATGATATATGATATATGAAGCTTTCTATAACCTTAGCTAAAGTGCTTGTGGCCTGTGTTGCCTGAACATAGCCACAGACAGGACTCTGGAAGAGACTCTGGTGTGACGATCATGTATTTTGTAGACCCGCCATTACATTTCCTTCAAAATGTATTTGTTGTTTCAGTTTAGTTGTACAGAAATGTCATTGTAAGGAGACAGGGTTGCTATAGTTGGTCAGTTTTTGTTTGTTTTTTTTCTTTTTGGCGTACATGACTAATAGCATTCCCTTTTTTTGAAAGTCAGTATTGGTCCTGGGCCTGGGGCCTTTCTGTGTGTATGTTCTCCCTGTGTCTGCGTGGGTTCCCTCCAGGTCTGGGTCCAAAGACATGCACATTAGGTTAATTGGTGACTCTAAATTGCCTGTAGGTGTGAATATCCAAGGTACATAAACATACTGGTGAACTCTGAATATAACTCATTTCACAAGTGAACTATTTCATTTGCAATCAGTTTATTGCATGTCTTAACATGAAAGAATATTTATAAGTTTATTGAATTTAGTTTATTTCGGATATTAGTTCAAAATAATAATTGAATTCTAAGCACAGTACAATACAGCCTTTTGTCACATGTAGATTTTAGTAGTAAAAGCAATTCAATGGATATTAATAATACAGTAGTAATATGATATATTTATTGCTGGGCCCATTTCCCCTGAATCAGTGTGTGAGCCACTTTTACTGTGTGAGCTAGAGCCCTCCTGGTCACATAAAAAGCAATATAACCGAGTACAAAATAGCTAACATCAGTAAACTAACAATTAATGAGTACAGCTCTTGGCAAATGCATTCATTAGTCACTGAATCAACTAATCACAGCAGCAAATTATCTAAACATAATCTGGAAGTGTCTTTTTCTATATAAAGGTAAACTGTAAATTAGATAGCTATCATTAATCATTCTTTAAAAAAAAATCAGTAACAGCACGTCTAATCATCAGAGGCACAAATTACTTATTACACATCATCACTATTACACAGAATTGTCTCTACTGCTGTGGCTCCCAACCTGTGGGCCAGGGCCCACTAGTGGACCGTTAAGGTACTGCAGGTGGGCCGACAAATTAGCAAAACGGTACAATTTTGTTGAAATGTAATTACATAAAAATTCATTTTTAAATGTTTAAAAACTCACTTTCATTGTCTTTTTTGTTTTCTCATAATTAGACCTATCACTGTGAAAAGCCAATGATCAGCCTGTCAGACCATATTACATGTTTGTGTGCTATCTCAGTCTAATTGCACGCTAAAAGGTTACGTCCATAGTATCAAAATGGATAGCCGTCAAACAAAAAAGAAAAATGAAGCTTCCTCTGCTTTCAGTTCAATCCTGAATGTTCAATCATCATCATTTTTAAAAAAAAGTGCTCTGAGAAAGTACTATTTGGCCTACTGTTACGGATGAGGGTGGGCCATGAGTTGGAAAACGTTGGGGACCACTGCTCTAGAGTATGTACACATATCAATGCAAACCTCCGTTCCCTTTAACCAAGCTGGTTCCAAATCACCAAGACAGTTTGCTCCAAATGTTGATGTAAGTTCTATCTGTATTCACTAGGTCAACCACTGAACTTCTTCATACATTACTCACTGCGAACCAGTTCATTTCAGGTTTTAGCTATTAGCAATGCTGCATTTTTTTGTTTTACACTGATATTACATGATGGTCATTAGTGCAATATTTGCCAAAGCTCTGGCCCTCACTGAACAGGAAAACTAGTTCTCACAGATATAGTTTTGTTCTATATTACAGTTCTCATCATTCCAGTCGCCTTTCCCTGATGCACGGTGCCAGAACTCCACACAGTCCTGGTTCCTCCCGTCATAGCTGTTGGGCTGGCCTTTACCCCAGAACCTGTAGGACAAGGTGAGACATCCAAAATAAGACTATCTGCTCTATCCTTGTGCAGATGAAGTCAACATTGCCAAGAGTTTTAATTCTGTATATTAAAGGATGTGAGTTTAGTTTCTTACGTTGTGGTCAGTGGTGTCCCATCCACCCATTTCCACTGGCCTTCTATTCCTTCATCAGTCAGTCCAATCCAGACTTCT
The DNA here is from genome assembly GCF_046630095.1 of Trachinotus anak. Classification (NCBI taxonomy): domain Eukaryota; kingdom Metazoa; phylum Chordata; class Actinopteri; order Carangiformes; family Carangidae; genus Trachinotus; species Trachinotus anak. The sequence continues at coordinate 7,052,719 of NW_027273870.1, read as the reverse complement.
TTGTCACTTCCATACAAGCCATTGATGAAGGTCTATGAGGGAAGAGACATACATTTCAATGTTCCTGTCATACTTATCACAAATAAAGTGACATTAAAATAGTATATCATACATAAGGTTACAGATGATGTATATTTACATATGTATGTTAAAGCTACAATATCTTAATTATGATTTAATAATTGACACTATAAAGGAATTAAGCAACTAACTGATGAACACAGTGGAAGATTTAGCAGCTAAAGAACCAGACATTTACCTCAAGACTGGCCTGGACTATAAAAAAAACTAAATAAAACTATATTCCTGTTTAAGAAATACGATAAAGTATTAACTGATGGACTAAAACCTGCAAATCAATCATGTGCCCTTAATATAAATACATTAGATTCACAATTTATTATTATTGGTATTATTATTATTACATTCTTGATCAATAAATTAACCATTTCTTTTTTTCACTAGGTCATTGAATCTTTGTTTGCTGCATTTTTAAAAGTACCTTTATCTTAGTTTAGCTTCTTGTGTGTCACTTATTTACCTATCTATCTCAGGTTTGTGTTTGTTTCAGGAGGTTCCTGGACACTATAAACTGCCAAAACATCCTGTAATATATATGTGTTGAGGCAGTAATAATTGATTTTGCGCAGCAGAACTAGCTGTAAACATTTTATCAATACATCATCATCTCCTAAAGTGATGTATGCATTGATGAATTGAAGTCTAATATTCACTCTCCTTTTAGCCCTGATTTGCTCTCTCGTAAATATCTACTGTGTGTACTGTATTTATATACAGTATATGTTTTTGTTGCTGACAGATGCTAAAAAGCTTGAGAGGAACTGCAGTGTCAGGTTATAATATTTGTGGGTTCATAACTACATGCCACTGCTTTCACTTTACACATAGTCAGTTGATCAATTGTTAATATGAATATATTAATTCGTGGAGCTTTATTAAAGTAAAATGCGCTTAGATTTATATGGTGACCTTTTAGCATAGAGTTATGATGACAGATGATGCACACAGATAAACACACCATTTCATTTTGGCTTTTTATGATTGCCAGGTCTGCTCCTCTGCTTTGACAGTCTTCTCTGCTCTTGCTCCAGGTTTTCTTGCCAACAGACGTGAAGTAGCAGCTGTACTGAAACTTGTTCCATCCAGTGGGACACTTCTTATCTGTAAATGTGAGATGTTCATTCATTAATAACCAAACACTAAGCATTTTTAAAGTGATATGTAGTGGTTTTCTGTGATAAAATAACTTTCTCCAGGTGAGGACACATTTTGCAAAATAACGCACATTTTATTGTCAGTTTCTTTTTACTTACTTTGGATCGTTGCGTTCAGTCTCTCAGCTTCATCCTGTAGAACATCTTTCTCAACGGTCAGGTTCTCAATTTTCGACTTCAGCAGGTCTCTCTCCGTAGTCACATTTTTGCAGCTGCTTTCAAGCTCTTCTTTTTCCTGAGCTAAGGACGCATAATTGACCTGCAACTCATCTGTAGCTTTTTTAAGTGTGTTGTAAGTCTCCTGCAGAGTGTCTTTTTGTATCGTCAGGTTTTGGTGACTGTTTGACAGCTTGTCTTTTTCACTGTTAGAGAAGTTGTATTTGTCCTGTAAATGTTCTACATCCTTAATCAAATCATTGTAACTCAACTGCAGCTGCTTTTTTGATCTGGTTACATTATTCAGTTTGTTCTGTAAATTGTTCTTCTCCCTGGTCACTGAGTCAAAACTGGTCTGTAACTCATTTTTGCGTTTGAGCACTGAATCATATTGTTTTCGTAACAAGTCTCGGTCTTTTGACAAGGCATTGTTATTAGTATCCAGCAGGTTTTTACTGGCTTTAAGCTGTTCAAGCTCTTTGCTTAAAGCATCATTACTGGCCTGTAGCTGGCTTTGGCTAAGTTTAAGTTTGTTTGTTTCTTCAGACAGTAAGTTGTTATTTGTCTGTATTTGGTCTTTCCTTTTAGATAAGTACTCATAATTCTGCTGTAACTGATTACGATTGGTTTCAACATCCCGTTTCTCTTTCTTCACTGTCTTCAGGTTCTCCTCAAGGTTCTCCATCTTTGTAGTCATTGTTGTTAGGTTGTTTTGTTGGTCTTGCACCAATTTTTTGTCTGCCAGAGAGGAGAAAAAAATATGTTGTGAAGTAATTTTACCATAACAACTTTCTACGACATGTGAATAGTTGACAGAAACAAGGAGGTAGACTCACAGTGGACACTCTGCCCGATGACGCCAGCCAACAGGAGAACACACAGGATCCCGAGGAAAACTGTGGCAGCCTTGTATGGGCTGCTTCTCAACACATAAACTACAAGAGAGCAACCAAAATAGAAAGGGAAACTTTAATTTGATGAAGTGATCTGAGGAACTTGTAGTTACATGCATCATCTGGATAGAAAATCTCAGTAGTATTGCAAAATACTATACAGAAGATTTGTATCAAGCCAAAGCGCTTTACACATAAATTACATATATAAATTAAAAATCTGAAAATCAAGATACTTAAGCCCAGTCATTCAAAAATTCTGCAAATCCTGTATTGCCATTGAATGGCATTGCTCAGTGATTTGCAACATTGTCCACATTGATTGACATTGATGGACATTAATGTCCACATTTTATTTTATTGCCTCACGGTAAATACTGTCATCTAATGCCCTGGTTTACAGTGTGTTTGGTTTTTCTGTTTGTTTGGTTTTTTGTTTGGTTTTGTTTTTTTGTTGTTGTTTTTTTAACCACTGAGGAAGATGAGAGTATGTGATTAGAAGAGCTCTGGTCAAACATCACATGGTTTAATTGAATGAGGAAAATAGAGATACAGGTATAAGTGAAAGCCTAAGTGACATTTATATCTGATGCATCTGTTCTCATTGCTCTTTGTTGCACTTTGCATATTCTACCTCAGCCAGGTGAACCCTTTTTTCAATTGTTTTTTCTTTGTTTTTTCATTAGTTTTTTTTTAATTTCTGGTATTTTTCTATTTGTTTAAAACATATGGAATATATGGAAATGATTGTATATTAGGTTGTGTAAATTGGCAATTAATTGTTAAGGGAACAGTATGTCAGTATTGTGTTTACAGCTTATCGTGCTGCCCCCAAGAAGCCAAAAAATACAATAAAATTTAAAAAATGAAGTAATGTAGCCTTAATTCCATTAGTTCCATTGGTGTGCATTTTAGTCCATTACATTTTCTCCATTGTAAGCAGGAATCTTAAGTATTTCCACCAGCAGTGAGACTAAACTAAAACAATAAAGTTGTGGGCCCTGAAAGTTGCTGAAAAGCTCTTTAGAGCTGAGGGGAACTGATTTAGTTGTCCTATCATTGTCTCACCCATCTCTATTTAGAATGAAGTTCTAATTTTATTACCTGAACAGTGGAACTTGCTGCTGCCATCCGCTAAAAGCTTCTTATATCCAATTTTACTGTCTTCGATGTCCATGTTTGTCACTGTAGAGGCATGGTACTCGACACTCATCTTTGCATCTGCAAAAAAAAAATTGGTAACATTAGTTTCTGAAATAGCTGCTGAGCTTTTCAGTAATGTTCCTTTGAAATGTGTCCCCTTTCATATATTTCTCTTTTGTTTATATTCCTCTTTTTCCTGTAAGTTGCCCTTTGTGTTACTTTTCCCATGACTCAAACATCTGCATTCAGTACATTGTCAAGGTCCCCGTTGCTGTTTACTTCAAAAAAAAAAGTTGGTTTTCTAGGTTTAGTGTTTTTGTAGTGTAGATAAAGATAAACTAAATACAATGAATCTAAGATGTAATGAGAAATAACCTTACCTGTGCTTGTAGAGATGACAACAGTCAAAGACTTGGAAATATTAAAGAATTTGGTTCTGTGCAAAGAGTGAAACCCAACCTCGTCAACTTCCTGTAACTGCACCCTGCAAAAGCCTTGCACATCTGCTTCATGAAATGCCACACTCACAGTAAATCCTTGGTTGGTTTCCTTTACACTTGTGGTCAGTGGGGCAGAAATTGTGGGTTGGGGAGTAGGTGGAGCAAGAGCCTGCCTCCTTCCTAATTGATGGTGAATTGGTGAATGTTCGCTTGAGATGTTTCATCTCAAGATACCTATTCAGTTTTAATTAGAACTGCAATTTACTTATGGACCAGACAAAATGAATTTATTTGGGAAATAAATATATGTGCATGGTTGGAGAGAAAAAGCTTCCACCTCTCAGACCATTGTGGCACTTGGGTGAATACCACTGAACCATACTATGTTTGAGATTATGGCAAATAAAGTTGTTTCTTTTGGCCCACTGAGACCTTTACATAGTGCAGCAGCAACTATTTGCCAATTTCACAACATGAAATTATGTTATGAGGAAGAAGATATTTCACAAAACATTCAATTGCTGAACATGCAGTTTTTACAGCAACTTACTGTGGAAAAGTCTGAGTCAGATCGATTGCTCAAATTTTGTTCCAAAATCCATTTCCTGAGTTAAACATAAAACTATACTGTTTTTAATTTTAATGTGATCATAGAGCTTTGCTTGGTTAAGATCTACTGGAGTAGTAATTTGGCATATAATCTTTTTTTCCTCATATTCATTTGAACTCAGTGGACATTTTCATATTATTGAATAATGCAATACATTCATTCATAAAATTATTTGTGCTACTTCTACATACAGTATATTCTCTGTGGCAACTGTATTTGAAAATCTCACTCATAAGTTCACGTTTCTGGATCACAATAATAACACAGTGGTAATTGGAACAATTAGGCAGGAGCTAACATGTCAAAAGCCCTAATGGGTCCATACTTTGTCAGCCATTCAACAACTCATGCTTAGTCTGGTTACTGTTTGAATGTCACAGCAAATCAGCATTTTCTATTTGACACAACCCATCCTGAACATACAGGGCAATAGTTGGGTAACACACAGCTGTATTGAGTTATGCAGGTGCTGCATTGGCCTCCCATCAGCCCTGACCTCAACCCCACTGGCCGGATTTGACCCCCATTCACATTAATGTTAATAATTCTGTGTTCATTACATTCATTACATTTGATCAGATAAAAATGGACTGAGACTTGTTTGCACCCACATACAAATGCTGGTGAATCACCTGCGTGTTCCTGAGTGTAGGTATTTTCTGGGAACATGTTCTGCTGTTACAGGGTAATAGGCCTACTGAGCAACATTCTGTTTTTTGGGGGTAACTTAAACAGGACTTGTACTCCACTATAGTATTATATTTGTAACTATAGTTGTAGTTAATATAATATTTTTAACTACTGGGTATCTATTCTAATATTGCCAAGTCCGCATGCAGATCATTAATGAGCGTTCACCATTGGCTGCGACTATAGTCTGAGGACCACAGGATACTGTGATTTTGATTTGTATATCTGTTGCCTGTGAATACACCAATGGTCTGCTCAGTTCTGGATGATAGAAGGATTAAATAGTTTGAAGTTAGTTTACCTTTAGAAGAAATGTGGTGAATTTGAAAGATGAAATGACCCATAGCACACATAAAAAAGTTTTTTATAATTCATGTACTCCTTAACAGTGTCAATCCACACTAGAGAAGATCTTGCAGTGGGATCACATCAGCCACAACACCTGTCAACTTGTTGACTTCTGACCCCTTAGTATTCAGCAGCCGTTGCTGCATTATTACATGAGTCCTCAGTAGTCATGCGTCAGACCACACCCATCTTTGAATTCAGTCTTCATTTCGACCTTAACTATACACCTAAAAGGCATCTATGATGACACACACACACACACACACACACACACACACACACACACATTCATACATACATACAGACTCTCTCTACAGTCAAAACAGCTAAGGTCTTTGTAAGTACAATGCTGCACCCTATAAGTAAGCCTACTTCACAACATACACAATAACATATAGGCCCACAGTCCTGGTCCTGACTAGCTCTCCCAGGAGACAGAACAGGTCAAGCCTAACTTGAGACAAAATAAGAGGAAGTGAGTCCTGACAGAGCTGTTGCAACTGTTATAGCTGTTTTTTCACAATCAGTTATAGGAAGTAGGCATTTAGGGTCAGATGAGAAAGATGCTATTGAGATGGGAAATGTTAGGATCGAGCATTTTTGGAGCTGAGTTGTAACATCTTGTGTGAAACCCTCTTTATAGAAATGCAACTATATACATTATATAGCCTTTAGTTGTCAGGTAATCTAATTGAGATAACGATCTCAGACCAAACAGAAAAAGATATATCAAACATATCAAAGTACACACAACAAACACAATCAGACAAATAAACAGCATGTACAGCAGCACATACAACAGACAATACATTGTGCGTTTGTGTAACATATTTATTTAGTTACTTACACATATTGGCTCATATTCAGGAATCTAAACTGACCTGAAATAATGATTGAAAATGTAGTGAAATAAAATATATTGTTTATACATTATACATCCATAAATCATATATATATGAAGACCATGTTATTTTACTCAACTTTCTTTGAGCTTCTGAATCATTAGGGTCTTTGTCCTTTATTTCAGAAACTTCCTCCTTTATTTCATACTCATCCTGTTCTCCTTCCTCATCATCATCATGATCAAATATATAATAAGGGGCTTTTAGAGTTATGAATGTTTATGTTGACAACTGCAGATCCTGAATGATATGTGTATAAGGCCTCAGACAGGTTGTCCTTATAGTAACCTCTGTGACGCCTTGCCCACAGAGAAAACATTCAACACAAGAAAAAAGTGGTTCCTGTAATATTAACGGCATAAAAATTTTACAAAGTTACAAGTCCTGAATGTGTGTGTGTGCTTATTATGCCAGGTGTGGAGTGAGATGCGAGAAAGCCCCATCCCATCCTGTATACTGCTGTACAGCTGGGAGACAGGAGATGTGTGTGTGTATGTACACAGTTCTGCTGTGTGTGATTGAAAGAGAGACTGGTTGGTGTGTGTGGCATCGCATTTGCTGCATGCCACTCTACAATTCAAATTTGACCTGTAACACCACAGATGTAACTTTTAAAAAAGAAAAATTATTAAACTGTGTTTTATTATATTTAGTAGGTCATTGTTGAGGATATCATGAAGTGTTGTTTTGATTAGAAAAAATTAAAAGTATGTTTCACACATCTAAAAATGACCCTAACACAATAGGAGGGTTAAACCCATAATTAGCCCTGAATTGTTCACCAACTTCAGAATCTGGCTGAATTTCTGTCACGTTGGTTGTCGTTTGACGTGCAGTGGGTCATGATTCCTGACAATTGCCTGAACAATCAGGAATCTGGTTCTTGGATATTTTATTGGAAGTCAGAAATTTAATCTTACTTGTGTAGTATTTTACATATTGTGGCTTAAACTCTTGAGACTGTTCTGTGATATAAAACTGAACTTCACTTCAGAGGACAGACCATTTAGTCTGTATCTTCATCTGCAACTTCGTCTTCTCTTCTTACTCTCCATTCATACTATAACTGCACAAAGATATTCTGCTTATCTCTTTCTTTTTCAACATGTTTGAGAATTTGGTCATTTTGTTTGAATAACTATGTTGTGGCCAGTTCTTTGATCCATACAGTGTGAGCATAAAAGTCAAAGGTTCTGCCTGTGCTGAAAAGTTGATTAAGTGAGTTTACACAATATACTACATTAATAGAAAAATACCTCAGTGTGAATCCAGCTACAACAATTCTGTTGTGTCTAAGAGAAGACGGTCATTACTCGCATGGTCACTATGGTTGCTGCTCAGACAAACATAGACATAGACCATAAGTCTTTGAGCAGCTGATCAATGCTGGTGTTTTGTTTTCTGCACTGACACTGGGTTAGTGTTGTCCATTTTTAGTGATCTTGCCATTTTACAGGTCCAGCCTGTAGTGGTGATGGCGGACTCTGTAGAATATCATTTCCAGTAAGGACCCTCTCGCACCAGGTGTGACATACCCATCGGTGACCCGCACACAGCGGAAACCCAGACGCTGGTAGAGCTGGTGGGCAGCCAGTGCATACGCCGTGGTTCCCAACACAACAGAAGAGTAGTTGTGAGCGGCTGCATATTCCAGCACTTTCCGTCCCAGTGCAACCCCGACTCCACACCGCCGACAGTTCCGGTCAACAGACATCCGCTGCAGCTCGACAGCACCACCTGAATTCTGCTGGCTGACTGCTGCTACAACACCCGCCACTTTGCCTTCCAGCACTGCTACCCACAGACAGGAGTCTGAGGTGGAGGTCAAGGACACAGCATGAACATAGTGAATTAAAGAAAATACAGCAGGAAGAAGCAAATCATTCTGTTTAAATTATAATTCAACTCCTTTGTTCAGTCAGTTAAAAAACATGGACAATGCCCTTTTTCACTCCATTATTATCATGTGTTTGTAGTCTTGTATGTCCATTATCAAGCAATACTTCAGACAGACACATTGGCACAACAGTTTTGAACTTTAGTAGCAATATGACTGATGATTTTCTGTGATACTTACATGAGTCATATGATCACATTATGTCGTTCCTACACTGTAATATTTTTATTACCAGACATAGAATATCTGTCTCCATTTCAATTAACAAACCATGATGGAATAAGTCCAGGACTTAAATGTTATATCCTTGAAAAAGTCTAATGCTGTATTTCATTGAGAAATTAAAAAAAAAAAATAACCAAAAACGAATGGATTATTCTACTGGAAAACTCGAGAAGATCCCTTATCCAAAGTTGCAGCCTCAGTAAGGCTCAGTGTATCTAATTTTCATTTTTAATCTCATTCTCATCTATATAATCTACCGGTATTTTTGTAAATGACTTGTAAACGTAGATGGCAAGGCTTCAACTGAAAGCACAACTTTGGTAGTGATAATCAATTAAGCAAAACAAAACAATTGTATTATTTTTTCCCTTACATATATTTCAGGCCTTGAAAAGAAAAGGTATACTCTAAACAGGATGGGATACATTTTCTTTGATACATATATGTACAAACTAGAACTACTGGTGGTAAATTGGTCTATAACACTGCATATGAATGTATATGCATAGACAAAAATGCATGTGAAATGTAAATAAAATTACAAAATAAGCAATGTATACCTGGTGAGTTCATGTAAAACCCCTCAATGTCACCCATGTCTCTGCTCATGGCACGTTCCATATAACCATGGATCACATGCCTGCTGTAGAAGTAGCGTCCACAGAGCACAATGGCTGGGAGGAGTCCTATCACCCACCAACACATGGTGATGGCAAAACATAGAACTGCCAGAGATAAGACAGGGACAGATGTGTGAACATAACAAAACTATAAAGTCGTAGTACTTTTACTGTAACTTTCCCCATGAATACAGAACAAAGTTGAGGCCAAGACCAAGGGAACAACACAATAGAACAGAAGAAAAACAATGTCAAATTTGATTCAACATACATACACACAAGGAAAACACAATAATTAATGCTGTTTTTACAGCAATCAAGAGACTGGTCTTTTGCACTAAAACATTTTTTAAGATGTGTCCTAAAAAGAAATCCTGAGCTTCTCTGGTTGATCACAATCACAGTCTGAGGGCACAGTGTCAGGGTACTTGCAATTACCACTTTACAAATTGTTTCCAATCTGCAGAAGCAAAACAGACACGTCATTTATGGATTTATCTTACCTGTCATAGCAGTGTAGAGCACAAGACTCTCAGGGTGATGTCTCAAGCCTCTGAAGGCTGTGTCTGGTACCATCTCCATTAGCCCTTCATAAAAGATCCTCTGTACCTCTGGTTTGTCCACTGGGGTAAACTCACGCACAACTACAGTTGGGAGTTCACATTTATGTCCTTTTTGATGCATTTTGTGATCCTTTTTCTGTGCTTTTTGCTCCATATCAAACAAAGAATTATGTGATACAGTCACTAAAGTCCAACTTCCTTCCTCAATAATCCTTCCTTGTTTTGTATGTTGAGTACTCTGTGTGTGTTGTGTAAGTTTCTCTTAGTTTTTTCTCTTTTTTTCATCAGGCTTGCTACAGATAAGATCCCCAAGGCATGTTTCGAGGGCACACACCCTCTTATCAGTCCCCATATGTCAAAACATTTGTTGCAGGACAATAATACTAACTTAAACTAAAGGGAAAATCCTCAGTTTTACACATCAAAGTGTGTACAACTACATGTGTGAAAAAAGCTGCATGAAGCCTTTTCTGTCTACAGAGGGATCTGCACAAAATCAGATAAATTGCCTCAAGTGATCGTTTGAGTCAGACGACTCAGGATCTTCTTGCTATGAAGCAACAGTCCTAACTGTGAGCAGCACCTGGCAGTGACACTTTATTTAAAGGGGCTATTTGTAAGTTTTCTCTGCCCTGCCAGGAGCAGGTGGTGGTGATTGTCACTTGACAAGAGCTTCAGCCATCGCTGTCTTTATAATTCAAGTACAACAGGTTATAAAACGCCCTCTGAGCAGCCCTACATCTTCAGGGCAGAGTGGAGGTTACAGTGAGTTGCCATGGGAAAGTGACAAGACGGGCTGGGGATGGCTGGTTAGCATGCTACTTCTTATTTTCAGTAAGTAGTATAAGGGACTAGAATTTGAAATTTGATTACAGTTACTAATCCCAGTAACACTCCATTACGTCAGCCACTGCCAGGATGGCATCATGTTTGATAGGAGTCTCTTCATTATCTTATCTTAAATACATATGGTTCAGGAACATTTTTAATCCACCACTAAACTTCAGATTGCACACAAATTATACAGACAAATGACAGAGGCAGGCTTTGAATGGGTACATTAAACAAGATGCACAAACACCAACTGTTTCTATGTTGGCTCGAGGCTTAAGATTTAGCCACAAAAGATGCAGTTTATCCATTAGTACTACAAAGGGATGTAGCTAATGTAATGTAGTCATTTTATCATAACTTCCACAGAATGAAAATAGACCATGGTATTGATGGCAGAAGGCAAGCGGCTTGGGGGAGGCAGGGAAACTGGCGGAGAATGACTCACTTCGAGTCCAAGAACTCTCAAAGGGTCTAGGGGGATCAAAAAGAATCAGTGTATATCAGACAAGACTAAGCATGCCAAATGTGACATGAGGGTGGGACCAGTTGGATTCTATATTTAACTGTGATGACGCCTATTGTGATGCATGTGAAATGATACTGACACATAGTATGTTGGAGTGGTGGAAGGCCTGAATGAAAGGCTAAAACAAGAGACAAAAACCATTGAACCTTTGATAACAAGAGCACTTTTTTTAAGGATCATTACCTGCAACTATGTCAGTGTGATCTGAATGATCACACTCATTCCTTCGGTCTGACAAGCACCTCATGAATAATTAAAAAAACATAAATAAAAATTGCACGGTCTGCTTAGACAAGCTTTATCGCACATCTTCAGAAGGTAGCCTGTTTCCTACGCAAGAATAGTAGACAGAATTTTATAATAAAGCAAGCAAAAATGAATCTCAATAATGTCAAACCAGAACTCATTAATGAGGCAAACCTTGAATAGTTTTTGAAATATTCACTCACAGGACCACAAAAAACAAATGCACCCACACAAATTCTCCCCATCGCTCATTCCCTTTGTCAGTATACATACTAGCAGCACATGCTGCCTCCCACTCACTACCACACACTTTTCCTATATGATTAGCATCATATCTATCATTGCTATTCTCATTTATTTAACCCTCTTGTTCTATACTATACTCTCCTTAGCTTAAGAAAACCCATGATTAAAAAACAAGCTCAAGATCTATGGGTTTAACAGAGAATTTATCATTTCTAAAGCGATAAAAACCTGACAATAGTCAACTAGACAAATTATCTTGTACTGTAAATTTACCACTTATTTATTATCTGCTGTATATATATATTGATTCCTGCCATGCATATTTTTGAGTGCTAGCTAACTAACCTCAAGGGAGCATTATTAAAGATATAGTTTGACATTTTGGGAAGTATGTTTATTTATTTTCCTGCTAAGAGTAAGACGAGAAGGTGAATACCACTGTAGTGTCTGTGCAGTTATTACAGAGCTAGAGCCAGGAGGCAATTAGCTTAGCTCAGTGCAAAGATTGGAAACAGGGGACTCTCTTCAAACTTCCGAGTCTTTCGAGTCTTCATCATTACATAAGTACATTTATTAACTTTGAGGGAAGTAATGCCAGCTGTATCCCCCGCTTCCAGTTTTTATCCTAAGCTAAATTATACACTTCCTGGCTTTAGTTCCACGGTTAGCACCCAACCACAAAAGTGGTCTCAATCTTCTCATCTAAATGTCAGGTAATTTTCAAAATGTTGACAAGTTATTTAAAAGCCACACTCGCCACGCATGCAGCAGACTATCCTATCAATATTTGAGGTCATTCAAGCCTCTCCTCTGATTGGCTGTTTCATCATGCAGCCACAATATCTCATTCTAAAGTTAAACTGACCTCAGTGGTACCACCTGGGATTCAGAGAGAGTTTCCTGTCAATTAGTCATTGCAGCATCGTTTGATCCTTTCCAGGGAAGATATTTCCTGCTTTTCAGCATCTGCATGTATTGATTCCAAGGTCAGACTGGGTGAAGATTTCTCAGAGCCAGGAGAGTTTCCTGTCAGCCTGCGGTGTCATTTAAGCCTCTGACTGATCTGCCACACTTTGATCATCCATATCTGGTGTTCCCCCAGACACATTTAGATATTTGTTTATCCTAAAATTGCAGTGGCATGAGTGATAGCTTGTTTTTAACTTAATTTAGCTGGTGACTCAGTAAACTCAAAAGGAACCCACAGCTAAAGCCATTACAGGAGACACATTTTCTTTAAGCAGTAAAATTTGAACTATGCAAATTGTGTACTGCCATCCATAAAACCTTCCCACAGAGGATGTAAATACACCATAATTTATATGAAGAAAATCTGACTAAGCAACCCACACCTTTAAAAAAGAAGCTTAAACAGTTTCAGAACATTTTGTCAAACATCAAAAATAGGTGCAGTTGCAGCTGGTTCAGGCTATCCTAATGTGTTTGGCTGCAGAAGGGAGTTACTGATGTTTAGCTGAAACAATACAACTGAAGTAGCGCCGAAATACAACAAAAAGCTATCATTCAAGTGTCTGTCTGACTAAACCTCAAAACAAATTCTAGAGAAAGCCATATCCCCAGGAAATTCAGGAGGCAGTGACCTGAAGCAGCCATTTAAGACTTCAGTCACTTATGCTAATTTCTCTGCTCTCACTGGAAAGGAGAAGAGAGAAATGGATCAGAGCCAGGAACACAGTTTCCTCAGAGTAGCAGCAGTTCTCTCACTTACACTGCAGGGAAACAACTGTCCTTGTTATGTTTGTTAGTGAGTGCTGCACTCAGTCGAAATCCCAGGAGGCCCAGGCTGTTCAGTTTGTGCTGAGTGGGCTATAGTGTGAAGGTCTCTGTGCTGGTCTGTCATTTCTATGTTCCCCCGCCATGCCTCTGGTCAAGTTGTGTTTGCTGCAGTTTCTCCTGCTTCCTGGTGAGAATTAGTCACCATCAAACTGTCTACAGTGCAATCAGAAAGTAAGATGCAGTGATACGTTTTTATTATTTTTACTCTAGCTCAAAACTAGCTCAAAACAAGAACAAAACTACGAAGAAAATCAGACAAAGCAAAGCAAAAAGTGATGATGGCCACAAAAGGCCTATATCTGTTCACTTTTGGGTTTCCGAAAAATATTCAACCAAACAGTAAAATGATGACTTTCCTGAAGTTTATATGTACTAATCCTTTCTAATTTCCTTTATTCAGTAGGTTGTTTCTCCTATCCCTCAGGGTGTGGGCACACAGCTATTTCCTGGAGGCAGTTCATATCAGTGTAAACTCAGATGCTCCTCAAGGCAGAAAGGCAGAACCTTTGGCCTCTTTGGCCTAGAAAAATACTCCAGAATGTTTCACTATTCCACCCACAAAACTGCAAATCAATATTTTAATTGTTTTATTTCTAAACCACTCTACTGTAGTAGAGATGAGACAATCATCCTGTCCTCATTCTTTCTGGCTGATAAGCTCTGACCAGGTCCCTCTGATCCATGTATTTACTGCACAGTAGAGGAAACTGACACAGGGAGAAACCTGTTCATTGTAGACAAACAGACGCCTAGATAAGAAAAGGCAGTGCAAGGTAAGTTTATTTGTATAGCACCTTTCAACCTCAAGCCATTCAAAGACAATGTGAAATGAAAGACAATAAAGAGCAACAACCTCAGGCTAAAAAGCAGTCTTATAACCCTCCCTGTTTAAGGTCAGAAATGTGCTTGGAGTCCTGTGCTGTGTCTCAGTTAGTGTACTTCCATATTTACACTTACTATTTTGAGTGCATAAGCGCGTTCCCATTGACAAGTTAGGCAACATGCAGTGCATTATAAATTCCTGGTAGATGCACTTAAAACAGTAAAAAAAAAAAAAAAGAAAGAAAGAAAAGTGTAAAACGCTGGACATTTCTCACCCTCAACAGTCACCATGTTAGCTACATAGCAGAAGGTGACGGATCACGTATTTTCAAACTTGTGGAAACAGCGACAGGGGGAGGAGGACACATCATCTGCACCATTGGCAGCCTATTTTCATGTTGCATGATACAGGGGGCACACACACAAAGTAAAACATTCAATCTCAAGTTTAGAGTGGAGTACATTGTGACATCGTGAGGGTTTTAAGTTACCCTTTAATATAGATATAAAGAGATGAGGCAATATGTAAATAGGTTATATAGGGATGTGTGCATTTTTTTTTATTTTGAATTAAGTGATAAAGTGTCCTTCTGGTCTAAATTATGACTGCATGAACACTACATATCGTTCATGATCAAGAATGGTTTGATCCTCTATCCTGAATAACAAACATCTGAGGAGACAAAATGAAGAAACAGTAAAATAGAAAAATGAGTGAAAACAACACCTCAGCGATAGGGACAGTCATCACTTGTAGAACAGAACAGAACTCACCCAAGGATGGCAGAGGAGGAGAAGAAAAGAAGAGGAGTTGGAGAGAGAGAGAGAAAGAGACAAAGAGGTGGGAAGATGTTGGGATGAACACAAAGTTTCATTCTGTGCTGCAGGAAACAAGAGAGAGCTGTGATAAGGAGAAAACAGGTGGAGAGGCTCCATGTGAGTCTGAAAAACGTGGACAGAAAGATGAAAGAAGGAGGCAGTGATCTGGAGAGGGCCAGCTTCATGGAGAGGTTTCGGTTAAAGCTTGTGCTGTAGTAAGTCTGTGACCGTTTTAATCAGTGAGGCACAGAGGGAAATTAGGACACAGAGGAGTGGGAGGACTAATTTATTGGTGTTGTATCATGATTACATGAGATAGAGAGATCAGACATGCCCACCCCCTAGTTTCCAGAAATATTTTCTCTGAGGTTTATGGCCTCTAGCAGTTAATAACATTAGCCTAAAGAATTTACTGTGGGACAAACCACAGCTTCCTCCAGACCATAAAAAACATTTGCAGAGTTCAATTCCAAACCACTGTACATCCACTTTAGGAGGAAATTATGAAGTATTTATCCTTCATAATAGTGACGTTGTCTTTCTATGTCATGTATGATGTGACAAGTATGCAGTTTTCTTGTCATTTTGCAACTCCTCAAAGGTGTCTTCATCAACATTAGCTATATTAGTTTACTACAAGCGATGGGGTTCTCCATGAACCCACAGTTTTCCTGCCAACAAATAACAGTTATTTCGCATAATAGTAGTAGTGTTCGTGTAGGTGTTTTCATCTGTGTTTTTCTCATTGGTTTGAAGTGGGGAAGAGTTTATTAAGACAGCCCTTTGGTTGTTTACTTGTGTTGCAAATTTTTAATTGTATTTAAATCTGATCAAATCGCACCAGTGTTAAACCCTTAATGAATATTGCTTACTGTAAGGATGTTTTTCTTTTTATCTAGTTGGGAAAATTTTAAGGGATGTGGTTAGATCTTTATAATTTTAACATCCAATTTTCAGGGGCTATAAAACTTTATTTATACCAAGCACAAACCTCTGATGCTGAAGTGCTCAAAATTGCAATTGCCTTTTGAGGCCAGCCCCAAAAGGTGAGACTCCATGTTAAAATGTCCAACTTTACAGCAGAAATAAACATGTTTATAGCCTGGTACAAATAACGGTTTTGGTCTCTATAGCTAATTTCCTCCTTTATGACAAGGCTGAAAGTTATGCATAACTGAGATCATGGCTGCTTTGAGTGACAGGAGGGTGCCATCACAGTTGGCTAGCCCCATGGTTTCTGGCCACTAGTTGTCTTCTTTGCATCACCTGAGCTAATTCGAGTCACTGAATTTGACCTCCCAGCTGTTTTTGTGGTGTTTTGCCTTGTGGAGGATTTTTCATGCAAATATTGGACAAAAATTATATGGCTTACTGTGCGGTTAATTGGCTAACAGCGTGAGTAAGTCTGGGATTCCTGTATTTTGAGATGAGTGAACTTATTATTGAACTCAAATGTTAGCACTAATTAGCAGGTATCAGTATCCATGCTTACATACCTGGCTTGTTAGCTTACCTCATTAACTAGCTAATTAGCCAGCAAATTAATTAGCCTTGGTTTATCCTTCAAGCAATGCCCAGCTATGCTAATGATGCTAACAGGAGCATATGTTTGCCACAGTTATTAAACCAGCATGCATATGGCTCCACCCATGCCCGCCCACTTTGCCCATGTTTGGATTAACCAGGAAGTAGGGAAAGTCAGGAACTGCCAAGATGGTGACAGCAGAACAGCACACTCTGAGCCTCAAAATCACCCCTCTGAAACCTATGGGTGACCTCACTGAGGCTACATCCATCTTTACATACAGACTATGATTTATACTTGTGTGTTAAAGGATTACACCATACCAGCAATGTCCAAGTACATAGGCTCTGTAGCTAGGTAGAATACATAGGCTACGCTGTTGCTACATGCCAGGGCTACAGCAGATATGAAGGTACCACGTGGACACTTCTGGAACTGTCATCAGGCAGCTTGTGTTTCCTGCTTCAGCCCTCTGATGCCGTTGGAGACTGAGAGCTAAGACAACATGAAGCAAGTTTAAAAAAGGCTCAGTTATGTTCTTTTTTTCAGAAACATAATATACAGTTAGTAGTCATCCGTACTGCAAACCCTCTGCTCGTCACAATTGCCACTCTCTATCATATTTAATGAAAGAACATAAATACGGTGCAGCGTATCTGATATTCATTAATGAAATTATGTGTAAACACATTGACTGTGAGGAACACATGACAGTCCCATACCTAATCCACATTCTTGAAAGTGATACATATAGATATATCTAAACAACAATTGGTTTCAAGCCCTGAAGGGTCCAGTCTGCTTATGAAAACTTGATGTGGACGTTTCTCTGATCTGGACAACTAGGCCACCTGGGCACACTCTGCTGTTTTCTTATAGATCAAATATAATGTCAGGTTTATATGACCTGATTCTAATCATATGAATCTCACCCATAGATTGGAAATAAAAATGGTCATAGACTCTGGGTCTGAAAAGTGAAGTTAATGTGGAAATGTCTTGAACCTGCATTCTATGTAATGACATCAGGGGGCAACTCCACTGGTTGCAAGAAGAAGTCTGATTGTATTGAAGTCTATGGACAAATGGCCATACTTCAGATTTAATTATTTACCTCATTAATTGTTTCCCTAATGAGTTTATGGTCTCAATCACTAGTTTCAACTCTTCTTCTATATAACATGATGTTCAGAGCATGGCTACCGTTTGATTGACAGACTGTACTACACATGGCAACCTGACAACATGTCAATCATGATGTCAGGGTGGGTTGCCACTAGTGCCTTTGACTTCAGCATGAGGTGATGATGAAGTGTGGGCAGAATCACTGAGGTGTTGAGAGAGTTTTGGAGTGAAAAATTAAAAAGTGAAAAAGAGAAGTAGGAAAGGTCAGGTTTGATAGGTGATAACTGCCTCTCCTGGACTAGTGAAAACCGTCATCTATGACCACTGCTGTGTCTTGTAATAACAGTTGAATGTTTTCTGAGTGTGTCCATCTGTTTGCTGTGTGTTTGCGATGATATATCTTTGCATATCCATTACACTCAGCTCTGTGTGGACACTTTTTCATGCGCACATCAGTGTTTCTGTAAAAGGGTGGAATTTTATAAAAATATATTTGCCGGGGGAAACAGCATCACAGCAGAGTTCATGACGTATTCATCACCTCAGAAACGCTAAAATATACACTGATATGCAAATGTTTATGTCTTCAAAAATGTGCACATTTCAGAGCCACCTAGTTGAGAAAATGTGGCAAGTATATCCACGTAAGAGTTTATCTTTTGTTTGCATTGCTGTAGGTGTATGTGTGTGTGTGTGTGTGTGTGTGTGTGGGCATGCATGTGCGTGGATCCCGCTTGTGTGATGCGATGAGGAACGTCTGTCTTCCAGTGGGCCTCTCTCTAGGCACACCAGCAACGGCAAACACTGCCAACGCGGGTGCGTTCGCACGTGTGTGTGTGCACACTTGAGCCTTCCAAATGTTCTCGGCTGTGAAGAGATCCAAGTACATGACTCAAACGTCACACGTCTTCTGTTGCTATCTTTCGGTCTCCCTCTCTTTCACACAAATTCTGATTTCCATCCTATTCTGTCAACATGAGCTCTGTTTTCTACCCCATATTGGCGTCAATAGCTTTTCACCTTTTCCAGGCTTTTTGTTGCAAACACACAAATACAGCCACTATCTATTTGCACAGTGAGTCTCTTCTGTGTCATCTGACATGACTATGCATGTAACATCACACACCCCAGTCTCAGATATCACCAAAGAGGTAAAGTGACTTTTGTAGTTTATTTAAAGTATTACTTGTTGCTGAATTGCATTGTATTGTAAAGATGTTGCTTTTAATGCATCCACCCCTTTTTGTCCATATGGTCTAATGCAACTATTCATCTGCATATTCATACATTTCTATGCTAGTCGTGCATGTGTTTCATATTTGTCTAACTAATGACTGCACCTCAGATCAAAGGGCTTTTTGTTGTCTTGTCGCAGCAGCCGACTGCTATTCTTATCTCTTTGATATGGAAAATATTTCGATTCCTAGCACTGGAAAGAGACGACAAAATCAAATAAAGGGAAAAGATGTGTGCAAAGGGCTTCTATGAAGAAACTGCAACCAAATATTGTTACAGTAATTAAAAGTTATTAAGGAACTAAAAAGGAAAACATGGGTGAAAAGAACTGGACACAGAAAGAACTTAGTCACAGCTACTGACTGAACAGACGCACAGACAATAGAGGTGACACATTTCTACTTCACATTATGAATGAGTGAGAGAAAATCCATGAATCAGAGGAGCTTGCCTCCACATGCTGGAGGTTAACATGTTAGGAAGACAAAGGAACAGACAGAAGAGATGTGAGAAGAGGGAATAGAAAGAAAAAGAGGGGATGTGTGAAAGCAAGAGCACAGAGACCTGATGACAGAGATGTCATATTGGAGTCTGAGAAGTTGCACAAACTCAACACCTGAACACATGAAAAGATGAACAACATGCAAATTGCGTCTGTGCATGAAAAAGTGAGAAAGCGTTTGCATGTTTGTATATATGTGTGTGTTTGTGTGAGTGAGGGGGAGAGAAAGAATGAGGGATGGGGCCCAGCAGGTGGAGAGAAGTTGTAACCAACTAGTGACGCACTTGAAGAAGCGCGCACCAACCACCCTCCTCCCCGTCTCTGCTTTGCCCCCTCTCTTCTCATGAATAAACCGAGAGTCATTAATATTCATCTATTCCACATTCAGCTTCCACAAACATGTTCACGCCCCACCTCCCCACCTCACTCACAGTGTTTCCCATTGTGTCTGGTGGTTGAGTGGCATGGATGTCGTCCAATTGAACCCACACAGTTTATATGTACTCTGTGAAGAAGGTGCGTCATGGAATTTTTCTGCCACACATAAGCTTGAAGACCAATGAGAAAGTGAAGTATGAGCTGTCTTGTGAGCTTCTTTCATCCTTATATAGGCATTACAAGCTGTGATTCCTCTGACTGAGCTCAGTGCCAGAGTGTGATCTCTATGTGTATGTGTTTGCAGTGTGAGTGTGACTTTTGTATGTAACAGCTCTCTGTGTGCTTTGTTGTCTTTTTGCACAGAATGAAGTCTGGTCTTAACATATTGTTGGAAGAGTAATAAAAATACTTGAAGATTTTGTCTCCTCACTAAATTGTACATGAGCAAAGCATAAATCGTCCTTTACCCACCAAGTAATGGTTTCTGAATATTTACCTGCCTGCCCAGTAACTCTGTGCAAGATGCAAAGGTCCCATGACAACAATGAAAGTTAAATGTTTCTTATTAACAACTACCAATGAACTCATAAACATAAGCTGTCATTTGAAATGGGAAAAAACAAAACAGCCAAACCATTTAGCTGCAGAACAGCTTCCAGAGTTCTGGCTTCAGTAGGACTTTGTACACATGACACAGGATACATGCAGCCCTGAAACTCGAGTGCCTGAAGACACAGCCAAAACAAATTGTTTTGAACATATAAGTTAAGGTTCACTTCAGATTACAAAAACACCCGTTTACTTGAAAAGTTTACCATCTTCTTTGTGTAAACAGTGTCACAGCTCTTATCAATCAGATTAAGTTTGTTTTTATAGTTTTTCTGTGACAAGAT
This sequence comes from Trachinotus anak, assembly GCF_046630095.1. NCBI lineage: Eukaryota > Metazoa > Chordata > Actinopteri > Carangiformes > Carangidae > Trachinotus > Trachinotus anak. The sequence continues at coordinate 7,032,048 of NW_027273870.1, read as the reverse complement.
TTTGTAACATCCTTAATATATTATATCTGCTCCTCAGGGCACTCACTAGCATTGTGTCCTACGAATGCAGTGTCCCGGTCGCTCTGGATAATCCACAGACCTCACTGTGTACAGGTTCAATTGCTGCTACTTTCTACTGAATAAATAGTCCCTTTGAAGAAGAGTGAGGTGATCTGCAGAAACCCAGAAATTGTTTCTGGAAAAACAGTTTGCTGTTGAGCTTTTATGCATGCTAGCATCGTGGCTCTAGTTATGGCAACATCGGTCAGTTGGTCCGCCACTTTGATCCAGAAACTACTGAATGTATTGTTCATGGTGCCAGGAGGATGAATCCTACTGACTGTCCTCTGACTTTTTGTGCAGTGCCACCAGTGGCTCAATGTTTCTCCTTTTCATATCAAAATTTTCTCTAATATCAAAATATATTAACAACTATATGTTTTTCCATGACAGGAGGAAGAATTACTCACTGATCATATGGCCATGTGACATGAAAAAAGATGAACTTATCCTTTAACTTTTTGTCAATCATCATTACATTTTCAAGTTTCTCTTTGCTTAAGATATAATCACAGATTTTTTAAGGTAGACCTGTCTGAATATGACAAACTAACTGCTCATGCTCAGCACATTATTGATTTTGTTAACAGTGCTTCTGATCCTGTATTAGTGTTTGAATGCTTTTTTTCTGCAGGTGATGCTCAACCATGCTAATTATCACAATTATATTATTGCTATCTATGCTGTTGTTCTGATGATCTGTCAGCACATTGCGAGAGCAGGTGTTGTGTGCAGGTGTTAGAGACGCTGGTGAAGAGTAATGAAGGTTATATTGCTCATGCTCCGTTTCCATCTCCACACTTCCTGTTTTTCGTGTTCCTCAGCTGAGCAGTTCATAGCTGAGAAAGCTGGACAAAAGCCTGGAGGACTTACACAATGGCATCTGTGTCTGTGTGCACATGTATATGTGTGTAGGTGTGTATGAGCTTTCATTGCTTCAGGTGGACAAGAGCCAAGACACAGAATGAAACGCTCACATAGAAAAAAAACATTTAGTTAAAACAAGTATGAATTTATTCTTTCTTTATGCCGCATCTTTCAAGAACATCTTTTTTTCTTTTACAGTAAAAATAAATTACAAATAAGCCAATCTGTCATATACAATTATTTTTTCTTTCTTAGATACAAAACATAGGACATGCACATTGACAGACTAAACAAGGAAACTGGAGAAAATGGTATAACTGGCACTTTGGTCGTCTGAAAATGACCTCACTGTCATGGCCACTGAAGAGCACCCGGGCTCAGTTCTACCTCGTCCACAAGACTTAATAAGCCACTAAACGACGAGATGACACTGAATATTTCCCAAGATCATTCTTACTCAGGAACTACTAAAAACTAATCTTTTCAGTAACTCTGAAAGCTGAGGAGAGAAAAAAAAAGATCTAATCCTGTTGCAAGGCTAACTGGCTTTGTGAGTGGATCTGTGTGCGTGTGTATGTGTGTGCGTATCTGCCTCACTTAAATTACCTCCTACTCTTTCACTCCTACTACATATTGGCCTTGCCCTCTATGCTGCAGACCCTCTCCTTTCTTCCTTTAACTGCCCTTGAGAGATGGCGAGAGCTTTAGAAAAACTATATAAATAAAAGAAGATAGAGGTTGCTATACATCAGCAAGCCAGTAGTATTTTGCTTCCAACCAAGCAATGCGGAAATCTGTTCTTAATAGAAATCGATTAATAAACACTGCTGAAGGAGAACGCGTGGATGCCTATATTTGGTGACTTCCTCCTTCTCCCTATTTTCTTGCTGCTTCCGCTGCTCTCTCTAAACATTTCTTCTTAGTTTTGCAGCCTCAGCATTTAACAAAGCCTGCAGCTTTGACTTTAAAGCCCACTTCTCTATTACTTCACATCCTCTCCATCAGTCTATCGGCACATCCGTCTGTCAGTCCTAATTTGACCTGTGCTCTCTCCAGCTCCAGACTCTCCCACTGCTCTCTTAGCCTATTTACAAATCAGCCAATTTGCACCTCTTCTGTCCATCTGGCATCGCCCATCGATGAGTCAGTGGAGCGACAAACCGACTGACGTATTTGCCTTTTGCAGTGTTGCCAGCTTGTGAATCCATTCATCCTCATTTATCCACACACACAGATGCCCATCACAGCCAGAGCCAATCCAAGTGGCCTCTAGCTGTGACATCAGGTCCATGTGGTCAGACCTTTTAGTTCGCTTAAATCGTGGATTATTCACACAACGGCAACCTGCTACTTTTTGATGGATTTTTTGTTTTAACTCATTTTTGTCCCACATTTGTTTGTTGCCATCTAGAGCACCTTAAATCCCCCTTTTTGTTACATTCTGTAAAACATTGCCCCAAAGAAAAGCATGATAGACAGCATCACTCAGGAAATATTCAGTATATCTTTTTATCTAGATCTTTATCTGCATCCAAGTCAACAATCTTTACACATTATATCAATATGTCACAGAAAGACATCCAACAACCAAAATCTCTGGCTTCCTGACAGGAAGCATTCGTTCCCTGTGGTTGTCTCAAACGACACCATATTTGCAGAAAATGGTGGATAGTATGATGGATGGAACAACTAGTGATGAGAGGGTTTATTACTTTTCTCCTACAGGTTGCTGCTTCTACGGCCAGCACTGCCCTTCACAGTGTTTCACTGTACTCTCGCTGCTTCTCCTCTTATTGCTGCATATGTTACCCCCCTCCTTTCTCCTTTTTTCCTCTTCCTCTTTCTAATCCTGTGTCTCTAGAAAGATCCCTTCCCCTCCCCTCGCTGTCATTTCTCTTGTTACTCTTCCTTCTTCTTTGACATCCCTGTATCCCCCCCCCCCCCCCGCTCTCTCTTTCTTTTCCTTCCCTCTCAGCTTCACAGAGTATTTTCTTCTCTTCTTCCTCTCCTGGTAAACACTCAGCCTCACTGTGCATCGTGCTCTGCCCTGTAGAGGCACTAGCCTTCACAGTTTTCCTGGATAAAGATGAAAGTGATAGTGCTGGACCACAGATATCAGTTCGAACACTCACTAAACACATAACTATTTACATGACACTTTAAGTGGTTACAGTATTGTCATTACTGTGCACTGATTCTAACAGTAATTGTAGTAATTGTAGCAACCAGTTAATTGGATGCACTAATAGCACTAGGCAGTTAACTAAGTTGAGGTGACAAAATTAACAACATCATTCACAACTGCTATCAAATCGTGTTGATATTAGAGATGGACTCAGCCCTCATAGCCCTGATTGCAGGGAATCGTGACATCATACAGGTGAGACGCAGAAAGCCATACCTGTAGAGTATTGTAGATATATATGAACATAGCTGAAGAACTCTTAGCAGCCCTGAAAAGTGTTAAGCCCTGTAGGTGGTAGATTCAGAATCTAACCGTTCCCCCTATCTCCATCGCTGCGCCTTGTAGAGTGGCATACAGCTAAGCAGGCAAAGGGGGTGTAGAGAGTCTAACAGGGGTCCTCACAGCCTTTAAAACAGGCTGGAAGGGATGGGGGGGATTGGTACTAAGAGTCCAGTTCAGCCGAATAGTAGGTGGAGGTTGAGGCAGAGGGTGAAAACAGAAAGGGCAAGTAGTGAGAAGAGTGAGGGCGAGCAGGATGAGGGAGAGGAGGAAGATGGAGGCAGGTCAAACTCGGGTGGACATTCGAGCTCGAAGCACCGCACAGTGACACCTGAGTCCTCATTGCCGTAGTTTGCCCAGTACTCTTCTGGGTCAAGTTTGGGCAGCGCCAGCTCTTCCTCCCCTAGCTCATACTTGACTACAGAGGTGGTTGTTGATGGGCCTTTCCCGTACAAACCAGCCTTGACAGTCTCTGAGGACTTCTCAAAGAGGCCTTTCGTGGATGACTGGGGCTTGTTCTTGTGGAACCACCAGCGGGTCTTGGTGCTGAAGGTGGTGGTGGTGGAGCCAGCGATGGAGCCTGGGTCGGGCAGGGGGCAGAGGGCGAAGTCCATCTCACGAAGGAAGCGAAGGTCCTGGCCACGGCGGGTGGAAGGGGAGGCGCAGATCACCTCGGATGAAGAGACACGGGCCTCACGGAACCACTCCCACAGGGCGCGGGACTCACAGCCACAGGACCAGGGGTTGGCATTGAGACGGAGAAACTCAATGCCCTGGGTGTCCCTCAGGGTCTGGCTGGGCAGTTCTGCCAAAGAGTTGTTGAAGAGGAAGAGCATGGTCAGGCGGCCGAGGTCGCGGAAGGCGCGGCGGTTCACCTGCCTGATGCGGTTATCATGGAGGAGAAGGCGGTCAAGGTTGACCAGGCCGCGGAACACATTCTCTGAGAGAGTGCGGATACGGTTGCCATGCAGGAAAAGCTGGCTCAGGTTGATGAGGTCAGAAAAGATGTCATCCTGCAGGAAGTGGAGATTATTCTCCTGAAAAAGGGAAGAAAAAATGGTAAAGGGTTTAGCATGAGAAGAACAGACACTCTGGGATTTGTAATATTTGATTCTGGACATTTGTGATGCTGTGTGTATGGACATGTGTGGGTGGCTGCATGAGTGAGTATCCAAGTGTGCGTCAGTTATCAGCATGTCTCTCCAGCGCCCCTACCTGCAGATAGAGGAACTGCAGGCTGTAAAGCTTGTGGAAGATGTCATGGGGCAGGGCAGTGAGCCGGCAGCGGTGCATGTGGAGGCTCTGGAGTTTCTCTAGGCCGCGGAAGGCTCCCCCCTCCAGCCGGTGGAGGTTAGGGTTGTCCCCCAGGTCCAACTCCTCCAAGTCCCTCAGCTCACTGAAGGCCCCTGCCTCAATCCACGTGATGTTGTTGGAGAACAGCCACAGAACCTGATGAAAGAAAACAGAAAGATGCAGAGGTGAATATTTTTTTCTGTGGATAATCTTTAAAGATACGTTGAAATCTATCTTTTCTTTGTTTAAGAATGAAGAGACTGCTTCAAACTCCTCCATCCCTTCATGCAAATGCAATTTTCCACATTGCTTCTTACCTGAGTTCCGAAGCCAAAAGAGCCAACTCTAAGCTCCGTGATCCGGTTGTTCTGGAGGAACACACGCTGCGACTCATAGGGCACTCCGACCGGGACGGCGGTGAAGTTCTGCGCCTGGCAGCTCACAGTCATGGGCGTCGGGTAGCACACGCAGAGGTGCGGGCATGCCGACGCCGGACTTGGCTTGCCGAGGACCAGCCAAACTACCAGCCAAAGGGAGAGACCGCCTGGATGAGGGAGAGCGGGGAGAGAGGAGAAGAGGTGAGCGGGAGCTGTCCGTGGGGCTGAAACCAGCCATTACCAGCATACATACAACACCGAGTCCGAACGCTTATTTCTCCTGCATGTTACCATTGCATCTGTACTTTGCTGATATTCAATTTACTGCAATTGCATCGAGAATAATAATAATAATAATAATAATAATAATAAATGAAGTTTGCGCTTCAGCACTACACTTGCACCGAGCATTACGCACAGCATCACAGCAAAAGTGTTCGGTCAAAGCATAACAACTGTTTTTTACAGTTAACAAAAAATTCTTATTATATTCATCTTCAAATCCTGGATAACATTTATACTATTATAAATCATAAAATAAGTAACTGTCTGACAGACTTCCGAGTTTCCTTTCGATTATATATCATCCATGTATCCAGTTCGATGTTACTTTGAATATATCAAAATTGCTCTAGAGTTTTTAGATTAAAAACTTAGAAATTGTTTCATAGGTTCTATTGAAAAGCACAATCAGCTCTATGTCTGTAGAACCCATGCGGTAACCAAAACCAAAGTAGACAAGGAGAAACTTACTTTTGCAGTTGCGCATGATGGAGCATCGTCGGCTCCGAAAAATCGAAGAGGTTTCCATCCTGAACCAAAGCCCAAAGCGAGTTAGCCTAAGAGGGCGAAGTAAAGCCTGCTATCTCCGCTGATGCCCTGGTTCCCGAGTCGGAGCGACTGAGAGTGTGCCGGTTGATGGCCACCAGTGTCCCATATATACTCCAGCATCCCGTTATTGCCTACGGCAGAAGGCACCGTGGAATCTCCTACGTCACCGATACGGGGTCATGAATGAGTGAGGGCGGCAAGAAACGGAAAGGGGAGGGGCCGACCATAGGGGATTCTCTTGGAGAGCTTGTACGCGCGTAAAGGCTTGTTGGAGACGTGCGCTCAGACTCTGTGAGAGGAGGAGACTTTCTCGACGCACATAGGAACATAGAGGGAGGGAGGGCCAGAGAGTGAAAGTAAAAGCAGTGAAGGGAGGGGGGAAGAGAGGGAGGAGCGAGCCAAGGCACAGTGCCCGGTAATGATGACTGGGTTCTGTGGAGGAGCGGAGAACGGGTAGGAGAAGAGCGCACAGCTCCTTTCCTGGCTGGTTCTGTCAGAGACCGTTATGGTCTGTTTCCGGCGCGCTGCAGCCAGACAGAAAGATACAGAAAAACGCCTAGATGGTTATGTCTTAGGAAATGAGGATGCCCCCGAATTATGATTCAGCCACCAGAAAGAAAAATCAGCGCCAGAAGAGAGTCACTCAAAACAACCATGGTTGAGTAGTATTTGTTGTGGAGGTTAACTACGACATGGTCCAGTCATGCTGTTTGTACCTTAATTATAGCTCCTGACATAATTCCTCTGATGATGGAGATATGAATTGGATAATCAAGGCAACAGTGATCAGATAAAACTGTGCTTTCTCACTATTTAGGGACACTTGAATCAGTGAAACCAAATAAGATTAAATATGAATCAGTTTCAACTACATTTTTTGAAGTGAATTGGACAGTTGAAGTGCACTTCCTCTCAATACTTATGTGTAATTTCTCTGTTTTTATTGCACTACTTCAAATATTGTTAATTAGCTTCATAAATGGGGGGAAATGGGCAAGTAATGAAGCCAGAAAACAGAAATAACGCAAAAGACAACAGATGCCTTAATATGCATGCCACTTCAAGTCTGTTTCGCTGTGTCTGTGCCTCAAGCTGTCACTGCTTGTGTTTGACCACCAGCTGTAAGATAGCTTGATGGCATCAATTGTGATAGTGATACACTGTGATACAGAAAGCTGTCATTTGCCTTTACATTTGATCAATCCAATTTTTTTTAAAGTAGTTTACCATTTGAGCAACCAGGAAAACAGAAACTTGTGTACACAGCCATCCAATACAAAAGTCCTATAATCAATACTTCTTTTGTGAAAATTTTGATTGTATGGAAACTAAAATTGCTCATTCAACTTTCTTCTGCTGCTTTGATGCTAATTACATTATGTACATCCTTTTTTCTTCAGCACAGCGATTTCCAATACAGTGCAGTTCAATACGACTGCAGCATAAAGTGCCCTCTCAAGCCAAGTCAATACACAATGTAATCAATTGAAGTTGTATAGTCTCAGCAAAGAAAGTCAGTGTTATTAGCAGGGCTATTGTATGATATAGGATTACATTGTAGATCTGTGCATTTTTCTTGCCACTCAGTGCATCTATAGATTGCTCAATTATGCCGTGACCATGTAAAGAACAAATTTATGTCGAAGATGACAGAGCAGTACTCAGTATTATTCTACATAAATACCAGAAAAACGCTTTTTGTTGCCATTTAGTGCAATTTTGAAATGTCACAGGAAGTTGTACACTTGTATTAAAGCTAAGCAATGTGATCAACAAACATACAATGAGGTACCACAGCTGCAGTGCTTACATATTGAATAGTATGGAAATAGTATGCTTTCAGGTTTACATCAGCTTTTCAAAACAGTACTCTGTTTTGCTTGCTTCCCCGTTTCCTTAATGTATCACTCAATTCTTGTTTATTGAATGATCTAGGAGAGCTTTGTTACTATTAATCAGTTCAGACATGCCTGCACAAAGAGCTCGACGAGGAGGCATAACAAGCTGTATAAATATGTGACCTTGAAGTTTTATGGCATAGTTTTCAAGCCACATTCTGAAATGATGATGAAAATAACCTTCAGAGTAACATTAGTCAGGCTTCAGAAGTGTGATCACTTAGAAGTGGTCAGAATCAACCTTGGAGAAAGATTCCAGCTTTTTGCTATGTCTGACATGAAAATAAATAACTGCTGCTCAGGCTGAGAGCCATGAGGAGACAGACAGCACAAGAGCATCCATTCATAGAAACACACAGGCGGCTTAACAGATGAGCTCATGAGGCAAGAAGTAGTCACATGTAAGGGCGTTAGCATGCATGGCTGCACACACATCAACACGTGTACAGTACAGTATACACACAACGTTTTCTCCTTTCTGCACAAAGCCAACTGAGCCACAGGCATGACAAACAAATGAGTAATTGAGGGGATCCGTTACACGGTGTGTTGTTATTCCTTCTCACCTCCTGCTTTATCCTTATCTGGACTTGTGGACGCATACAAGTTTTAGTGCCCACTGGCCACCTGGGACCAACACCTTTCAGGCTTTCCCTTTACACACACCCACAGTACCAGCCGTGCAAGTGTGTGTGTGTGTGTGTGGGTGTGTGTGTGTGTGTGTGTGTGTCAGTGAGTTTAACTGTGCATGTGTGTTTGCTGAGGCACCGCTTTGTCTAAAAGCCACTGCGGCGTGTCAGTCAATCAGTGTTGTGCTAGTCACCCACACAGCAGGTTTGCGGTACTGTGTAGGCACCGTCTTCTCAATGAGTATGATGATCCCAACATCGTGTTTGTGTAATCCCCACACAGAAACAAACCAAGGCTTCCCCAGCCCGCACTCACTCCAGCACATCTGCCAGCGCATCTCTCTGTCTGTCTGCACGTCTGTCTTTATCTGTCCCTCATGCTGTCCCTTGCCTTACTCACACTTTGCTCAGCTTTGATCTACAATTTGGTACCAACTGAGGAGTGCGTCACCACACCTACCAGCACGGCGTGTTGTAATCTTGCTCTTTGTGGTGTGAGACACCCTGAAATGAACAGATTTAAAGTCTGGTGACCTACATGAGCCTCCAGGTGTGGCTGCGCAAGTCTGTCCTGCGTGATGTCAACACCGTCACACTGACAGCAGGTCAGATGGCATGTTGGTCAGGGAGATGTAGCAACACACAACCTAAACACACCAACATGTTCTCAGGCCTGTGATGAAGATATGAAATATTATTGATCTGTTATTGAACTGCAACCTCTTTTGCACAATTCCCATTGGTTTAAAAACACTTCACCTGGTTTTCTTCATTAACATCCTGAAGAGGTATCAATTTTAAAAGGATGCTGAGGGAGGGAGGATGACTTCTCTTTAATGAACTTAATCAAAAGACTGTGTTTGCATGCACGACTCGTACACTCCCATTGAGGCAGGCTAATGAGGGGGTACGAGAGACACAATCAGGATGCGCACACGTGCCCACTAATGGTAACAGCACACAGTGTGATGTGCACTGAGCAAATTCAGACGCGGAGAGCTGAAGACACAGACAGAAACACACAGGACATAAACAGCATAGTGTCACACACCTAAACAGTGAAACAAAGAAAACCAGGACTTGAACTTCTGAACGTGACTCAACATGTCTAATTGTTAAGGAGCAAACTGTCGCTCTCTGGCACAACCCGTCTATCTCTCACACACACATTCATGGAGGCAGCAGCATCTTTCAGCGTCTGTCCAACTGTCACCAACAAAGACGCTCGTGCTATTATTCCCTGCCTTGCACATCTCCCCTCACTCACATTGCTTTTCTCTTTGTCTGCCAGTGTCTCCCTCCCTTTTTTGCCAGTATCTTTCATTTGTTCTGTCCCTTGACGTCACCACTTCCGCTTAACCATATACTGCTGCCTTCTTTCCACACACACTGGCACACACAGCCTGCAGCACAATGGATACTGGAGTGGCATCTTCTTATAAGGCAACTACTTCTTGAGTTTGTAAAATGCTAGACAGCCAGTTAGGGAGAACGTCATCTCTATTGTGGCAAATATTTTTAGAACAAAATATTCTATACTTCAACAAAAGTTTAAAACTTTTATTAACAGTAAATTGTATCCATTTTATAAAATTATGAAAATATGTAGTAAATGTAGACCTATTAAGATATATTATTATTACATAGTTTGTATTAGGTGTTGCCTAAGAATTTATTCTGAGTACTGTACAGGGCCAAACTGACCTTCTATGGGACCTGGGGGCAAACATTATCTGTGAGCCCTTATTGATGCTCCACTATTCTGCATTTTGTGCACTGTGTATGTCATTAGAGGAGAACTTCACCAATTTTACAAAAGACACTAAGTTTATACATTATGAAGAGTTCTATGTGCAAACATTTGTGAAGCTAATATCTTTTTTAGTGCTGGAGAACATTTGTCAACTCTGAGAAAATAACTCTGATGATGTCATCGGGGGTTAATCTAAGTTTTGGTTTGGGTTAGGGTTATAAAACACTATGTTACACACAGCAAGTTTAAAAAGGCTTTGGTGTTTACCAGACATGGAGGATCTAATTACAGAATTCCCATAACGCAATAGGAGTTGCATTATGGGAAATGTAGTATCTGCTGTTATTGAAGCTTGAGCCTGGGTACTAGAAGTCACAGATGAAGGTATTTCAACCTCTGTTGCAATAATAGAATAATATGAATAAAATAATTAAGATAATACTGTGGCATTCTGACACAGGGCCCCTCTACAAGCTTGTGTGTGTGTGTGTGTGTGTGTCGTAACAGGGACCCACTTGTAAAATCACTACTGATAAAATCACTAGTCGTCAAAAACTCCACCAGGTGGTTTTATAATGCCCCTGTAATTTGACTCTGTATTCATGTGTACAGTTGTGTTTTCCATACAAATTTGAAATAACCACAAATGAATTGCAGAAGTGTTAACTTGGAGCCTTTGGGTCCCCTGGTGGTCCGTCACTGGGGCAGCTCAGTAATCCAGCTTTGTCTCCAGAAGGTGTGTTATTCTGTACCACAGACTGCAAATACTGTTGTTTTGAGTCTTGAGAAATTATGAACAGTTTAATAAAAGCTGGGCCTTGCATGTCCAGAAGTACAGAACATAAGTTTACAGAGTAGCTATCATGAACCAAATAAACCTATCATGGAACCCGAAAAGTCCTTTATACAGGGATACTTTCTTCTGTCGAGGCCATTCAACAAGAAAGGGGCTGGACTCACTCTGCTTTCTTTGGTCAGTGTAACTTCCTGTCCTCCTCTTTCATCTCCAGCAGAACAATTGTATAACACTCAGCCATACATGTTTGCATGTGTTCAAATCAATATTGTCCACTCTCCCTCCTCCTCCTCCATCCCTGCCTCATTCACACGCTCGCTCACTCACTGTATCCATTTTTCTCTTCAGAGGTGATCTGCTCAGTCTCCACTCACTGCTTCCTGTTGCAATTACCGAAAACATGAAAGCATTTTCCACTCACATCTCCATCTATCTATCTCTCTATCTAGCTATCTATCTATCATCTATCTATCTATCTATCTATCTATCTATCTATCTATCTATCTAGCTATCTATCTATCATCTATCTATCTATCTATCTATCTATCTATCTAGCTATCTATCCATCTTCAGATTCAGTGTATGATGAAAACACTATATGTAAAAACATGTGTACGTAAAACATACTGAAATGAGGCCCAGTCACACAGCAGCTCTATCACTGCCTGAGATCAGTGTATATTTACACCAACCACAGCAGGTGATCCTTCAGCCATGAGGGTCACTAACTGTTCTGGCGTCTGAGGGAGGAGAGAAAAGGAAAATTTATCTTGGAACGATTCCCGCTACGAGAAATATTTTTCACAGCAGAGGATGTAGTGCTTTTCTTATCATGCAGTGACCACACACATGCTTCCCTTTAGGGAGCCTTTTCCTTTATCTACAAAGGGCTGATGATCAAGTCTGTGTTTGATCAGGTTGTTGCACAGAGGGCAGATAATCTGCCAGGCCATATTTTCTACATTGAATCAAATAGCAATTGTGTTCTTCTTTCCTCTGATCTGTTGCAGCGTTTGATCCACTCTGGGTCCATCTGTGCCTCAAGTGAGTTTAGTTCAGTTCTCTGAAGCTTTACTGACAAAGCACACTGTTACTGTTAATGATAGATTCACTTAAGTTTGCAAATTTATTCTCTCTCTCAACTTCTCGTTTCACACATCTCACACCAGCATGCTTTACATCATCATTTCCTCCAAGTATTGTCGGTGTGTGTTTCGCCTCTGTGTGTCTGTGTGTGTGCATGTATGTGTTTATTCAGCACATACATTTTCTTATTAACACCTCTCTCCAGGTGTAAGGTTTTTTGTTTTTTTTGTTTTGTTTTTTTTTTGCTTTGTATTGATCTCAACAGTCTTCTACTTAAATACACATGCACATCTACAGAGCATATTGTGTTTACAACAAAAAACATAAATACTAGTTGATTCAGCCTCTTGTTGAACTGAATGAACTGCTGTCATGTTACATCACTACACCTACAGTGTGGCTGCAGGTGGCACTTCCTCCTGCAAACTTGACAACTGCCACAGACTGTAGAGACACAGCAGCAACTTCCAAGTACTTCAGCTATTGTCTTTGACAGGCTTGTCATCTGAAAACCCAACACCAACCTTGTACATCATCCCAGCTGCCAAAATATAAACACAGGCATTCATATCCTAGCTGTCAGACAGCAGAAGCTAGAGATTTGTGTCCTTAGTGGGGATACTGCAAACCATATTTCTACAGCACCAAACCCTGAAATTAAGTCTAAAGGCCGGGGTATGTTCGGAACAAACTTTCTATATGCACGGCTGGATTACCAGCTGGGTGAAACACAATTGGTTTGTGTTAATTTAATAAAAATTTTGTGAATATGCACCTCTAGAGCTTAAATTAAGAACATGATAAAGGGTCCTGCTTTATTATCTAATCTTTAGATCAAAATCTTCAGATTTGTGCTTACATGTTGCATATTCATAATTCAATTTGTATAATAAAAAACACACAACAAATCTGTGGCCAGCAAATATTCCAGTGTAAAAAGCAGGCTGTCATAGATATTGTATTTAGACATGGCAGTTGTTCAATTGGGAGAATAGCACAGTCTCCTGGAAGGCATTTGTGGTGTAGCACTTGGTGATACACACAAAAAGTAACAGAAATAGTTCTGTTAACAATTAAAAAAGGGAGCTTGAGAGAGAAGTCCAACTCCCATATAACCATCTGATCCACACACCTGGCCGCAGTTCCAAGGTGAAAATACACACTCATGGCACTGACTGCTTATTTCACTCATGATATGTCTTGTATTATATAAAAAAACATATTGATTTGTTAACAAGGTTAAACACTTGATTTTTATCAGAGGGGTTTTTAACCGACAATCACAAAAGAATAATTTAGAGTTAAACCTGACTTGCATCCTAAACCTCAACAAAGCCTAATTCCAATGATTAACCTCTACAATACAGACCGCCCATAACCAAAATATACTCTGAGAAATGACTCCGAATTAACTTTCAAAAACACGTTTTTACTTTTGGAAATTCTTTGTCATCATTTGGCCATACTAAACATAGAAATACATGATAGTCGATAAGCACACTTTTCCAGGACGCACACTACACTTTATATTTGTTTGGTTATTGTGGATACTGGACATTAGCTCCCTTCACTCAGGATTTAGAGGCTTTCATTAGTATCTGTGTCCACCACTGACCGCCTGAGAGAAAGCATTCAGTTGCTGTGACACCCCAGTGGCACCACATTTACAGGTAATGGACTGGAGAATAGATAACATGAACAAACAAGTATCACAGTAAAACATGGATTTATTACTTTTCTCCTGCAGGCTGTTGTCTCTGAGACCAGTCCTCCCCCTCGCTCCTTTCTCTATCCTCCATAACTTCACCCCTAGTCATCAGTCCTCCTCTCTTTTCTCCTTGCATCCGTCTGTTCCACTTTCATCTATTATTTTTAACCCTCAGACATGCCTCATGCGTGACGCAGATGGACGCGTAATACGGACACAGTAAACTAAAGAGGGAAAGGCCTGGGCTGCAGACAGAGAGAGAGAGAGAGAGAGAAAGAGAGAGAGAGAGATTGATGCGAGAGAGGGAAACAGGCAGACACAGGGGGTCTTGTTAGGGAGACAAGGAGGGAGAAAGACTGAGTTAAAGCCTGGAGGCGAGGGATGAGAAAGAGAAATGTTATCATCCTTAGTTTTACACAAAGCTAGGAGCAAAACAGGTAGCACCTCCCTAAAATGTCACCTGTCACACATCACGTTAACACCTGCTTGCACCACTTTTTCATCCCCTGCTGTGGAGTAAACAATGTCCAAAAAAAAAAAAAAAATCAGCATTGCACTATTCCCACTTCTTCCCTCTCCCTCTCTACCCCATCTATCTTCCTGAAAGCTCCACACACCCACTCATTTGTCTGAGCAGAAAGAAGAGGAGTTACTTATCAATCTTACATCACTCAACAGTCAGACTTTTAATAGAGGCACTGAATGAGCATCAACGCTCTGTGACGCACACCAACTGTCAGGTTGAAGTATTTATGTGCTTGTGTGTGTGTGTGTTCGCACATGTGTGTGCATGAGTGCAAATATGTGTGAATGTATTTGTGCATGGTTAATTTGTGTGGCAGCATAGCAGAAACTAAACAGAAATCATCAACAGAATCATAGGAAATTTACCTCCATATGGTCCAACAGGTTCCCCTTTCCCCTCCACCTTACAATAATGAGTTACCATTACTCATAATTGGACAATGACACTAAAATTGTCAGTCCCCTCCTACTCAACATACGTGTGCAGGCTGTTTCCAAACTTATACATCACAATCCCTGCACATAACAATGGCAGCATCCAAATAACTGCTAATTGTAATGATTAATAAGGCTGCATGTAGGACTTTATTATTCAAATATCACAGTAAAATTAGTACAGATGACACATTTAGTTTCTGGAAAAAACTTAATAGCAATAAACAATACAGAGAATCATCTGCTTGGTGGTTTCATTTTATCTGCCTGTAACTCTGACTAAACTCATTAGGCTTGCTGAGAAACAGTTACAGTGCACTTTGTGGGAAGGAAGATGATGACTTCAGTCTAATGTACGGAGGACCAAACAAAAAATAAATTCATGGGGGAAATACAATAAATAAAAGAAATACTCATATAAGAAATACATTTTTTAAATAAAATGGTAAATGCTAATAAATGAACACATTAATGAATGTTAAACTTACAAGTAAAGGAAGAAAATGTATATTAAAATAAACAAATTTCAGAATA
Source organism: Trachinotus anak (assembly GCF_046630095.1). Lineage (NCBI taxonomy): Eukaryota > Metazoa > Chordata > Actinopteri > Carangiformes > Carangidae > Trachinotus > Trachinotus anak. The sequence continues at coordinate 7,016,792 of NW_027273870.1, read as the reverse complement.
AAAGGGGGGGGTCAACAAAATAGACATGTAAATTGATGAATAAATACACATAATGTTCATGAATATAAAAATACATTTATACATGTATATTATTTTTATTCAATTTTTTAAAATCTTTTATACTCACCTTTGGTCTTAATTTTCCCTGAGCCAAAATGATACATTAGGATAAGATGAGATAAAACTTTATCACCCATTTTGGATTTGCATAAAATGGAAATTTTAGATTTTAGTTGACTAAAAAATGAGCGAGTTCAATTAATGTTGTTCACTCAGCACATTCATGTACAACACTGATTATCAGTTTATTTTATAATATCATATCTATAATGTCATATCTGATCCTCCATAACGCAGCTCTTAGGAGACTGGGATTGTAGTTTGATTGTTGATTTATTAAACTTGACAAATCCATGGATTGAAGAAATTCGATTACAGTCCCTACAGCCTTCATTGTGAATGGTTTGTTGTATGTCCTCTCTTCTACAGAAATTGAAAATCACACTGTTGTTATGTAAAACCCATTTCTTCTTCATCCACTGAGGTCTGTACTTGAGTGACTTCACCCCTGTGGGAGAAGAAATGTGATGGAGAACATGTGTTGACAAACAAGGTGCAAGCACACAGTTTCTAATGAATGTGATATGTTTTTATTGCCACCACTTAAGGACCACCTGTCTGAGCAGCCAATCAGGCAGGAGACCTAATAAATCACCAGATGGAGTGAGAAGAGTAGCATTAGAATTGGAATAAAAGGAAGTGGAGAGGAGAAAGTGGAGACTACTCAGTGGATATGTAGCTGTGTAACGATGTGTGTTTGCTCTCTCTCTCTCTCTCTCTCTCTCTCTCTACCCATTATTAGGCAGTATGGTACCTCAAGGAGTCATTAAGCTCTTATAAGCTATCCCCATAATGTCCTGCTGCTGAGACAGTCCCAATTCACAGAATGACATCAGAAGCAGGGCTGGAAATAAGAGTAGCCGTATGTGTGCTTGTGTGTGTTTGTGTGTGTGCGTGTGTGTGCGTGTGTGTTTGTGATTGTGAGTGTGCCGGCTTGTGCTTGGGTCTACTCATGCATTCACATCCATATGTGTGTGTTAGCTTGTGCGTATTTGCATGTGTGTGCGAGCGTGTCAGTCTGACGTCAATACTCCTCCGATCCACATTTAACTGCATAGTGAGGAAGGCTCATAGCACCTTGTAGGTGTCTTATCTCAATTTATTTATAGACTGAACTAAACTGGGTGCCAGTGTGACAGGTGAAGGGTGTTTTTTCCCTCTCTGATTTGAAGGGAGAAAAAGGGGTAAGCTGAACTAAGAGAGTTTATTTCTGGAGAGAGAGTGCATGGAAATTAAAATGGGTTGTACTGATGTTTCAAAAGCAGATATAGAGGTAGAGGGATGAAAAAATAACAAGGAAAATGGTGCATCATCGCATATTAAAGTAGACTTGGAAGACCCAAGACCTTTGCTAAAGCGGCTTAAATTTGGGTTTTTCTTATTCCTGTCACATGATGTCAGAGATATTTCCTGCACAGCTATAAATGAGCAGAAAATCACCAAAAATGATACACAAAAAGTAAACATACAGTGAATCGACCGAGGCCACAAGCCATATTTCTTTAAAGTGGCAAAATGTTGACTTTTTCTCAGCTGGAAGACCTCTTCCTGTTTTTCTATTTCTGTTCCTCTCCCCCCACCTACATGTTTGTGTGGTGACGACTGTGTGCTACAGCTGTATCCACGGTATCTGGGAGGTCTCCATTCATCGTGCAATATTCATTCATGTAATAACTGAGCGTTTCATTTTACTCTCATAATTGAATAACCCAAACCTGCCACTCAATTAGCTGTCACAGGAGAGCAGCAAAGAGGGTGGGGCCACATTTGAAACCTCATGTCCCTCATCATGGCAGCATGGGTTTATTTAATGACACTAAAGAGCCACGTCACAGTGAGTAGATCTTAAAGTTGACATTTTGTTCAAGAGAAATCTTTTTATTTCCTTTGGTGGCTTCAAGTACTACAATACCCATAAGTCTCATCATGTCTTTGTTATGGAGAAGAAGGCAGCCAGAGTGAATCACAGCTGCATCAAATTCAGAAGGCTTTGTTGTTGCCTCTAGGACCAAACATTGCACTGCTGGTGAATTCTTCAAACACTGACCCAGAATCAGAGAGTGAATTGATTCATAATGCAAAATCTATTAATGATTAATAGGAGTCTTCAAAATGTAAACTCAAGCTTCAGTTGCCATTAGAGGCGCAGCCAACAGAATTTTAAGCTCAGTTATTGACTTTCTCTTACTTCAATACAGGAGTTGCAGTGACCTTTGCTCCTTGTGTCTTTTATATTTTGTCAGTGCACCTGACTATTTTTCAACACAGTTGCTCTTCTTTCACACTGATGATTCAGCCCGGAGAGTTTCATGTTCATCCAAGTCTTAGCAGCGCTGCAACTGTTCCAACTCAAACAATGTCTGTGAAGAAAATCGACAGCATCCAGAGCTCGTGACGCCTGAAATATCTTTCCACTTTGGGACTCTGCACGGGCAACAAACAGTTGGCTAATACCATCTAGTTAGCCATCAAGATGTTATGGAGTTCCCTGTGATTACCCTTATGTAATCAGGAGTTTAGTGAGATAATGCAAATAATACAAAGTAGTTATGCAAAGATATAGATGTAGTCCACAGTTCGAAGAGGGCTTACAGGATTTCAGTTAGTTATTTGTGCAAGCTGGAGTCCAAACTCCTACAAAGCAGTGTAGAATGCTACAATCAACACAACATCAACAATCACAATATTTATTTTCTAGGTTAGTACCCTGTCTGATTTCCTGCAGTGCCTGAGAGTTTTTACACAACTCCCAGCAGGATCAGGGAATAGCGATCCACAAGTGCAAGAATTCAGAGATCAAAAATAAATGAACCCTTCCACCTTTCTTGTCTGATTTCTCCCTCCCATCATTGTCAGAATACCACAAGAGGCGTGCCATTGACGTCAATTGTATTTGGAGTCAAATTGAAACTAAAGTTCAAAATCTTCTTAAATCAGCTAAATGCACAGAGCTGGAGCCACTCTCTCGTGGCTGTGCTCTGTTCAATTTTGAACCTGCACTTGTGCTGTGAAAACCCTGTTACGCGGAAATTATACTTCTGCCGAGATGCACGTAAGCCGTGTTTCAAATCTGTGCACAAACAGTATGATGAGTAACCCAGGCAGCATCCACATCTCCCAAATCTCAGCCGTGTAAAAATCAATCAGACTGATTGATCCCAACTGTCTGTTAGAGGGAAATTGGAAACAGAAGCCTGGAACTGATTTGGACACTTTAAAATTATACCCAAAATTCTTACAAGTACAAAAGAAAACAGCAACATGAACATCTCTGAACAGAACCTGTGCATGTTTACTGGCATACAAATTTAACCAGACTCACCAGTCAAAGTATTAGCCAGACTTACCATTGTAGATTTAAAGCAGCTGAAATTCACCAGTCTGAGACTTAATGATTGCAACATGTTTATGCGACTTTGTTCCCCCATTCCCAGCCCCATCTATCAATGTCTGTCTCACACAGAATCAACCATTGAACACTGTAGGCTTCAAAAGGTGATATTTTACAGGGGCTTTGGTTGTTGTATTTCATCAGATTGTGCAGGTGTTGTAAGAACTCCATGTATTTTGCATCATTACTTGACTATGGACAGTATTTTTCCACAGTGCCAAACTTGTTAGATTTCTCTGCAGGAACTTTGTTGAGACAGAAGAACAGAAGTTGCTTCGTTTATGGTATCTTTTCAACAAGACGTGGTGCAGCATGGAACAAATTTTACAGCTCATGGTCATTATAAAACCACTGTGATATTCACATTACATCAAACCACTTCCTGGATACTGGGATGCTGTTTACTGAAAAATCACCATGTATGAACTTTAACCTTCTTTGTAGACACATTTCAAACAGTGGGAATAAACATGTTATTGTGTTGCATCAGACATGTCTTAATGAAGCGTGCCCTCTTGTCATCATGACAATATTAGTCTTTTGTTGCAGTTAAAAAGAATGTATGTATTAGTCAGGGGGTTGGAGAGAACATAGTATTTATGCACTGCATGTACTATTTCTGGCCTAACAATGACTGAATAATACTCTAATGCAGTGTACTCAATATGGCCTCATTTTACTTGCCTAATTTGAAGCACTCTCAGTAATCTATAAAAAGCCTAATCATCACTGACACAACAGCATGGATAACATGGTACAGAGAGAATGTGCAGATTACATTATGTAGGATGTAGTTGGTATTTTTCAATATTTGATCATCCTTAGGGGAAGAATTTAGCATTGCATAAATGATCACACTTTATAAAAAGAAAGTGTGAATGCTAAAATGTGGTCAAATCCATTTCAGTGCTGAAGTTTGCAGACCACACCAGGCATCAATATTCTCTTTGGTGAGGAAGATAAATAATGAATCTTTCATTTCAGAAAGCCTCAAAACGTGACGTTCTGTTTTATACAGAGCTCCATGGTAGAGGAGGTAGAGTGCTTTCTTCTTTCACAGTTCAACAATATCAGTCCAAATTGTTTTCCATCAGCAAAAATCAAATCTGTGTCTCTGCACGCATTATATTGAGTGATTACACTGTGTTTGGACTGGGGGATAGAAATGGCTAATTACCCGAAGATGTGCTCTAACAATAACAAATCCAGTGAGACGGTCGATTCTTCAAGTTATTTTAAGTGTGTGCACTAACAGTGCATTTTGAGACTCAGAGAAGAAAATGACAGCAGTCCGATTAAACATTTGACCATGTTTTGTGGCATTGTTCTGGAAGGAAGTCTCACTCCTACACACTTTCTAAATGATGAAAATGTGTGAGATCATAAATCTCCTAATGTGCGGTTCCAGTTGATTATAGACTATAGTTACAATGTATTATACAATAAACCCCAAAGATATTGAACCCAAAGACACAGGAGACCCTAAAACTAGAAACTCTGTTTGAAGTGACACTTTTTTGTTGGGAAGTCCAAAGCATAGACTGTAAATGAAGATGGACGTAGCCTCATGGTTTCTGAAGAGCGGTTTTAGGATGCTCCGCTGTCGCCATATTGGCAGTGCCTCACTCTGCTCAACCCCTGGCTAATTGGCAAATGGGCAAAGAGGTGGAGTGTGTGTCCCAAGATTTCAGTGCACACCAGTTTGTGGCAAGCGCATGCTCACTCACCTGTCATTCAAAGCGCCACAACCTCAATTATGCAGAACTTCAAGCCATCATAAAATTTAAACAGATGAGTTGAAGATTTTCCCATACAGTTGCCATTAAAGGGGAAATTAGTTATAGAGACCAAAACTGTTTTTTATACCAGGCTGAAAACATGTTTATTTCTGCTGTAAAGTTGGTCATATTAACATGGTAGTCTGTGGGGATTGACTCACTTTTCGAGCCAGCTGCAGGTGGCTATTGAAGGAACTGCAGTTTTTGGTACTTGGTGTTGGCTTGATTTTTCAGTCCAGGAGGTTGGTCCAAAGTGGGGATGTGTTGATCTATTTTTCTGTACTGAAATCTCCATCTACTCAAAAATGTGCTTTTACTTATTTTTACTTGGATGTTTGAGCTTCACTTTGCAGAATTTGCGGTTTTGGTTAAATGTAAATATACACTTAGCGTCTGAAGATGACCATGATTGTTCTATATTATATCCATGATCATTACAGTCCTCTAACCTGAGCAAAGTACTTATCTTAATCCAAATCTTGATCTTTCCCTAAACTGAACCAAGTTTTTGTACCTAAGCCTAACCACACCTCTACCACGGCATTGTCACATCATAAAAGTTAGTTACTTATTTTTCAACTGATTTTAACACTTTATCTTTGACATAAGTCCTGCTGCCATAGGGGCGCTAGTTCAGGAAATGCTCCTATAGGTCATGGACCACTTGTGATCCAGGGGTTTTTGAAAAACAGGAGGCCCCTTATGTGTTTGTGTCCTGGAGCCCATTGTGTCAGTCCATCCATTTAATGTATACATGTCAAACCACACCTGTTAAAGAAGACTTCATTTCAAGTGGAGCAGGATGTGAGATACTTTATTAGGGTTTAGGGTTGATGCAGATTCAGGATCTGAGCACAGAGAATTTGCCTCCACGCTCTTATTGTGGCTTCCTCCTGTCTCACATCCCCCACACAAGCACACACAAATCCACACTGGTACCCACCCCACCCACCTCAGTTGGGCTCTAACGGGCGAGTGAGGGCTGACGTTGATGGGATGTGGAAGCAGAGTGTGTGAGGGGGAGAGAGGGAGCAAGGGGAGGAGAGAGAGGAGAGTGTGGAGCAGGGAGCTGACAAACAGAGACGTGAGAGAGGGAGAACAAAAATGGAGAGAGCACTTATTATCAGATACAGTCTCAAAGGTCCATGTAATTATCTCCTCTTCCTCGACTTCATTTTGAGTAACTTTTCATTGGTCACCAGATTACAATGTTCCCACACCTAAAAATAACAACCTACAGCTTTCCATCTCCATCCTGCACTCAAACCACCGAAAGTTTTTGGAAAAGAGAAGAAAATATTACACCCTCTCCCACCTCTCTTTCTTCACCTTCCCTCCTCTTTCCCCTCCATCTCTTTTCCCACCCTCAGCCTCCGTCCCTCCTCTGATCCCCCTCTTCCTCGCCCTTGCCGGGTTTCACTTGGAGGACATGGTGTAGCAGCCGTGTGGGTGCCACTGCATGTCACGGATGCGCCTCATGGACTGCATCTGGGGGCAGCGGGCACCATACTCGTTGAAATGTCTGTAATCACCCTTCTCCAGCAGGTACTGGCTGCCACGGTATCCAGGGAACTGATAACCCACCCAACTGAGGAGAGGAAGAGGAGAGAGGAAGGAAAGGGAATTTACATTTTTAAAGAAGGGATGGATAGCAAGAAGAAAAAAATGCAAGAAATTACGAGAGAGAAATGTGGTGAAGTGAGGAAACAGATGCCTGATAAAACTGAGAAAATTGAGAGAAAATTGAGAGAAAATTGATTCAAGGGAGGAAAACAAAGTTGAACGATGAGTAACAGACAAGCAAAATGTGAGAGCAAGATGCTAGAAAGACTGATGCAGAGAAATTAGGAAGGACAGAGATCCAACAAATAAACATTGATCTGTTTGTTATGTTGTCAGCATCAAACTGCAGGTCAGTCTGCTTCCCTGCTGTTTGTTTCAGATAGGGGGGGAGCTACAAATGAAGTAATCACAGTAGTTAAGAGGCAGCGTTTGCTGCCTGCCACACCTCTGAGAGCCTCAGCCGCTGACGCCGATGACACCCTTATCTAGCTGGTGATGAGAAAGCCTCTATTCCTGAACTCGCTCCCAGGCACTCAGAGCACTCAGATAGTTGGTGATTATGCTGCTGTTTCTGCAGTTTGAGAATGACGTCCCGGATGTGGAAGCTGTCTGACACACGTAGGAAAATGTGGGGCTGGACTTTTTTTGACGCAACTACTGCAAAAGCAGGGTGTACTGTTTGTAGTTGGTACTGTTGAAAAATATATGATTTGACAATCGAGCAGGAAGGATCTAAGCATGCTGAGGCACGGCTTTATGTTTAAAGGAATAGTTTTGGGGAAAAAATTGTCTCCTCATCTAACTGTGAGCAAGAAAGCAAATAAATGCATTTCCCAAAATGTTGAACTATTCTCTCTGAAAAAGCAAGAAAACGCTTGTAACAACTCACGTTCCACAGCTGACCATGATGCTGCCCACTCTGTCAGTGAAACCGTAGGAAAACAGGCTGGGGACATCATCGTCCATGATCTCCATCTTACGACCCTTGAACTCTCCGACCTCGTACAGGCAGATCTTGTGCTTCTCAGGATCCTGCAAGGAAAAAAAAAAGTGGAGTAAGCAGTTGAAAGAAGAGCAAACTACCACCAGGAAATGTGTGGGAAATGTAGATAAATCTTCAGCCGAGTGGACAGGCATAGGGCTTTACCATGCGGACGGGCCTGAAGGACAGCAGGTAGTCGTTCCTCTGGCAGTTGCTCCAGGAGTCCCAGCGGGGGTATTCACCCTTCTCCAGGATGAACATCTCACCACAGAAGTTCATCTGCTCAAAACCCACGAAGCTGAGGAGAGAAAGAAGACGAAGGAAAGGGGAGGAAGGTGATGAGATCCAATGATCATTGGACTGAAGTCCACCAGTTTTATATAAAAACGTCAGTTACTCATGACAAGAAGTTCTACTCATCCTGTGAAAAGAGTTGTATAACGTGTCCAGAGTTCAACAGTTTGAAAAGATAACCCCTGAGATGTCTCAGAAGTATCTCAGTCTTTGTCGCCTCAGTTTTGATATTTCTTTTTGGCAAGACCACAAACAGCAGGGTCTTTAATACCACAACTGACTGACTAACTGACTGATCATATTACCACCATTGGTCAGCCCTGTGACTGAGTTAGAGTTTTCCCATTGGCCATTGCTCTTGAAAAAAGATTCGGCTCATACGTTTGTGGTGGATCTAGAGACTGGATATAAACCTAGTACATGGCTAGACCGTGTATGGGTGCCAATTGGGGGCTTAGGGCTACACCTCTTGTTTTAATGTGTCTCTTGTATGTACCCCTTTTTATGGAAGTGTGATATAAATAAGAATAAATCTCTGGATGTGACCTTAGGGGCAAAATGGGCAAAGCACAGTATAATAGACACTTTGTCACTGTTCCCCTGTTGTCCTTCTATTTTCATATTGGTCTTGAAACTTTATCTCATCTCTTTACAAACAGTCATTGCTGTTTGTTGCTGTGCTATGTCAGTAGTTTAGGTATTGAAGTTCATTCTACTGCTGCACTCTCTGCAAATCACTCAGGATAAAAGCATGAGATGAATTCCTAAAATGCGGTGTGTGAAATGTCAGATAATGGTGAGGTACAGCAGTGAAATTACTGCTCTTTGCTCAGACAAGTGTGGGTGCTGGGTACATTTTACTCTCATGTGTGGGAGGATGTGTACATGTGGTTGTATGTGCACAGGCTACTTACGGTCCACAGTCGACGCGCAGGGAGCGCACCCTATCCATTCCCATGTCGCACACATTCATGCACTCGCCGTTGATCTCGATACAGCGGCCCTGGAAGTTCTCCTGGTCATACACACACATCTAGACAGGTGGGGTAAAAGAATAAGAATGGGGTGAGAAAGGAGTTCACAAAGTTGGTTTCAAAGTCAAGGGCAACACTTGAGATGAGCAAATATAGAACTGAAAGACTGTGGTTGAGGAGAAACTTTCCATGAGGAGCTCTTAAAGCTCCTCATGGAGCTTTAAGAACCTCCTTAAAGCTCCATGAGGACCCTTAAGAGCCAGTAGGTCGTGATAATAGACATTAGCCCAGAAGGTAAACACAGGGTCTGGCCAGCTGCCTGACCCTGTGTGAAAAAGACTGTATCGTATATGTCTAGATGTTTCATCATCAGTACTGTATGTGTGATGTACTGTATGTGTTTGTGTGTGTACTGTACCTTGTAGGACATCATGCCCATCTCAGACATCTTGTTCTGAGCCGCCTTCCCATCAGTCTGGGAAGCAGACTTGGATTTCTCTCCTCCAGCAGACATGATGACTGAGAAGAAGAGAGTCACAATAAAAAGAAAATGCTTGGGGTGGTGGTGATGTAAAGTCCTCTCTAGTGTTATATGTTAATATTTTCATTAGATTCTCCCCTTGACTGTGGAGAAATTCGCAACATCCTCCCTGCAATATCTCAGAGTAACATAACAAAATATCCTAACATAATATAGCAATTTATTTTTACTCCAATTTCAACCTTAATGTTAATGAAGTAATAATTTAAACATAGTGACTGACTCAGATAATAGAAGTGGAATCAGCAGTTGCCAAAATTGTGGCAAACATAACAAAATTATGCATCCTGAATATTCCAGCCATTCTTTATTTTTGAGCTAAGCACTGTCATTGTCTTTTTATATGACCTGTTATTTTACATCACATGTCGAAGGATGTGTCCTTTGGAGAAATCATATTTTAACAATTTGAACTTTTGTTGGTATGAATGTTAAAATTACATTATTGCCAAAGTTTAATTATGTATTACTGAATAATTACTATTTAAAATCATTTGTAATCAATTTGTAATTTACCAAAGACCACTAAAGAAACTCCCCCACAGAAACTGAGATAACCTCCCTTCAGCAAAAAAGAATAAGAAATTATTTGCAAATATTCCAAAACAAAGCTGAATTCAATTCAAACTTAACCACACAAACTACCATCTTGTCACTTGCTTTACACTCATATTTATATTAAGAAAAAACTTTTCCATCAGAATTCTATTAAAAAAAGCATCAAAAATTGAAAATCAAACAAATTTCATTCTTTGCAAACACCAAAAATTTTAACAGATTTCAGTAGTTTGAAACTTTTCTCAGTTTTAAACTGAATATTTAAAAAAGGAGCATTCATGCAAATTCAGAGCTGCATTTGTAGAACCAACTGGATTTTTAATGTTATAGTTAAGATTTAAGAATTGGTTTTGGCATAATTTGTGCTCAGAATAAAACAAATGTTTATTCTGAACAGGCCACATTGCATTTATTGACAACTACTGGATTTGCACGAAAGAAATTCACATTTTACCAGCACTGTTTGACTTCCTGAGCTTCAGCTTGAACTATAATTGACATGCTAGGTTGTTATCATTATAAGGTATTACATCAGGTTACTCTTGCTCTCTGTCTACCTCCCCTTCTGTCTTTACTGTATGATGTTTGTCCACTGTCTTACCTGTGGCAGTGTGTGCGTAAAGGAGTAGACTCGGGGCTGAGACTGGTGGTCTGTGTGAGTGTGCGGTGGGCCCCCCTCCACTTTTATATGCTGGCGCCCAGAGAGAGGGGATTATAGACACAGAAACAAACTCGCTGAGCTCACAGCCCCCACAGAATAGAAATACCCCATCATCAAAGAGAGAGAGAGGCAAAGAGAGAGAGAGAGAGAGAGAGAGAGAGAGAGAGAGAGAGAGAGACAGTGGGGCAGAAAGAGAGGCAGACATGCCAGGATATATGTTGAAAGAGGAGAAGAATATGAGGAAGAAAATGTGACAAAAAACTAAAAATCTGTATATTTCCCTTTGGTTTACTTACTGAAAAACAAAATATCATAATATGAATCCATTAACAAAAAAAGAGACAGCTGAAGCAAAGTGAAGTAAAAGTGAGACTTTTACTGTTTCTGGAGTGGCCTTCTACATACAAACTATTTTCTAAGCCCATAATAATGATAGCCAGGCTGACCAGGTTCACATTTAACAGCCTGTCACAAAATTATTCACCCCTATTCCCTTCAGGGCTGTAATCAAGAGGTACTGGGACAAACAATAACAGGAAAAGCAATAAGCTGTGAGAAGCAATAACCTTGCTGTTCCACCTCTGGGTTAGCACAGAGGTTCAGAGTGTGCATGGACAAATAATCTGAATCTCCCTCTTCATCACAGTGGGAGAAAGCTATTAAATTAAAGCCCTCTGCCTTTTTTCTTGTGTGGGTGGGTATAATATTGTAGTGGGTGTAAGCTGCAAGAGGAAAGTCCATAAGATATGTATTCCAAAGTGCACACAAGAGAACAAGCAAACCTGTCGGCTGTAGCTCTGAATATGTTCGCACAGGTGAGGTCAGACGGTGTCTGATATCAAGGCTTTACATGTGCTGGTGAGGACAGGAAGGAAGTCAGGGAAGCAGCTGTGCACCAGATGAGATCCTAATGCCCTGAGGTAAAAATTTTAGTCCCCAAGTTTATTTATCCTGCAGTTTGAATTTCAAATCACCACTTTCAAGTGGGCATCAGTAAGAGATCAATGGAGGAATGAATGAAGGTGTGAATTGCATAGTTCCCTCTCAGTGAGAGTGAATGCATAATGGAAATGGACGAGAGCAAGAGGAAATTAACTGAGCACCCTGGGGCACAGCTCTTACTCATACATTTTAGGCTACTCGGTCAAGATCCTCCAATCACAGCTGGATTCTGTGATTGCACACAGTCAAGGCCCATCATCCAGCAAAGCGTGGGGATACACAGGTGCATCCAATGTGGAAGTCCATTATTAGAATATTAGACTATATTTCCTTTCTTTTTATGACTGTTTTACTGACATCTTTCCTTTAGCGAATCGTGATGATGAATAGTGTGTGTACAGTCAATATACGAAGTAGGGGACTGACATGATAAGCATATGCAACACTGAAGTTATGCAGCTTACACGTCGTGTGACGTGCTGTAAAATGTCTATCAGTCCTTTATATAAAATCTGATCAATCCATTTAATCTGATGACAGATAATGATATAAAGCCAGCAGAAGAAAATGATGTTTTCCAAACCACAATAAAACATACTCTTTAAAAAGACCATTGATCAATATCTGGAACATGACTGCACCAAGTCTGCGAAATTCACCTGGCAGATGAACAATGGTTTGATTGATCTGTAATCCCACAATTTGAGAATAAATAAAAGAGTTTATTGTAAATAAAAGAGTTTATTGTTCCTGATATTTTGTTAATTTTTTTTATTTTCATATACAGCCCATATACAGGCCTATTTGATATCTTTTGTTTACATCTTTAATTTTCTGTTGAATAAATGAATATAGTGTAGAAATACCCGACAGCCTTCAGTACAAAAGGACACCACACCATCTGAGCAAAACCAAATTTAAAGGGTAAAACAACAAACAAATGATCTGAAAGTCACTGAAGTCGATTAAAGGTGACACTAGACTGAAAAAAAAAACATGATGCATTTTGACCCATTTTGAAAAAATGCATCTTTTGGGTTGTTGCATCTCACTCTTTCATCTCTGTCTTATATCATTAAGTGAATGGACCTTCCACAACAACTATTTATATACCTAAATATCCATCATTTAAGTAAGTTGACTTCATCCTTTATAGTGCATGCGTCCGAGAAGTTGATGTGTGTGCAGGGAATTAGTCGGAACCAAATTTTCCAAATGTTAGGTGGAGCATCCCGAGGGTCCTCTAGCAGATAATAATGGCCTTTTGGTGATGTATATCCATGTGAGTGTTTTTGAGTAAAAGTCATTCACGTCAAAGCATTCAACAAAACAATACCCTCTGTCTTTCTATCACGTAAGAATGGAAAGCTCTTATGCATTTTAGTTGTAAAGGAAAGAGTGATAATACATCTGCATTAAAAGTTAAGTGTGTGTGTGTGTGTGTGTGTGTGTGTGTGTGTGTGTGTGTGTGTGTGTGTGTGTGTGTGTGTGTGTGTGTGTGTGCCTGCTTGACGGTAACTTGGTACCAGCTTCCTCAGAAGCTCTCCAGATGAAATGGGAAGGACCAAGCAGCAGATAAAGCAGGGGTTGCTGTTGCTGTGGTAACTGGGGCCCTGTGTCTGAAGTGATGGACTGGGGGGATAGTGATAAAACATTTGTGCAAGAATGTTCTGTGCATGTGACACAGGGACAGCATTTCGAAAAAAGTCACAAAGTTATTCTTTTCATGTCTTGTTTTTGTTTTTGTTACAACAACATTCACTTTTTTAAAACACTTTCAAGAAATCATTATTACCATACTGTTATTATTAATTTTTAACTATCATTCATCATTAATTGAATATCGCTATTCCAATTTCCTCAACTTATGGGACGCACCATTCAAACAGGCTCGCCGGATGGCTGTCCAAATCCTCCTCATTCTCTGCCTATAGCCCCGGCCATTGTTGCTCTATACGATGGCACTGCTGACCTATACGAATAGACCAACAACAGCCCCGCATTCACCACCCGCACCTCTCAGGCTGCGCTGTATATGATCTGCTGAGTCGACAGGTCGCATAGGGTTACAAAGAGAGGGGGGGTGGGCGGGGGCGGGCCCACGGGTGCGCGCACAGGCACTTTTTGTTTTTTATGGTGGAGCACACGGGCCCGCCGACCTCTCACCTGCGTCAAGCTGCTCACAGTTAGCTAGAGAGAGACCGGAAGTAGCTATTCTCCCCTTTGCCCTTGTAATGAATATATTATAGCCAATAATTATTGATTATTTCATATATATATATATATATTCAAATCATGATTAGCCTATGTAAAACATCAAAAAGCATCAGATCCTCCCAATTGAGAAGCTGGAAATATATAGAATGTTTGATATTTTTAACAAATTACTTAACTGATAAAAAATTAAGGCAAAATTTTGTCTTATTGTGAAATTTAATTGTTGATTAAGTTTCCTGTTGATTAATAATTGATTAATTAATTTGCCTAATCATTCAGCTGTAGCATTAGGCCAAGGCAGCAAACAGCTCAACTCCTCAAAAATTCACACACTCACAATAACAAATAAAAAATAGATCATCTGGATTACTATATAATCCATACCCAAATTAAGACTTTGTGTTCATTCAAATAGTCATTGCAAACTGCGTGTTATTGTTCAATAGAGTTTAATTTTGAAGAAGCTAACCGGAAGTGTCATCCGTAATCGAGAGGAAACTTTGCATTTGACAAACCCGTCGCGTTCATCGTCGTTAGCGCGGAGGGGCAGCACGCGCACGCGCGCGAGCACGGCCGCGCCGCGCGGTCGCCGGTATAAAACGGAAGCGCCAGCGCGAGACAAAAGTTTACGTCAAGAGGATTTTGTGTGTGAGGAGCGCGAGGAGAGCATCCAGGTGAGACAAGCGGGAAAAACGAGTGGCACCTGAACGTCACTATGGGATCTATTCACAGATGTAAATATTTGCATGTGATAATATATTGTAATAATAATATTGAGTTGTATTGAGTTCATACTGGCTGCAGGAGAAGTTCAATGTCCAAACATGGTTCTGTAGAGCAAATGGAAAATGTTTAGAATCACTTAAAGTTTATGTAGATGAAAATTATGCCATTAATTTGAACTGTTACATTTTAATGTTTAAACCCATTTTCTGATCCATGGCCCCTGCTCTCTCTCTTATCCTCTCTTCCATAGAAATGTATAGAGTCACTAGAACCCACATGACCTCACCCATGTACTTCCCTGGCATGGGCTCAGCCCCTTTCTTTAAGGTGAGTTCTCTCTCTCTCACACACACACACACACACACACAGACATACCGCACACACCCTCATGCCTCCCCCTGTCTTCCCCTGTGTACAGGTGACTGTGTTTGACCAGGAACACTTCCAGGGCAAGTGTTTGGAGTTCACCTCCGAGTGCTGCAACATCCACGACTGCGGCCTGGACAACATCCGCTCCATCCGAGTGGAGAGTGGAGCGTGAGTCACACAGCCTGTACGCCTGCTAGTCTCTGTGGACAGCTGACTGACTCTATGTGTGTGTGTGTGTGTGTGTTTATGTAAGTGTGTGTCTGTGAGACGGAGGTAGAAAGATGATGAGATGGGAAATAGTGACCAGGCTCCCACCATATGTCTTCTTTTTCTCAGTTTACTTTTTTAGAAAAAATACCAAGAAATCATGATCACCTGAGGAGCTAACGGGGTCTTTTACCAGTCTGAAAGCCATTTAAACAGCAGGGTTTTCTCTGTGTGGAGGCTATTCAGACCTGGCATATGCGCCTCGCCTGTGGTCAGCAGTTATCATTGATCAGCAGTAGATAATTTAAGGCCATATGGGTGTTTTTATTGCTTTGATAAAATTATGTGCCACTTCCTTTTCTCACACAGTGTATCCATAGAAAAATGTCAAGGTCCCTCCGCTGAAAAACTTTTAGAAACTGGAAACTGCTCTGAGAACTTGTACCTAATATTATATTATATATTGTTAATCTCTAGTTTAATGGTCTGAAAACTTGATTTCAAATGTTGACAATGATAATTCTGCATAATAAGTACTTTTTCTTATTTTATTTATATTATATTGCTGATACTTTCGCACTTTTACTGAAGTAAAATTTGAATGCAGCACAACAAAAGAACATTTTTATAGTGTGGCAATGCAACTTTCACTTAAAGGTGCTATATATAAGTTGCCACCAAATGTGGTTTCTTGCCAGGAGTGGGTGGTGGTGGTGGTGGTGGTAACGGTTGCTTACCAAGAGCTTCAGCCATTGCTGTGCCTTACAACAGGTTAGAATAAGGCCTCTGGAATGCTGAACTGAGGGCAGTCTGGATGTAACAGTGACTGACTATCGCAAAGCAGCATTACAAAATAGGATGGGCGGGGGTTAGGTGGTTATCATACTAACTTCAGCAGACGAAAAGAAGTGACAGAAATAGAAACAAAAAAGTAATGTAGATTAAATGAAGTTAAATTTCCACCATTGGAGAGAGTCCACCTAAAAGGTAAAAAAAAAAAATCAGTTCAATTGTACACTATATTTAGAATCTTTACAACTCAAACAGCTGATCTGTGGCGTAATACAGTGTGCAGCATAGGTGCATTTATGCAAAGGAATGCGGAATTCAATGGCTGAGAAAACGTAGAGCCAAAGGAAAGGGATGTCTACTGCAGGTTACACACTGACAATAGATAAATACCTTATACAATCGCCATGTCAAACAACCCAAACTATCACTTTAAGTAAATGATTTGAATACTTCTTCCACCATTGGGTATTGTCTAATAAGATTTTAACCCCTAATAAAAATCAGTGAATCTGCTTCATCAGGACTGTGTGGGTGTTGTTTGATCAGATTTGATTGGTAGTACCCCCACAGTCTAGGGTTGTGGCGATGGAAGATGATATCATCAAAGTGATCGTTGATAGCCCATGCCTTTTCCAATATCAAGACAATATTTGGCTTGTTTTCCCATTAATGTATAAGCGTATTATTATTATCATTTATAGTATTAAATTAATGTTAATTTTAATTTGCCCCACCATAGTTTAACATATATAACCACACATAACCAATGCTTGCAACACCAAGGTGGCACACACAGACTCCGACCAGCTGAGGCTCTGCTTATTGTGTGTAGGTGTCACACTGTGATTAAACAGAACGGAGGAGATCAATAGACAGACAGAACATTGTGTTCAGTTTCTTAGATGCTGCTTTTTATGGTTATAAACAGGACTTTTTGGCTTTCAGTTCTCTCTCCCTTTCTCTGTATGGAGATTTTGAGTGAATATTGTGATAGCTCTGATTATTAAGTGTAAATAATTAAAGTTTTATTTGTGATGACAATTTTGGTTTAACATCAGCATGAAATGCAATCGTCATCCTATTGTCATCACTCAAGGTACGCAAGAAAGTGAGAGAGAGAGACGGTCATATTTGCTATTGGCAGTTTCACAGGGTGACAATTGGACTATCAAGACTATGGATAAGATCGTGCAGCCCTACAACAGTCATTACACTGTCTTTTGGTGTAGAGACAGGAAAGGGCCAGTAAGTTAAAAACTGACAGAAAATTCTCTTTGTAATGAAAAGAGTCAAAAGAGTATGGAACACTTAAACGTAACGTAACTTCTTTTTGCTACGTAAAAGTAGCAAAAAGTCAGACCTAAGAGTTGTTCTCAGTTCCTGATTGCAGTGACTTGTAAGCATAAGGGTAGCAATAAATCAGCCAATAGCAGGCCTCCAAAGTATATATGTAAATGCTACATCACACACTTTGATCAGGTTGTAATGTACAACTTTTAGGTAATATTAATTAAACAGCCAGTTTAGCTTATGAAATGAGACGAATCTAAGTATGTTGATATCTGATGTACTAATTGGGACTCATTTAAAAGAAAACTGTTAAATTAATTAGAATTTAAGGTTATATCATTGATAGCCATTCAGCATTTAACATTTTCTTCTTCTGTGGGTATTAAGAAGGCCCTTTATTTTGCATCATTACCTGCATTTCCTAAACATCTTTTCTTCCTCGGAAAGAGTGCCATCACTTCCTCTGCATACATCATGCAGCCATCTGTAGGAAAAGTTCTACCAAATAATTTAGGAGCTGAGGACAAGTTTTAACAATCAGGAACTTTTATGCATTGTCAGGCTTTTATTTTTAACTGAGTATAACAGTGAACTGGTCTCACCCTGTTTTTACGCAAATAAGACCAGAACTTTACCCTAAGTAGATTTATACAGAACAGCCCAGGCCTGAGTCATGGTGTTTAAAGCTTGCCAAAGTCAGAGCAGTGATTCTTCCAACACCTGCTGAATTAAGCAGATTTAGCTCCAACTTATCCGGGCTGAGCACTGATTCTTATAGAGAGTGCAACTGTGTCATTTAGGTAGGTTTGGGAGGGAAATATGACCGCTGAATAACAGCTCAGACTATTTTGTTGAAGCTGAGTGGATGAATACAGGCCATGGTGGTTACAGGTTACATTCAGAAACATGACTTAGCCACCTGCAAGTATTTATTCATCCTTGTAATTGTAATTTAATTCAACGGAAGTATTGTCCTTGCTTGGTTGTTAACTAAATTGTTTCATAACCAACAGGAACAACTCAAAAAGGAATGATTGTCTTTCTTTTTTAGTTAATGTAAAAGCTGACCCATAGAAAAATGAATGTTAAAGTTTCCAAAAAAAAGATCCAAATCCATTTTTAAAATGACCTTTAAATTTATTTAGTAATTTTTCTTAGTTGAACAGGAATTAAACTTTTACAAAGCAGGAAATGATGGAAATGCTGTTATGATGTGAAGTACTTAAGTAACTGTATAGGTTTACTGGTGTTTCACCTTAAAAAGTCCCACCTTTACACTTCTCCTATGTAGGAGATGTAGGCCTCTCTCTGGAGCTCTAGTAACAACTGGTCAGTGAGCCAATCAGAAGAGAGTCTGAGCTTCTTTTCTGATTGATTCTGACTGAAATAAAAATAAAGCAGATTTCATGTAAACACTCAAAGAAACCAAATCCTTCAAGGTTGGATGGTGGGTCCTGGTGGGCCGGGCTTGGGGCATGGCTGACAGTGGTGACTGCTTTGTTGTGACATCACAAAGTTACAGAAGCCCCTATAGCTCGTTTTAAGACACAGTTTCTGAATATGGGCTGTGTGCATTTCTCTGTGGACTGAGCACTTTGATACTTTCACAATATTAATATAGCACCTAGACCTGTTTTGTAATCATAAAAGATATGGAAATTTCCATTTATACAATATGGGACCTTTAATTTCCCAGCTGCAGACTGCTCCCTCTCTTTTGTCCGATGTCCCCTGTCACTTGTCTGTTTTATGTTCAGACTGATTTCAGACAACACTGTGAAAGATTTTTTCCTCATCCATCTGACAACCTTGCCTCTTCCCTTCATATGTCCAGCTGGGTGGGTTTCGAGCATCATGACTTCCAGGGGCAGCAGTTCATCCTGGAGAGAGGCGAGTACCCCAACTGGGAGGCCTACAGCGGCTCCCTGTCCTACCACATAGAGCGCTTCATGTCCTTCCGCCCCATCTACTGTGCTGTGAGTACCTGTATGGGAGGGGGAGGGCTAAAATGAGACAGAGGAAGAGATAAGTGGGAATGACAGAGCAGGAGAGGCTGAATGGAAATGACAGTGAGTGACAAAGTGACAGAAGGAGGAAGTGATCAGACGAGTGAGCCACACAGTGCAGTGACTGAGGCGGTTCAAAAATAGAAATGAGACAACTCAGTGCTGAATGTCTGCTAACTGTGTACGTCTGTATGACAGACCTGATGCTAAGTTTGACACTGATTCTCTGCTCTACCCTCTTCACAGTCTCACCAGAGCAGCCGTATGATGATTTTTGAGAGGGAGAACTTCATGGGCCGCAACACCGAGCTGTGCGACGACTACCCCTCCCTGCAGGCTATGGGCTGGTTCAGGCCTGAGGTGGGCTCCATGCATGTGCAGAGTGGAGCGTAAGTCAGCAATGGGTTGATCCTATTACTTTCTGATTCAAGTTGGCTGATGATAAAATGATAATAATTAAAATTCTCTGAGGACTTTAAAGAGAAAAAAATAGAGAAATGAGATGGAAGCAGAAAAATCAGCTAGATTTCATGGTTGAAACAGGTGTAAGTGAACTTATATACCTACCTACTCTTAATGTAGTTATATCAATTTGTACCAGTTCAAAAAAATTCAGGTGGCGGATCATAACCTGAAGCATTCTGTTACAAATAATTTTCTATTCTAATCATAATAATAACAATTTGATTTGCTTTGTACATGCACAGATATACTCTTACGGTGCTGCCTCTTAGTGTCTTTACTGTCTGTCTCTTTTACAGCCGCATCAGTTTAATTATCTGAGTTACTCCTCTCCACTTTAATCCTTAGAGCAGCTTCAGTGCTAGAAAACAAATCTCAAGTCTGCACTACAGGGTTACACTTCCAACACTTGCTCAAAGCTAGATCACACTTACAGAGGGATGCATCCAAAACCATGGTGCCATTATTTGTAGCCACACTATTGGAATGGCTGTTGGTTTGTTGACTGGTCAGTCTGCCACTTTGGTTCAAAGTGAAATGTTGCCACAGTTATTTTCTGGGCTTTCATGTTCATTGCAGAATGAATTATAATAACTTTGTAACAGCATTTTATGCAATACTGCCTGCAAAAAAGACATTTCCAGCTGCTTTATGTTTTGTGCTAATTCGTAAATGTTAGTATGCTAAATTGGTAAAATAAGATGGTGAACGTTAAACATTATATGTCCTTAACATCTGCATGTTAACATTGTAAGGGTGTGCATGATAAGATGACAGCCACTACCGTTTTTACACTTATGTCACCACAATTGCTGCAGTTCAAAGGCACATATGGTCCTAAAATTTTACATCGAACTATTTGGTTTAATTTACAATGAGCAGTGCAGCGTCAGAGCCTCACTAGCATGGCTCCACAATGTGTTTGACACATTTGCATTGAATACATGTTAACAGTCTATAGGAAACCTATGGAGTCTTAAGTAAGGTCCTAAAGTTTTAATGTTTATATTGTAGTGCAACATGTATTCAATTAGAGCTTTGGAGCATTAATTATTAACTTAAAAATTTGATAAGAAATGTCCCACTCACTACACAATATCACAATTGTGTGTGTGGGGGTTTTTTTTTGGGGGGGGAGATTTTATGAATACAAGACATTATCAGATTATTTACTTCTCAAATGTTGGTATTGGCTCGTATTGGAAGCTTGAGGAGTTAAACCAAAGAGAGACACATACAGACAGAGAATGTCTCTATGTGAAGCAGCTCTTGAAAATTAAATTCAGCTCCTCTTGCTTACTCTAATCTGCTCCTACTGCCTTTGTCTTTGTACAGCTTTGTGTGCTATGAGTACCCAGGCTACAGGGGCCAGCAGTACATCATGGAGTGTGAAAGACACAGCGGAGACTACCAGGCCTGGAGAAACTGGGGCTCTCACTGCCAGACTCCCAAGATCCAGTCCATCAGACGTATCAGGCATTGAGAGGGAACAGATAAGGAGCAGCAACAGCAGCAGAGCCTCGTCTCAAGCTAACACCTGGGCACTGTGCTTTGATGGCCCGGATATAAGTTCAAAGCCAACTTTAGGTTTGGCTCTGAGCTTCAGCATCAGCAGTCTGCACTGTGACTACAACACAAACCATCAGTGACGTAGCAGCTACCTCTTTTATCCCAGTTCATATTTCTGTTACTCTGATACTCATTTTGTTTTAGGATAAGTAAAATAAAGTTGAGATTCAGAACATGAGAAGTCCTCCCTGTAATTCCTGCATGAGTGCACATATTCAGAGACAAGGACGTTGGCAATTTACAGATCAGTTCGTCCATAAGTTAAGAATCAAGAATGGAGCAGAAACAAAGGTCACTAAGCAATAAATGCTAATGATCACATACCAGTTTGCGTGTGAAACTATTAAGGTAGAAATTTTTCCACATAAGTTTTCATGGGTTTTAATTGTGTTGTATCAGAACACACTTAATGAGTATGCAAATGAACTGAATATATCATGTGCAAAGTACATTTGTGGAAGTACAGACGTACTGTTTAAGGTACAGGCACAATGTTTGAGAGCTTCTTTGCTGGTAAAACAATCTTTTACTCATTGGTCCATATTACTCAAGCATCACAGACTCCCTGTTGAAAGTTCAACAGTTGATTGTTATTATGTAATTGTATTTCTGAGGTTTTCAACAGCTGAAACAGAACTTTTACTTTTTCCAAGTTCATTATAGTATATCTAATCTTACATAAGTAAAATACATACATTTTCATGGATGTAATCTTTATTCATAAATGTGTGGGTATGTAAATATACTGTGTCACAATAACTGTGATGAAACATTTAGTCTTGCTATTCTTTGCATTGGTTACATTACTTTAAAGTTTCCATGGCGATAAGTGTTTGGCTGTCACCACTGGCTTAATATAAAGTTGGTGACTTTGACACCCACTCATTGAGGGAAATACAATCCCAGACAACAGCTATTAACTTTAACACAATCTTATATTTACAGTGCAATGCATTACATCAGTTAAAGGACCAGTGTGTAGGATTTAAGGGGATCTACTGGATTGAATTGAACATTCACTTTTATGATTTCATTAGTGTATATCACCTGAAAAGAATCACGTTGGTTTTTTTGGGGGTGGGTGGGGGTTCGTATACAATCAGCCTGTCATATCTTCATAGGGAGCAGGTCCTCTTCTGTGGAGCCCACAATCTGTCACCGTCATGCTTCTACAATAGCCCAGAATGGACAAACCAAACGCTGGATCAAGAGAGGGTCTTTCATGTTACCTGAAGGCCACCATAGACTCTCCTACATGCTTGGAAAGGGAAAGGTGAGGGGTATTTTGGTTGCGATCTGCAACCTCACCACTAGTTGCCACGGAATCCTACACACTGGTCTTTGACAACTTCATGGAAATCAGTGCAACACTGAGTACCTTATGGTAGGATCACAGAATTCCACAGGTGATTTGCATCACAAAAACTAAATGTTAAATATCCACGTCAGAATGTATATTCTATTACTTTCTTCTACAGCTAGTTTACATAGAAATCCATACTGTAATTATTTTAACAGGGTAAACTATAGGTTATTCTCTCCCAATCCTAAATTCTAACTATAGTACCAACAAAAATAAAAGAAATATCAGATCATCAGTGTGAAAACAAACATGCAGTCCTGAAAAACTGCCTGGTAAATACAGGTTACTTTCAGGTGAGCATGATGTAACTTCAGAAACTGTAAATGGTCAGTAAAAGAAAAGTTATACTAGGAAATGAAGTGACACCTATACATTTATATTATAAAAAGTACAGTCTAGACCAGCTCTATTTGAAAATTTCTGTTGTAATTTGGTGCTATGTAATTAACAATTGACATGACTTTAAAAAAAATGACTACAGTAAAGTAGAAACAGGAGTGACGCATAAGTTTTGTATCTTGCATAACTAAACCTGCTGTGCAGTGATGACAACTCAACATTCCCTCCCCCAAACACTACATGAGCCAATAGCAGGTCCCCAAACTTGCCAACTTGTCATGATTAATATGCCTTTTTCACACATTTTGACTTGTCATAGCAGCAAAAGCATGGGTGTTACTAATAACATCAACAATGGCTCAGTTTCATTCAAGCACTCAAATATGTCAGTGAGCCAATTACACAATACCAGGACCCTGAAACTGAGGAAGCTGAATGGGATTCCTCAGCCGTAGTTAATTTTATAATTTCCATCTGTGATTTTTCTGTTGTGACGTATCAAAATGTCTTCCAAGTAAAGGGCCTGTTGGGAGTGGGCATTCAGCACAAACAAAGCTGTTTGCATCATGAAAAATTAGATATCAAATAACTGTAGTGTATTTAACACTTTTTAATACTTTTTAAGCCTTTAATGAAGACAATTTTTTCAATACTCACTTGGATTTCTAAGAACATGTGGGCACCATAATATGTGTGCAGTTTCAAGACATGATCTATGTTGTTTGTTGTACCAATGTCTATGCAAGTTTGTCCTGTTATTTTAACCACGTCAGCGGCGTGACTCTAGGGATGGCAGTGTCGGTCACATCGCCACTTGAAAGATTGAAATGTCTCAACATTATAGCGAGCCACAGTCCTGGCATCAGTTTTTAATGATTTTTTATTTATTTCTGGAATAGAATCCAGAAGTTACAGTTTTACTTTGGCTCTATGCCTACTTAACATCAACGTGTTACTCAGTCCGCATTAATAATAATACCCCACTGGTTACTGTCTACTTCAGTCAGGTATGGCCAATGCTGACCTCCAAAACCTGCTGCCTGCACAATGAACAATACAGCATAAACATACATTAATTTACATTCATATTCAATGACGTGGGTCTATGTGAGGTACTTATCCATAGTCAGTGTATTACCTGCAATAGATTCAGATCAGCGCGCTCCCAGTTTAAAGAAGAAGCTGGAGCACTGACAGAAAAAAGCTAGTGTCAGTTGTGTCTAATAAAAAGTGTTCGCTTTATTTTTAATATTTTCACCGCTCTATCTGCCGTCAAACAGCCCTTTCCTTTGGAACTATATTCTTTCAACCATTTAACTACCATATTACTACACACAGGTACATCACTCAGCTTCTGTGTCGGTGCCCTGGCTGCTTTTCTAAATTGGGAGAGCACTGATCTGAATCTACTGCAGGTAATAAATTGACAATACATAACTACATAGAACCCTACGTCAAATAACCGGAACATTTTAACTCCTCCCAAGACACAGGAAACTTACACGTGTCTGGCTTCTGATATTAAATTAGCTTGCTTTCTCAAAGAAATGTACATAAACAGTGGAAGGTTAAAAAATGCTGAAATATAACTAGAGCCGTTTATGCTGTTCACATCCAGCTGTACCATGCAGGCTCTCTAAATATGACTCCAATGAAACACACCTCTCCCTGCAATTAAACACAAAAAAACAATTCCTCTTTTCTTTTTCTTTCACTTGCAGTTCTTTGTAAATTTACCAGTTTGTATATTACAGAGTTTGTAGAATGATGAAGCACAAAACCAACAATCCCCTCTATAATTATGGGTATTTTTGGTAAATATGAGCCACAAACTGCAGTGAAAGGAAAACAAAAGTATTCTTGTTGTATTCTGAGTTGTCATCTTGTTTTATCCAGTATGTGCTACCCTTTGATACTGTGCCTATTGTTACATAGCAACATAGTTCTTTCAAGTTTCTTCACCTTTTTATCTGGATGACTGTTATGATTACAGCTGGTCATGGATTTTGAGCTTTTTAATTACAGCTTATGCTAGAAAACATAATTTTGTTTAGAGTAGTATGATTGCGTTAAGTTTAAATATCAACATAGAAATATGAATGGATTCATGAACACAACAGCATCCAGCACATCTCTAACTCCCTTCTTTTTCCTTTCTGTCATCCTCCCTCACGCTCTTCCCTCTCTCCATCCTTCACATGGGCGTCCTCTCATTTGTGGCGCTGACCCTCTGCCCCTCTCCTCCTGGCTCTGGGTGAGTCAGCTCCATGGGCCCCTCTGTCTTGGCCTCCTTCCTCCCTGTCCTCGGCACCCATCTCTTCCACCACATGCTCTTCGTCCTCCTTCTCCTCTTCATCCTCCTCACTTTTGTCAGAGTCTGACTCATCTGAGTTGTCCTCTTCAAGGTAGCGGTAGCCTTTGACCTGCGTACATAAAATGGTATGTTATATTAATGACTGTGGAGAGAAAGTGAATCTCTGATTTTGGCTCTGAAGTTAAAATGTGTTTTCAGTCGCCTTTTAGTCATTTCTTAATTTTTCACAATAAAGCTCTGACTATAATGACACTTCTGTGTAAAGGATTTCCTCCATGGGGCTGGTAGACTGAGGACAAATCACTGTTTGAAATGTCACAACACCATAGATTTAACAATAAATGAATCTTTACTTCTGCATGACACAAATAAATATTCTGTAGTGAATTAATACTTTACCTGCTGAGAGTAAAATTATTGTTTGCTCCTGTAAAACTCTATGCATACATAAAGAAATGTAGTCTGTCAGGCAATGGCATGGGTTTGCATATGGACAGTAGGGACATGTCCCTACCAATATTTTGGGAGGATAGAAATGTCCCTACCAATATTTGAGTTTGTTTGAAGTGAAGTCATTCATATGTACGTATGTCATAAATGATCCCAGAAAGGCTGCTTTCCTCTCCGAAGACAGTCACACCCACCAAAATGACAGAAACCACAACAACTACAGTCAAGCTAGCTTCCAGAGACGATAACCTGCTGCCACCACAGGAGGGCAGTAAATTACATGATGAATGCAAACAGGTATCAGATCCTTTATGGGACAGAAAGCTGTTCTGAGATCAGATGTAAGGAGATATGTCACTTCCACATTAGCATGGTTGTGACTGATGTCTATTTTTAGCTTTGACTGGTCAAACACTGCTTGCCTTGCTTGTCCTGATGCTAACGAGTTGAATATTTGAACTTGATTTAAAATGATTTATGTGAGTTTAACTGTTCTTACATTCATCTGCTGAAAGTGGTAAGTTTCTCTGAAATGAAATATATTTAAATATTCACAGGTTCTGGTTAATTAATAGCCAACACAATAACATGATGCATCTTAATTGATGCATGATAACGGACTGCATCTTTAAACATGTCTTTTTTATTTATAGTAATTATTTGTGTTATTTTCTTGTTTTTTCTTATCAAAAATTCAAGTTACTTATTTGTAGACCTCAAATTACTCAATGGCCTTTGTGCCGCAAATTTTTCTGTGACATCACAGGCCAAATTGCCTTGCCCCTAAAATGACAAAATTCCTACCCCAGTCACCAGCCTTACATTATAAGATTGTTAATACTGACGCATCACTGGATATGCAGCATTTTACTGTTGTAGCTGGTCAAGGTGCAAATTTAGCTTGGAGCTAGTTGTGCATAGGAAAACAAGGGGAAAGGAAAATGGCAACACTGGTAGGCCTACTGAATATAAAAATGATGATGTTGTTTGCAAATATATTATTAGTATTAACAAGTAAGTTCCTAAAGTCTTCGATCTTTTACTGTGTTGAGTTTTATTTCGATGTCAATACAGATCTTATATCTAAATAATCATTTGGCTGACAGCGTTAAAAAGTCCTCTTTGTTTTGGAAGGGTGGCGGGGTCGTTTTGTCCCCACCAATGTTGAAACCAAACCTAAGCCCTTGCTGTTAGGATTAAATCAGTTTCTGGATTGACTGTTAAAGCTTCAAGCAGAAGATCGCTTGATTGGTAGAAATCAACGAATCGTGGCAGTCTGGTCTTTCTCCTGAGTTACTACGGAGTAATTGTTTAATCATATGATCTGTAAAAAAGTTTAAAATACCAATTACAATTCCCTAAAGCTCAAGGTGATGCCATGAAATTGCCTGTTCTGTCCAACCAACACTACAAAACATAAACATGTTCAATTTAGTATCATATAAGACAGAGAAAGGCAGAAAATCCTCACAATGTTAAAGCTATAGGTAATATTTGGCATTTGTACAAGAAAAATGACACTTATTAGAGTGTCTAACAAGCTTGCTCTGTCAAATGCTAGTGTGTCAGGTCTATATGTAACCAACCCCAAGCTTAACAGAAAAAGCAATAAAACAACTTTACAGTAACGGTAGCACTGACGTCAAACAACACTGCACTGAGGTCAAACAGAACAGGGATCTGCTGAAGAAAGCACAGCAGTGGCAGACTGATTTCACACTGTGAATTTCTGTTCACTGTTGGTGTGACCTCGTAAGAAATACTAAGGCCATGAAAATACTTGTTGCTGACTGGCTGTTTGGTAACAATTCATTCTCCTTTTGGTCAAAGGTTTAAACCTCGTTCTAAATTAGTGCCCAAGGTATATTAAACTGCTGGTAACCGTAGCAACGGCACTTCTGACTTGTGCTAGATTCACAATTCAAACCACAGGTTAAAAATGACTCTATAAACATTTAAAAATTGATTTCTATTTGAATGCAGCTTATTGTTTCAGCTGAGTGGCTGAATGTGTTATTACAGTGAGATAGAAAAAATATTGGACCAAGTTGTTTGTTACCAGGACACCTCCATGTATTCTTGCTTTGTTAATATGCTTTTGCATAAATCACTGTATAAGTAAACTTGTCTAAACTTCGATGGCATTAAAGCTTCTTAATTTCATACACACATGAGACCACGTGCAGAAGTTTATATAGTTAATAGTGCATGTAAAAGTAATGAGGGTGAGGGTGCAGCTGTGGCTCAGGAGGCAGAGCAGTGGTTTGATTCCCAGCTTCCAGATTCCAGTCCGCATGTTTAAGTGTCCTTGGGCAAGATATCAAACCCCAAATTGCCTCTGATGTATGTGTGTGTGTGTGTGTGTGTGTAATAGCAAAGCACAGTATGCATATAAGATGTCCTGTATGAATGTGTGTGAATAGGTCCATGCGCAAAACATTACTTATTTTGATAAGTAATATAAGTGCAATATACGTAGCGCTATGTAAGTGCAGTCCATCTACCACTTACTGTGGTCCTGCTCTGTGAAACAAGCTGCCATCACAACTATTTCCACATTGAAAAGAAAACTCAAAGTTTGCTTGTGTGTGTGTGTGTAGCCGCATGGCAGCACTTGTTTATCGTACAGTTTGTTACATGTGCAGCAGGGGTTTCTATTTGATGTGTTGGGGATTTTTCTGCCAGTTATTTTCTCATGTGTACGCCTGTATTTTTATGTTTTTTCTTTCAATGTAAAGCACGTAAAGTTTACTTGTAATGAAATGCGCTACAGAAACAAAATTGCCACTGCCAATGGCTGCCCACTCATTCTAGCAAAACCTGCTCAGCCAACATATATGCAACAGAATTTGTTTCCTTTTTTGCAATTAGATACATAAAGCATGCGAAATAACAGCACATGTAGTGACTGATTCATGTTGCTTCTTCTACTATAGCTGGGCTCAGTGGCAGCTGAACTCCTAGTTGGAATTTATAAAGTTAACTACACTAAGACACCTTCTTCTGA
Source organism: Trachinotus anak (assembly GCF_046630095.1). Taxonomy (NCBI): domain Eukaryota; kingdom Metazoa; phylum Chordata; class Actinopteri; order Carangiformes; family Carangidae; genus Trachinotus; species Trachinotus anak. The sequence goes on along the minus strand of NW_027273870.1, from coordinate 6,987,877 downwards.
GGCAGCATAATCTCTGGCTGACAAAAAGAATCAGCTAAATTTGACAGATTCAGACAGTCACTCATGACAGACTGTGACCAGTTACCTTGTGCCGTGGCCGAGGGATGCGAGGCAGTCTGGGGCGTATGTCATTGGCCAGCCGACGCTCCATCACCCAATAGCAGTAGCAGGCCAGCAGTAAAGAGGCCAAAAGGATGGAGAGTTTGGCCTGAGGGGTGGGGAAAAGAGAGGAAAGAAAAGAAAGAAAACATGAACTTAATTTTTTGCAGTACATAAAACACAAACACACACTAAACATTCTCTAAACTCACACAGTCACATACCCTCATAGGCAGGTTGGACCACAGGTAGACTATGAAGATGGCGATGGCCTGCCACCAGTGGTAGATGGTGTACACAACGTCCAGACGTTCTTTTTCCTCAGCATACAGCATACCAAGCAGAGCTGAGACACACACACACACACACACACACACAGAGGAGTTCATGCTTACACATGTCGCGTGTGAGTTAGTTCGCTGTACATATATAAACCTGGGCGACAGCTGTTACTCACTGCTGACGCCCGTCTTGTTCAGGGCAGTGCCGAGACCCCACAGCACGGTGATCACCAGCAGAGGACCCAGATACTCTGCATAGGTTTGGCCCTCCTCACGTTGTAGAGAAAATGCCAGGAGAGCCACCAGCAACACAAAATGCACAACAGCGCCGCTCACCAGACACAGCCAGCGTGGGAGGCGCAGGATGCAGAGGGAGAGGGAGGAAAAGACGGAGCAGGAGAGGCCATAGACGCCTATGAGGAGCCACAGTTTTTTCAGGCCCAAAATGCAGACGCCATATGTCTGTGGAGGGAGGGAAAGTAAAATACATATTTTTCTTATTACTACAACCTACCTGCTCCTTTATAAATCCACTTGAATTTTACATTTGAATCTACTTAGAAACAATTAAAAACAATATTAAGCGTTAAACCTACTCTACTATTAGTTACACAAACTCCACTGCAAGCACAGTACCAGAGAGAACCCGGTGATGACAAACAGCACTTCAAAGCCACTGTAGATAAAAAAGGGGCAGAGCAGTCGCAGGCGGTAGTCCCTCAGGTGTTTGAAAGGCAGCTGGAAGATGTTTCCCCAGCCGATGCTCCGAAGGTCGATCTCCTCTGTTGGCCGGTAGGCGGCGCCACACAGCGCAAGGAACTGTGGACAGCAGCAAACAGAAATGACTTTATTATGAATTGTTGTGATTGACCAAGCATGTAGAGCAAAGATCAATCAAGATCATCACAAAACAAACAAATGATCTAAACACACTGAATCCTAGGGAGGAAGAGGCATGTGTCTCTGTGTGTCGAGGAGATCTTACGATGATCATGGACAGGAAGGCAAAGCCCATGAGGACACTCTCCACCTGGATGAGCAGCATGGAGCGCGGCAGGTTGGTCAGCACGGTGGTGTTGAAGCCAGGGATCACTCCACTGACTTGCGCTCCTGGTAGAGGAAGAAGGAAGTTCAGATATTAGCAGAGGTGATGAGAAGCCAACATCTTTCAGCCCCACACGTTCTTTATCAAGTCACAGCTGATGTGTCTGACTCTATGAGACCGTATCTCTGCTTTTTAGAAAAATAATGTACACGAGAAAGCTGACAGGGTAACTAAGGATAACTCTTCTATTTTGAAGAGGCCACCTGTGGTCATGTGGAGGTCTGAACCAGTCTGCAGTTGTTTCCGCCTGTAAAAAAGGAAACACTTTTGCAAGGAGGGAGATAGCATGAAAAGCGCCTTGCTGTCTACTAAAGTATAATGGACAAACGCCTATAATACATGTAGCTCTACTTCATGCAAACCTATGAAAGTTTTACAATAGGAGTCTAGGACTAACCATGTGCAATGCATTCAGGAAATCCAAGAAGAATTCATTCAATTCAGGCAAAGTGGAATTTAATGCCACAAAAATCCTATGAAAATGTATTATTTTCATTCATTTATTTATTTATTTTGGCCTCTTTGGAGCAGCAGAACAAGATGAAAACATGGACAAGTCCAGTAATAATAGTGATAATTCTTCTTAGGCCGGCCAGTCCAAGTGAACTCTTTCATATTTCACATATTAATATGAACTATTGTTTGTACAAAAAACAACTGTAAGTTACATCGTAATAGTACAGTCTATCATATTTGCGTCTTGAATTCTAAAACTTTTTTGGTCAATGTTAACAGTTTAAAATTACAAATAAGTAGCTAGAAATATAACATTGATTCCATACTCAATAAAAAGCACCCTTGCTCAATTCAATGCACTGATGATGTTTTGCTGCTACAGTCTCAGTTGGTCTGTCATGACCAAAAGCTTACAGTGGCAAATGTTTGCTAATGTGAGCAAACTTTAGATAGATATTTTTGCATAGCTTATATTACTGAGTCAGTGCCTGAACTGCTCCATGTGCTACTGTTACACCATGTTTTAGCATCTGCCATCATCCTAAAACTGTGACTTGTTGCTACAGTGGCTGCTGGTCAGTAGGAGTTGCATAGTCTGGCCTTAACCGTAACGATTTCTATCTTATTGGATAGAAAAGAGTGAATCCTCGTACATTGTTGCCCTGTGATTATTTGTGTGTAATCACTCATCAGTGGAGGTGAAGTGAGGTGTGTCTTTACCGCAGACTTTGACATTGCAGAGAATGTGCTTGTCTTCATGCAGGTAGCTGTTGAGGACGAGACGCATGGGGAACTCCGCAAAGACAAAACTCAGCTGATGAGGAAGAGAGGGAAGACGGGGACAGGTGCATTTTTTTTCGAAAGAAGTAAAAAACTTTTCTGACAATAAAAACACTGCACACAACTTGAGGAAGATAGTTCTTTCAGTCTAGTCTAGTTCCAAAACTCACATGGAAGATGATGTTGAAGACTGATTGGAAGACGATGATGTAGCTGTGGCACACTCCTTTAGGAAGCTTCTTCTGCTCCTGCACATGCTCCTTCTCATAGTTGACGTACTCGTAGTACTGCTGCGCCATCCTGCATGCATTTGGCGTGAGAAGAGCAATGTTCATGTGTAAACACTCAAAATCCATGGTTTGAGTTGCTTTGTCTTTCATTGTTTAACTTCAGAAATGTACCATTCTTGTCTTGAGTCTATCTTAAAAAGAATATCTTTTTTTTTTCATCAGATTTCTTTTAAAAAAAATCTAAATCCAGTATTTTATGTGACCAATAAAGTAGTTTTTGGCTGCCCTCATTGGTCATGTGGTGATAAAAGTATCTAAATGACACATCTGGTTGGGACCCTCTGTGAGTTGAGATCTGTGGTATGATGGCTATGTTGACTTTTAAAACTTTGATTGTCATGCTTAAGTGTTGTTTGTTATACTAGAAATGGTCAAGATTAATGGTTATGTTTAATTTTTACATGTGACATGAAACATGTATGGTTATATGGTTATATTTTGTCATTGCACATACACAGTGGGTCACAAATATCCTATTATATGAGGTTAGAAAATAATTAGGCACACACTGCGAGGCTCACCTGGTAAATTCTGTAAAATCTGGAGACCTTTTGTGAGATATGTAGCAGAGGAGCTAGAGCTCCCTGAGAACCCTGCAAATGTGATTATAGGATAACAGTACAGTCTAAATATCAAATATCCCGCTCTGATAGACCCTAAGAGCTAGGATGGTCTCTCCTGAACTTAATTTTTCCTGTTTTTAAATTGTTTGTTTTGTTTTTTATATTGTCAAATATATTTACTTGTTTACTTGGTGTACTTTTATTTTATGTACTTTACTCACTTTGTATGTGGGTGGGTGGGGGGGTTGTATGTGTTTTTGTAGGCTCATCATTTAAAAAATGCAATACACAGAGATTCAAAAGATAATAATAATAATTAGTGATTGCATTACAGATTGGCAGGTTTAGTGTAAGGTGAGAAACTGTTGAGTTAGTGAAGATATGTGGTGATGGTAAGCGCAGACAACCCATCTTTCCATTGCCATCCCAGCTACCTGCGCTGATCGACCTTCAGTATACTCTGTGTGATGTGACGTCATGAGGGTCAAGCTTCAATAGCTTATGAAACATCTTCAGCCACCCCCCACCCACCCCTCCCACACACACTCTGTTTCTCACCTAGTGATGTAACTTCCCAAGGAGGCCCAGAGCGGCACAATGGCCACACCGATAGCTATGGCTGATGGAACCAAGGTGTAGTAACGCTCCCAGTAATTGGTTGAGACAAAAAGTGCATAGATTCCTGAAGCCAGGAACATCATCCACTTAGTACCTAGAAACCTGAAGGACACATAGTGTACGTATAGAGTATGTGAAAGGCTTAATCATTTGAGTTTGTGTGTGTGTATGTGTGTGTGTGTGTGTGTGTGTCTACCTGATGAGAACAGGGGTGTACAGCAGGCCTATAATGGGCGTGACGTTAATGCCCATCAGCATCTTGCGGTCGATGTCCTCCAGGCCGAGGTTGCTGTACTTCACCTCACGGTATGTCATATCATAATGGAGGATCAGCTGCATTTGCAGAAGGCCTTAAGCACACATACACACATACAGACACACACAAAATGAATGTAAAAGAACACGAGAGTCTGCAACTCTGCCTGTTTGTTTTTCTTTGTCCCCTTCACTATCTTTCCTCCTGTCAAACTCACCCATATATACACTGTACACAATCATGGCTCCAACACTGGCTGCAAGAACATTTTTGATGACTCCCAGCCTCTTCCTCCTGTAGTATTTCCTCTCCTCTTCCTCCTCATTGTACTCTGACTGCGGACCCAAAAACTCATCCATCTGAGGAAAACGTTATTCAACTGTTTAAAAAGAGCAAAGGCAGTAATATTCTATCACACTCACAGAGGAGTGTGTTATCTTACAGCTGTAAATTAAGAATGGCAGAAACTGTTCCAAGGTTTTACCACAGGACAGCTGACCTCACCTGGCCCTGCATGTTGTCATCTTGCTCCACATTCAGCAGTTCATTCACGCCGCCATTGGGAGGTGCTACAAGATTATCAGCATCTCTGATTTGCTCTTCTCCATCAGTTGCCTCCATCTGGTGACCAAAAGGAGTAACATGCTAGATTACTGGATGGTCAATTGCACTTTCTCTCACCGAAACCAGTCACTGGAATGTCCCTGTAACATTGTTCTTATTATGTACCAGTTGAGACTAGGGATGTCAAATCTTTTACATACTAATGAGACAACATTCAGATGCTTCTATAAGTTTTCACAGGCCACAAAAATTACTTAAATAAATTATGTTATAACTACAGCTTATATAGTAATAGCAGCAATTCTTGCAGTAGTAGTAGTATTTGTGTCTTCTGTTAAAAGTATTTGGGTATCTGTATTACGGTTACTATCACATTCAAAGTATAAAGCTCATCATCTAGGTAAGGGACTGTGTGACAATTACTGGGTAAGGAGGGTTGCTGACAAAAATAAGCAAGGCCTTCCCCAGTGCGATTCTTTGAAAAGTCACATTTACTTAGAAGAAAAACTGCACAACCCTCACCCAAATATCTCAAAATAATATATTTAGAGCTGAAATGCTTGATCAAGTAACAGATTAGTTGATCCAAAGAAAATAAAGCCGCAACTATCTTGATGAACTGAATAATCAATTGCATAATTTGTTCTATCAAAAATTGAGTTTCTGTGGCCTCTCTTATGTGACTGTTTGTTGGTTTTCCCAATTTTATAATATTAAGAGCAAAGGTTTAAAATTTTGTCTCATCAGACTAGAGAATCTTTTTCCTCATGTTCTCAAATGTTGTTCGGCAAACTCCAAGTGGGCAATGTGCTTTTTACTCAGAATGGCTTCCATTGGCCACTTTAATATAAAGGCCTGATTGATGGAGTGCTGCTGATTGTCGTCCCTCTGCAGAGGACATCTGAAGCTCCAGCAGAGAGGCCCTTCTTGCTTGGTTCCTCTGTTTGAACACACAAACAACTCTGGTGTGAGTCCCTGTGGTTCTAAACTCCCTCCATACTGAGGCCAATCTGCTCCTGGGAATATCTTTGCCCTGATTTAGGCCTAACCACAATTTTATCACAGAGGTCTGTACAGAGTTCCTTTGACTTCATGACTTGCTTTTTGTCCTGACATGCAGTGTGAATTGTGGGACTGTATATACACAGGTGTGTACCTTTCTAAACTATGATCAATTAATGCAATTTGCCAAAGGAGGACTCCAGTCAAGTTCTAGATACATGTCAAGGATAATTAAAGCAAATAGTATGCACATGACCACAGTTTGGAATGCCACAGCAAAGGGTCTGAAAAATGTAATAAATAGGAGATTCCACATTTTGATTTTTCATAAATTAATAAAAAAAAACTTCTACACTGGGTGACCCAATGGCGGAGTGGTTAGGGTGCATACCACATGAGCAGATGCTCTTAGGAGGCAAGTGCTGGTTGGACTCCTGACCGTCCCAACTCTTTCCTGCGTGTCATTCCCCCTCTCTCTAAGCCCCTTAACTGTCACTCTCTACTGTCCTGTCAATAAAGGCAAAAAATGCCCTAAAAAAAATCTAAAAAAAAACAAAAAAAACTTCTACACCAGAGTTACTGCCTGAGTTATGGCTAAAATCATGTTTTGTGAGGTCAGTGACCTTCACCTTTGACCGGCAGACAACCAAAATCTGATTTATTCTGTCTTGAGTCCAAATGGATGTTTGTGCCTCACGAAAATGGGATGGATGGACGAACAGATGAACAGACAACCCAAAAATAGTTTCCCTCTTTAACAGACCAGCTGTCCCACTAAACCTGAAAACCCTGAATGAAAAAAACAGCCTCTTGATGGGTTTGAGTCTATAGTTTTTAAGCAATAATCAATGATCTTCAAAACTTTACATGAGCATACTAAGAAGGGATGTAATATTTCAGTAAAACACAATTGGTGCAAGTGAATATTTGTTATAGTGACAGCCCAGGACATGGTGCCCACTTTTGCTGAACCCACCCTCTGGGATTTTGGAAATAGTGATGTACATTTATTGGACAACACAAAATAATCAACTCACAGACAAAGTAATAGAGGATTAAACTATAATAAAAAATAATTGTTATTTGCAACCCTAAATAAATATATGGCAAAAACGTCAAAATGGTGAAAATATAGCCTCTTATTTTTGAATAAAGAACTACTGAATTAGCATTTATTACAGCCACCACATGTGAGAACCAGGAACAGCTTTCTAGCTTTCTATGCTAATTGGATCTATGAGATGAATGAGGAAGCACACTCTCAGCATTCGTTGATTTAAATGAGTGTGTTTGACAATAAGCATATCTCACACACTGAGACACTCCAATTTTCACAACAGGATTTAATCTGTCTTGACAGATTAAGTTGACAAAGGAAGTTTAACTGACTCTGTAATGGTTCATACACATCTCAAGTCAACTCCCTAATTCTCACCATCGATCTAACCTTGTGATTTACAATATATACCGTTTGTATACTGTCCTGTGGCGGTTTTTGTTCCCTTTATTGTAACTCAACCGTGTGATTGTTGTAAGAGGATATGCCCCATGTTATTGCTAACATGTTCTTCAAAATGTTAGCAATAAATACAACATGCTCCAAGCTTCATGGACCTCTACACCAAACTTCAGCGTGTTTTACCAACACCGGAATTGAACATAATTCTAGTTATTTATGGAGACGTGCAGGTCATTTCCACTATTTCCCCTCCTTTAATATTCCTGAACAACTAAACATGATAAAAGCGGGTCAAACTCTTCTGTATCCTCGATTACACTGTTTGACATTCCTGCTTGCTTGTGCCGCAGGTTGTCTGAAATGGGTTTTATATGACACAGTTCGTACCAGTGTCTGCCAGCCATTACAGTTTGTCTATAAACCTTTCTTTAAAAAAAAAAAAAAAAACACACCTACCTCACACACACCACGCCCTTTTCTTCTATTTACCATGTTGACACCTTGAAAATCACCTACCGTGTTTGCTGCGCGGGGTTCCTCACAAGCACCAAAAAAGAAAAGTTTAGACCACCTGAGGGACGGAAAACGCAGTCCACCTCTGTCCCTGGTTCACTGTCTGACTTTGAAGAGCTTAGTTCCCCTTTCCGACGTACAAGTGGCAGGCATAAATACGAGTTTCACGGGGGAAACGAAAGTTATATTCACTTCCTCATTGAAATCTGCCACATTTGTCTTAAAGGTACAGGCAAACATTAAGGAAACCCCGCCCCCTCTCTGCCAGCACTGAGAGACAGCTGTGACTGCGAAATGGTACCTGTGGGATAGTAAATAGGAATTGAATACCTCATAATGTTTATATAAAGTATGATGTTGTTTAATTTGAGTACTTGATAACAATGAAACACTACAGCTTCTCTAATATGCAGATTAAAAAGATGTGTCACGGTGGTTAGCACAGGGAGAAAAAAAAACAACAAAAAAACCATCACAGTCAAAAACATGGTCCACTGACATACAGCACAACACAGTCTACACAGGCATGACAAATGAGCAAAAAGTTAAGTCCATTTTCAATACACATGTAACCAGAATGACCCAGCTATGAGCCCGTATCTTTGTCGTTTCAGGGCTGAAACAGAGTAAACTATACAGTGTGTTGTATAAAAAGACATTTTGGCTCACACCATACTGCAATACATAATTAATTCAGTGCATGCCCAGATCCACATATCCGATTTGCTGTATTTTGCTGTTGTCACATAAGTGGCACTACTTTGTAAAAATGTATCCCTACCTGAATATAATGTTGTGTTGAAACCTCATGAAGAGGGCCCATGTTTACTTTGAGCCCTTTCAAAAATAAAAAGGTCAAAGGGTCATCTGGGATCAAAGACTAGTTTCTAATCATTCTTTGTGTTTGTTTTAACCTGCTACTAGTGCCAGATGGTTGGAACAACAACGTTTCAGCAGCAACAAAGCATTTGAGTTTCTGCACTGTGAGCAGCTGAAAATAAGCACAAAGTATGACTTAGAAATAATGTTACACGTCCAAGGTCTTTCTTCTTTCCAGTCAATTTTCAGGTGACTCCTTGAGGACCGGGCCAACCTGAATGTAAAACAAATTGGAACGATCCAGAGAGGTCACTGGATCGATCTGAGCAGTTTCAAGATATGCTACCGATCCACCGAGTGCTCCGGTGCATCCTCCAACCCTGTCCTTTTTATCATCCTCTACTGCAGTAGAGGAGGCAGTTTGTCTGAGTGGACCCCAGTATTCATTTAATATTTTTTATTAACCCGCCTTTACATTAAAACACCACTCTCTCATGTTAGAGAAAGTAGATATGCTAACCCCGTCCCGACACCTGGTAATTCCCCATGTCATTTCCTTCATCAGTGTCTCTATCCGCTCCCGACAGCTGCCTTCCTCATCATTTCCTCATCCTGGACTGAGAGCTCTGTCAGCTTGCGTCCCAGTCTCTCATGAAGGTCCAGGTATTTGGCCACGCACCGGTCCAGGCACACTGACTCCCCCTTCGTCAGCTCTGGCTCCTTGTAATGTGGCGGTACACACTTCCTGTGGCAGGCGTTCGTCATTCTGGGAGAAATGGAAGCCAAGGGTCAGTCAAAATGTCACATGTAAAGATGAATAGGGCTATTAGGCTATTTTACTATGCCTGAGCATCTTAATATGATGTCCCACCAATACTCAAAAGTCATTGTAACAACTATACACTGGTTTCTTTTTTTTTTTTTTTTTTTTTTTTTAAATGTCGAGTGTAACCTTCCTTGACCAAGTACATTGTTTTAACTGTTAAAACCTCAAACTCTTGAGTATTATTCTGGTAACACTGGCACAGAACAATTAATTTCATTATTAGTTTACAGATTATTTCACAGTTTCTTGATTTATCATTGGGCCTATAAATCATCAGAAGACAGAAGTGTCTTAGTCATCAAATGTCTTGTTTTATTGAGCCAACAGTTCAAACCCCAGTTTATTGCACTGGAGGTCATGGGAAATCAGCAGATGTTTGGAATTTCTATTTTAAGAAAGATCTAAATATTTAATAGATTATCAGAGAAACTGCCAATGAAATTTCTGTGGATTTGGTGTTCAATATGCCTTGATTTGAACCCATTAACTCCTGTGTCTATGGGATTCAAACACCACTAGGTGTTGCCAAAGTCACATAATGAGGCTTTAAGTTTGACTGCATGATTTTACTTTGTTTTTGTTTTTTTTTATAGGGATATTACTCTGTGATAAACAGAAATTACAGAAGTTGTCTTCAATTATCTTCTCCACAAAAAAATACATCTAATTTCCTGAGACTGTTTCATAAATATTGTTTACAAGTAGCAGTGACATCCAAAACAAATATTGTCACATTGATGGTAGGGATACTGAGTCAATCTTGTCTTTGTCAAGAGATCCTTTTTCACTGCAGATATGTGTCATGATAGGAAAAGCACTGGTGTTATTAATAATGTCAACAATGGCTCTGTTCCATTTCGGTGTCCCACTAAGTCACGACAGTGTGCCAGTCTGCACAACTGCAGGACCCTGAGACTGAAGAAGCTAAATGGCCATCATTAATTTAATTATTTACACCTGAGCTTTTGCTACTGTGACATGTCACCCGACCCTAGATGACCTAACTGGAATATAGTCATTAAGAAACACCTGTGTTTGTCAAGTCAAGACATCCCTCGCTTTCACTGTCATCCTAGCCAAAGGTTTGCTTTCTTTTCTGAAAGCAGTTCCATCAACAGTCAAACTGCAAAATGGAGATATTGTTCACAGGTATCAATGTGAGTGCTTGTTATTTACTGTACCACTGCAGTTGGATGCAGGTAATAATATTACAGAGAGGACACCTCTTCAATCTTTCCCTTTCACCATTATTCTAAATGATAGTTATCACAGAGCGTTGTCAAGCCCTACATGTAGGCTGTCCGCAGGTTGCAGATATGTTTAGACCTTGATAAGTTCATGCTCGTCTAGGCAATAATTGCTTAAAATGTGTTATTGTTTTGGGATCAGTGTCAAAGTTACACTTGATATTTTTGAAATATTTGATCATGTGGATGATTCAGTTGTTGGCTGCAAGCACATACTGTATGTGAGCACTTTATTTAATTCAGCATTAATAAGCTGTTACTGCTGGCCCACTTTCAACAGATTTATTTCATGGGGAGGAAACAGACCCTCCTGCTGTTGAGTAATGGAAAAACAAATATGTATTTAACCATAAGGCCAAAATATAGCCCACATACTTTTACAATTCTCAATTCTGCTATCGGTTAAAATTACAATGTGCAATCCAAATATTATTCAAAATCAAATTAATCTAAATTATTTCCAGACTTCACATTGTTTATCTAGTGATAGGCAGTCTTATTTTTAAAATACCTTGTGCATGATCACATCCACGTTTTGCATAGCTCTGGAGAAAATCTTGTACAGCTGCACTTAGCTCCTACAATTCAATGTGCAGCATCGAAGAGGCATTTACAGCTACGCCTGTACTCAGCTAAGCTTTGTAAGACCCCTTCTCACCACATCACGTGTAATCTGATGAAGACTGTTAATGAAGACCATGAGCCAGCGTGCTGCTGCCTGAGAGGAGGCGTAAATAAGAAAACAGCTAACTGAGCGGTTAGCTGCTCTTGGCTTTACCGGTTGTACATGTCAGCCATCATCTCCACTTCCAGCTCCGCCGCCAGCTGCTGTGCCTTCATGGGATCCATGTCTGCGCTTCCCTGCTGCTCACCTCACACCCGGCTTTTACCACACACTCTCCGTCCCGGTGACCCTCTCCAGCGGACAGCCCACAAGAAACCTGCCCGCTGCTTCTTCTGTAACCTTCAGATCTGCAAGAAAACACGTGTGTACGGTTTCCTCTCCTACTTCCGGTGTCAATAAAGTTGGATTCAGACAGGCGGGGAGAAACAGTGCGCCCTCTGGTGCACATGGTGAGGACGCAATCTTGGTGCTGGTGTCAGGGAAACTCAACACTGGCATGAAAAGACAGACTGTTTTGTTTTGTTTTGTTTTTTTTTTAATAAACCATAATTATGTAATTTACATAAAACTGCGCTTTACAAATACAGGCTCAAAAAAAGGTTTTTTTTCTACAGTAGTTTGTTACTTATAGAGAGACACTGCCACTGAAGTGTTTTACCTTAATCAAATTTCACTCAGAAGGTAAAATGAATAAAATTATTGACAAACAGTAATAGTGTAAACGACATTAATACTTTTTTGTATGAATGCTTAAGCATATTAATGAAAATTAAACAACCATTTCAAGTTTGTATACTGAACTAAATGAAGCTATAAACATATCTTTTTTAAATGTATAAAGCTTATAATTGCCAGATAATGACCAATGATGAAAAACAACAAAAAAAGGATGTACAAATCTATGATACATAGCTTCACATCTGTGAACATAAATAAAACCAGAACAGAGAGAACAATAGATCTGACACACCAAAGTGCTGAACTAGTCACACAACAAATTATAAAACTACGCATTTATACAAGAGTTACTCTGCCTCATCTCCAGTCACATCAATCTCGTTCACATCTTCCTCCTCTTCTTCATCTGGAGTTATCTCCATGTTGTTGAGTCCATCGTCACACTCTCTGGTTTGAGGCACTTTGAGTGGGGAGTAAAGCAGAACATCCACCTCCACTTCCTCCTCCTCCTCCTCTTTATCTTCATCCCAGCCTGAGGTCCTGAGGATCCCACCAGCATCTGACAGAGGTGTCTGTGGGTGGGAGTTGTGCTCTGACAGCAGTTTGATTTCCTGAGGTTGGTGAGTGTCACTGTGAGACAAGCCCTCGTCAGTGATGGCAATCTGCTGTGTTGTATTTGACTCCCCTGCATCACAGGTTGTTCCTGCTTTAAAAAAAATAAATAAATAAATAAAAAATAAAAATCATAAAGGAGAGTCCAGAGTGACAAGGACGCAGTTACTTTCCACACCTGCCTTACAAACGCTAAGTACAGTGAATTCACCCAAGGATTATACCTAAGTATAATTGAGGTACATGTACTTCACTTGACATTTTCCATTTTATGCTACTTTATACTTCTAGTCCACTACATTACAGCAGGAGATATGTCACTACATGTATTAGACAACCTGATTTATCATTATCACATCCTGCATTCTGCCGAGTGTCAGCTGTTCTCAGCCCTTTCATCTGTTTGCGTCTCTCCTACTCTCTGTGCTCACATATACAGTATTTTAATACAGCAAAACTTCTAATAAAGCTGTTCTCATATACATGATGTTGTGTTTGTCAGACAATGGAATGGAAGTTTAAAATAGTGACTAAAACACAACCTATTGTGTTTGCTATTCTTTTATGTCTGACAAAATCACCAAACACAAATTGAAAACAAAGCTTGTGATGTGATTTCAGTTATATTTACTCTCTCACAGAGAAAGTCAGAAGCCACAGAATCTCTCTTATTTTGTCCGTCACACAGCATACAGCCTCCATCTGGGTTAGAAACTGCTGCTCCCACTCACTGAACAGAGCAGACAAGAGAGGGCATTCCTGGTGACTCTCTTCTAAGTTTGTCAAAAAAAGGTCTAAATCTAGGGACAAACATGGCAGGTTGGCAACACTGCAGACTGTAACACCCCCCCCCCCCCCACCCAAATGATAGAGATGCATTATCATGCATCTCTATCACTCAATCAGTTATGTACATTTGCTATTATAGGGCTGGCCCCACTGTTGGGACCAAAAGAGGCTTCAAAGTCTACCAATAATCAAACATGACTACAAGAACAAACACCTTACCTTCATCAGGATTCGTCAGTGGCTGCTCCCTCTCAGCTGCTAACTTGGCCACCTCTTCTTCCAAGACATCAAAGGAAAACACGGGAGGGGCTTCACTAAACAAACTGGTGTCCATGCCTGTAGAGTTGCCTGTGTCATCGCGCTGTGATTTGTTATTCTCATCTGTTAATTCTTTGGAAATTTGATTGTGATTTTTATCAACTGTGACACTAATGATGACCTGAGATTCATCACTCCCACCCCCATCTTGAGGCTGAGTAATATCTATGTCCATCTTTATCTCCTTAGTTGACTCTTTACACGTGCCGTCTCTGCTAGCCATCCCTTCATTTTCTGCATCTCTTACAGTTTCATTTGTTTCCTGGCTTTCTTTTGACTTCCTAATTTTTGAGTGTTGCCTTTTAATAAGATTTTTAAACTCCTTCAGAGTGACCATCTGTGGCCGTTTGGGCGTCCCAGGTTTTCTTATGTCTGGGATAATCTCAATGTCTGCATCAGGCTTGCCATTGCTCTCAATGCCCGCGGTCTTCTTCAATGGAATTACCCCCACTTCTGTACTTCTGTTTATCCTCCTTTTTTTGCCCCTTGGCTTTGTTTTGTCCCCATTTTCCAAATCTGCCTTTGGCAAATTGTTGTCCATTTTCTGCTGACTTTCTTCATTGCGGTTCTTTTTTTCAACAACAACAAGATTGTTGTTCAGATAGGTAAACTCTTGAAGTTGTATTTTTGGTGGTCTTCCACGTTTCCGGCTTGTGACTCTTTGTTTATTCACTATCTTATCTCTGTGGGCCATGGTTATTGGAAATAAAGTATCTGGGCTGGTGTCACTTGACTCTTGAGCTTTTTTCAAAAAACCCCTGGTTCTGATCCGAGTAAGGTCAGTATTCACCCCAGGCCCTGTGACAGGTGTCAGTTGATTCGGTTTCCCTGCAAGTTTGGATGCAATGTTCAAAGAGTTGGTGGCCATTTCTGTGTTCTTCGCCAGCACATTATTGCTTGACAAACTAACTTGACAAACACTCAAGTTGATTTGACTCTTTGTTCCATCACTGACTTTCACATGTTTGTGTGCCAAGAGAGAACCAGCAGCATCTTGCAGATGACTGGTGCACTTTTTCTTCTTCCTTTTAGGTGCTATTGCATCCCTTGTAGTGTCACCTTCTTTCATCCTCCTCTGGTCAGATTTCCATTCTGCAGCATTTTGTTCACAAGCAGACACTGCTTCTCTCTTTTCTATCTCTTTCACAGTACAAGACTCTGCCCAGGTTCCCCCATTCTGTGGATTCAGCTTCAGATTTTCCTGCTGTTGCTTTGACCAACAACTGCAGTTTGTATCCTGTGGCGAAGACACACTTTTATTGTCTCTTTGAGTGATGGCACTGAGAGGAAACTGTAGTGATCCAGGGTCTTCTGTGAGCCAAGGTCGCTTATGTAGAGATGGCTGAATTTTAACACCAATGTTCAGTGGGTTGTTGAGGGCAGGCTGATGCTTTGTTGATGAGGTAGATGGCTCTAATGGAGACAGACAACGAGGAAGCTGCAAATCATCCATGGAAGGTAAACAGAGGGAATGTATGGACTGTGTCTCATTGTTTAGGGGTAAAAGCTCAAGTATGTGCTGATCGTCTTGTGGAGTGGGTTCCTGGAACACTGCGTAATGTAGTTTCTGCCCAGCAGAGAGGAAAGCTGAGGGCATAACTGATCTTGTAGGTGGTTCAGGATGTAGACATTCTTGACTTTTGGACAGTGGCGTGCTCTGATGGCTCATTCCATCTCTCTGCCACATGGATCTGACAGATGAGTGATTCTGCGGAGAGCCCCCCTCCTGTTGTTGGATTACCGCATCATCCAGAAGTACAGATGAAAGGGTTGAGCAGCTGGGCTGGTTCTGAGCTGTGAAACAACAGTGGATACCTGTACAACGGGTGGGAAGACCGCCATCAATCCATCTTGAATTAACAAAGCCGAGGTGGTTAGTGTTAGAGTGGGGGTTTTGGATAAAGGGAGGCTGACAGTGTGGGAATCTAGATTGTGGACTGAGACTGAAATCAGGTTCAACCAAGTCTGCTGGTGTGATAAAATGAGAAGTGCTCATAGAGTGGAGGATTGAGGGGCATGAAACAGAAAGAAAAAACATAAAAGATAAAGTCTGAGTTCTTTGTTTGCTTTAGTAGCTGCTGCCATCACTTTAGCAGAATGTATACAGGACAATTGAAGAGTCTGAGATATTTTAACAATGTGGCTCTGCTTAAGATAGAGATGTCAAAATTAGAGCCGCAATAATTAATTAGTTGTTCATTCTGATACTCAGTTGTAAGGAATTGTGCTTTTCTTTGTCTCACGTGGTAGTATATTGACTGTCTTTTGGTTTTACTCTGCTGCTTGGGCAAAACAAGTTATTTGATGTTATGTTTTGGTGAGCAATGAACTGAACATGTCATCTGTTTGCAATTAATAACCGGAACATGCACATTGTTCAATCTGGTGAGAGTTAATGACGCTCACTCACCAGAAGGTGGCGGCAGTGAACCAAAAAGCTGTTTGCAGAAGAAGAATTGTGTTTTAGTTCTACAGCGGCACACAAGGGTTTCAGCACCGGGCATAAGTCCGGTGATAGCAAATACAAACAGCACAGCCATTTGTATTGGCCCATAATAATATTTCATTAGTGTACTGATGGAATTGAAATTAAAAAAAAAAAAAAAGGACAGTAAAACAAGTGGTAATATTTGGTAATGCCTATATAAGTGAGTAACCCAGAGTAAACTTGACAAGCTACAGAGAATGTGGAAACATCATCTTCCGTGATTAAGTGAGTAAAAAGTTAAAACAGCTTGTAATTATTATAATATTGCTTGGCAAGAGGCAATATTAGAGAGAAAAACGCATATGTTCTTCAGGGAAAAAATATAAAGATCAAAGAGATGATAACTAACATTGACCATAAATTTAATACCTTTATAGTATGGTTCAGCAAACCTTATTTGTTAAGTGGAAAAAGTGAAACATCTCTCTAAAGCAAACTAATACATCGACATACCTGTGCTTGTTGATGACTTGTAACTTTGTGTCTCCAAATCCTGGTAAAACACACACCCTGCTGCACTGACTGCAGTGTGCATCTGACTGTGCCCTGTGTCATTCTGTTGACCTGGGATCTGGGAAACGGTCGGTACTCCATCCTGGCTCGGTTGAAGGTAATGAGACTTCTTGCTGTCCCTCTCCAAATTGGGCAGGATGTTGAGGCCCATCATGATGTCCTCCAGCAGCTTCTCTATCTGCTCATCAGACTCCTCTACAGAGCCCTGTAGCTGGAGGAATGGGGCTACCTCAAAGCCATTGTTTTGGTTTGGGGTGAAGCAGTCACTCGACAGTGTCTGGGAGTCAGAGGAGGTGTTGGGTTGGGGTGGTGATATTAGGAGGCTGGTGGTTGTGGGTTGAAGAATATGGCAGTCCGGTCTCTGTATCAGGCCTGGCTGGGCAGTGGAGGAAGGAGGCGGAACATTTGAAGGATCTTTGTCTGGCCTTTTGTGGCTGGAGCCATCCTACAGACAGGTGAACAAGAGGTGAGCAAGGCACATGTCTGCTGTTAAGTTCAATATGAAAATAAGATTCTACTCAGATCAGAAGGGTTAAATACAAAATGTGGTCATTTGCAAAAATAAAAATAAATCACTCAAGTTAAAGCATTTAACACAACACATTGTCACATAGATAGACAGAAAAATTAAAAATAAATTTTTTATATATATATATATATATATACACATACATACACACACATACACACACACACATATATAATACAACATCAACACTAGTGTACTTAACATCATAATTAGAGCTCTAACCTATAACATAGATATTTCTTATTTATGTGAATTTCTTTTAACATTGGAGATATCTGTGTAACTGACCGACCATATTCTATTGTCATTCTATTTGACAAGTAAGTAATGGTACAGGTTCCTAAGAATAATCAGCATCTAGGTTGGAGTCTGGAACATTTGATGAAACATGAACACATGAATCACACTGCTCTTCATTCTTCACAACAACCCAGCTTTCCCAAGAACCTGCATCACTCCGCCAGGACTTCCTCAAGGTAGCGTCTGGCGATTTTGAATCACAGTATGTTGCATAAAGAATTGGCAATTTCACAAAAAAAGATCACACAAAATGATGGAGAACAACTTTAACGCCTGAGAAGTTAACACATTAGCAAATTAGCAGCATGTATCAGCAATAAAAGAGGCCTGACAATCAGCACTTTGATGCAATAGTTTTCAAATATCAGTTCCTGCCTAAATCATTAAGGTGGAAAATACGAGCGTTTCTCATACACTGATTTATTTGTGCTGGCCCACCCATTACCCACATATTGATTTTCTTTTTTTTTTTTTTTTCCCTTCACTATTTGAAATGGATAAAATCTTATTTTACTTTAGCGTACACAGTGGATTGATTGACGCAGCCCCTAATACTGAAGTATAGTTTCAAAGACTCAAAAGGGCACGTCCTGAGGAGGCGCAAAGACAGTCGGGACCGGAGGTACTGGCAAAACAGAGCACATACAAGCAAGCACACGTGGGAAAGCTGAACAATCCGACCAGTGTGATTCGGTATAATTTGTTCAGAATATGTCCAGGCTTCAGTGCTGCTGTGGCAGCAAGAGACGGTCAGGAAGGGAAAGTTGTAGCTAATGAGAGAGATGCAGAAGAGGAAGACGAGGACAGCAGCCAGTATGCTGCCCAAAGGTCAACTGCCACCACAAATAGCATCTTATCCTGTGGGAAACACTGCAATACTATACTTGTGATTAGCATGGAAGCTGCTATGATCCAGTTTTGTGGCATTGTGCATTTGGAAAGGAGATCTAGTTATATACTTATTTCAAAGTTAAAGTTATATAGTTGTTTATCATACAAGGCCTACCCTTTATATAAACAACTGCTGTCTATTTAACCAACATGTTTCAAAGTAAAAACTATTAAAAAAAAAAAAAAAAAAAAAAAAAAAAAGACCTACTCTTGTTTTTCTGCCCCTGCACTGCCACGCACCACCAAGAGTGAAGCGAGTGACAAGTGTGTCTTTGTGTGTAAATTCCCCGTCACACTAATCTACCTGTTTCAGCGAGGCAAGAACTGACAAGGTCTCTTCCGTGTCTTGCATGTTCACCACCTCCCACAGTTCTCCTTTAGTCCTCCTCCTCAGCTTCACCTGCACAGAAGGAAGAAAATACAGTGATGAAGCGAACACACAGAGGAGGCTTCCCACACATCTGTTTCGACAGTCTGAGGACATCACAAACACATCGCAGCTGAGTCATGACAATTCTGCCATGAATCTAAATGTTCATGTTCTTGCTTTTCTTTGTTCATGAAACGTAGAACTGACGAGCCATTTTTACTGTCGTGACTGCACTTGAGGGGAAATGGAGATAAGATTCAAACTTTCCATATATGTATAGTGTGTGTGTCTATATATGGTCACAATGTTATACCATATAAAATTAATTATAGATATTTTTCATATATCTACATATACACATTTTACTATGGGTATATGGGTACATATATGTTATAAACGTATCCTCATATATTCAGAGGATGTATATATGTGATAATAATATATCTCCTCACAGGTGACATATATGGCAACATCACTCTTGGTATAAGGACATAGAAGTCATATATTACATTTCTGTATGGAGCAGGATATCACAACCAAACAAAATGATCTCTCATCAATCAACAGCCACTGCTTGCACTAAATATCATTCCTAGTCCGTTAGGATCATAAAAATTTGTCAACGTCACTTTGGACTCACTTGTCTATTGAAGTGTAATTTATCATAATCAGAGAAACTCTCACCTAATATAGCTTCATAGTTTATGTACACACCTAACTATGAAAGTGAATTCATTCCAAATGTACCACTTCTTCTTACCTTGATAGAAATCTGTGTGGTCTCCATCATCTGCTGCAGCTGCTTCATCCTGGCCAGGCTCTTCATCCCTACTTGCCTCTCCTCTGTAGACTTTCCTCTTTCTTCTCCTGGCATCTCATCGCTGTTAGCCTGGCTTGGCCGTCCCCTATCCCCTCTGCCGTCAGCCATCTTGCCACTCCTTTTTCTACTCTCCAGTTCTGTCCTTTCCTCGGCAGCCAAAGCCTGTATGCTGCCACCAAGCTCAGGGGACTGCTGGTAGGTGCTGTCTTCCTGAGGCCTTGAGGACCCTGAGTCATCATTAAGAGAAATGGGTGGGGTCAACGTGTCACTGGAGAAAACTCGAGTTGACGTGGGGTTTTTTAAACTGCCAGAGGATTGGTTTAACATAGACTCTCCATTGCTCGATGCTCCAGTGGGCATGGTGGGAATCACTGGGCAAAAAGTGGAGCAACATTGTTTATCAAGTGCGATGCTTTGGGGTTGCAACATGGCAGTAAAATCTAAACTTTGAGCTACAGAGGGTGCAGACTCCGGGGCTGGAGGTGTAGCTTGGCTGGAGAGAGAGACAGAACTGCCCACTGACTTTACACCAGCTTTGACAGTCTGTGTTCCTGTTGATATACAACTTCTCTTTTCAGCTGGAGAGGCTGTATCCATTCTTCCAGCCACCTCAGCCTGAACTTGTGCATCCTGCATTTTCCTGCTTTCATTCCTCCCTCTGCTTTCTTCTGCATGAAAGCCATTCTCTCTGCAACTCCGCCGACTCCTCTCCTGAAGTTCTGCTTCCTTCATCCCGCCGTCTTCCTGTCCCTCTACAAGGTTTGCGATCCCAAACTGGCGGGCTACAGCCAGCACGTCATTTTGCTCTGTACCTCCTTTTACCTCCAGCTCCCCAGAATACAGCAGGCCGACTAGCTTCAGCAGGGTCTGGGCCTTAACAGTCTGGAGCTGGAGCTGATACTTCTGGCCAGATGGAGGAGATGGGGAGGCTGACAGCTTCTGAGACAGGTATGGGCTGAGAGCTGCGAGGACACATCTGTGGGTAGGCACTGAGATACCTTACCAAAAAGGAGTAGATGAGAGAGAAGTTTAGTTTTGCTTCCCTTTCCTTTAAGTATGCTACATCAGGTTTCAGTTGTGATAAGCTACACCCTTACCCTCAGTTTGCAACAGGGTATCACAGAACTGGGCGCTGTTTTGTTGTCTCTGCAGCTCTGCAAGAAGCCGAGTCTCATAACCTGGCCACGAGTACCTCCGCATGTCCACATGAGCACTTGGAGAGAGGACAGACAAGAGGACAGACCTGGAGGAAGGACTATGGTATACACAGTATTGTTGGTAGTGTGGTACATCCACTCAGAAGCTTTAGATTCTGATTTGGTTTTAGTATTTACTATTTATCAATATTCTCATTTGAATTTTTTTTGTGTGTGTTTAATATTTTTATCTTGTCTCATTTGCGTTATTGAGCAATTTGTAAAGCACTCTGAACTTACTATTACCAACAAATAAATGACCCTACTGGGGCACTGTCATTGCCTTGTATAATGAGACAGTTTCCACTTAATCACCAGTATGAACAATGAATTTGCCAAGAGAGAAAAACAGTTGTAGTTCTTTACCCGATTTGAAGGAACTGTTTCCTTAAAAAACCTAAAACAAAAGGCGTGTTTTGCAAAAAAAAAAAAAACACCACAGCCCAGGATGAACCCAGCAGCTCGGCTCGGCCTTCACGCTGGACCGATAGCAGGCGGCAGCTAAGAAGCACATGGGAGCTGCGCCCACGCAACGTTCACGTTAGTGAGCTCCGTGTTAAATATCCGACATATTTGGGCTTTTTTTTCCTATGCAAGTTCAATGTCACGACCGGGTGTATTACAGAACACTCTTCGACGAGTTTCAACAACCAAACCTCATCAACTGCTGTAGAAAATGCTTTCAATAAAACTCAAGTGCCGAGAGCTGGATAATGTTCTGACTCCACACGCCGCCATCTTGCTTGAACCCTCTGCCTGACATTTAACTTTTGACGGTAAAGTTAAATATTTACTTCTAATTATTCCATTTTCTGTTAGCATTAGCCTACCTCTTTTAGCCACAGGATACAGTTTCACAAAAGATTTTTCTCAGTTATGTTGACGATCACAGTGTTGCTTGATTTAGCATCATGTAGCCAAAGGGGCTAACAGTAGCTTGCTACATCATTAGCTGAAAAAAAATGGGGAAAACCCTGTTCGACAATTTAAATAAAAACACACTGATCACCTCATTCATCACAAATAATAGTTTTAAGTAGCCCATTAGAACGAAGGTTTAATTAACCCAATTTGACCGGTCAAGCTGCAATTCAAAGTAAGGACGTTAGTTAACTCTGCAGTAAACTTCACACACAGCAACTAAAATGTTGTAGCTGCAAAATTACACTTACCAGTACTTTTCTCTTGCGCAAGTCCAGGTGTTTTTGGACAATTTAACTTCAAACAATGACCGTAAATCTCTTAATTGAAGTCACAGGACCATTCGATGTTTAGCATGTCTCCCCCTGCTGTCTCATCTGAGTAACGGCGACACCCACTGACCGGCCCCCGTCGATGAGGACCGCTCCTGTCCCTGAGACTGGCGGTGATCCCATCATCACCTCTCCTCGCCGGGTCATTATAAAATAGTGTGATCAACAAGAGGCAAAAGAAAACAAAGGCTCTGAGAAATGATTTTCTTTTTTATTAAAAACAGTATTGCTAGTTACATAATTCATTCATAAATGAGAATGTGCAACTTTAAGAGCCAAGGCAGAGATTAAGGTGTAGCCCAGAATCCGATTTTCTCCATTAGTGTTCCAGTATCTGATGAGTGTGTTGGAGGATTTCGTTTAGCTAACGTTATTTTGCATTTAATTAAACAAACTGAATGTTTTCAATCAAAACATCAAAACTGATTGCATATGCGTTCACCCAGAGCACCCAAAACAATTAAACCCAAATCAGAATATAAAAAAAAAAAAAGAAATACATAAAATCATTAAAATTAACAAATATTCTCTTGTATATATAGTTTTAATGTGCTTTTATTTTTTCCTCCACTTAATCTAATAGCAAATTCTGGTCTATGCCTCCTTACACAGATTTTCTACCACAAACAAACCCTTGCTCTCCTCTGCTCTCTTCTTGTAGTCGGTCCACTCTTGAAGGCAGCTTGTTACTTTGAGAAATGAGGCATCCTCTGTCATGTTTCATTTATGTGGAAAAGAAAGGAGAAAAACAAGAAAAAAAAAAGGGGGGGGGGTGATCAGGGACACATACCCCCCAGTGCTTCTTTTAATCATCCACTCAATAAGTATCTACATCTCAGTCGGCACTAGGAATATTGATTCTTCTACAGAAAAAGCACTGTACTAAAGAAACGTGGGCAGACACAGACAGTACTGTGTCTTCTCCCATGTACTGTTCTGTAGTCATAAAGCCAGGTAGGCTAAGGGTTTGTGAAGCTGGAAATTATACAGAACTCAAGAGTTTTATACCTCGTAAAAAAAAAAAAACAATCCCAATAACAATAATCAACTCTCACATACGAACAAGTTCATATATTCCATTATCTCACAGAAAAGAAAACTGCTGAGTTACAGTTTTCTCAACTAGTAACCTGCTGAGAAAGAGACACCTTGACAGGTTACCAATGTCGTGTTGGACACATCCTTCAGACCTATCCTGAATGAGCGAGGCACTCCAGTTAGCCCACTGTTAGAGACTGTCTCGTATGTACACATTCATAAGATTATAGATCTGTGGATAAAAGGAAATGCACCCACTGAATCTTGTGATATCTCCCCAGAAATTACAAAGGGGCTTACATTTAACAGAGACAGAAACATTGCACAGACTATACTGTCTATTCCAACGAGGTGGACAATCATTTCTCTGATGCCTATCTGTCCCCTTTATATCTATGGATCACAATCAAAATAGAGAAAATGCAGCATCCTCATGCATCTTGGTGATGGGGTGTCACCAACACAAACTGCGTACAAAACAAAAGCAGGTGACAGTTTTCAGTGTAGCTGCTGTTAAAAAGTCTGAGTGTGTGAAGTTTTCGCATTCAGTATTGGCAGTTGCAGCAGTAGCCGTGTCGTTTGGCACATGTACATTACTGTGGTACAGAGCAAAGCAAGAAGAGGAACACCACTACCAAAACAGAAGCAGAAGGCTTACACATATCTGATTAATTGATAAACACTGGTAGGAAATGATGTTTTGTAGTATTTAACCATCAGAGAGAAAACAACACATCCCCTCATTTTCTTCAAAACAGAGTGTTATAGCCATTTATGTAAAATTTCACCAAAAAGAGTCCTGTTCTGATCCCAACAGTTCCTTTTAATTAGTTTAATAATAGTTCAGTAAGTCAATGCTCCGACCTTCCAAAATTACAAAAGTCCTCAGATGAAGCTAAAGTCTCTGCCTTTTGTTGAAGGTGGAGCTTTAGTGTCGTCCAAGCAAGTCATAGTGTTATTGTGTAGAGATGTCGTGTTGTTCCCACAGCATCTGAATGAGTGGTTAGCGTTGTTTTGTTTTTTTTTGAGCTAAGGGACTTAAAGTGGTCATAGTGTCACATCCGGTTGTCCACAGGGAGCGTAGATCCACATCAGTTTTCCATGTGGTGTCATTAGTGTGTCAGCTGCAATGGAGGAATGTAACAAAGAGAAAGAGAGAGAAGAGAAGCTGCAAAAAGAGTAAGGAGGGACAGAAGAGTCGAGTGTAAAAGGATGGAGTTTAGTCCCATCTGTAGTGTAATGGTCCCCCGTTGTCAGTTCAGCAAGGGCAGTAGGTGGGAGGAGGCTGTCGTCTTGTGATACACACAATCAGTTTTTCTGCAAGAAAAGAGGCACAAGTGTGGGAATCGATCATGTGCAGCAGCTAATGTAAGGCATTCAAGCCTCAGTGGGAAGAATCACACATTTCAAATTCAGATTCACAGCAGAGTTTTAAAACAAAAAAAAGAAAAGAAAAAAAAAACACAGTACAAAGTACGTTACACAATAGTGGCTGCAGGCAACAAAGTCACCAAACGTTAGATAAAAATTACACAGAGAAAAAAAATTAAAATCACATCTCAGGAGAACTAAAATCAGACACTTGACACTTTTCACCAGCAGGGGGAGCAAAGAAACAGTCAACTACAGTACAATGGAAGCTCATTGACAACACTGGTCACTGTCAGACACACAAATAGTCACAGTTCTTAGTACAAAACCAAGATATTAGGCCATACAGTGAGCTGAGAGGAGCAGCCAGGGGGACACACATACCATGCACTGACATGCAGTGTGACAGTGGGTGTAGCCTAACCATCGTAAGAATCCATTAGAGGCAAAGAGGCCTGCCTCTCCCCATACATCCCTCCCTGAGAGAGAGAGACAAAAAATAGAGGAGGAGTGTGTGACAGATAAAGAGACAGAAAGAGGAGGAAGAGAGGCCAAAAGAGGTGGGGGTGAGTAAACAAAGAGGTTTAAGTGTGAAAAAGAAATACAGAACAGCAAGTCAGAAAGAGAAATAAGTGGAGGGAAATGAAGCATCAGATAAGAAAAGAAAGAGGGGTTACAAAAAATTAGTTCAATGTTAGGTCATGTTTAAGGGGAAAAAAGAACACGGTGAGAAATTAGGTGCAAGACACACATCAACTGCAGTGCTTAAACGAGCGTGCATCAACATGCTGTCTGTGGGTGTGTGTGAGAGCATGTCCGTTCACACGGTTACGTTTTTAGCTGGAAGTGAGAGGTTGGTCTGTATATCATGAAATCTGGAAGCCCAAGAGGTGTGTACTTTCGAGATGATTAAACTGACCCCCACCCCACCCCACCCCCCCATGATCCTGATGATGATGATGATGTCTCCTGAATTCACAAGAAAAGTGGTGCAGGGGAACAATTTGTAAATGATAACAAGTTACATCCTGTGAAGGACTGCTCTACTGTTATAAAAAAAATCTTGAAAATGATCTTGTCTGGTCTATTATTCTCGCAATTACCTGCTGTAAGCACATAAAGTTATATTGGGGTTAGGAAAGGGATGTAGCAAGTATGTAGTCAAGTTTATGTTAGTAAGGGAGTTAAGTAATTGTCATGAAGGTGCAGTCATGCAGGGTTATGTGCGTGAGAGGGGTGTGGTGTGTGTGAGTTTACCTGTACTGCATCTTTGTCAGCAGGTTCGAATGTGTTATCCAGAGTGTTCCTTCTCCCTCGTTGGTCCAGTGTGGAGTAGGCATCTGAAGAGGAAAAAATGTGTTAAAACAGAGGTAAAGAGGTGTGTGTGTGTGTGTGTGTGTGTGTGTGTGTGTGTGTGTGTGTGTGTGTAATCTGGCCAGGTCTTATCTGTTTTCACCCTCACCTGGTCCCATGTCATTCATTGGAATCATTTCCCGGTCCCCTTTGCCGCCTGTGTATCAAACACACAAACACAATAAGCATCAATAACACAAGTTGTCTGTAAAGTTAAATGTTTTTGTTCCCTCAGAGAGTCAGCCAGAGCACCTCGAGCCAAAGATAGAAGTGTGTAGGTGTGTGAATGTTTTGTAAGTGTTTCTGAGTGTCAGACATGAGCCAGCTAGTCAAACACTTGCTGCTGTTCAAGCAATAATTAAATTAGACAGAAGATCAAAGGACACTACTTAAACCTGGTGCCATGTGCACTACACATGCAAATGTTTCCCTTTCACTTCCTCACCTTTGTCTATGAGCGGCAGAGTACTGTCCTCATATCCTCCGTTGGCTCTGGTGTTGTTGCTGGGAGGGTTTAGGTTGACCATGAAGTCTGTCTTCTTCCAGCCATCCTTCTCCAAAGTGCGCCGCAGTTCTTTGTAGCCCCACACTGTCTGCAGCACCAGGCCGGCGCCACGCACCTCCCGCTCAGAACGATTACTGGTGATCACAGTAGACAGGAGAGGCAGAGAGAGGGAATTAAAAAAGAAGATCGGGCTTCTAAGGAACCCATCAACAGAGCAAGTAAACAGATCAGCCCTTACCCATCCTTGTTAATGAGCACCAGTCTCTCAATGCCCTGTGAGGCTCTGAGGGTCTTGGCTGCTTCCAGACTAGAGCCCAGCACCTCATGAAGCGTGCTCAGTACTGACACCACCGTCTCTTCTGACAGTCCCCGCACCGGCTGACTCTGACCACCGCCAGGGAGGTTGGCCACCAGGTGAGGCACCG
Organism: Trachinotus anak; assembly: GCF_046630095.1. Taxonomy (NCBI): domain Eukaryota; kingdom Metazoa; phylum Chordata; class Actinopteri; order Carangiformes; family Carangidae; genus Trachinotus; species Trachinotus anak. The sequence goes on along the minus strand of NW_027273870.1, from coordinate 6,960,925 downwards.
CATGTTTACCTAAAAATGCAGGAGTGGTTAAAACATTAAAGCACACTTAAATGCTGACACTGCTCTTGATACCATAAATCATTAAAACAGTACTTTAAAAATTATGGGAATTATGAGACACACAAAACACTCTGAGCCTCACCTAGTAGATCTCTATTGCGTGCATCAATGGCCAGGTTGCGGAGGGCTCCAGACATGGCTCGGACCACACGGTCGTTTCCATGGGCCAGCAGCTCTGTCATCATGGGTAGACCCTTCTCCTGGCGCAGCAAGGCACGGATGTATCGTCCATACTAAACAAAGACGCATATTTTCATTAAATTAAGGGACTATTATCTGTCTGTGACAGACTTACGGCTGCATTTTCATTAAGTGTATTGTTCAGATGCTCATCATCGATGCTCAACATGCTGAGGGCACTGCCGCGTAGACACCACAGTCTCTTCAAATGTTTTCATGTTTTATAATTGCCATTATACATCACTAGTAGGTAAAACACACGTTCGCATTCAAATTCATTTTCCAGGTGGTCTCTCTTTGCAGGGGGAACTCATTATTTCCACCCTCTGCCATCTACATCTACTCTGAAATATATCCAGAGAAAGAAGTGAACGAAGCTGCATGAAGACAGCCATGTGGTTATACAATATATTTACAGCATCTTGTAGATAATCCTATAGAAAGACACGTAAATTATTACTCTGTATTTATGTTGGCATTAAGAAACTAGAGCATTTGGTGTCTTTCCCAAGGACATTTACTGAAGGGCTGCACCAGCAAGTATTCAAACTCCCATTTTCCTAGATTACGCCATTCTCCCACTAATCTCGTGCAGATTTTTACCTCTTAAGAGTATTCATGACTGGATTTGCCTCCTTTAACAGTAACCCAAGGATTAACATTCATCAGAATCAGAATCAGAATCAGAATCAGAATCAGTTTTATTGCCAAGTATGCTTTCACATACAAGGAATTTTTCCTGGTGATTGGTGCAATTGATCAGCAACAGTGGGGCTCTCTAGCCTTGTTGATGAGGCTAATAGCAGATGGGAAGAAGCTATTTTTGTGGCGAGAGGTTTTGGTCCTGAAGGACCGCAGCCTCCTGCCAGAGGGGAGTGTCTCAAAGAGTTTGTGACCAGGGTGGGAGGAGTCAGCTACAATCTTCCCTGCACGCCTCAGAGTCCTTGAGGCGTACAGGTCCTGGAGGGACGGAAGATTGATTCTGAGATTCATTTTTCCTCTCCAGTAAATGGGTGGATTTTCAAGGTCAAGGCAAGGTCAAAGTTGTGGTTAAGTGGGATAATAGGAAGGTCTCAGAAAAGTTGAACATTAAAGGTTACATGATAATTTGAGTAAAACAGTGGGGAGGTGCTGTGTACTAAGGCCTTGGTCCATCTAACACTGCCTTAGATTCTAATGACTTATTATCTTCTAAGCTCTGTTTGGTCCTGGAGTCACTGTCAGAGCTGTGAATAGGTCTAGGTTCATGTTTGCTCAGATTCCCACAATTTGGGGCAAGATTGACTCCACACAGGGAGTGGTGGTGCTATAAAATGGAAAAAGATGATAACAGATAGCGGCTCTTACAGTCCAGCGGCCGGCACACAGGTTCTGAACAGCACCAGCCGAGGCCTCCAGCACAGTGGGGTTCTTGGACTCCTTTAGCAGAGAGGTGTAGATGCGGACCACCTCCGGCTGGTACAGCAACTCATAGCCTACACAAAAGACAGAAAAATGTGGAGCAGCAAGTAAGAACAGCAGGAGTGATTGATGGGAAATAATCAGGGGGACAGAGGGGCAGAAGAAACAGAGATTATGAGCAAATTCATATTTTTCTAAGTACAATACCAACAGTGAAAGTGAAACTGAGTCAGTCATTACCTTTAGCAGGTGTGGTCCTCTTTGGAATGTCTATTATATCTGCAGCGGCATCCTCATCTTTCCTACCTGGAAGTAAACATCAACATTACAGTCTTAGAAACATGTAACATCTAAATATGACAGATTCATTTTAGAGAACTATATCTACTGTTAGTATTTTTAATTTGGTTAGATATGTGTTGTCAGTGGAAATCACAAACTGAGATGTATGTTCTCTTGTGAGCATTTCACTACAACTCTTTTACAGTGAGGAGGAGTCGTGCATGTTAGTACTAATCCAACCTGTTTGCTCAGCTACAGCTCTTCTACTACTGCTAACACTAAGACAACAGCAGGCAGCGGAAGCAAAGTGCAGTCATACAGAGGTAAAGAGCTTACCTTTGGAAAACCACTCATCTGTAGCCCAGCGCAAAAACAGCAGAGAAATGGAGAGGAGGGAGGAGAGAGACAGGGGGTGAAGAGGGAGAGAATGGCAGAACAGGAGGAAGAGAGAGCATTTGAGTAAGAGGAAAGCAGCCATAATTGAGCCACCCAGTCAACACCTGATTACATCACCACGGTACCGCTGCCACCACACACAATCAGTAATGTGACATGCCGAGTATGAAGGCCACATGAAGCGAATCAAAGCGCACAACAGTTTGTGTAATTTCAAATTCACACATCCTAACTGCTCTGTACAGCATCAGTTTGAGAAAAGCAGTTTATTAAACCTATAGGCTTATCATTTCTTGTATGCTCCCCTTCTCTTTCATACAGTAGCTGTGTGACTGTTGTTGCATCTCACTGCAATCTGGTCTGGCACCATGCAAAAGTTCACAGTTAACCTGAACATTTTTTCTGTCAAACTCAAGGTTGTTGTTACTTAATCATTATCTGTTTTGGAGTATTTTAGAGTCATTGATTAATAAATTAGTTGACCTGAAAAAAATCAGGTGTTTTCTCAATTAATCATTTCAGTTATTTTACAAGACAAAATGCAGAAGTGTAAGGATTTGCTGTTTTTCTCTAAACTGAATATCTGAGTTTTGAGCTGCTCATCTGAAAAAACAAGACATTTCAAGACACCTTGGGCTCTAGAAATCTTTTTTATATTTCATACACTACATGAACAATCGGTTAAATTAAAAAAAATATCTGCAGAAATTATAATCTTTTATTGCAGTCCTACATTTTTAATTCTTATATTATATCTTCAGATGGTCAATGACTTTATGGATTTATTACATTTTATTCCCACACTGCCTCATTATATTCAAATAAAAAAGTCTGAAAAAGAAAGACAGCTAGCAGGGAGGATACAGCATCTGAATTATTCATGTGAATGTCAACAGATGGTCTTTGGCACTGCAAAATAATTTTATTATAACACTGGCAAAGCTACAAAACAGTAGAAAGGGGGTTTGTATTTGAGAAAAAAAAAAAACCAAATCAATACTCTCAGTGAAACACAAACAAAGCAGCTGGAGAGAGCATGAGCTTCCTCTCAGCTGGGGAAATTGTTAACATTCCTCTACAAGCCAGTGGTTTTGTTTGTGCAAGTGCGCTTGTGTGTGTGTGTGTGTGTGTGTCAGTATTAGTCTAGTAAGACACTGTTGACAACAGTGACATCACTGCAATTCTAAATCTTCCTGATCAAACAAATACACATCTCTCTCTCTCTCTCTCTCTCACCTTTGCCCTTGCGGGAGCTGAAGCACCCGCCCTTTTGGCTGGAGGGGGCGGGGCCCTGGTTGATAGGCGCGGCCTCCTGGTAGCGCTCACAGCCAGGGATCTCGCGGTGCACATGATAGGACAAGTTCCTCAGCAGACACACACTGTTCTCTATCAGCTGCAAAGATGGCGGGAAAACAGTGGGGTGAAATACAAATTCTCAAGTTTCTCATCTTAAGTACATCAAATCACTTATTTTCAGGTGATTATATGCTATTATTTTTTTTTTTAAAATGCCTGAACTTTGAACTCATTACTACTGAAAAGATAAACTTTATTGATCGCACACAGGGAAACAAGGGTCAACTAAATGGTGGAAAAGTTTAATGTCAAATAAAGCCACAAACCTTATTGTCAACATCTTTACAGTCAATCTGGGATTGGACAATGTACATGAGCGAATCCACCAATCCTGTGCACTCCCTCAGCTTCCTCCTTGCCTCACTTCGCTCCGAGCTCACATTTCTTTGGACGAGTGGAAAGTTGAGAGGATGGGAAACAAGAATGTAAAACAGAATAAGGATTAGCAGTGTGAACGGCTGGAGAAACAAACAAGGCAGTTAAGGGGTTGAAGGGGAAAGGAAAGAGTCACTACAAAAGGATTCCAGCACACAATGTCTGAACACACCCCCAAGAGTTGTTTGAATCAAACTCCTGTTCAAACTACTGCTTTACAAACAGGGTACAGTTTGACCAGATCATGTTACAGCCCTGGACCAATTTCTTCAATTGATCTGTGACTGAGTGCCACTTAAAGATCTAAGAGAACTGGATGGCTGGAAAACTGAGAACCAGTTAGTCCCTCATTCACTGATGTAGACGGGACGTAAAGAAAGGATCACAAAGGAGAAGACTCTGTGGAATGATATTCAGCCTTGGTCTTTTGTGCTGGCCTGTTTTTCCTAGTGATGGACACTCCCTCTCACACAATAACAGGACACATTCCCCTCCACAGCAGGGGGCCCTGATTTCACTTCACTGCATAGTTCAGGAAGTTTATTTACATGTTGCTGTAGGAAAACATTTTTAATATTAAAACTATAGACAGAATCAAATCATGACTGCAGCACAGATGTTACTACAGTTCCCCTATTTTTCTGCATTTCTACATTTCTAATGTCAGTTGTAGTCACTGTCAGTAAATCCTCTCTACACACAAGAGACAGAAAGAAAAACTCTTAAGTAAGTTTTAGAGTAAGTTCAGGGGAGGGTGGATGAATCAGTGTTAGATCTTCTACCTCATCGCTAAACTTTAATAAAAAGAATAACAGAGCAGCCAGGAAGGTAAAAATGAGCACCAGAAAAGCCTATCTCTGTCTGCCGGCTTCTGTTTGACCATGAACGTGGTCAACTACAAAATTTAAATTTCATTAATTTCATATCATATAATCTTAACAACTACTACCACTTTTCCTTTGGGCATCAAGCATGGAGCTCACTGACATCTTGTGTATTCATGAGATACATTGCTGATCTCCATCTCATTGCTACATTTTGTGTAAAATGCTAGGCAAATAACGAAAGTCATCAGACCCACATGGCTCAGCCTCGTGTTGAGACACACAGGTGTAAACAGATGTAGGTCCAATAAAGATACATCGAATAAGCCTCTACAACTCTGCTAAACTTCAAATTCAGATTTTATAGCATTTCAGATGTTTTTTTTTGCAAACTTAAAGTCTTGGTGTATTTTATATAATCTGGTCTCCAGTGCAGCCTTTTGTTTGTTTAAGGAGGCCGTAAGAGTAGGGATGTCACAATACCAAAAATTCAGCACAAATACCAATGAAATTCCACCAATGGATGTGCTCACACACATGCTCAGCTCTGAATCAACAGTCAACACACTGAACAGTAGAAGGTTTCTTGCTGATGTTATGAGCACCCAGGTCACATTATGAGCTGTCACTATGTTTGCCTAAACAAGCCAACATTAGTTTTGTCAACGTTGTGTGTGGAGTTTGAGGTGTTTCCTGCTGTGGCACCGATCACATACTGGCTTTTGATAGTCTATAACTTGTCTTTGATGATCTGCATCAAATACAAAATATCTCCTTACACCATGATGTGTTTTTTTTTTTTCCCCACAAGTTGGAGTGGACCTGTTGCTGCACTTGCACTTTCTGCTGCCATTTCATTTGTTGTTTTTTCCTATGTCAGCCTTCTTATTCAGACTAGGACAACTGTATTGTTATTACACTGCCCTCATCACTCCTGGAAGTATTACATCTCCACTACCTACAACATCTATGGTATCTACGCTACTGCAGAAAAACAAGTACCATCACATTTACAGATTTTTTGCCATCGACTTGGTACCAAAGCATCGGTTCTTGTGACATCCTTTTTAACAGTATTGATCTGTAGCACTACTCTGACACTGCAGGTCTTTAACTCCAGGATCTAGTCAAACTGTGTATTGAATGATACTGTCCAGACACTTTCTGCAAATACCAAACTTTTTAAGCCTTCAAGATTACCAAGTTATTCACACATACTTTTCTACAACCACAAGCGAACACTGTAATTAACCGTGTGGTCAAGGGGAATGCATAGATAACAGACCCGGAGGCTAGAACATACTGTTTACACTGTTTAAGTCAATGCCCCACTGTCCTCTACTCACCCCCTCCCTGTAAACTCTTCACCCTCGCCTGATCTCTGCCTGTTACTGAAAGGCATCAATTCAGTCAGGATTTCTTCTTTAATAAATAACTGACATTTAACCCAAAATATTTTAATGAGCACTATATAAAATTAAATAAGATATACTGTGCAAACGTTCTAGTCTTATCTCTCTGCGCTGCAGGACTGAGCGGTTCAGGAAATCCTTTGTTCCCACTGCCATTAGATTTTTTAACAACTCAGACAAAGGCAGTTGATAATGACACAGACTCAATCTTAATTTAACTAAATACACGAATAAGCCACAGGATAATTGTGAATTTCTCTATAGGGATAAATTAAGTATTTCTTATTTTTATCTTATCTTAAGTAACCAGAGAAAAGGCTTCAGACATGCAAAATGAACCAGATGGAGCATCCCATTACAGACTTTTGAATATAATGGACTTGCATTGAGTTTATGGTGCTCAATGGTTCATGCCTGTAAAAGTAGCATTAGAAAAGTATGTTTTACCTCAGTTATTATATGATTATTACCCAGAGATTTCAGCATGTTTTTAATCTCTGATTATTAGTGGGACAAAAGGCTTCACATTAACAGTTACTTTCCTTCCTCCTTTCAAATCAAACAGCTCTAATCTGCTTTCTGATACTACCTCCACCCTTCCTTCTTTCCCTCCTTTCCTCCCTACCTCAGGCAGCCTGCTGTGTTGGTGAGGGCCGTCTCCCACTCAAGGTGTCTGGGCTTGCAGTTCTCCTCCCCACCTCCTGCTCCGTTGCTCCCTTGCTCCCAGCCTGAATGGGGCACCATCACCTCATCAGAGAGAGCATGCAGTGCATGGTCCACAATTTCCATTTTCACAGAGTCATGAGACGACAGGTTCCACAGCGTCCCTGGGGGAAAAAAACAAAAAAAAAAACAATGAAAATACATAAAAATGTCCAGTTTAGTAATGCAGCTTACTGTCACTTCACAGCCCTAAAGAAAATCACAGCTTGGTAGATGTTCCTGATTTGTGAGACTAGTTTCAGATTACATCCCTGTTTATCCAGAGTCATATAAAATAACTGTTCGTGTTAAATTGCTGAGTAATGGCTAAAAAGTGTTTTGTAAGGTCACACTGACCTTGACATTTGACCACCAAAATCTAATCACTTCATCCTTGAGTAAAAGTGGACATTTTTGCCAAATCTGAATAAGTTCCATCAAGGCGTTACTGAGACATCATGTCCATGAGAGTGGGACGGACAGACAGACATACGGACAACCCGAAAACAATAAGCCTCTGGCCTCTGCTGTTGCCAGCACAGAGGCATAAACACACCACAGACTCAAAATAGCTCAAAGCAACATCACAGAGCAGCAAATAAATCCAATGAGTCCAATGAGAACAAACAGTTGCTTTTATTCTTATACTTATTATTTCATGTTGTCATTATTTGCCAGTAAGTGTTAAAAGGGAAACATTTGATAGTCATGAGTGTGTGTTTGTATGTGCTTCTAACCTGTGATAGTGTCAGTGAGGTCCTGGTCATGGGTCTTCCTCAGCAGCCTGACCAGAGCAGGCACTCCATCACAGTTCTTGATGGCGATCTTGTTGTCTGGATCTTTGCCGTATGAGATGTTCTTCAGTGCTCCGCAGGCTGCGTAGTGAACCTACAACACAAACAGTTTAATGAGAGATTGGTCATGATGGAGAACCACAGACACAGCACTGATTTCACTTACATGGATTTAGCGTAGTACTAGAGAACAGTGTCATGTCCTCATAACTGTTAGCTCTTGGCAGGGCTACTCATGCAAATAATTTCCTATAATCAATGTTGAATTTGTTGGCCACATTTCTAACATATTTTCACTCATGTTAATATCAGCACCAGTTCATGAACATCCTATATCAATATCTTATGTCGCTTTTGTTTCTGATACACTTTTAAATACATTTTGAAAAAGTTTTCATGAGTCGTATCTTAGCTTTCCACATGCACACACTCCACCCACCCCCACCCACTCGCTCACACACACACACACACACCCACTTGCTCACACACACACCCACTCGCTTGCTCACACATACACACACACACTGTGAGCCTTTGGAACCACTTAAAAACGTTAAGAGGATTGCTGTCTGACCCACTTCTCCAGTCAGCAAGTCACACCAGACTTCAAACTTGTCATTGGCTGCAGAGCATGAAATGTGAAGTAAAGATGTTTCTTTGCTTCGAGAGTGGAATGCATGATGTGGTTTGTCTGGTAATGCCCATATAAACATCAGCAAAACTTTGCCACCGCTTGGCCTAAATGAAAGGGAATCATAAAAAAAAACCACAGAATGTTTTGGCCGAAACCATATTTAGTACAAGTGTTGACCTCCAGGATTTAACCAAGAGAAGTCAAATATGTAATGCTTATTCCTATTCCTTATTCATTTGATATTAAGGCTCAGTCTCACATCCACCTTGTCCTTATCTCAGGCCAATGAACTGTCTGACTATTGCATCAGAAATACACTACATTTCCTAAGCCTCACTTTCACCCCATTTAGTCCAGTGAGAACACATTTCTAACAAGGTAAAGAATTGAACTGAAAACCATGGAACTGACCTCTTTGTTTGGATTATCAAGCATAGAAACTAGCGCCGGGATGCCTTTCAGACGACGCACATCAGACTTCACCTGGAAAGCAAAAGGATGGACGTTAGCAGTGGATGTAGATGTGTGGTCATTGAAGTCCAGTTTACTGTCTTTAAACAGCTCATCTAATCAAAATTATATCCTGGAAAATCCTTAAACAAAAAAAAAAAACATAGGTGGGAAAATTCACAAATAAATAATATAAAAAATGATGCCGTTTGTGGATAATGTCTCCTGACGTTAGACAAACTTCTTCAGTGCGTAGTTTTATTACCTTTTGCTTTATCACTACTGATATTTGTAAAGCTTAGCTACACTTTAGAGTTCTATCTCTGGTCCTTGATATACTAAATATAACATGTGCACTAACAAATTCATGATCAGCGATGTTGACTGAGAAACGGTCAAAAATTTGCAACTGAATAGCTGCTCTAACTAATTAATAAATGAAATCAAACTGCTTTTTTCTACAATTTATTTAGTTTAGTTCCTTTATATGTGAAGCCTGCTCCAATTCAGAATTAATCATTGAATCACCTCTCAACATTTAACTTTGTAGGACAGAAAAAAATATTCTCCACTGTCTTCTCCCTGAAATACAGATTTTGACCAATCCAGCTAATTTTACATCTCAGTCCTATCACATGTCTTAATCATTCTTAGAACATATACATAATTAATCATCTTTAATCTCTCAAGAGATGCATCTCTCACCCTCACACTCCTGACAACTAACTGCTTCTCATGTAAAAATTGAAGCCTATTCTACAGTAAGTGCCATGGGATAAGAGCTTTAAATTAGAAACGTTGTGCGTTCACGTGTGTGTCTCTTACTTTATCATTCTTGTAGGTGAGATGTTGCAGGTATGCAGCTGCGTTGCTCTTGACGGGGTCAAGCCTGTAGTTGAGCATGGCGATGACTTCTGGCAGCTCTGGCTGACGCCAGCCACCGGGGCCTGGACCTTTCCTTAGAGTGCTGTCCAACGAGGCCATGCTTCCTCTTTCACCCTGGGCTAGTGGTGCTCCTGCACCCCAATAGTACATGTCCCCTGGGCCGCTCATGTCACCATCCAAGGTGCCCTCATAGCTCCTGAGGATGAGAGGGAAGAACATCTGTCAATACATCTTTCATTACAAACACAAAGGAAAATTAGACACTGGAGTCTGTTGGATATTGGCACTAATCTCCCGATTAAATTCAATTTTTATTCATAAAGTCCAGAATCACCTCAGTTCAATTTGATTCAATTTGATTTGATTCTTGATGATTCAACGATATCAGATAAATACAACTGTATAAAGTGCATATTATGGGTTAAACCTTTAACACGGTTCCATATTATAAAACCAACATGATAAAAAACTTAAGGGCATCGCCATCATGCATACTTAAAAAAAAATAAAATAAAGGCTAAGTGCTATCTCATACAGCTATGCAAGAACTGTCAGCAATAGATTCATCACCTTAGCTCCACCATCCACTTTATCATCAGTTTGAGCACAGTTAGGGCAGAAAATGAAAGTCTGCTTAATTTATCTGTACTGTGCATTTTGACAGCAGATCAGCATGATATCTGCAGACAGCTGGTTCTGTTATCACCCCGGCAGGGACCAACTGACTAAAGCAGAATCCACACGATGTTCATTTAACTTCCTCAGCTTCTATCTCATAGCCACAGATATCTCTTCAACAAACACAAACCCAGACCTCAGAACAAGGTGCAGTGTTTTTTCAATCTATCCATCTGTAGATGAGATTTTTAGATTCACTATGAGATAGTGAGAGTCAGCAAACCATCCTGAGTCATGACAATCCTGTAAAATCCAACGGGTCTGCGTAGGCTGAAATTATTTATGTCACAGTTTATGGGACTGTTGTGACTGAAGGCAGTTCGTATAGCAGTTCATATAGTTCGTATATTTCCACTAAGTAGATATTTTACACATCATGCAGCCCTGACTGAACTAGTCTCAACAAGTAACCACTGCATACATATGACATTTGGTGCAGATGTTTACTGAGAAAAGATTTTAAGAATCCCAAAACAACAAAAAAATGAACTTTAAAAAAAAAAAAAAAAAAAAATCACAATCAGAAAGTTTTGTTTAAAAACAGTCAAAAACAGTTAAAACATTTTTTCCATTACTTCACCATTTCCCAAGCATTTAAGTAAATATGGAAGAAAATTATCTTGGGCACTTCACTGTCAGAGATGACTCACACACTACATACAGTGCAGACATATGGAACATACGTCTAGAGGTTAGCCATCGCTACAATGCAGATGAGTCACCACAAAAACACACTTCTTACCCAGTCCTGCGTGGAGGCCCGTGGGGGAATGCGTGGTGGTTGCGAGGCACAGTGCTGTAGTGCATTGGGTGTCCCATGCCATAGTCAGGCTCATCATAGCCCATGCTGCGCTGATCATCCTCCAGACCATAAGGCTCCGGAACAAACCTTGGGATGGAGGAGAGCTCCATAGCACTTCCCATACGTCCAACCTACACAGGGGCAGGAATTAGTGTTGAGTGATACAAGCTACAAGCCCAATGGAAGACTATTCCTACAGTAGGGCTAAACAATATGCAAAAAAACATATTGCCATTATTATGGCAGATATTGTGATTGCAATATGAGTCACGATTTTAACTGGAATAGTCATTTTCATTGAAATTTTTTTTCAATTGAGGATGATGTGATTTTTGCTGGCTCTTGGGTCTCTACCGAACAAGCATGTTCCCTTACACAATCTCTGTAGCAGCATGATGCTTCATTTTATGGTATGTTGTGACACATTTTACCTTTATCAAAAAAATTGCAGCTCCTGCAATTTGAATATTGCACTTGGCCATATTGCGCTTTCCATTTTATTGTAATTAACTGTGCAGCCCTGGCCTATAACTACAGAAATCCTATTCAATTCAATTCATACAGGATGGAAAAAAAGCACCAAATTTAGCAAGTGAATCCTGAGGTGTCAGCAGGGCAAGTTATAGTCCTGCTAAAAGAAAAGCAGCAAAGCAAATGATGCAATGACTGTTGAACACACCTGTGGTTGAGCAGCATACGGATCCAGCTGGCTCCTGCTGGGGGCTCTGTAGCTTGGATCCAGAGTTCTGTAACCATCTGGATGGACTGGCCTAGAGAGCAGAGGGAAAGAGGTTGAGAAAGGGATTGGTGGGAGGGGAAATATTGGCTGAGAGATTATCAAATTAACATTTGTGAAGTCATTGTCTACTCTGTTTGATCATGGCTTGAATTCTACATGAATGTCAACAAACATGGTTACCTGTAGCGATCATCCATGCGAGCACCCCTGGTAAGGCTTGCATAGGTCTCAGACGGAGGTCCAGTGCGGTATTCGTCATACCCTCCTGGAGGTCCGTAGTGGTAGTTTCGGGGCACAGTGTGAGTGGGGTAGTCCATAGGTACGCCTCCACTGGGTGCCTGCCTGTAGACCATGGGTGCAGGGTAGCCCCCCATACCTGTCACTGAACCCCCACCATCCAGGGAAAGTGTGTCTGACACAGAGGGGATGACTGTGCGAGTGGTGGTGGTCTTTACTACCTTCTTTACCTTAAAGAGCAAAAGACGGGAGGCAGGAAACACGATGTTAGTGCTGAATTTTATTATGCATGAAAAACTAGATGTTAGAGAGATGTAATCCAAAGGGAAATCTTCTAGTTCATCATAACAGCTGCAGAATGATCCAAGACAGAACTCATCTGTAACCATTTCTGCTAGTCCGTCACTTCAGTATTGCTTTATACAGCACACTTTGCAACAAGCATTTCTATTTGCATCTCATGTTACCGTGGTTTCTGTGCGCCGAGTGGTTCCATCTTCACTGGTCTCCACAGAGACGACAGGCTGGGACTCCTGGGGTTCCTCCTGCACCATGAACGTCTCCTGCACCACCTGACCAGGCTCCATCCTGAACTACACACAGAGAAATAACAAATGGAGGTTACACATGGGGTCTCCTTAGGGTTAAAAATTGAATGACCTACACAGAGGACTCTGATCGGTGCTTACGTGATGTGTCCCGTTGATGTAGCCCTCGTTCAGTGTCAGCCTCTCTATGTCTGCATCACAAGGAATGCGGCCGTTCTGCAGAGAGAAAGAAATACACTTGAGGGGATCCGACACACACGCACACAAAGATATAAAAGAATAATTATGCAAGAACCAAGTGAAAGTCAGTGACGGTTTAATGCTGGGTTCACAGTCTGAGCCAAAGAAGTCTGCATGGACTGTAAGAATGAAACTGCATGAACTCCACAGGTATGTAAACATCACGAACACAAGCAAACACACAGAGGCTTTCATGTATGCACTCCTCACCCCTAAACACAAACAATGAGGTAGTTAAATGGAACATACTCATTCAACAGACTTGAACAAACATAAATGAACTGTAATGATGGAGTGAACAGATGAACAAAATTAGTAGTGAAATGAATAATGACCCACAGTGAAATAAAACCTCTGTCTCATGTGTTACCACTTGCATTGCCTGACCCCAGGGTGGTGATGGGTGTGGTGCACTTCCCATTCCAGCCACAGGGGGAGCTCTAAGCATCTCTACTGCCATCTCTGAAGTTTTATATCCACAACATAAGGGGATACAAGGAGCACAGCCAGGGCGGGGAAGTGCTCACCACTGATTCAAGGATGAAATGCAGTCATCTGTGACTGACAGAAATTGTGTATTTTCTAATTTCAAACGCAGAAATGACCTGAAGTTAACTTGAACTACTTCCTGGAGGGTCAGTGACAACTTTTTGAAGTGCAACTCAGGCCGGATCAAGTAGACAAGACATAGATTAAGCAAATGAACACGCTCTTTAGTGCAGATCAGGGCTCAGTCCGAGGGAATAGTAGAAAGTGCCGGGCAGATGTGAGCGTGTGGGAACCTGTCAGTAACGACAGAGGTCGTGTTGCACTGCCTGGGAGAGTGGCAGAGGCATGCCGAAGCCTCTGGGCTATGTAAACACATACAGAGATAAGAACTAGCACAAGCTACTTTTCTGCTGCTCTCACTATAATACAGAAAACTCTACCTAAATTTCTACTCCTTATCAGCCACAAAAATCACCTGGGACAGGGATGTGACCCGATGAATGCGAGCCAACATGCAAGAGCAGCAGATGACAGATGGAAAGTGAGCAGCTGTAAGAACCCAATTGTTTATTTTCTAAGATTGCCTCAGGGCCAAAAGTGTGTATGTGTACATGTGTTTGCCAGGTTATTCCAGCACGCTAATGACCAAGAGTGTCAATAAGGAAGCGAAAGAATGAGCAAGCATGGGTGTGTGTGCCTGCACGTCTGTCTGTAAAAGGTAAACTCAGAGCATGAAGTCACTCGTCACTCTCTGAACCAGATAACTGACTCACCCATGATAAAGAGGGTGTATAAGCAAACAGACAGCAAATAACACAAGTTATGAAACTGACTTGGAAATCAAGACTTTTATTAAGAATCACAGCTGATGAAATGTGTCTGAATAGACTGTAGATAAGGAACTCTGAAAAGGCAGCTGAGGTATGTTTTTCTTATAACGGAAATAAATCAAACAACCTATAAATAAACCAGCTGGTTGGCATATTGCCGCTACATACATAAACTCTTGATGACGGTCCAGGAAAAGCCCAATATCACATATAATTAAACATCAAGCAAGACATCTCTCTGCATGCAAATGCCCACGGACAAGTGAGGACAAACATGATGGGTTGCACTGTGTTGTTAAGTTTGATAGGTGGGGGGATATGAGGATGATGAAAGGAAAACTTATTTTGAAGGAGACAAGGATGGTATCTGAGGAACTGATGGAAGATGGAAAAAATGCAGTATTAAAAGCTGCGCAGAGCAACAGAGGGTGTAAATTACCTCCTCGGGAAGGCTTCATTGGAAGGTGTTTTAGTCGCTTTATTTGACTCAACTTTTAATCATCAAAAGTCCAGCCTGATTAACACCCACAGGAGGAGGTATTTTTCCCCCCAGGCTTCGTCTGGGTTCTGCTGCCATCCAGCCAGTCCACACTGATGGAATGAGGGTGATCATGGAGATGACTTTGGATGAACTCACTCGGATCAAGGAAGAGTGAATCCGAGGGAGTTTTCAATGGAAAGTGTGTGTGGGGGTGAGGATGGACAGGGGTTTCATTCCGTGTTACCTGCATGTTGGGGAGGGGGCGGGGCAGGGTGCCGGCACACGACCTCCGCTCCTCCTCCAGAGCTCGGCTCAGCATCTCAAACTGCCTCTCCTGCTCCCGCACCGAGGCCAGCAGGGAGGCCGTACTCGCACACTGCTCCATTCACACGCTGAGAGCAGAGCACAGGACAGGACAGGACAGGGTCAACACCAGAGAGCAGGAAGGGATTTAACCAACACCGGGATGTCATCAAAGAACAGACATACAGCAAGACTGAAAAACCCAAGTACAGAGGTATAAAGAGAGGCCCAGGCACGGTGCAGATGTAGGAACCGACACTGTGAAGAAGTGCTAATGAAGTTGATATTTAGAGCAGCAGGAGCTGATGCAGAGAGGCTAAGCAGGGGAAGATAAATGAGGGAGGAGAGAACAAACTGGGGAGATAAGGTAGCAGGTACAGAGAAAACGTGACTACAGACAGAACAAAAGTGAGAGAAACTGAAAAAAAGTGATTATTCAGTTCAAATTCAAGGTGAGAAGAGCATCAGCAGAGCAGGGATAGAAGTGAACTACTCTCACTTTTTTCAGGGCATTTCATCACCTTCTGCTATACAGGGTTAAAAATAGAGAGAAAGTGAGATACATGACGAGAGACAATTGCAGCATGTTTTCAGCTTGTTAACACGTCTTCATTCCAAGGGTGCAGAGCAAGTGAGGAAGGATGAAGAAGATGAGCGTGAGAGGAGTTAGAGGATTTATTAAGAGACAGTGTCACACCATCACACCAAAACTGAAAATCCAGAGGTATTTTGAATTGAGGGTGTGTGCTCTCCACAGCAAGAAAAAAAGGGGGGCAAGCCTCGTTTCTCCGCACCGGTGTGTGTTAAATGCTGGCTAACACTGAAATGCTTGATGAAAATTTCTCTAGAAATGCTATTAAGACTTTATATTGTACTTAATGTCGCTTACTAGTTAGAATATGGATGGCATTTCATCTGTACACATTCCATTTGGTTTAACAGGAGATTAAATGAGGGCCATTTCTTTATAGCTTGGCTGCTATTATTTCTGCAAACTCACCGGAATAAATGAGTTTTAAAATCGCAGGAGAAGTCATAAAACTGGAGCTGGTGGTCAATGACCTTTTTATCGTGCATTTGGCTTTGATTCAGCACTCCAGAGTAAATGAGTGCTAAAGCAGCAAAGACGAAGAGCTCCACAATAATGAGAAAAATTATTATTTTCTTTCTTATGCTCAATATTGCGATCAGGAGACAAAATGTATTGAGAGAAAATGGTTGTGCCTTCTGTTGTGCTTTGATTATTTGAGGGCACAACTTTAGCTCAAAGAAACTTTACCTCCATCTGGTTTACAATCAAACTGTGGTGATTACAGACAAATTCAAAAGAAACGATTTACTCTTGATCGTTAAGTTGATCAGTTTTTTTGACTTGATAGAACCTGCTGCTGCTCCTCTTGAAATTCCACTTTCCTAACATGGAGAGTTTAATGGTCATTCACATGTAAAGGGATTACTTGATACACCAGACATGTTAAGGGAATGCATCATAATGAAACTAGTATTTCAGAATAACCACCTGAATTATATAACCACTGATTATGGAAGCAATAAATCCTGATAGACAAATACCAATGATTCATTGTGAAGCCATACAGAAAGGTGCCTGCAAACAAACTAAGCAAGAAAAGCAAACAAGAAGAAAAGTTTGATCATCAAACTGGCCTTTTAGAAGGAAATGCAGTTTAACACATGCCACAGATGACCTAAACCCAAATTACAGAGGCATGATAATAAATGAGTATCACTCTATCCTAAATTAAGACAATGACAAAGTCCTTTTCCTCAGACATCCTGATGAGGGAGGAATGAGGAATCTGTGGAGGATTACTTCAGCAGTGTCTGTCTAATAACGGGATGACATGAGCATGGCTCATCTCCAAACCAGGGCAAAAACCATTTTCTACTTCAAAGTTCACTGACTCATGTAGATCAAATCTACTCTCCATCCGCGCACACAGGACTGGCAGAGTGAACAAAGACTCCTGTATTAAGTCTGAGTGTGCACATACACCAGTGAGAGTGTGTGCTCGCATCCGTGAGAGTGTAGAGTGTGTATGTGGGTCAGAGACTAAATAAAGGTGGCGAGTGTGTGTGGCTGACGTTGATTTTATCCTTGAATACTCAAACAGAGCTGCAGCAAGTTTTGGTGAAGTTAACGGTGCTCCTTGTTTCTTTTCATTTGTGTGGAAAATAAAACACACATTGGAGGACAGAGGCACAGATGAGCCACACAAAAACACACACACACATACACACACAGCCATTGTCATACATTCCACAGTGAGATTTAGCGTGTCATATCCTGTCTCAGCTGTTGGAAGCTGTCCTAATAAGGGAGCCCTTCACTCTTTCATTGTGCTGCTCTGATCCATCTCTCACACCAAAGTATTTTCTTCCCAACCAAACACTTCAGTCCTGGAAAAGGGAGAGTGGGAGCAGTAACTTTCTCTGACCCAATCAGAGTGGCCAACCACAAACCAACAAAGTGCTTCTATAGTGGATAATGCTCACAAACTGAAAACCTTGTTGAATTGATTTCAAGTGGGTATATGTGTCCTCTGTGTAAAGCTATGAGTGCACTCAAAGTTAAATGGAAACCTTGACATATCAGCAGTTATTAGCCAAGATCCCAAAAACAATAAGAAATAAAGGTGACAACATGCGGCAGCGAACTACAAATAAATGTTTGCAGTGTCATGAAGGCTGCCAGGAGCAGTCGTCAAGTTTTACAATGGGGACTATGAATGACGAAACACTGACACCACGCATTAGATAAGTCAATGTAGTACACTCTGAGCTCTTCGTTGCAGCTCTGTCAAAATATCAGCGCTTTTAGGAGGGCATAGAAGATGGTGTGCCTGAATTTAACAGGCAGACAGACCCACAGAGTCTCTGTAGCTATGTAAGTCTCACCGCTAACATTCTTGTGGCAGGGTGTAGTTTCTTGTGAGAGAGTTTTAAATGGTTTTAGCCACTTAAAGCCTGGGCATTAGTCATTAATCTATTGTAAGGCCATTAGCAGCAACGCAAAATCGTGTCTGCTAATGGGATAGCCCGGGAATTACACTGCTAAGCCACTTACCAACCTGAGCCAACACACAAAACAGATGTACACACACACTGTTAGTGTCCACTACTCACTGAAAAAACGCCACACTCACAATCAGTTTGTTCGTCAATCAGCCAGTGTGTATTGTGACTGCAGTGTATTCCCCCATTATCATATGCTATCATGGCTATTTCAGTTGTGGTTGTGGCAGGGTGACATGCATCCTGTTCCAGTCCACACACACACACACACACACACACACACACACACACACACACACACACACACACACACACACACACACACACACAGCTGAGGTGAAGCTATGGCAAAATGCTGTTGTGGCTTGGCCAAATGCTCTGCTGACTCAGCCTCATTTGAATGGACACACAGAGATTTGGCCTGTGTGTGTGTGTGTGTGTGTGTGTGTGTGTGTGTGTGTGTGTGTGTGTGTGTTAGCCTTGGCCCACATCCAACAACTACCGCCTTTACCATCCTGACTTGAAATCATGAAACCACCCCTCCATCACCCCTCTCCCATGTGGCCTGCAGTGTGGACACAGTGTGGTAGCTGCAGAGACACACACGCCCACCCACACTCAAATTCACGCACACACTCCACGGAGACTGTTCAGGGACCTCTGCAAGGCCAGCTGTCTAATCTACAGGACACCAACTTACTATTCTTAGTGGGGAAGGAAACGTGCGGGCAGCTGTAAATGAGACGACAAAAAAAGAGGGGGAAAAAAGGACCAGTGAGTTGGCGTATGTTCACAGCAAGGAGATATCTGGACACAACATCACTTTGAGGATGGATATCATCTGGGTTTTTTCTGTTGTTGTAATATCATAAAAAGCATTAGTGTTGTCTTTTCTTACTCCTAAAAGCACCATTAGAGTTAGGTGAAACAATTTTTACTTGAATGAAACAAACATTAAATGCCTCTACAAATGAATTTCGCCCACACACAGTATCACCTACCCTTACTTTAAAACACTGTATCAACTAAGTGTTTCAACTCTATTTCGTTATTGGCTGATCTGTGTCTGTCTCAATAAATTTTGTCAATCAAATGTCAAAGAAACTAAAGAAATATGCCAACCACAAATTTCCAGAAGCCAAGGTGACATCTCCAAACAGCCTGTTTTGTCCAATCAACAGGCAGAGATATTCAATTTACGATGATATAAACATAAAAGTAGCCAACTGTCACATTTGAAAAACTAGAACCAGCAAATGTTGGGCATATTAGCTTGCTGAATGATTATAATTATTTATTGAATCACAAAATCATTGTTGTTCATACATGTCTGTCTATTGACCCATTTACTACTCACTACCTGCTTGGCCATCACACCCCATTTGTAATGTATTTGACATCAGTGACATTATCCTCTACAAAGAGTTTCCAGCAGTGTTTTACAGAGAGAACACACACATATGTCACACAGAAAATGTTTGTGGCCATTGACTAAGTAATAATCTACTAACTAAACTAATCACAGGACAAGACTCATCAGTATCCAGGTGCCTTACTACAAAGACCAAACTATTTCCTGAGGGACAACCTGTTTGCCTCCATCAATTTATGGTAAATATATTATGGCATAGTTAAAAATCAATCTCATAATTTCATGCACTTTTCATATCACGATATCACAGTATCGTAAATGTAACCAAAGTTAATTAAAGGTCAACATATAAAATGATGAAACTTATGATAAGAACTGGGTTCCACTGTTAAGCATTAGATCAGATAAATCTCTTCACACTTGTGTGACTTAAATACCGCAAAACTGATACAAATTAGACCACAGACCCCCATCCAATAAGACTTTGTCCCAGGGTTTCCTATCTGATAAGATTTTTGCTTTTAGATGTTTTATTACACAAAGTGTTTGAAACCCATGGCCAAAACAGTCATACACTCTGTCATTGTGTTAGTTATTGATGGAATCATAGTGAAAATTAATTGTTATCCTTTTTGCTGGGAACCCTGGGGAACCCCCTGAAGGACCCCTGGGGGCCCCTGGGCACCACTTTGAAAATCAGTGAATTAAGTAACTAATTTCATTTGTTTGTAACAAAATGTTGTTCATAATTGTTAACTCTGACAACTGAATTTTGTAAAAGAGTAACTCATTATGTTTTTATCACGAGTCCACTAAAAGTCAACAGACGAAAATACTGCTTTGTCACCCAGCTGTAAAACATTGTCATATATGATTTAGTTAATATAGGCCAGCTCCATGTCTACCTTATCCCTCACTGTAGTTTTTACTTCAAAAGACAATAAAAATAATAAACAACAAAGAATCTATGTTCTGGGTCAATCACTATAATATAATAATTGACAAACCAACTAAAAAGTAAATGTTCAGCAGTCAGTGAAGATTTACTACTGGTGAACTGCAAACAGAGTTTGACCACTGCTTAACAAGGAAGTTGGTTAAATTGCTGCAGTAAAAATGCAAACTGGCACTCAACCTTTCCAAGAAGTCAACCACCAGCACTGAGCGAGGGTACCATACGACAGCTCAGCTTCACAGCTTTAGAAAAATCTGTGAAGTCCGTGCGTATTATCACACACCTCACAATTCCTCTTCTGAATGGACAGTGTACTGACGTGCTCACCGTTCAAATAAAAACATGACTGCAGGTGTAACCGTTGGAGGTGGAGAGATAAAGAGAGACAAACAGAGAATGAGAGAGAGAGAGAGAATACAGACAGGGAGGAGGAGCAAATATAAGAAAACCCCAGCTTCTGTGTGTCAGAGGGACACACCCGTGGTGTGCTTTGAAAGCCCGTCATTACAGAGGCTCACAAATGATAGCCCTGGTTAAAAAACTGGCTGAGCAGCAAGACTTCAGCCCCCACAGACAAAATAGCTAGGAACAAATTCTAGACACCAAAAAGAAATGTCCAACTTTTGACTTTTCTGCCCCTCCTTTTTACATCTTGCGGAGGGGGCATTTCTGAGCAAACAACTTGTCCAAACTTGCTCACAATCTCCTCCATCTCTGTTCCAGCAGGTCAAAGCAGACATACCCGCAGGGTATTTAGAGGAATATGCCAGGCATGTCCATCCTGTACTTTAACTCACCAATCAGCTGACTATATCATCACAAATCACAACAGCAATTTACAATTACTATAGACAAGCTGTCAAAAATATCTCAGGTCCGTCTGTCGTTCTTGTGCAAGAATTTTTGTTGGCAGACAGAAACTACAGAAGATCATGATTACAAACTGAAACCAACAAGCTTAATCCAGGAGTGATCCACTGAAGCAGATTCAGCCAAGTCCCTCCAGTTCACACTGAAAAACTGTAAACTGAGAGGGTGTCTGTGTTGCAAGTCTCTTCACAAGGGACAGAATAATGAAGCAACAAACACGCCTGCCACCTTACCACACCCCACACAATCAGACCCACACAACAGGTTCTTGCTTTTGTCCTTTGTAGCTCCACCACCACAAATCCTGTCTCCCTTCTCCACCTGGCAGACCACATCAAAAGACAGTGGCTGAAACACTAAACAGTGCGTTTTCACAGCAGACACACAAAAATGCTCAAAAGGCCAAAAAAAAGAAAAAAGAAAAAAGACACACCTTGCGTTTCAGTCACCTGATAGGAAACGAGTAGCACCACTGTCCGCAGAGAGGGTGATTCAGGTACAGCACATAATAGAAAATTGATAAGTAAACCGAGACTGGACTTTGACTCCTAAATTACGGTCTGCAACGCGACGAGCTGGCCATTCACTTCCGTGTACTCTCACCTGTCCTGGATACCTCCCAGGTCGAGGAAAACTGACGAAAAGCTCTTGTGAAATCTTGCTGCTTCAATATTGAAAGGCAGCAAAGAGAAAGCACGCAGTGTGAAAGGCTATCCCAATCTTTAATGTTATAACGTTATACACCTCCCAGCCACCCACAAACCACACCATTCATGTAATAAATTGATGTTAGCTAGGTAGTGTTACGTTAACTGTCTAATGGACGGTTTTAGCCGTCCACATATAGACAAAGTTTAGCTGCATGTATAAGTTTTGCTAAACTTTTTACAAGTCCCACTCTTGATAAGTTATTCATCAAGCTAACGAATGGGATACACTAATGCTAGCCACATTAGCTTGCGCTTTGGTGGCTAGCCTGCTAACGCTCCGTTACAACAATCAAGTTCACCAAATTAAAATCACTCCCTTTTCCACCCACAACAACTCCCAACTAGCTGCACCGAGCACAAAACACCAAGAGACCGTCCATTACCTATTCTGGAGACTGTTAGGCTTGTTTTTCAAAGTCCATAAGTGTTTGCGAGGTGGATTCAGGCCTAGCCTAGCCGACCGCTGCTGCTGCTGCTGCTGCCGCCGCTGCGCTGACACAACCCAAACCTCGACCCGCAGGCTCGGAGAAGAAGTGAGTTGGGATGAGACAACAAAAACACCTCGGCGTGGCCGCGCAGACGGCGTGAAACGGAACAAAATAAACCGTCCGCCACGGGGCGAGAGCACTCACGGCGAAGACAGAGAAAACACCCACCTATGCAATTTCCGATCCTCCGTGCCTTCGCTTGTTGATCACTTGTCTCTGCTCTTCCTCTCCGCTGGGGGGGGAAGGTGGGGGCGAGCGAGGAGAACGGAGCGGAGTAGAATGGAGCAGCGGAGCGGAGAAGAGAATAGCGCTGGGCTGGTTTACAGGCAATACACGTCTTCTTAGGCTTATCTATCTGATAGTTATTGTTAAAAGACTACATACATTACATTCAAAATAAAAAAAAACAAACTGTGCAATAATATCATACTGAATATTTTGATTAATATTGTTAAGTCATTGTTTAGTAATTAAAAAATCTATTTAATTTACCTTTATTCACTGTAAATAAAAAAACAAAGATACATTTTATACTACAGCCTAAAACGAATTCAGTATCAACTTTTTCTCCTCAGCTCTCGGCCATCAAAATCTCAAATTATTATCAAAATATACATATAAATTGTATTAATGTCCTCTAAAATTAAAGATGCCAATTATTTGTGAAGCTCTGACATTGCCCTCATGTGGTCATACAATGGAAGTGCTATTAAAGAGCAGGAAAAATAGCCACTGGGGAAAGTCATTAGTGGTGGAAATATACTGACCATTTACTCAAGTAAAAATAGCAACACCATACTACAAAACTACCACATTACAAGAAGAAGTCCTGCATTCAACTTTGCACTTAAGTGAAAGTATATAAGTGTTAAACATGTGTCATATCAAAAGTAGAAGTATGGCCCGTTACATTATTGGATTATTATGTTGTAGTATTTTTAACTGCTGTATAAGCAGAAGTATAAAGTTGCATAACATGGATAAATTCAAATAAAGCACAGTACTTGGGTAAATGCACTCAGTTTCTGTCCACACACAGTATATTGACTTTTGTACCTCTGTCAAATTTTGAGATACTTGAACTTTATTTGAGTATTTCCTTCCAAAATACAGACCTTTTTACTCCAGCACATTCAGAACATTTTACAGCTTAACCGTGTTCCAAAGATAAGATAAAGATAAAAATACTTAATTAATCCCTAGGGAAATTCAAATTGTCTAGTATCTTATTCATGTATTTAGCTGAGATTAGATCAGCACAGCGAGATGAGAAGTTGGCTGCTGCTGTAGCTGCTTCTCTGGCCTGCAAGGCTATGAAGAGGGTCATAGAGTCAAGTTTCACACCCAAAACAAATGAATAGCTTTGAATGTGTTATGATTTGTTATACATTGAACTGCAAAGCAATGTCTAATGTAGCTGAAATTAGCAGACCTACATTTATCATTTCCAGTATTGATTTATCTTTGGCTTGTTCTGTCAGACCAACAGTTCACAACAAAGATATTTGAGATCTTGGATATCTTTTGGTGGAAAACTAGCAAATCCTCACATTTTGGATCCAAGTTAGAGGAAAAAAATGTTTGAAAATGGCTCAAACATATTTTATTATCAAAATGAATTGTCTGTGACTCATTATTTGATAAACTAATTATTTCAGCTCTAAAAATTAGTGCCACCATATCCAACTTCAACATTAAAATTCTGCATTAGTAATAATTAATAATAAGTCAACAATATGATTAATATATATATATGTATGTATATATGTGTATATGTATGTATATATGTATATATGTATGTATATATGTGTGTGTGTGTGTGTATATATATATATATATATATATATATATATATATATATATATATATAATTCAGTTTCACTGAGCTCCCAATCCCAAGTAGAGCCATACAATCAATTTTAGAGCAGAAACAGTGTGCTGTTTGGATGAAAGCAGCCATATCAACACAATATGCCCACAAGCATCTCTGGTTTCATGTACATGACAAAGAATAGTTTGGAGCTTGGATTGGAGTATTTTTACACTGAGGTATTACAGCATTTACTTAAGTAACAGATCTGAATACTTCTTCTATCTCATTAATCAACACTCATTTCAGTTTAACTGAACCACTGAATTAAAGCGGACAACGCAGATTTTTAAAAAAAAATGGGTATTATCACTTAACAGACTATATTTAATAATTTCCTAGTCCCACAAATGGCCAGTAAGTGGCGCTATACTGTAACTAATGAGGGGAAGGCTTTTACTGCTGCTGCCAGCAGACATGCCCACCACCTGTCATGTCTGTGTGTATTTCTGTACCATACTTAATACCATAACATGATGCCCTGACAATTTTGCTATGAGTTGATTCATCTCTGTTGGCCTACACCCATCGTCCCTTCAAACCAAGCTTTGTAATATACAGTAAACATGCTGGTTGTTTTTAGGAGTGGGGTCACAAAGGCTATAACCAAGTATATTGAAGTGCAGTGTGCAAAAACAGCAGATGCAACATCATCATCATATTGTCACCCTTGATTGTGTAAATGCAAAGTAAAACTGTTTATAGAATAATCTAATTTTAATTTTCACTTTATCACCTGCATAATCATTTATTTAGGAAATGTCAGTGATGTCCGAGAGAAATGCCTAAAGTCACTTGAACCTGATGTTATAATACGTTCCACCTTACTTCATTACATATTGGATCATCAAAAGTGTACATGACTTCTAACATTATTTTTCATCCTAAATAAAAAAAAGGACGAGCAATACAGTATAATTGTTGGTTTGTGTTTGCTTGTTTATTTATTTATTCTAATTTTTTATTTTGTCATATATAACATGCTTGCATTATAAATAATGTATTTGAATGGTTTTGGTTAATTATTGTCACCTCGCAGACTTCCATATTTGTTTATATCAACCCTCAAATATTGCTGACTGTGTAAAACCCCACTATATTCAGAACTTGTGTTGAATGTTTTTATGCTAGAAAGGAAATACAAAAAATAGTGGTTTATAATAATAAACTTATTATATTTATTATTATTTATACATCACTTCTTAAAACAGAGTTAAAAACCCACTTTTTCTTCTGGTGAATGGGTTGTAATAACTGAAACTTGTCATGGACAAAAAAAGAGAAGGAAGGAAAGACAAACATATCATGTGAAATATAAATATCTTCAAACAGGAATCTGTTCAACTCCAGAAAACATCAACATTCGTGTGTGTGAGGATTTTAGGTAGTATACCAGCTATGCGCTCTCAGTTCATTGTTATCTTGTAGGCCATCATAGTTTTCCTGTGTGTACATGAATAGAGCTGTGTTGAGTGAAAATGGTATAAATGAAGGCAATGCTACCAGTGTAGGATGGAAGTGTCAATTTGTTGATCACTTTGGACCAGACTGAAATATCTGAACAAGTGAAATTTGGTGTAGACCTCCATGATTATCAGCTGATGTGGCCCATTTACTTTGGCGACCCTTTGGTTTTCCTCTAGCAGCATAATGAAGTTAATATCTGTGGCTTTGAGTGAAATAGCTTAAAAAACTGTTGGATGGATTGTCAGGAAATTTTATACAATTATTTGTGGGCCCTTACCATACTAATAGTTAAAAATAAATAAATAAATAAAATCCAAATCCAAGACTTAGCTTTAATACTTGTTTGGAGCTAATTAGCCAATGACATGTTGATTTTCTAACATAATATACAGCATATGTATTAAATGTGAGCCTGTTAGTACAAGACTACCAATAGAATTTCTATTTAAATATTACCTGTATTTTCAAGAAATGCACACAACAGCTTTATCTCCTATGAGTCTTAGCTGAATCAGTCCACTGGTGTACTGTAGTGAAATACTTAAAGCAGTTCTAATAAATATTTCTATAATAATTCACTCATAGTTTTGAACATAATTATCGCCTGAAGCTGCAGCTTACTTCTATCTTATGGAGCTTTATGGGTAGTTTTAGCTTATTGTTTAGCTACAGCTTTACAGTTCTGGTGCACTCTGTTAAAGCCACTGTCCACGACCTGCTCAGCACCAAACAGCAGGCAGACGCAGTTAGAAGCTAGGTGGTGAACATAGTGGAGCCAGATATTACCCACAGGAGTTGATATAGACCAAAAAAAGAGCTGAAAGAGAGAAAAATCCCAAATTTAAGTCTAAGTCAAAACTGTTTATTGTCAGTATGGTGGTCATTTTAGAAGATCTCTTAGCTTCCTTCCTTTCATCAATTTAAGCTGTAGCCTACTTTGTCGGCCACAGGGAGCAGCAATACACAATGGCAACGTTCAGACCACCAGACCAAAGATGAGACGAAGCAGAAGTCTATGGTCAGTCCACTGGTCTTTCCACTGGACATCAGGACGAGTCCATGGACTGCAAATAAAAAGGGATGAATTGTGCGCTAATGGAGGAAAATATTAAAGCTTTGTTTCACTGTATAGACTCAACAATCAATCCATTATTAAAGAAAATAATTTTCAGACATTAATAATGAAAATAAATCTAGCCTTACAGTATTTCTATGATGGAATAACACTAACTTCCTGTGTGTTTTTTACTTGTTTTAACTGGATCAAACACTTTACAACTAGCCACGATAAACTAGAACAACGAAGGTCATAAAACGAGATTTTGACACAGGCGTCCTCGACAGGTCGGAGCCAGAAGATAGAGGGCCTGTCAAAGTTGATGTTGGACTGCAGTGGTGCAAATTTCAACAGATTTGCGGTTAATTAATTATGTAGATCCCAATGACAAGTACAGCTGGAGCTTTTGGGACCTCTGGGCAGATGCCAGCTTTTGCCAGTTCAGCCCTCTCCAGAGCCCATACCCTCTGTTCTATCATAAGACAGTGTGCAGAGAATCCAAGTAATTCAGGTGTGACTGGTGTTGGCTGTGTGCATGGTCACAGCAAAGCAGAGCAGATGAATTCAAGTCTCGTGTTTTAGTGTGATTATTAGTCTTATTTTATAATGTTAACTTTTTGGGATATTGTCTTTATTTGTTTATTTATGCTTAATTACGTTAAGAAGAAGTACAACATTTCTCTTCATCAGATAAAGAGGTAACAAATAGATGTCATCAGGTACCGCCTTGCCTGATGAAGGGCCAAATTGAGCCAGAAACAGGGAGCAGATATTATGTGACAATAACCACAGAGAACTACTGAAGAAATATCACAACGTATAGTGGCAAGCTCTGCTGCCAATCTCACAACTGAACATTAGATGGTTGAAGGTTTGATTTTGCTATGACAATGTCATTTAAAAAAGTCATCTAAGTGTTTTGCAGAGTTTCATTCATTGAGTGTTTGCCAAACTTTAGGGAACAATAGAGGCGGACCACGGCTGCAGTCTGATCAGATGCAGAGCAGCACACGATGGAGGAATGAAGAAGAAATTGCAGAGGAGCAAGAGGAGGTGAGGCTCACTCAGACCATTAAAACCCCTTAAGTCTAATCTACAGGCAGAGATACAAGAGAGGCACATCTCAAAGAGATTAGATATCATGAGAACAAAGTCCACAAATGATTATGACTTTTTCAGGCTAATCAGTACTTTCCCATGTGACACCAGTTGTTTACTGAAAAGGGCAATGTTGGCTGTGATACAGTTTTGATTTGATGTTTGTGTGTCACAGGAAACGTTAAGGTTGGCTGATCACGTGTTTGAACCTGAAAAGAGTAAGCATGAGGAAGTTCCCGAACAACAACCAGAGCTGAAAGGTTAACATAAAACTAAAATAAATTAATAGTGCCATGGTCAGATACGATTTTTATAATGTCTGTGATGACCTTTTCTTCTATTCTTTTTTTTGTAGTAGCTCTTCTTCTACACTCAACCACTGAACGTCCTCAGCATCAGAATGCAGCTGAACCTCCAGAGATCAGTGAAGGTCAACACACGGACTATAGGCAATCTGTGGAAAAGCAGCACCTGTTCAGTACACCCCCTATAGGAGGCTGTCAAACTGATGTGGAGTTTTGTATTAAAAGAGAGGCAGAAAGTCCAGGCCTCTACACCCCAGGAAAGAACACAGATCAGGATTTTGAGATCCAAATGAACACAGACTCTGGAGCATTTCCCCTGGGCAGCACTCTGCCTGACACCCCAGAGCTCACATGTTACAGCAGCTCGCTTCCATCAGGAAACCAGCACACATCAAGACAGCCATAACTTATCCTTACATGGACAGCACACTGCAGGCGGTGTCTCACCCAGTCTCACACAGTGTGGGATGAGCTTTATTAGACGGAGACACCTGAGGCGCCATGAGCTGCTGCATTCGGGTGTCAAGCCATTTACCTGCCAGATCTGTGGCCGCAAGTTTTCTCGTAGTTCCCACCTCAACACACACATGAAGACACACTGGAGGCGAACACATCTCTGTGTTTACAACCAGCTAAAGGCTCTTTTCTCAACTCTGACCAGTCTCCCTGCCCCTGTTGCTGAGAAGCCAAACCATAGCACGATGCTGCTACCACCATGCTTCACAGGAGGCATGGTGTTACCGTCATGATAAGCAGTGCCTGCTGTTCATCAGACATAGATTTTGGAGCTCTGCTCATCCTCATGCTCGCAGGGTCCTTTAAATGCTGTTTGGGAAGCTCCAGGTGAGCTGCCATGTGCCTTGTACTCAAAGTGGCTTCAGTCTAGCCACCATGAAGGCTTGATTGTTGGGAGCACTACTGTGATGGTCCTTTTTTGCCTGGCTACTTAGTTTTGCCAGATGACCAACTCAAGGAAGAGTCCTAGTGGTTCCACACTTCTTCCATTCCACAAATATTGAGACCACTATGCTCCTGGGAACACTCAAAGCTTTAGAAATGGCATTATACCTTTGCTGTGATCTATGCCACAATTTTATAATGCTGGTCAGACAGTGAGTTCTTTGGACCTCATGACTTGGGCTGCCTCCGAAATCACTCACTACTCACTATATAGCCCACTCTATCGTGAGTTCTCCATTTTGTAGTGCAGTCCAAATGTACAGCGAGAATTATTATACCATAAGAAGTGGACTCATAGAATACACGCACAATGCATCAGGAAAGGTAGTGCAAAACCTATGAACACTAACGAAGCAATATATACCATCATGCATCACAATCATGCTGAAAGAAAGAAAAATGGCACTGAGAAAATTAAGTAATGTTCAAAAGTGCTTTTTTATTTTACTGTTGAGTTCACTATATATAGTCCTCTGCAGTGGCTCACCGACATTTTCAGCAATGAGTAGCCAGATAATTTTGTCAGGAGATGACCAAGATAGAGCTAAAAGGACTTAAATTCATTAGATAACCAAACAAATACTTGCTATAACATGCAATAACATGTCTGATTGTGTTTATGGGTATGCAACAGCTTTTTTTGGAGTTCAAGTGAACAAAAAGTTATACAGCTTTAAGGGAATAGTTTGACATATTGAAAAATTCCCTTATTATCTTGGTTTGATCAGATAAAACATTTCTGTCCTCCCACATAAGGAGCCACACCTAGCAACTGGTTAGCTTACCTCTGGAAAGAGCCAGGCTAGCTGTTTCCCCCTGTTTTCAGTCTCTGCGCTAAACTAAATTGATAAATCTTCTCATCGAGCGTTTAACTTTTGGCATGTACAGCGTATTTCTGAAAATGTTGAACTATGAACAAGAAAAGATATAGTGCTAGTTAAAGCTGCATTACTCCATAAGTGGCCACTGGAGGCAGAAGAACTGCAAAACAAGCTGTTTTCAGTTGCCTCCACATCCAGCAGACACTGAGCAACGGCATTCATATAGAGAAATGTACCACAATTCAATAATGGACATAAAAACAAGGATGAGAAATAAGTTACATTTACAATTCATTTAAAATGTTTAAAGTGATATGACTTTCTCCAGTGTATCAGAAAATATTGAGCTTTTCCATCAAATGACATGACAACAAATTGAACACTTTGATGAAAACATTTTTACTGACCTAACCATGAGGCCATGAGAGCTGTGTGGGGCATATTGCATTTAGATCATCAGTGTGTTTTTCATTTAGACTTACTTTTTGCACACAAATTTATTTTGTACATGAATGAGTCAATTCCAAATCATTATAGTAATTTCACGGGGGGGTACCACCATAATGACTGCAGTTTCTACCATCATCACACACTGAAGCATGAAAACAGAAATCATCACAATGCTTCTGCAGGCCCATGGATCTCATTATTTTGGCTCCGGATTCAGGGACTGAACGGGGTTAATTAAACATGCCGTTATAATGATGTTGGCTATATAATAGAAAATCCGGAAGATTACCCTCTAAGTCACAACTGAACTGTTCGGGAGAGTCACTGCGTATATAAAAGAGAGCCATGTGTCACCATATGACCCATTTAATATGCTTTCCCGCCCTGTGTCCACCTGTTGCGATTATATCTGGACCTCTGACAAGCGGACAGAGGGAGGGGGTGAGGGGAGGGGGGGGGGGGGGGGGCGCAGCTCTGCATGTCAGACGTACAAACTGCACAGCTCGGTGCAAGGTGCAGAGTCCCTGCAAGAGGAGACGACAATGTTTGGATCACCTGGGAATGACCAGATAAACATCATTCCACATGTGGATGGGAGTGGGAGCGTGTTTGGCCTGAGGTGAGTTTTAGGAACGGAACTGGACTCCTGTTAGATATCACATGTGCGTTCATGTTGTGTTCAGCGATAAACGGTGTGAAAGCGTGTGACCGCCACGTTGTAAGGGTGTATTTGTGCCAAATGTCTGTACACACAGATTAAGTGAACTAATCTGGATTACAGTGAGCACCGCCTGGCGATAACTGCCGCACCGTGTCCTGTCCGCGGTCCTCACGCTGGGGTGTGAGCTCAGCGGCTGAATGATCAGGGACCTGTATGTGAAGTTTAGAGGGGAGATCCTCTATTTTAAGGAAAATGTATATAAAGTAGTCAAAATATTTTTTTTTAAATCGTCCTTTTCAGAGTCTTTATGATATTGTTCTGTTTAAACTGTAACGATGATGAAAGAGAAGTCATTATCTCCCTCACACCTGCTCTGCTTTTGTTCTGTGTTGTAGGAACTTTAATCCGGCAGAGACCCACAGGCCCCTGGACGAGCTGAAGCTTCAGAAACTGAATCTGCTTAAACGGGAGTTATAGGAGGAGGATAAAAAAAAAAACAAAAGAGAAGAAGACTGACTCCAACTTTCTCTGAGGAAGAAACTCACATTGGGAGATAACATTTGACCGTTTGGAGACCTGGGCAGAGGAAGGGGAGCATGCAGGGACAGGAGGTTGGTACCAGGGTGCTCTACCGGCTGACTCTGGCCTCAGGGATGCTGGAGTGCCTCTGCTTTGCCGGCGTGGTGTTTGGTTATGCCTCTCTGGTGTTTGTGCTGAAGGCCGATAAATACTTCGGTCAGCTGTGTGACACTGTCCCAGGCACCAACCTGACCTCTACAGGTGAGTGACTCAGGTGTTGAAGTCTCAGGGGTGATGCTGCAGGGTAAAGGGCAGATGGACATCATTCTGTTATTTAAACTGCCCAGCACCACCAGGGAACAGAATAAGAGCATATTTCATAGAGGAAATGTTTGAGCTCAATGAAAGCAGTTGGCACATTTTTATTCACATTTAGGGAAGACATCATTCAATTATTAAAATAGAAAGAATACCTAATATTTACAAAATAAAGGGACATATATATTTAAACTGAAGCTTAAAAAGGACAAATACTATAAATTAAAGCAGTATTTATTTCATAATTGATAATTGTACCACTTGGGGGCAGAAAAAACACCACAATACCCTGTCATACTGCAACTTTTCTTGTTGTCATTTATAAGTTGCACACTTGGCACAAGCAGGACAACATTTCCAGGACACCTGACAATCTAACTCCATCATTCAATCTGCTTTTAGCTCTGTATTGGTGTCGACTCTCTTCACCAGCGAGTTGCTAATTTTGTCTGTCTGCCAAAATTGAAACAATGAGCTCAATGAGGTTAAATAGCTCCACAGACCTGAGCTTTGTGATAATTCTCTGTGGGGTTGTCACTACAAGCATCACATTTCATATTACACAGACCCATTTCGTTAATTTTTAAGATCTTTTATTTTGAATAATGCAGTTTTAAATGAGAGCATGGAGCATGGTTCTTTCTTCTTGTGACTATCTATTAACAGGTCATTACACCCTTTTATAACATTGAAAGTGGGAGTGAAAGTTTACAGTCTCTGTGTTGTGTTGAGGATGGTGATCGACTAAAGGAAACATACTGAGTGAGCTGTAGCCAAGTTCAGTAACAATAAACTAATAAATGATATGACCAACAATCTAACCTCACCAGGATCAAAAATTTCCTTTACAAATTATACAGACACTATCAGTAGGCTACACATGGGTTAATACACTTAGATAAATAAGTCTATGATGTTTAGCAAACGCCAGCTATAATACTGTATCTTCTGCGGTGTCTTCTCGGAAAAATACACTTTACATATGAGCTACTCTCCTGCACGTGCAAAGGAGCATACAGAGCATGGCCTGTAATTTTATTCTGAAGGGAAAACTGTGTCTTTGCATGCCACTGCACAGTATGGATGTGTGTGACTTTCTCATCTGTTTGGGTCTAATTTGCTCAATATTTTCCCCTTCCCTTATTTCCCATATTTTCCATTTTCTTCTGTTTTCCTTTGTTTCTCTCCTGCAGACTGCAGTAGACAGGATGAGATGTTCTCTCTGGTCTTCACCATTGCCTCGTTCCTCAACAACTTCTTGAATCTCGTCAACGGCTACCTGTTTGATCGATTTGGCACCATGGTGACCAGGCTGCTGGGAATGTGAGTTCATGTCATCTTTCTTTCTCCAACAACAACAACAACAAAAAAAAAAAAACGTTTTCAAGCTGCAATCCAATATTTTTGTTGTGTTAATGACATATTGTTTGTCCAAAATGTAGTTGATTGACAAACCGAAGCTTTTAAATTGTATATTCTTTGTCAGTAGTTTAAGAGACTTTACTCAGACCTCCTTGGAGAGCATCCTGACATAAATACTTCAGAATTTTAGGGAATTACTTTGGTCTCCAATTTAGCAGAGAAAACAAGAGGCAAACAATTTGAAATGAGTTATTACTTTAAAGCTTTTGATCCCTATCATACATTTCACTTAAAACACACACATCTACAAGTATGTTGCTGTTCGAAACCAACACCTGTTTCCTATGTTTTTTTGTGGTCTCACACATGGGGCCAATATGAAATTGCCTTTTCTTGTGACTTATTTGTGCACAAAGGTACACTAAAGAATGTTGATTTTTTTTTAGCTTTTTTGTTACACATTGACAACTGAGGTTACTAATTTACACATAAATGCATATCTTAAGATCACGTGAGAGAGGTTATCAGGTTAAAGAGCCCACCCAAGACATCCACTAAGACAGTAAATGAAATATGGACATGGCTGCTCTAAATTCAGTCATATGTCTCCCTCCAGATGTTTGTACACTACTGGAACACTTCTTGTGGCCTTCTCCAGTGCAGGTAGTTGCACACAAACACACACAAAAGCATACACAACATACATCAAATAATACCATCATGTAACTGTTTCAAGCGGTTAACATTTTAAACATCGCCTTATTTTAATGTTTTAAATACAAGTTTTTACATTGGCTAAAGGTGAATCAATTCACCTGTCTCCTCTGTGTCATCACACCAGCTCATTTCCTCTTCTCATAATCATTTCACCGAGGAAAAATATTACCTCACCCACTGCCCCTTCCTCCAATACCACAGACTGACCTCTGACCTTTTAGAGGTGAAGACTCCGGCCAACACAAACACGCTCACACTTACACATAAGTTACACATACACACTGACATGGACAAGAACCACTACAGACAACCTACCTCTGCAGACTTTGCACAAACTCTTTGTGTTATATTTCATTTGCAGACTGTTTGCACACACCCTTCATGTGCCCAGATTCTTCATGTTTACATAACAACATATATATGTTTTGCCCTTTTTGTATTTTTGCTATTTATGTCTTGTGTCTTATGGTATTTAGTGATGTATTATGTTGCTGGAGGGTTTCGCAGACTAAGAATTTCATTGTACTGTGTGAGAGACTGTTTGACAATAAAGTTTGAATTTGAATGTAGCATTTCTGTCACATTTGAAGTGTGTATCATGGTGCCAACTTTCAGGCTGACACATACAGTTTCAGCCTCTTGTATCTCTCTGGATTCTTCTCCCATTTCTTTTAAAGCAATTTTATTGCACAACCTTTGAAATAACATCTTTGTCCAGTTAGAGTTTGCATAATACATCATGGTCTAGTTAGTTAGTCCAAAGTTAGTCCAAATAGCTCCTAGTAAAAACTATGGCAGTTATGATTAGCAACCCAATGATTACAGTACATTGTTCGTGTTTTAATCATATCAAATCCATATTTAATTCTTAATTATCTACTGAAAACAGCCATAACCTGTTTGAACCGTTTTCATTACTGCCACTGGACTAAAATACACAATACTGGTTTAACTGATCATCAGAGCTAAACTCCCCACTTCTCTACTTTATGGATCCAGCACTAACCAAGTGAAAGAAAACGGAATATGTTATGTCCTAATTACTTAGTCAAGAAAATAATTTCTTGTGTGAAGGATATTTAAGTATGATGAGTTTGTCTCTCACTGTCCTGTAGCATTTTCAGAGCTGCTTTTTCCTGCCTTGTCCTCCATCGCTGTGGGAGGAATTCTACTTCTTCTAACTAACATGCAGGTGAAAACTCCATAGTAACAGTCTTGGCATAGAAACACAGTGTCTGTCCTAAATAAAACTAATTATACACCATACAATTTTGAAAACTTCAGCAACCTTAAATTTTTGTATTGATGCGACCCTGTGTGTCTGGAAGGTGGGCAACCTGTTCCCGGCTCGCCGCTCCACCATCATCACTCTCTACAATGGTGCCTTTGACTCCTCCGCAGCCGTGTTTCTCATCATCAAGGTAAAACAATGAAACTGATTGTCTACATATGTCCTGGCTATATTTGAAATTGTTCTCTAGACTGGAGGTTGTCAAATAAACAATGTCAGACACTATTTTAAGGTGTTCACATTGCATGGTGGTTGTAATGTTCTGTCTTTAGAACTGATTATTCTCATCAGAGTTAGCCAGCTTGCTGAGGTGGCAGAGAAAATAACAGATTTTACATACAGCTACAGATAGTGCACTTTCTTACTAATACAAAGTGGAGTGTTTTTTCCTCAGCAGCAAAAAATGTAGAATTTGGTCATTTTACATTAAATCCAGTTTAACTCATGGTTTGAAAGGCAATTGAATTACACCATTGAGGTCATGGTGCTTGGTACCTTTTTGATACACGTGTATTTTTATTTGAGTGAAAAGGAACATGTAAATAAACTTATTGAAAAATGGCTATTTAATATTTTCTTGAAGTTTAACCAAATCAATTTTTTCATCCTCTTCTCAGGTTCTGTATGAGCAGGGAATCAGTCTCCGCTCCTCCTTCATTGTTTTGTCCGTCTGCAGCATCATTCACCTGGTGAGGACCTTCCTGCTGATGCCCAGGACCCACATCCCATACCCTCTTCCAGAATACTACACCTATGGGTGAGAACATTACGTAAACTTGGGAGCAGTTGTTTTCCCTAAGCTGTTGCAGATCACCTTCATGTAAGAGACCTGACATATACATCCACCTTTTCTGATGCTCAGGGTGAATTGTGGAAAGGCCAACGCATACAGTGTGGAACAGTTTGAGGGGATGAGGGGAGGCGCGATGACAGAGTCCAGTGGGAGGGACAACACACTGGCACCAGCGCCTGAGGACGGGACAGAGGACCGAGACTCTGCTAATGGTACTTATCCTCATTGGTGCCATCTTCTCCACAACATCCACAATGTCATGTGTGGATGATAAAACTGCCAACAAATCATTATCTACTTAAAGTGATACTTTAGAAACATGACATTCAAAACTAAAAATAGTTTTTTCACATGTGCCCATGCAGAAAACAGGTAGAAAAAAAAAATTTAAATGATCACGAACTCTGATCTTCATCAGTATCTTTTTCCTAATTGCCACTGTCTTCCACTCTGTTCACATACACACTTCACAGGAACAAGTTTTCTACTATTTTTTCTCTGGTAATGGAATGAGTGAAGTTTTGGATCTGCTGTACAGTCATTTTACCAGAAACAACTTTGATTATTCTGCATGTAGCTGTAAAAGGATGACCACAGTAAATCCACAGATTGGAAGAAATGTATGGAATCACTGTGAACTGAGCACTGAGTGATTTTTCTAACCCAGAGCCGAGCAGATACAGGATGGGATAAAGGACAACACTTGTTTGAAATGTTACAAATAGATATTAATAATTGTAACATAACGCAGACTTTAATGTGAACTTATGTGTTTAGTGGCGAGTTTCCGGAGCTGTGTGTTGTCCTGGTTCTTCCTGTGGCACCTGCTGTGGTTGTCCATCATGCAGCTGAGACACTACCTCTTCATCGGCACACTCAACTCCATGCTCAACCGCCTGGCTAACAATGACGCTGACCTGGGTAACAGATTACAGGAGAGTCTTCATCACATGTATTAACTGACCGTGATCTAAGGTTTTCTGCTTGTTCTTTCTTTCTTCTCCATGTCACCATCCAACGAAACCTACTGTCTTCTTTTCCATGCTTGTCTCCGTGGCGGTTTCCTTCCCACCCTAACTCCCTCAGTAAGTCAGTACACCAATGCTTTCGCCTTCACCCAGCTGTGTGGAGTGCTGTGTGCTCCCTGGAATGGACTCATCATGGACAGACACAAGGGAAAGCCTCTGGCTCCTGGTAAATCAGTGACTGGTGTTAAAATGTCATCCCTGTGTGTGTGTGTGTGTGTGTGCAACAGAGCAACTTTACTTATTCCTTCTTAACCATTTTCTGTCTTGTAGGAGAAACAGAGCAGGAGGCAGACCTGCGCTCCTCCTCTCTGTCTCTGTTCCTGACCTCCCTGCAGTGCCTGCTCTTCTCTGTGTGCGCCTCCATTCGTAACCTCCCTCTGCAGTATTTCACCTTTGTTATACAAGTCCTCAATCGCTCCTTCCTCTATGGTGGAAACGCAGCCTTCATTAGCATTGCGTGAGCAGCCATCATATACGCTATCATACACATACACTTGTGCTTTATAATAAAAAAAAATAAAAAAGCTTTTCAGTTTTTACAATATGGGACCTTTAAAGCAGTTGCTGTCTGAACGGCAGATCCATTAGCAAACACTGCAAAATGATGTTCTGTCACAGGGAGTTGGGGATTTTAGAAAATAGGTTTATAAAAGGTGCCAAACATAACACCAGCACTGACTGAAAGACATTTTAGAACTGAAAAAACTTTCACCTGCAGCCTCAGTGTCAACTAAGAGTGTCAAAAAAAGCAAACATGATGATTGGTCAAGGGCAAGGGACATTGAACTGAAACTCTGTGGTGATTCAAAGCTTTTGTTCTACACAATATTTTGTTGTTGCCCAGACGACACGTCCTAAGTTACAGATAATAGCTTACCCATGGAAATCACACATCTCTCTCTCAGTTTTCCAGCCTGTCACTTCGGGAAGCTATACGGCCTGGTGATGTCCATTTCTGCTGTCGTCTCCCTGCTGCAGTACCCCTGCTTCGCCCTCGTCAAAGGAGCTCTGGGTGGAGACCCCTTCTTTGTAAGTGCTGAAGAAAGTTTACAAAAGAATCAGTGGCTAAATCAAAAATCAAATCAAAAATAGCTGTACTAAGCCAAGATTTTCACCTCACTGACGACAAATTTAGGCCTCAGTGCATTTTGGGAACATTGACACCCAGCTTGTGTCAGGAGTGAATTCATTTCAAAAAGTAACATAGATCCACATGTAAAATTAAACTGATGTGTGATTGTAACAAATGATGCTTCGATGTGTTCCAGGTGGACATTGCCCTCACTCTCCTCACTCTGCTGGTCTTTATCCATCCCATCTACATCTTCATCCACTGTAGGAAACTTGCCCGCCACAGGGAGGACAGCACCCAGACTGAAGCCACTAATGACTCCAAACTGGCTGAATCCAAGTTATAGAGGGATAATAAAGCAAATGTGTAGCCTCTGTTTTACTTTTCAGATTGTTAACCACTTTTCTGTCGCTTCCTGTTCACTGTTCATTCATGGATTACAACCCTTTGTATAACTTTTTTTTATCCAAGCGGACTGATACCGTGTCATTTTTTTATGCTTGTGAGAACAGACATATGTTTTGTAAACTCCAAAATGTGTTGATAGTTTATGTATATTCATGATTAAATTAGTAAATGAACCGCTCAAACAAAGAAGACAAAAACTGTTACTCTGCATGTATGTGACTATGCAAAGATTCAACAACATCACAGTCTAAAACAGTACAGACATTGTGTTAACAGTATATAATTTGGTGCTGGAAAGTGCATTATACTTTGTATAAGTTTACGGTTTCACTGCACATCTAACAAATTACCATCTGAAATACAGCAGACCTACAGTATCAAGATGTAAACAATGTTTCTTTACAACTGAAATGAGAGCACATTTTATTCTATGCAAGGAGAATAAATAGTTGGTTTTTTTTTTAGCTTCAAATAGTTTTTCTGGGATCCTTTTCCAGTGATGACTTCTAATTTGAGTTCCACTGATAATTTACTGACGCTGTGTTTAAATTCTATAACATGAAAAAAGCAGCATGAAGTGAGCTCATATTCAGTCTTTGGAGTCTTTCATAATCTACTGATTTATAACAAAATACAAGACGTGGTGCAAAATTAAGTCACATGGTAAAAGTTTTACCCAGTACTACCATGAACACTCGCAGGCACCGTTACATATGTTTCTTAAAATTTGGCATACCGTACCTTTAAATCTACTGAATGATAGCATTAAAACAACATAAGGCACTTGGTGCTACAAAGTTAAATGTAAATCTGTAGTGGGATAGTTTTAACTACACACACTATGTTTTCTTTGTCTGTCCTCTTTCTCTTTAGTCTCCAGGAAATTAAAAATGAAAATATCAAATGAGTTTTGGTGAGTACACAAAATGACCTTAACAATTAAGATTGGAATATGCACTTATTTTACACTTTTGTATGATCTGAATGTGTCTGTAGTGCAGCTGACCTCAACATCCTGTTTTGTCTTAGCTGGAGACATTGTGCTGTTTCTCTCTTTCCCTCTTGGATGAGGGTAAGTGTTATAGATGTAGGTGACACTGTTAAATTCAGAGCTTGTGAAAAAGGAATAAATGTTGTGAGTGTGAGTGTGAGTGTGAGTGTGTGTTTATGGGACCTTTTCAATCCCACTGTTCTTGTCATCATTCCTCAGCACTGTTTGCCCTGCGTCAGCGGTGGGCATGTGGTTATGGTGAAGAAACAACATCGCATCCAAACTCTCTGGTGGGATGTTGGCTCTCTTCCTGGACGTGGCTCCCGCTCCTTCCTGCACAAAGTCCTTTGCAGCATTACCTGCCACAGCGGGGGCAGCCAGATAGGCCCGTGCCACTGTGGCCAAGAGTGGAAACTGTACTGCCTTCGTCCTCCACCACTGCAGAGGCTCCACTCCCAGTGATGCCCCCTTGTCGGCTCTGAAGACAGACATCTCCATGTCTATAGACTCCTCCACAGAGCTCTGCCTGCTCCGGGGGGCAGAGCAGAACAAGTCTCCCAGCAGGAACTCCATACCAGACAGCCCGCCCTGAGAGCCTGGGTCTGCTGACTCATTCTCGTCAGTCTCTCCTACATCGCTCTCTTCATCTTCATCTTCGACCTCTCTGAAATTGATAGGGCGGGATTCTTTGAGGCGTTTGCTCCTCCGCAGGAAGTCACTCTCTGACTCTGGAGATCCAGGGGAGGGGCTTCTCTTACTCTGGCCTTGCTTCTTATCTTGGCCCCTCCTCCTGTCCTCCTTCACAATCCTGACGGCCTCTTTCTTCAGCCAATCAAAAGTGAGTGTCTGCTCCTAGAAAATAATCACAACAAAAATATCTTATTTGTGTTCCCGAGTATTCCTCACAAAACACGTTATTTTAGGTGTGATTGATGATCGGTGAGGGAGAAGTTTCTCAACAAAAGATCAAACAAGCAGCCTCAAGATTTAATATCATTCAATCTCCTTGAACAACATTCAAACACAAATGCACAAGAAGTGAACATAAGCAGGAAAACTGTAATCCCCCAGTACACATTAATATCTATGCTATAACAAATTGCGACAACTTTGCAAATCACCCTAACATGTTTCAAAAAGAAAATGTCAAAATGTCTCAATATCCACAAAAATGCAAATATTCAAGAAAAAGTCAAGTCCATTCGAGTCATCTGTCCCAACTCTAAGTCAAGTTTCAAGCACAGACTGTAAATAACTGTAAATAAGTTTCTGAAGAGCGGTTTTGATGCTCAGTGGGCTGCTCCGCCATCACCAACTTGCCCGACTCTGTCTAAAATTAGTTATAGAGACTGAAACTGTTTTTGCACCAGGCTGTAAACATGTTTATTTCTGCTCTAAAGTTAGGCATTTTAACATGGGAGTCTATGGAGCTTGACTCATTTTTGTAGCCGCCCTCAAGTGGCCATTTGAGGAACTCCAACTTTTGGCACTTTGTGTTGGCGTCACTTCTCAGCTGCAGAGGTTGCCACTTGGTCTCAAGTCATCAATACCAAGTGAAAGTCAAATCAAGTCTTTCATCAGTATTACTCAAATGTCTCAACTCTTCGCATTTGTGACTTAAGTCATGTGACTTAAGTCCCCCACCTCTGGTATTTGGTCATAAACTTAAATTCAACCTGATAATGGCATTACTTACAAAGGTTAGGACCCTAGCTATTCACTAGTCAGTTTCCTTCATTTAAACGTTATGACTCACCTTCTCCTCCATGAACCCCAGCCCATGGAACTGGGGGTCGAGTGAACATGCCACACACAGAACCCTGTTGACAACAGGGTTGTGGTAACAGCTCGCCAAGTTCCGCCTCATCATCCTCTTCACCTCCTTTATGATGGGTGACGAATCTCCCGGCCGGGATACAAGGTGGCGGGAGAGCAGGCCAATGAGAATGGGTTTGATGAGGGACAGACGGGGGAAGGCCTCCTTGGCAAGGGTGCGACATGCCACATCCAGAGGTTTGAGGACCAAACACAGCTCCTCCAGCGCCTTCCATTCAGAGTGCATTGTGACATTTACCGAGGATGTGTTGGAGGTGGGGTTTGAGTGGCAGCTGCCAGATGAACTGGTTTCTGAAGCAGTGTCTTCTTTAAACAAGCCCTCCCCTCTAATCTCTCTTATTATATCACAGAAAAGGCTTTTATGTTTTATCAGAGTGCTCAGTAGCTGGTAGAGTTTATTCCACGTTGGCCGACTGTGAGCCCACGACTTCAGCTCAGCCTGCTCTTGTTTTGTCAGGGTCTGCAACAGATTCTGGACGTGATGCTGACATGAGCCTCTGTTTTGAGCAGGTGGCAGGAACAGGGTTGAGAGAATACCCTGGAACTGGCAGAGGGTCTTGGAGATGACAGGATGTGACATCACTTCCTCGATACAGTCCTGTACAGCACTGAAGAAGCACGTGACCGATGGCAGTCCCTCACTGGAATGGCCATGCTCAGAGCCATGTGGTTCCTCAGGGGACACAGAATCATCCCTCTCAAGAAATGTTGTTGAGTTTGGGTGAGGGATGCTTCCTGCAGCCTCGCCACCTTTCTCGCTCTTTACTGGCCCCAGCCATATCTTATTCCTTCCCTCCCCTCCCAGCAGGACCAGATTGGGCTGGGAGATTCCCCACTCCTGTGCCATCACTTTCACTTGAGCCTCCACTGCTCGGAGGGTGTAGTCTTTCACCTCACGCTCAGTCAGCCTTTGGGTTGCCAGGGCCACGTTCTGAAAGCTAAAATTAGAGTCTATATAGTGCGCCCAGAGGGTGAGGTACTTCTCAGTGTTGCCCTGCCAGTTGTGGGACCAAACATCCACACTTAAAGTGACAAAGTGAGGAACTTCCCTTCGACAGCTGGCAGGCCGCCCACGTCTCCTGGGCTCAAACTCAATGGGAGCTGTGTAGTCAGATATCTCCTCAGTTTCTCCGCTTCCTGTTTTCCTTCTCAGCAGCTGAGCAAGGCTCGCCTTGCCTTTGGTGTGGTGTTCTTTCAGGAGGTTCTCCAGCTGACAATGTGACGGCAGCTCCTTGCAGGTGGGCAGGATGGTGTGTATCAGCTGTCTGAAGCCTTCCCCTTCTACCAGAGCTGGAGGCTGGAGATCCATGATGAGAAAGGTGGTGATGGCATCAGTCACTTGAGTGGACAAAACCAGGGGGAGTGTGCTGACTAGACCACTGTTGACCATCATGGGCTGAGAGCGCTGTTGACCTGTTGAAAAAAACCCCAAAAAAACGAATAATCTTCCACAGTTTGACAACACATTTCAACAAAGCCATAGTACACACAGCTATCTTTAATCTCTTTTTTCTTTTATTTATACATATTTTTATTTTTATACTCTAATTGCATTTTTATTCCCTTCCTCATTGTATGTGTGACGTGGTTGCTGCAGCACTGTAATTTCCCTTTGGGATGAATATAGTACTTTATCTATCAAGATTTGTAATATACTGAATACCAGTTTATTTGGTAAACCTGCACATTTATATGCTGGAAAAAGGAAAAAGAAGGATGAATGGATTGTTATGACATGTTATGATGTCAATACAGAGATTTAAGGCTTTTAGTTAAAAGTCTACGGTCATCAGGTCAAAATTTTATTAATTTATGGTTCCAAGATGATGAATCTGAATAACTTTGGTGATTCCTTTCCAGCTTTCCTTTCAAGCGTCATCATCAGGTCAAAATTTCAATTTGCCCAGTACTACAGTTTATGCCCAAATATCTGATAATCTGATAATACTCTATAATGCTGCAACTTTGA
This sequence comes from Trachinotus anak, assembly GCF_046630095.1. Lineage (NCBI taxonomy): Eukaryota > Metazoa > Chordata > Actinopteri > Carangiformes > Carangidae > Trachinotus > Trachinotus anak. The sequence goes on along the minus strand of NW_027273870.1, from coordinate 6,917,406 downwards.
TACTTGGTATCTAATGTGCAATGCAAACAGGCAGTAGAAAGTAATTGTTACCTATTATCAGAAGGCTTCGATCCTTGTTACTATCACGTGGTCTGATGTGGTGCTTGTTGGTCAGATGGCTTTGGAGGTCCACTGCTCCTCCAGCACAGCCCACATGCTCCACACACAGTTTACACACCACAATGCTCCGGTCCAGAGGCCGCCCAGTTGGATCCGGTTCAAATCCAAAAAAGTACCACGGGCTGTTCTGTGTGGCGTTTGGGTTACTCAGCAGTTTCTCGGTTCCAGGCATAAAATCGTACTTCTCCATCAGATGAGAGCTTGGGGATGGGAAGGAGATCACGGAGGAGGAGGAGAAGGCAGAGTTAGAAATCCCGCCTGGATCATTAGCTGGGTCTGGGTTTGACATCGTCGTCACATCACTGATGACAGGCATGGGGCTCTGTGATTGGCTTTGATCTGACCAAAGGGAAGTGCTGCTGGGCTCCGGGAGGGTGACCAACTGGATATCCTGCAGGAGGCGCAGAGCTGTCTCCTTGTCTCCAACTTCACATTTCACATTGTCACCTGTATCGCCCCACCAGAAACAAAAGCACAGATTATTAAAAGATATTTAGCAAGACAGCATTTTCCAGTTTGAAGATTTTCAGAATTAAAGTTACAGTTAAATCTAAGTCTACTGTCAGTTGAAAAATGTATGTGAACGTGAAAAACCAATTTGGTTCAGCTAGTCTGTATATATCACATGACAGTAACCCAGTGGGACAGAACTCACCCATCCCCAGGCCCAGCAGGGAGGCATAATCCTTTCCAATCCAGACCCTGAGCTCTGCTCCCTCTGGGATAGGCTGGGAAACCCTATAGTAGATGTGACGGTAAAACTGGAAGACGACCAGATTGTGTTCCTCCTCACTGCTCGTATATGTTACATACCTAAAATATAGAGTAAATACAAATATGTCACTGGGACCAGCAAAGTAAAAGTTGTCAAAAAATGTTGTACTTTAAACTAAACTAGAATTACCACCTTGTGGTTGTACGCCTCCGTCACTCAGACTAGTTTCAGGTCGCATCCCTGTTTATCCAAAATCATATAAAATATTAACCATTTGTGTGAAATTTTGTCATAATTTCTGCATGAAGTCTTGAGTCATGGCTGAAAAGTGTTTTGTGTGGTCACACTGACCTTGACCTTTGACCACATTTGGGCCAAAGTTGAATGTATTCCCTTGAGGAATTCCTGAGATACTGCATTCACCAGGCCAAAATTGCGTTTTGTGAGGTCACTGTGACCTTGATCTCTGATCTTTAAAGACCAAAATCTAATCAGTTCATCCTTAGTCCAAGTAAATGTTTGTGTCAAATTTGAATGAAGTCCCTCATGGCGTTACTGAAATATTGTGTTCAAGAGAATGGAATGGACAGATGGACAACCTGAAAACTTAATACCGCCGCCTGACTGTCACTGGCGCGGGGGCATAATAAAATACAAATAACTGAATGTCTAACAGCTTTACAAAAAAATATATGAAGCAAGATGGAGAAAAGAAACTTAGAGGGAAATATTACTTAAATCAGTAAAAACTACACACCTCATCCAGTTGGATTTGTTTTCATCAGAAGCATCGACGTAAATGAAAGCAGCATCATCCCTAATCTGGGGATGGGAGCAATGTGCCAGTCAGATATACTTATGACCAATTCTATATGGAATTTCTGTTGGTTTATCAACACAAATTATAAATTATCTCTTGGATTTTAAATGCGACTGGAATAAAACAGATTTAAACTGGATTTAAACTGCCTCTTTATGTCGAGTCAAACCAGTCTACTTACAGCCCAGGCATATTTGAGGTTGTTCGGCATTTGTCCCCTGCACACTTCTCCTACAAAGGGCCCAAACATGACACCTTGCTGAAGGTGACACTTGGCGTACACCTTCATCTCTCCCATCTGCTCCCCGCCCGTAGATGCAGGACCAGTCATCCCAGACCCATCATCTCTGCACAGGCACAGGCAGGAGGGCAGAGATAGCAATGCTCTGGAGGGGCCGCCATGGAGCCACGGCTCCCCAGGTGGCAAAACAGCATCTGGGACGTAGTTCTGATTTGAGGCATTCTGGAGAAATGGAACATCCTCAAAGAACTCTTCATGGTTGAGATCCAAACCTAGAAAATAAAAGAATAATTAGCCCAATATGATGGGATGTTGTCATTGACAGTCCTCCTTATGGGGGAAGTTCACTCTTTCTTTCGTTGTTTTGGTTAAAAAAAAAAAAACAGATAACAGAAATAGGGAACACAGGACAATACAGACAAGACCTTTGGAGGATGTCACTGCATCAGAATTTGATTGCTACTATACAACATGAGTATATTACATTATAGTAAATACAGAACATTTTACACATTAATCATTTATAGCAAAGACAGAAGCTTTGAATTTGTTTTGATTTGTTTTATTTTGCTCTCCAACCAATAAAAATGTATAGCATCTCGTATCCAGCATCACATTTCTTCATTCTGTCTTCTGTAGACATTTATCTGAATATTTCACTCAGAGTGTATTTACTAAATTAATGAATCCATTGCAGCAGTGGTGCAGAATGTGTGTGCTTGAGTGATCTTCTGTTAGGAGAGCCCACTTGTCTGGTGGCAGACCTGCTGGGCCAGCTGAATAGTTCTCTGGTAATATCTCACTCCGCTGCCTTCGACTGCCGAGACAGGATGTCTGTTGACTTTGGAGGGAGCTTTGAGACCTGTTAGAAATATGGTATTTACACAGTTTGATGAAGTGAAATGGGACAAATGTAAATTAAATTGCACACGTGAATAAACTCATCCTACCTGCACACACTGACAGAAATAATGTCTCTCCCCTCCAGTCCTGCGTCACACAGTTGGTGAAAGGGTGTGCTTCTGATGCAGTGATTGGTGTAGATCACAGAGGTTCCTGCTTCTTTACACATGCGAGCCAACATTGAGCCCAGGTAATTGACACCTAGGGGGACATGGCTGTACCACTTATCATCTGTCAGCTCCTTCTTAGGCTGCAGATAAAGGGCGGTAGCATTGGATGGGAGTTTGCTGAGGTACTTTAAAAGAGAAGTAATGGGACAGAGTTCATTGCCTGGCTTCTCAAACATAGAGCATTGGTCCTTCTCATTATACATTTTTGTCTCGTCACCAAAAATTAAAGTGCAGCATCTCAGTCCTCTCTCGTCTTTCCTGATCACGAATGAATCTGGCTTCAGATTCCTGTTGGCCTGCTTCCCTCTGCGGCCAAAGTGTACCTGTATATCAAACCAGACTTTGTTCAGAAGTCCCCTTGGAGCGCTGGTGTCCATTGCACGTGAATGTCTTAGGATGCGGATATCATCAGGCGACAGTGCCTGATGGTGTGATGTTATGTCTCGACCTGACTTCCTGATTCTCTTGAGCACTCCCAAAAAGACCTTGTTGGCTGAGGTGAACTCAGCATCTCTCATTAAGCACACATGGCGGCCAACAAGAGGCTCTTTGAAGTAACGGTTCAGCCCGGCTCTCAGGGCAATGTAACTGGCAATCCCATAGAGCTCTCCTTTGCTGTTTCGTACTGATCCATAAAAGTGTCTCAGCAGCCTGTTCAGGTCGGTCTTCTCCACTGTAGTCAGGTCCACCTGGAGCCCCTGGGAGTCCAACCAGCCTGTGAAGCAGTTCACAGCCCATGTCGTCTGCTTCTTTGTAACCTTGCTTATTTCAGTCCTGCTGTCCTCAAGTTCATCCAGCTCCAAGTCCGATACCATCGCATGTCTAAAAATGTCATTGGTATTTACCTCACACTCTTCCTCTTCTTGTGACTCATCCTCTTCTTTCAGAATGATCTCCTCTTTAGTTGTCATATCAGAACCAAACATGTCCAAATTATCACTAGGATCCCGCTGGTCTGTGTTCATAATGTTAGCTGTTAGCTCCATCAGCTGTCACAGTAGTTGCTAATAAATAAACAATGCGGCGAGCGCAGCAGGTGTTAATTTATGGTCATGTAAACAAGGCGGATGGATACCAAACCGTAGTCAGGTTCGGGTGCTATACGATTATAGCCCTGTCATTATCACCTTGTATTAAAGAGTCGGGTCAGTCTGGTCAAAAAATGGGTTTTAAAATGCTAAAGATGGCGGCTCACAATGGCCAATCATCGTACCAACTGTTAGAACTGCAGAACTGTTATTTATGACATGACATATCATGCCAGCATGACAATAGCAAAACCTCCCCTAACAGCTGATAATTGAATAACAAAATATTACCAGATGTTACCGTCAGCTCATTACAATGGACTACGTGAATGTCTGTTTAATTGATACCATGGCAACGACAATGAGACTGTCGTAAAACAGACCTCTGGCGTGTGGCTCTAGTGTTCTACGCATGCGTGCAAGCATCTTTAGACGTTTTAAAGATTACTTTTATGACGAAAATCAACACTCTGCCTTGAACAATGTATAATATACCGGTGTCCCGGTTGTGACATGGAAAATACATTATATATTAAAGAACTTGACATTGGATAACCCCCTGGTGAAAGAAATATATAGTTTTATTCAGAAACTTGCCGACCGGTCTTACGCAAACGACGCTTGAGTGTAACGATCTTGATTATATACATTCTTTGTTGCAGAGCATTGCCGGAATTACATGTTGCATTCATAAATGCGGTACGTTTAATACACTCACATCGGTCTATGTTGCAGTATTAAATATCCTAAGTAAAACAACTTATACTGTATCACATGGTCTATGATCTAAAGTGTGTTGTAAATGATGGAAGAGGGGTCAGGGGCTATTTTTTTCACCTTTACCTGCTTCTTATTGTCATGCAACTTTATTACACCCATCATAGAGCCTGAATGCGCTTCACACACTACAGCGAAATCACTGAATTTGAAAGCAAATCACCTGGCGCCTCAAACAAAGCTGCGGAGGTCGTGGAGGAAGTGGTCTCGAAAAAATCTGCACGATGTCGACGTCTCAGATGACTTCTTAAATTCGTGGTATTTCCACCTTTTGCAAGCACAATTTTTCGGCATAAACGACAAATGGCCTCGCCAGAGTTCAAAGGTTGTCCCTTTTCATCTGCTTTCAGGCCAAAATACAGCCATACGATAGACTTGCTTCTTGGTTTACTGATAAGATCCATCTTTCTGTAGCCCTTCTCTGCTTTTCTGCAGTCTGCAACACTACTGCAAGACTTGTGATGGATAGAACGGACACCCCGTGGAAAACATATAAAATATATGTATATAAAATTGCAGCATCTATTTTTGATGCATTGTATAAATCTACGCAACATTAACACGATGACGATAACGAAAACTTTGTGTCTTAAAAACATGAGACTCAAACTCATATATTATAATATATAATATATTATTTTGAACATATTTAAAACACACAACACTACAACATAAAATGATTCCACTGTCGTATTCAATATGCCATTACAAACGATGGAACAAAATGTCTAAAATTTTCAGTGGCTTACATAATAGCGGACAGGATGACAGCCAGTGTATTAGTGATGCAACTTCTATATGCTCTGTTTCTGTGCTTTTCACGTCTTTATTTGTGGACCGACGACAACATACCGCGACAGGTCAGGGTTGCCAGGTCCTGTTGGATATAGATCTGCACAAACTTCAGTCCAAATATTATTTAAATCTCATTTAAATGTCTTAAAATTTGTATTTACCAAATGTAAGTGAATGAACAACAACAAAAAAACAAAACAAACAAACAAACAAACAAAAAAACAGGATGTTATCATTAATTCTGGATGTTTTACCTTTGAACAGATCCATGCAGGAACATTTGTTCTTACCATGTCTCTGGCTACATGCTAACATGAATAAGCATTAATGTGGCTCATTGTGTATTATTATTATTATTATTATTATTAGGGTTCAAACCTCAAAGGGCAAATTTATTGATCAATTTATTAGGTGCATTTGACTTTATGTGGCCCTGGATAGGCATATATATACTGAGGCTCCGTCAGAGCTGAGGTGGAACTGAGTCCTCTTTCAAATAACCTCAGGATGTGAACACAAAAATAAATGAGAATACCTGCCCGAGCAGTTATTCAATGTGTTACCTTTCCCCTTAACCCATTGTTCTCAATGTTTTCATAAAACATTACTTAAATTTCATTTCAGGTGTGCTGAAAGACTACTGTAAACTTGTGTCTGACCTGAAAATGTTTTAGAACAACATATTTTTGAGTGAGTAAACAGTTTGTAAAGGTTCTGTAAACAATATGACATATTGAGGGTATATTTTAAGTAAAAAAAAAATGCTCTGCTGGTTTTCCATGGGTCTTCCTGGCAGGTTTGAATAATCTGAAAATCAGAGGTAAAATGTGTTTATCTAAAGCAACTAAAGAACGAATAGACTAGCCTGAGCTACAATTTCCCACTAGTGAGAACTGTTGAGATGGTCAGGCCACCAGTCCATACATTTACTAAGTCACTGTGTTTAAATTATTGTATGGCTCACACCTTCCATGGTACTTACTGAGGCTTTTAATTTTTTCATTTTAAGTTCTTAGGAAAAAGTACAAATAAATCCAACCAACTTTCAATGTAGCAACTGTTGGCAACCCCCCACACAAAAATCTGAGATTCTCCTTTTCAACCCACTTACGTGAAATTTTCAAATCTGGCAACACCGTCGGTACAACTCCTATCTGCACAGTCCTCCCTCACTGCCGCCCAGTTTGCCGTCAGCTGTCACACCAAGCACATCTGACTTGTGACACACACGTTGGGTAACCGAGAGTGATCCCGAACGTCTGCCCTCCTGCTCGGGAACTGCTACGCCTTTCAGGTAAGCACCAAACTCACTGTTGAGCACTCAACACTTATATAGTGGTATTTTTCACGACATTAGAAGCGAAAACACCTCTCGCAAGACCACTATGTTTGTTCATCCTTTAAACACATAACTCGCCGTGTCGTGTCTGTTCACCTAAACTTCAGTCTATCGTAGTTTCTCGCCTTTAGTTTCAAGCGTACTGGTAGCGGTCGCTTGGGTCCACGGTTAGCTTACGGTTAGCCACGGCTAAAAACATTGTGGCCTCGCTGACTCGCCGTAGCATGCTGTCTTCTTCTTCTCCTTCTTCGTGGTGGGCCAGCTGTTGCCATGGCGACTGCACTCACAAGTTATCGGAGGTGGAAACTAAACTGAACTTTAAAGCAGCTCACACAGAGCTAAAACAAAACGCATTTAGACAAATTCAGAAAATGGCTTCTTGCTTGGTCCCCGACTTCCCGGCCGTTATGGTTGCTCTCGAACATTTGAAGGAACTGGACAAACAGCTGAAAGAGGAGGGAGTACCATTCGCACCTGAAGCCAGCCTCCATCTGGCAGAAATGACAGCTGCTATTACTGACCTGGAGTCGGACCGACGTGCTGCCCATGAACATTTAGAAGTGGAAACCATAGAAAACAGTAAGCTGAGACACCAAATTAACAATATACGTGAACGAATGAGCCAGGAAATCATGGCTGACGTAGCAGCAGCCCGCTCATCCAATGCTGAGGAGATAGAGCAGCTGCACAAAGACCTGAACACAGTCTCTCAGCTACAAGAGGACACTGTGAGGAGGCAGGAAGTCCTCTTGAGCCAAAACAAAGCACTCTACCCTCAGCGAGAACGAGTAAAGGGTGAGCACGAAGAGATCATTGCTGCTCTGAATGATCAAATCACCCTTAAATATGGCTTGCAAATGCAGCTGGATCAGACACAGGAGCAGATAGAGGAGCTGAAGTCCTGCATTGCTGCTGTTGAACAAGACAAAATAATGCTGGAGCAAAACATGGCCCTGGAGAGACAGGCTTTCACTGTGAAAAAAGACAACCTGTCCAGAGAAGTGGATCAGACAGATGAGAAAATTAAGCAGCAGCAGCAAGCAATCAGGAGGAACAGAAGAGAGCTAGACAGAGTTGATAATAAAAAACAAGAAACCCATGACCGTCTGGGAGAGCTCATGACTGATATGGCCAAGCTAGAGGGCAACTTACAAAGACTGATAGTGTCTCGGTGCCAGTTTGAGAAACAGCTGGAAGGGGAGACTCAAAAACATCAAGAACTGAGAGAAAAGAGAGAAAAGCTAAAGAAGGAGTTGCATGAATTAGGAGAAGCTTTCAGCCTTAACATTCAGAGTCTTAAAGAGGAAATTGCCACAGTGGAGGGTAAGATAGACGAGAGTCAAGCATCAAAGTTGCTCTGTCAAGACCTTCTGGCTCAAATCTACGAGATATTCAAGTATCATCATGATGAAGAGAACGAAGTAAGGGCAGAGCATTTCCACATCTCACAGCAGCTGGAGCGGTCCAAGCTGCAGCTGGAGGAAAGCATTGCCTCCATAGTCAAACACAGGAAGGAGATCAAAGAGATGGATAAGCAGACCCAAGAACTTCTGGAAGCTGACACGATCAACCAGCGCGTGTTTGAGAGGAATCAGGAGGAGCTGTCTGGTAACATGGACACAGAGAAGAAGAACATCAACCATCTTCAGGAAGAGAAGAGCAGGCTAAGGAGACTCCTGGAGGAGGAGAAGGGGAAGCAGGAGGAACACGTGGCGAAAATGACCTCTGACATCAGCAACACCAGGAGGAGATACGAGGAGCTGCGACAAGAGGAGGCTGCGCTCCACCAGCGCCAACCCAAGAGCACAGATGCGGACTTACTAATGAGTCACATGACCCAGTGTGAGGTGGAGTACAGACAGATAGAGATCAAATACCATCAGGAAATACAGCAACACACTAAAGAGACTGAGAGCATTACAAGGAGCAATGAGGAGAATGAGAGGGAGGTGAAGGAGAAAGAGGAGTGGCTGAGGGAGGTGGAGGCCAGATGGAATGAGGAGCAAAGTAGGCACCAGAGACTGAAAATGCTCACTTCTGAGCTGAGGTGTAGGAGGACTGAGCTGGAGTTGACCATTCAGGGGCTGAGGGAGAAAACCAGCTCTCTACTTCAGCCCAAAGAGGAGATGAAAGCTGAGCTGGAGGAAATGCGAGCAAGTTATATAGATGTGCTCGAAAAACAGGCCTCAGAGCTGAAAGCTGTTGAAATGAGCATCTATGACAACAGTGTGAAACTGGAGCAGGTCAGCATGGAGAACAGCAGGCTGCATCTCTGTATCAGACAGATGACAGAGGATGTCAGCAGAGCCAGGAGCAACAAAGACAGATACTGGCAGGAGATTCACCAGTTCAACCAGGACATAAAGGCCTTGGCTGACAGTTTGCAGGAAGCATGGAGAGAGGATTTATTGCTAACTGAGGACTGTCAGAACAGTGATGGTGTGCTGTTGATGTCTATGAGTGCTCTGTTGAACCATTTGAAGACTAGGAGGCAGCAGTTAGGAAATGTGAACATGCTCCTACACCAGCAAATGTTAGATTTCAGCAAACGACTCGGAGATAAAACAATTATAGGCCAGCGTAGCTGAGTTGATTAAAGTGACTTTATGTCACAACATATGTCTGTATGAATTCAGATAACCTGTAAACTCAGAAAACTTAATAAAACTGAAAGCAGCAAAAAGATCATATGAAGACATGTCTGTTAAGTTTATTTAAAATGCAGGCTCATACACACAAAAATACTCAAAATAGTAAAAATTTGTTGACATAGACCTTTATCTCAACATTATGACCTGTCAAACACAGTGCATGTGATAAAATGATTAATTTCTGCATTGCTTCAATTGCTGGTATGGAGCTACGTTAATGTTATTAGTCACGCCTGTGCTGTTCCTGTCACAGTGGACCTGCTGTGCAACTACTTTAAGTTGTGTTTTATTAGGTTAGATCTCAGTCAATTTTAGGTTTAAAAATTTTTGGCATTTTTCCTTCATTGGTAGCTGACAGTCTTGAGAGACACAGGAAGAGAGAGAGTCAGAAAGAGAAAGAGTCTCCTGGCCAGGAATTGAGCCACGGACATTGTGGTTATGTGGTATGGACTTACCCATTCCGCCACTTTGATTCCTCTGTAGCAGAATTTCAGTCATTCTTTATATTTTATTTCTAATTTTTATCTATTTATCAATAAGCCCTTTTCACAAAAGACATCTTGACATGTCACAGTGGGAAAATCACAGGTGTAGATAATATAGTTAATGATGGCTGCATCCCGTTTAGCTGCTTCAGTTTCAGGATCCTGGTAGTGTTCATGCTGACTCACTGTCATGACTCACTGTCAGGATGCTTGAACAGAAGATAGCCATTGTTAATGTTTTTAGCAACACCTGCATTTTTCTTGCTGAGACATGTCTGCTCTGAAGAAGATCTATTTGATTATTTACTAATTCATTTCTAAATGTGTGCTCAGTCAGTTTTGTAGCTTTGACTACTTTAAATCACAGGTTGGGGTAGAATGGAGTTATTAAGTGGAATAGCAATTACTATACCTCAGCTTTGACTAAGGTCTGACCATAATAAAGAAACCTAAAGAGATCCAGTAAGTCCAGATAGTCGCGTCCTGAATGGAGGCTTTACATAGAATATATGTTGTTGTTGTATACCTTGACATGCGAATCACTTTCAGAGTTAAATGTTCATTTGCAGTGGCTAATCCATAACATTAGAAAAGTATACATTTACTGTTGCTGCTATGACTTGTTTACAAAATCTTTTAACACAAATGTCACAAATGTAATACTTTTCTTTGTAGCTGTAGCTTTGTAGCTGTTCTTATATAGTGTTTTGCACATACAGTAGCTATTATAGATCTAAATATAGCTGTAGCCATGTGTTTAACGTAATAAAACATGTACTTGTTGGTAACTATTTCTCTTTATCTACTTGTGAATTAAATAAACCCAAACTTTCACTTGTTTTCTTTGTTGTCATTAAAAACACAGTAACAACAAAATTCTTTTGGACTGATTTCTTTTAATAGGGATATTTTGGAGTCTGTGTAAGAAATTAGAAGGTTGTCACTCACCATCACCATTAAATGCACTGTAATTTCCCAGTATACTTAGCACACATGCATTTTTTAGGACTTTTTCCCTATTAAAGCATTTTTTTAAAAAAAGAAAACTACTGTTATTTTAGTGTTACATTAGATGCAAACATGCCAAAATAAATGGAACATTTTAAACAGTAAAATCCTAAACATGAAAAAGGCCAGACTTCTCTTCAAACTGTTGCCTATCATGTTCATAATATTTTTTCCAGTGCCCTTGTTATATTTTTGTTTGATTCAGTATAACTAAGCCTGTGAATGATCTTATTTTCTTTTCAGATTTGGTGCATGAAGCTTGGCAACAAAAGACACATATTTCCTGTGTTGCTCCTACCAGCAGATGGCAGAAGGGACCAGGTTTCTCTCTGCTGTGACCTTGCCCTGCAGTTAGAGGGTCAAACAACCACCCACTTCCCTCTGAACAAAAACATGCAGACACATGCACACAGAGGAACATTCCCTGCTTCTGTCTCACACGCTGTTAGGACTAAATAAAGGCAAAGAAAGACAGCTGCAAAACAAGGCAGCTGCTGCACAAGTGGAGCTGAACGGAAATCACCAGTTAATTCCAGTAAAGAAGGTAAGACAAACATAGCGTAAACTTTGCTTTTAACTCTTTTGTGCCATTTCACCTGGCAGCTACAGCATCTGTGGCTTTATGGTGTGGTCAGACTATATCATCGCATGTGTTTAGAATTGATTTTTGCGTGCAGGCAATTTGGATTGTCTTTAGTGATCCCTCTGTCAGACTGTATCTGCCTGCAGCTCCTCTCTCGGATCAGTATTTATTTCTGCAAGCGGTTGATGCCAAAACACAAATACATTTTGCTGTTGTGATATGAAAACTTTGATTTTTCCACAATATAGTTAGTTGAAGGATACTTGCTGCTGTTAAGTTTAAAAATGTATCAACCTCTGTGACTAAAACTAATGTTTTATATTTCGCACACTGAGACCAAAACTGTCTTTTATTCTGAGAAGTTTGATTGTGTCCCATTGTTTTTGGTTATAACAAGTCTTTCGGGAATACTCCAAAGCCTTTATTGTGTTTTGCAAAGACACAAAATAACCTCACCCACTACGCTTACACTGCCCACAGGTCTCCTTCGTATTTACCCAAAAACAAATACTAAAGAATCTTATAATGTGATCTTTGTGGTGAGAGTCTGCTAATGTTTTCACAAAGAGAGGGACTTTGGACAAATGTTGGGATCAGTGTTGGGTGCAAACTCATGTAATAACAGTCTTTATTTGTACCACAACAGCAAAATTATTCTTATAACAACCTGGAACACTAATGTTCCTAGTGGCTGTAAATAGGCAACCAAGTGGTTATGTAATGATATGAGACTGTGTGATTGGTAAGTTCCTATCCTTTTTAGAGGTAGCACAATGCAGTCTAAACTCTACAGCTCTGATGTAAAGAGCACTACTCTCCAATTTAAGTGTGATCTTGATATTTGTTCTGCATTAAAAATAAAATAAAATAAAGTCAAGTGAAGTGGTTGTAACAGTCTGAGCTAAGGGCTTGTTGAAGCTCTGTAATGTCCATGTAACAAAAGACACAGTGTATGATCAAAATGGGCAGAAGTGGGTCACATCTCTGTCTGTTGTCAAACAGCTCGTATGGACAGCGTAGCTCCTTTTATGCTGTAGGTTATGTTGAGACAGCTCGGCAGCGGAGGAGGCAGCCTGTTTAAAGGTCAGAGAGTAAGCGGCAATTTAACACCACAAACTAGATATAACATACGGGATGTTCACTGTCAGGTCCACCAGGATATGACACAGATATACACAAACAACTGCACGTGTCAGTGCAAGATGTAAGTAAACACGACATGGCATCATTCTGAGAGTGGTGTGTTTTTTAATAAGGATTCTTTGCAGTTGAAAACAGGCTTTAGTAGATTTGTAAATACACATTTATTATTTGAATCTGGTTAATGTTTCACCTCTGGTCTTGAACTATAGTTTATAACAAATGTAAACAAAACTTATTTATTGCTATATTTGTTTTTTATGCTGTTAGTTTGGTTGTGGGTACAACAGCGTGGATTCTGCCATTTGGTCCATCAGTTTGGTGCAGACACAAATTTTTCGACGACATATGGAAATGTTAATACAGATATACACATATAAACAGCGGTGGCACTTTCACAGACATCACAAATAGAAAGCCAACATGATGAAACTGTTGGAATCAGCTGCCACAGAGGACACCACACACACATAAAAACTCACCCACATATCGTAATGTAACGAGGCAGCTGCCCTTCAATGTGGAAATGTCAATATGCCACTTAAGGATACTGTGACACCCCCCCCCCCACCCCCACTCACACACACAGAACCTCACTCTTGCTCTCGCCCTCGCTCGCATCCACCTCATCAGTCTACTCCAGTTAATTATTCTGCCTGGGGGCATAAGAGCTTGTCCACAGGATATGATCACACTGCCCTCAAAGCACATGCGTGTACACATACGGACATACAGACATACAGTATCAGTGAACGCTCAGTCAGCCTGTTTGGATGTCGGTTGTTTGTGGCTCTTGTGGAAGATGATTTTTTTCCTGTGTACCACCTGCTGCTTAAAAATGACATCCATACTGTTGAAATCACATATTCTGGCATTGTGTTGTGACTTGTGATAAAGACATTGTGCACAGTCTGAACACACAGGATCAGTGAGGGTAAACTGTACTTTTCAAACCCCCTGATAACAGTGGTTCACAACCTTTTTCCCCCATGATTCCTTTTCCCTTCACAATGTTCTGTCAACCTGGTGCCTCAGACCTCCCCAAGAGGGTGCAAGGGAAGTCTGAGGGAAAATGGTTAAAGTTATTATGAAATATGTAGCTGCAACAAGACTGAATGGATCACCAAGCTACCAGCTCTGTGAGGCTATAATCTGGGCTAAATGCTAATCTCAGGATGCTAACATGGTCACAGTGACACTGTTAACATACTGATGCTTAGTGGGTTCATCACATGTTGATCATGTTTAGCGTGTCTACATGCTGTAATTTCACCTAAATACAAAACACAGTTCAAGTTGATGGAACTGTTATAAGCTTGGTTGGTATTTAGTCATAAGTATTGTACATAAAAGTATTGAACCAATAAAAATTTTGAATTGATGATGGCGCTAGATGAAAAGTTAAAGGATCAACAAAATTATTACAATGTGTCCATCTAGGAAACATGACTTTTGTTGTAATCCATCCAATAGCTGTTGGAACATTTCAGTAAAAAAAAACAAAACACAAATGTCAACCTTATGGTGACATTTTGTGCCAATCCATCCTGTAGATGTTGAGGTATTTCATTTAATACATGCAGGAATCGTGACTTTTCAAGATTTCATTGCAATCCATTCGATAGGTGTTCAGACGTTTCAGGCTGAAAATCTCAAGTCTTAAACTGGCAGACCAACAGACCAGCATTTCCATGCCTAGAAACATGCCTGAGAAGTTCAAAACACTGCAGTTTGCACATCTATAGATCAAGATCAGAGTAATTTATCATTTAGATATATTTTACAGACCTGAAGAGGACAAATGATCCAATGTTTCTCAAATAAGATTAAGCAAAAAATATTTCAAAAAAAAAAATTGTGCAGTTCAGCAATCAACTTTAATTGCAACCCCAAAATATAATTGACTTAATTTGTAAGTTTGGAAAAGTACAATGTGTTGTGGAAAATGACACTCATCACTGACGCAACAGATAAGGAAACTGTGATCAGAGTGACCGGCGGCTGTTACACCACGCAAACTGAGGAAGTCATTATTGCGAGACAGTTGCACACACAGGCGCACGCAAACACACTCAACATTTGTACATCCACGCAGATTCATGTACTTATTCTTTGACATAACATGACATTTTTGTCTGTATGATTGTGAGTGTCCATCATGTTACTCATGTTTTGGCTCTATATTTGTTTTCAAGCACGAATGTGTCAGACTCCACATGAGTCTGTGTAATGAACCTATCGGTAATATATCTGGCACATACACTGTGTGTGTGTGTGTGTGTGTGTGTGTGTGACAGTGAGAGAGCAGCGGTTTGTATTGCGCATTGTATCCCTCTCTCTCTGTCTCTCTCACCAGCACATGACCTGTAATACTCCATATGGCCTGATGACGTCTATACTTCCTAATCTCTCTCTCTCACCCTCCCCGAGGTTTTATAGGCGGCAGTGAGCAATGAGGAGTCAGATTTCTGCGTCTGCACAGAGACGACACGTGCCACTGTCTCCTGTTGAGGTGAAAACACTTTGAGCTAAGCCAGGAAGCTTTAATCTGTCTGCTCACAGCGATACAGAGTATCTGTTAGGGTGACGGTAGCAGTAAAAAGAGGCGTCAAGGACATTTTACTGAAGTGCAGAGTGGACAGAGCTGTGGACAGTGATGGAGACTATGGGTAAGAGGCAGCCATTCTTCATTTTATTGTAGACCTGATCATGTTTGGATGTACAATATGTATTTCACATACATGAGTGATGTCATTTTAAGTGTACAAAATCAAATCAGAGGTGGGAGCCAGGTATATGATATTATATTTATTATATAATGTTGTGCATATTATATTTATAATATTAATCAAACATAATTAATTGCATTTAATAGGGGTAAAATGGTCTGTTTGTAAAACGGTTTGTTTGATGTGTGGAAAGGATCACACAGCATTTCATCTCTCCTTTTATAGTCATATAGTTCTGGTCTAGAGGAGCTGAGGAGAACTTAGTAGCTGTATGACAGAGATACAATAAGTCACAGTTTTGTGCACCTGAAGAACATTTTTTCTTAAGATTTGATGAACCTGTTGCATATTACCTTTTTGGAAAATTGCAATTAGGGCTCTAGCTGGAATTTAATTGGTTGAGATATGTCTGCATTTGGAAAATGAAAGCATAAATCTTAACTGGATAAAACAAATCTTGAGGTGTTTTTGTAGCACTCTTGCTGTAATTGAGAGAAGTTGTGGATATAATGTTGTTGATGACATTTAAATAACATGATTATGATTATTTATTGTCTGCTGCATTTGGAATTAAATGAGTATGATGTGTCTTTGCAAAGCAGTTTGACCCACTTTGGCTTGACCTGCTGCAGTCCAAAGTTCCCACAGATAGACACCATGATAAATACTCCATGATACTCATGGAGGCATGAACTAGAGGAACAGATGGCGCCTGTGTGTGTGTGTGTGCACGCGCGCATGACAGTGCATATTATCACCATGGTGTGACCTCTGCAAACCTTTAAAACTGAAAGTGCTGATCTAATGAAGACTTCCTGGTTATCCAACAATAACAGAGTTGATTCATGGCAGTTAAAGCTGCTGTCGTCACTATGATCATATTAACAATGGATCAAATGACTGAGTGTATTGTGAAAGTGGAATGCAGAGAATTATAATCAACAGTTCCCTTCAGATATACGTGTTGCTTTAGCATCTGCTCACTGTTTTGATTTCCAGGCTCTGCCACTTTAATGTGTTTGTTTGTAAGGTGATGATAATGTCACTGTTGCGTTTAAAGCACGTAAACACAACAAAACACAACAAAAACATCAGTTACAACAGGCTTAAGTTGTGTCATCATAGTCGTAGTGATACAGTCTGTGAGGTTGCCAACAATTTATTGCCAACTCATTTCCTAATACTCTGAAAGTCAAAGCATCGGTCTTACTTTTAACTTCACTTATTTTTAACTACTTTTGCATTAATGATTCAGGTCCCACGTGAGCAGACATATGTGCTTTTAGGACAAAAGGAAAGCTGAGCTGTCATATCATACTGAGACAAGCAACAAAAAAAAAAAGCAGGGATTTGTTGCTGTTGCAGCTTAAGATGACTGGACAGCTGAGACATTTCCAGAGGTGCTCACTCCCTCTGATTATCTGAGCCGAAGCTGAACAAACAGTAAATAAACTATCTGAGGATTTATAAGGATTTGTAGAACAGCACCACTTGCTATTCAGATGTATTACTCGCCATTAATTTATAGATGTGTGTTTGAAATTTAAAAAAATCTCTCTTGTCCAGTTCCTGTACCATAGACTAACAGATATGCCTAATTTTGTTTAATTTTCTCCATCCTCGTCCATTTTTCCATCCCAATAAATAATTTAACAAATAGTAAAGTTGGAGATGTCAGGTTTCATTCATCTTGCAGGATGTATTAGAAGTTTGGCTCACATCTTTTGGGCGTTTTAGTGTCTTTAGGTTGATGTTTTTGTTTTTGCAGCTGGCAGTCTTAATGTTTTGGTTCGCACTCACCTCTTGTTTGGAGTTGCAGGCGACTGTTTCAGTGAATAGGAAGGGTACACTACCCACCCAGCAACAGCAGACAGACAAAGTTAGTCCATTAATCACATCCCTGTGTTTTCCCTCCTCATCAGTCTATCCAATGGGTGGAGGAGCCACCAGGCTGTACAGCAGTGTGACTCAGGCCCTCAGCAGCAGCTCTCCTCTCCCCCTCCCGCCATCCCACCTGGACCCCCACCAGCCTGCAGTCACAAACCTGGATCCAGATTTCTGCCAGGTGAGTCCTCCTCTCTTCACGGTGCAGTTTTCAACAGAATGGCACACAAGATCTTTATTTAAATCTTCTCCCTCGGTTGAAATAAATGTGGAATGTCCTGACTGTCTGTTCTGCAGGGGCAGAGGGGGTCCTCTGTGTGTCCCCCTGATCCAGTGGACCTGCTTCGACAGTGTGAGGAGGCCCTCAGGGACAGACCACCTCGCTTCCACAGGAAGTTTATTCATCTTAATAATGGAGACAGCGCCCCCAGCAGCCCCATTAGGGTGATGCAGTGGAACATACTGGCCCAAGGTATATGGCTTTTATAACACACCACACTAGACTGTAGGTTCTGATATAATGACTTACAGATTTTAACTGAATGAATATTGGATGTGATTTTTTTTAATGTGACTTTCACACTGTGTACCAGTCTGTCCTGATAATTTAAGACATAGTACAGTTGGAGATATCAGGTTTCATTCTTCCCTTCATTGGCTTCCATTCATTTTTAAGCAAGTTAAGGATCCATTAATAAATGTTTATAAATTAACAATGGATCAAATATGTGTAACGTGAAAGTGGTTGCTCGCAGTGATGAACCCACAAATATTTATATCCCAACTCTGCAGTTCTGCTCACACCATGTTTTAGTGTCTTTTAGGTTATCGTTTTTGTTTTTGCAGCCGGCAGCTTTAAGGTTTAAGTTCACCCTCAGCTCTTGTTTCCAGTCGCAGGCGGCTGTTCTTAATTAATTAAGTATTGCAGAGATAAAGTTAGTCAGTTAATTCAACATGGCAGAGCATTATCAGCTAAAAGTGACCACACTTTTATATTCAATAACATGCACGTGCTACCAGACTGACTACCAAAACAAAGACCAGAGACACTCAGATTACAACACACTCAGAAGGGAAGTGACTCCACTCTCTGCTAAGGACGCCATTACTCCACTATATCTTTACATAGAAAATAGTTGTTTACTGCTCTATTATTGTTTAAAATCTGGTGTACAGAACCTTTAAGCAGAACTGTCCAACAGGAAGTAATCCCTGAAAAATAAATCACATTACAACCTTGACTGTTTATCTTAGTTTTTAAAAGTTAAAAAAAAAATGTAGGCACAGACACAGACAGCAGGAAATGGGTGTTCTCAGCATGAACATTTCCAGAATGGTAGCAAGGAGATATCCTGATCGAAGAAACACAACTATGAAGCATTGTTTGGTTACTCGCGTTAAAATGAAACTGCATACTAAAGTCAGACCTCCCTGTTTCTCCTGTCTTTCAGCTCTGGGTGAGGGACTTGACAGTTTTGTCCAGTGTCCCCTGGAGGCCCTCAGCTGGTCCCGGAGGAAGTATCTCATCCTAGAGGAGATCCTCACCTACCGACCTCATATCCTGTGTCTGCAGGAAGTTGACCACTACTACGACACCTTCCAGCCGGTTCTAGCAGGCCTGGGTTACAGCAGCAACTTCTGCCCCAAACCCTGGTCGCCCTGCTTGGATGTCGAGGGCAACAACGGCCCCGACGGCTGCGCGCTGTTCTTCGATCAGTCACGATTCGAGGTCCTTGAGAGCGTGAACATACGGCTCACTGCCATGAGGATTCCTACCAATCAGGTGGGTGAGATTCCACTGTCTTTCATTAAAAGCTACTCAAAAACACCTCTAACACACTGCTCTCTTGCCACAGGTTGCCATAGTAACAATGCTGCGTTGTCGGAGCACAGCGAGATACGTGTGCGTGGCCGTGACCCACCTGAAAGCCCGCTCTGGCTGGGAGTGGCTCCGCAGCACCCAGGGCTCCGATCTCCTGCGACACCTCCAGAATCTGGTCCAGAAACACACCGGCGGTCCCGCGGGTGACCCCAGCTCTGACATTCCTCTGCTCATATGTGGTGATTTCAACGCAATCCCAACTGAGGAGGTGTACCGACACTTCATCACATCACCGCTCAGTTTGGACTCCGCCTATAAGAAACTCAGCCAAGACGGTTTGACAGAGCCAGAGTACACGACCTGGAAGATCCGGACTACAGGGGAATGTTGTACCACTCTAGACTACATCTGGTACAGTCAGGACATGCTGAGAGTGGACGCTGTGTTGGACATGCCCACTGAGGAACAGATTGGACCAAACAGGCTTCCATCCTTTAGCTATCCATCTGACCACCTCTCTCTGGTTTGTGACTTCAGCTTTAAGGAGAAAGAATGAGGAGGAGGTGATGAATCAGCACGCGAGAAGGGATGACGAGTCGAGATTGGCTTCTGGTGGGCTTCACTCCACAAGCAGGCGTGCGGATGAGACGCCACGTGTGAGTGAAACAACGAGGATGAAGACAGGAGGCCGAGAAACCAGAGTGGGAAGCAGCATAGTCAGATAACTCATGACACTGAAGTTGCAGGGTTACATGCTGCAACAATACAGTCTACCTCCTCAAACTCTAACACTGTGCTTGTGTGTTTTCTACACCATGCTACTGTCCTGTACCGTCATCTGTACTCAAACACAATCTGCACAGTGAAGCTAATGAATAGCATTTGAACTTTCGTTTTTAATAGTTTACAATAATCCTCAAATCAAACTGTATTTAATTGAAACTGTAGTAAATAATGTGCTTCACACTGCCAATGTACTACAGAGTGACTGAGAATAAAGTGTTTCTGCTGTTCATTTGTGTTGGATTGATCAATGCTACATTTCCAGTACAAGTACTGTGTAGATTTCACATTTACTCTCTCAGACTACTCAGTAATTGGTTTGCTAATTACTTGGTGGTTTAGGAATTAAATCGTCCATCCACCCAAATTAGAAAAAGATTTTCTTACTTACATAGGTAGTTTTGGTTAAACCTGTCCAGGCTTAGAGATATCCAGAGATTTTTGACATCAGAGATGTCCAATGGACCCAGTGAACTTTGGGTTTACTAAAGGAGTAGTCCCTATAAAACTTTACAATGCTCTAAAAGTTTTTTTATTATTTGGGCGAACTGGCCGTTAAAAGATTACTCACTTCATTCATTCTAGATCACGGGTTATATTAAGTTCAAATGTAATGCAATGTGAACGTCAAGCCTATACACAGCTGTCGGGGCTGTGAGTGTCGACATACTGCTGTCTAAACATTACTATCAGTAAGACAGTGAAATCTGCAACATCACCAGCTGCTGCAAGTTACTGACACTGATTACCAAATCGCTTGTTACAGTATGAACTGTTATAATCTCCATGGAAACAGATCTATCAGAGATCTATTCAACTGGAGATAGGACAGAAGTCTATAAGATGCCATTAGGAAGGGAGCCTATCCTATGGCCAGGTACTTAAGTCCCTATACAGTATCAGAGCACACCACAGTGCCACAGGGGTACTGTTCATGTTCCTGTTTTCATCTGTTGAGACATACTATTGTTTTCTGGAACGTACAGTACGTTACACTGAGGATACAAGCACATAGCACTATATTGGATTATCACACTTTAGAAAGACCTCCCTATTTATTGTTAAAACATCAGGACAGTTGCATCTGTCATTCACTTGTGGAATTTCCTGACCCTGACCTGACCTGAATAATCAAGCATTTCTGTTGACACTCTTTTCTGGTGTTGCTAATGCCTGTTTCAGGTATTAGAATATATGATCTCTGTTACAGATATATCTTCAGTTTCAGAGATATCTGACAACATGTTTACACTCTATTTTCACACTAAAAAATATGCTAAAAGGATTTTTGATAATGCCATAATATCAAGACTTTTGTGTGCCTTGGACTTCTTACAGGGTAGACACCACAAGCCAAAAAGTACCTTTTGCAAGGAACCTAATATGCACACCTTTTTTATATCAGTGTCGGCGACAGCTCGGGCCAGAGGGTTGTCTGCCTGCCTGTCCAGTTCTCCATATCTCAGTAACGGCTTGAGGGAATTTCTTTAAATTTGGCACAGACATTCACTTGGACGGATGGAAGTATGAACTGATTAGATTTTAGTGGTCAAAGGTCAAAGTTCACTGTGACCTCACAAAGCACGGCTACAGTGTAACTATTTGTTTCCCTGTTGAATCGTATCAGCGTACTGTGTAATCACGGAGAAGTGATTTATCTTCATCAAGGGTTCAGTTAAACAATACGATATATGATCTTAAGCAACAGGTCTGAAACAGTCTGCGCTCAGTTCTGCTGATACATCGAAAAGGTTATCACTGATTAAGAATGCCACTCAGATTTGATTAAATAAATGTAGGCCACCATTAGGCCTACTATTTTATCTTGAATATTGCCGATATGTACAGGTTTGGAAAAACATGAACTATGTATGACAAAATGTAACAAAATCACACAAGAAATCCAAAGCAGTAAATCCTAAACACACACATTCACATCAGCTTCAGTGTGAAACTTGAAAACCCAAGATGAAAGCGACAACTGTTGGGTTTCAAATGTCTTTTTATATTTCAGTAAAATCTACTTGAATACACTTTGAAACAAGAGTACAACAAAATAGAATATACTTCAAATGTTGAATATACAAACAGTTCAGTCTGAACACAAACATCTTTATTTCTATTGTCCCTCTTTTTAGATTAAAAAAATGAAATGAAATGTAGGGCCAAAATGGCACAGACTGTTCTGGCAAACTGTTTTAAGGGGGAAGTAAAGTGACCTGGGATCCACAGTGGTTGAATATTTCTCACAGGTATTTTGCATAAACCTGTGATTTTCAATGCCTCTCTTTAATTAACTCTTAAAATAACAGCTTAATTACATTGGTGATCTCTGGATTCCTTTCCAGAGACATGGCGGCATGCACTGGCCCTTATTTAACATTCTTTGCATTTCCATGCAGCCAGACTGAAGGCTCATGAAGAGGAGAGCAAACAAAACAAAAAAAAAATAATAAAAGAATTGAGACATAGCCAAGATCATTTTGTCAAAAAAAATGTGAAAGTCAAACCGAGAGATTTTTCTAGAAGCTGGAAGACACACTGCAAGCAATCCGGTCACTGACCTACAAAATGTTACTGTTTCTCTATGTGAGCATTAACAGCCTGATAGACAGAGGAACTAATGATAAAACAAATATTAGATGCCCTAGTTTCAGTAATACTGTGCTTGGTACAAGGTATCAAAACACAAAAACAAATTTCAGCTTACTGTTCAGACAATATATGAAAAAAGAAAATTAAAATTAAAATCTAAGGCTGTTCTGTTAACTTTAGCTCCATAATCTGTATAGTAGAGATATATATAAATATGTACATACACAACCATTGTCTGTCTGATATCGTTCCTATTAGAGCTTCTTTCAGCTCCACTCTCTCTCTCTCTCTCTCTCTCTCTCTCTCATGTAGCACCACCCATACTTGATCTGCACAGTGATATAAGTAAAAAAAAAATAAGTTGCTGGTTTTAACATCCATAGAGGCAAAACTGGAAACAAATGCTGTCTACAAAAGAAGTTTTATTTCCCTCCCTTGTTTTTTTTTTTTCTTTTACAGTTCACATTTTGGTTGGTCTTAATTATTTGCCTCGTTTTGTAGTGTTTCAGGTTTTTTTTAAATATATACTTTCAATGTTTTTCCCGAATTTGAGTCAGTGATAGCAATGCATTTAGAAGGCAGAAATTGTAGTGATCAAGGTTGGTCCCTTTACCTTTCCCAACAACTCCCTTTAAAGTCTGTGTGTATTCCTATGTTGCAGGGTGCAGTTTGTGCTCCGAACACAACACTCAGAGGTTTCAGTGTGGTTGTGAGGGGAGACCGGCTTAGTTCAGTTTAAGTCCGAGGCAGCAACAGGGAAGATGCGAAGACAGGTTGAGGACTCAAAACAGACCTTCATGAGTCTTTAAAGTCTCTCAGACTGCTGCTGGTTATTACAGGAGTAAAAATGACTGAAGACATGTACAAACGAACCCTCTCTGGCAGAGAGGGAGAAGATGGGTACTGGTAAATGTGTGCATTTCAACACTCAGGCTCTTCTGTCTTTATTGGTACATCAGGCCTTTCCAGTTTGATAACGACCTCAGTGTCTACGGCCTCTGATTGGACGTTCTGGACAGTTTTGGGGTTTGCCTGGTTCTGTTGGACTGCCACTGGCACCTGCACAGCCTGGACCTGGACTCCCACAGCCTTCAGCTTCTCCACTGCAACTCCTGTGGTTGCTGGTGCTCCTATCACCAGCTCTGAGCCATTGATGACGCCACTGATGATGCGAGGCTGTGCTGTCACTGTCTGATTGGCTGTTGATACAGTTACCACCCCACTGCTGATGCTTCCCGGCTGTGACACCACCAGAGTTTGTTGTTGCGCCTGCGTCGGGACGGTGAGTCTCATCACTTGTGTTCCTGGGGAGACGCTGACAGGAGCTAGGGCCCGGACAGTGAGGGGACCCCCGAGGAGGCTGATGCCCGCTGCGGAAGCTCCGACGCTGGGCTTGTTTGTGCCCGTGGAGGTCTGGAGCTGACACTGAGCTAACTGGTGGGCTGGGATTGTGATGATCTTGGCAAGCTGGACAGTGATCTTGTCTCCGTTCTCTGCTGTGGCTGGGACCATTGTGGGGATAGTCTGGATCACAACCTATACAAAAAAAATGTTTTTTAAAGTTTGTCAAAGTTAAAAGAGACAGACTAAAAATTAAGGGTGTTGTTTTTCCAGTAACTGCTCTATGAGCCTGTATGGAGTTTAAATTTAAAATTTACTTTTTTAGACATTAACCCAACAGAATGCAATTTAATACCTGATTCAGGATCATACTGTCCAAAATATTAAAGTATGATGGAAAAACAGTAGGAATGATGATCAATATTGCACAATATATATGCAATATATAACAATAACTCCCTATGATATAATTAATCAATGTGACCTGGACCCATGAAGTGGGTGGATGAATTAGCCAAAAATGATTCATTCAAAGTAAATATGACACATATTGAGACACTGAGTTTCTTGGCTGCTGTAATTAGCAGTGGTACAGATACTGTGGAGTAATGTGCTGAAGTGTTTCAACATGTACAAACCTTCTGTTGTGAGTTGGTGTTACCAGCAGCACCACCGATAGCAGGAGAGTTGGTGAGGAGGGTGGTGTGGCCGGCTGCCCCCGCTGTTCCTGCCGGCTGCTGCACAGCAACTGTTGAGATCTTCTGACCCAATGGTGTTGTCATGACTACGGGCACCTGCATAGCCACCCGCACTGTCCTGCAGACGAGAGGTAAGAACGCACAGAGTCAAAAGTTAGTGCTTACTGTTGGGAGAAGTGCTAATATTTGCATTACTCATGTGAGACATGCTTAATCTCCAAACTGAAAGTCCTCATCCCTCTGCAGGAGTCTTACCTGGGCCCAGAGGCGCTAGGGATGAGGGCTGTGTGAGACTGCTGGGTCTGACTCTCATCTGGTGCTGTAGAAACCGTCACTATCCGTGGCACCCCTGCACCGCCTCCTGCCACTGTCTTGCTTCCAGCAGCAATAGGAGCCTGGACAACGTTGGCTCTGTTCCCGCCCCGCAGGATATTGGGCTTCTTGGGGGACGATAACTCAGTTGCCTGAAGCAGCATGTCCGATGGTGGCGGCACACGTTCATAGGATGCAGCAGTGTCTGAGCCCATCAGGTCGTCAGGGGCAGACATGTCTGCCTTGTCGTCGTCGATGATGACAATGTTTTTGGGCATCTCTTTGAACTGGTAAACCAGCCGCTGGCCCTCTACTTTGGCGAGGATGCCGCGCTGGTAGTAGTATCTGAGGAAACAGGATTATCAGAATTATCAGTTCAAAACTGTTGTGGAGGAGCCATAAACCAGCAGTTACTTCCAAGTTATTTCCAAGGTGCTGCTCTGCACTGTTAAAATCCTGATTTTTAGACTGTGCTGTGATTTTGGCTACGTTTAATTGTAAAATGATCACTCTGAGAGAAAGTTAGAAGTGACAGAATATCTTTTTTATTTTCTTCTCTCACACAAAGCACAGATGGAAAGTTGCTGAGGTTTCCCCCCCAAAAAAGTAGCTGGATTTGTCTGTAGGGGCTTTTTTGGGAAGAAAAAAAAGTCACTAAACGGCTCTGAAAAGTCGGTAAATCTAAAAACAAATGCACTAAGTGACCAATCGTGTGACTTGCTCACTCACTCAGTCATGTCTATAGATCTGGCCCCACT
Source organism: Trachinotus anak (assembly GCF_046630095.1). Classification (NCBI taxonomy): domain Eukaryota; kingdom Metazoa; phylum Chordata; class Actinopteri; order Carangiformes; family Carangidae; genus Trachinotus; species Trachinotus anak. The sequence continues at coordinate 6,891,709 of NW_027273870.1, read as the reverse complement.
GGAGCGGTCCAACCACACAGACTACTCACCTGAGTGCCCGTCCCATGGTCTCATAGTTCATGTCTGGCTTGTTCTTGTGTTTGCCCCACAGCTTGGACACAGCCTTTGAGTCAACCAGTTTGAAGATGCCCTTCTCCCTCTGTGTCCACTTGATGTACCTGGGACAGGTGTTCTTGTCCTGGAGGAGGTCCAGCAAGAACTCCCACAGGTAGGTGGTACTCCCTGCTAGGAAATCACAGTAAATTTAGTGCATTGCTAAATTCAAATAAATCTTTATCAGAGTGTAACCCAATAAAAACAACAGTTCGCTCTAATGTATGCACCTACGTCAGTGACAGACAGTAACACCGCTACTATGGGATACCTTTTCCTTCTCTTGGTTTCTTCTTGATGCCAAGGTCTGGTGAGCCGTTGGAAATAGATGACTGATGTGTCTTTGGCTTCCGTCCAGCTACAAGAGGAAACATTTTAAAGAGAACTTCATCATTTTTTCAGGGCGAGAGACATTGATATAACTGATCAATAACACACAGCAGAGACCCAAAAGTTGACCACTAGATGGTGCTGTTGGATTATGTTGTTCAGTGTAATTAACAATATAACTTAAGGTTGTGGTTTGAGGTCTGCAGCCTGTCTTGTGAGGTAAGGTAAAATCTGAAAACTCACAGATGTTTCCCATTTTAAACTTTGCTTGAAACATTCAAAACATTTTCCAAAGCTTAACCCTCCTTCTGCCCACATATATGTGTATATATATATCCATATATATGGAGCTGATAGAAGGTCTACATCTGCATGAAATGAGGGCTTCATAGGCCTTTTCACAGCTTTGAAGTACTAGGGACTCAGTTTAAAGATTAATTCTGTGTTGGCAAAAAACACAATGTTTTTGTCTACCTTTTCTCTTCCTGACAGGCTCGTGGTCAGGTTCTGGTTCTGGATCCTCCAGCAGAGTGACCATCTCCTCATCTTCCTCCTCACAGCAGTCCTCTGTCGATATCTCCACCTCTGTCTCTGTAATCATGTCGGGACGCATGGCAGCGTGGAGGAAGTCTGGAGTTGCTACGCATGGTGGGATAAAAGATTCTGGAGGGAGGAGAGAAATGGGGAGGAGGGAAGAATTGCAATTTTGTTTGAAGCTAGAGTTTTGTTAAAAGTTTCATTGATGAATTCTGACTATCAGTATTAAAGCCCTTGTGGCTCCTTTTGCAAAAAGTTAAAATGTATATTTCATAAAGTTGGTCCTTACACCAGTTATACTGCACCAATTGAGTAACTAATGCTTATGGTTTTGTATAATTAATAAAGGTAAAGAAAACAGACACAAAAATTCCTCTGATTTTCTGTAACCTCCTCAAAACTATATTTTGAGCTTTAAATAGGCATTAAAGGGGGAATACAAAAAAATTATCAAACCACAGCAAAGATGACAAGGCAGCAAAACACCAAACACATTTTAATATTTCACCACACTCTACCCTAAAGATGACTGAAATAATAATATCTTATTTGTGAAACATAAGTGTTCTAAATTGTATAACTACTTATGTTTTCCTGTTGTGCTAGCCTGTGCATGTTACCTGGACTACGGTCCTCTCTGAGGCTGGACGGTGAATCCATGCGTAGCAAAGCCTCGGCTGCCTCAATGGTCTTGTCAGAGCAGTGGACACTGGTGCCATGGACAGACGCCTCCACTGAAACACACACGCGCGCACACACACACACAACAATTTCGCAAACGGTTTAGGGAAAATAAAGTTCCACTTACTTAATTAATCCCCACAGGGAAAACCTGACACTTCAGACTAGTCCATCTTGGTGCCAGATATCTAACGGCGTCTAAAAGGCACAATTTCTGCATTTACATATCAATTTTAATAATATACCAAAGAAGACACCAAACAAAACAAGAACAATACGTTTTTAATCTTTCACATTATTAACACAATGCTACAAACAACATGCAACTATATGGTGCCCCCTAGTGAAAACCCATTGTTTTTCAGACACTGATATGGCATTTTCAGTAGTCAACACATTCACTCTGATCCAGACACAGTATGACTTAATGTAAAGTTCAGCCTTCACAGTAGGAAATGTCTTTATTTTCTTGCCTCTTTTCATTTTTTGAACTACCTACTTAAACGTTTTTATACCCTGCACCTTTGCCTTTTGTCTGAAGCCGATACCAGAACTGTTTAAAAATGAGACTGACATGGTGAAATATTTACAGAGGTCAGGTAAAATCAACTACACCTACAGCTGCCCTCCAATTATCTGCATACGTGTAGTTAGAACCCTAAATGTTTTCATGGCTTACTGTCTCACACTTGGCAAGACAAGGTGCAAAAAGACATGTTGTTTGATACAAAAATGGAATTCAACCTGTTGTTAAAAAAAATGGTACGTGGGACCCTGAGAAGGAACCCAGGGCACCTGCTGCTGTTGTCAATCACTAGTGGGAAATACGAGATCCTGTTCCATCCTGCCCTGTCCATGTTTGGCTATCTCAACAAGGCTATGGGCAAGGCATAGGAGAGAGAAGTGGGCTATCTTTAGACTGTCTCACTCATTCAGGCCCTCAAACAAACAAACTGGACATGCTGGTAGCCATCCCAGCAGAGACCCTATAGCTGGCTGAGCTGTCCTTGCAACTAGGCAGCTGTGCTGTAATAAGACCACCAAAAGGTGTGAGGTCAGAGAGTTGCAGCTTGGCTTGACCTACATAAGCACGTATAGAAAGTCTGGCCATTTCTGTCAAGTCTGTCTAAATTGTTAGAACTGTGATTTATAATTAATTATTGAATGATAAAAAAAAATTACAAACATCAATACTTTTAATAAATCAACACTATTTAAGGGTAAAGTATTAGAATAGTTTTAGTTAAGAAAATGTCTATTATGAACATATATTACAATGTAAAGGCGCCAAGAATAGCAGCAAGTCCGACAAAAAGTAGTGCTGCCTCCCGATGACTTCCGTGTTTACACTCCTCATCCTTTCCCTCCAGTTCTCTTCGAAGAAGCTCACAAATCCCCTTGTCACTCAACAACCGCCTCACCTCCTATTGGCTCATTCTGAGATTAATAGCCCGCCCCCGGTGAAATCTGATTGGATTCTTGCTGACGTTTTAAAGGACCCCACACGCCATTGGACTAAAGGGCAAGTCACTCAAAGGCACGCCCCACCCCTCACATAAACAATGCTTCCGCCATCGAAATGGGACGAAATACTTTAAATAATACGATTAAACACAAGTGGAAACGAAGCGGTGTTTTCACGACCCATCGTGAATTCGCAGTAACAGTTAACACATGGATGAAATTACATAAAATGCGTATCTGTGGGTCAGTATGGTCGAAGGCTGAAGCCGCACTTGAAACAAGTACAAGGAAGAAAGCGAGTGAGCCAGGCCGTCCCACGCTTCAGTCACAGAGCACTACACGATAACGGAAACCATCCAATAGCCCAACCTTTGACACGGGAAACTGTGCTATGAGCTCACCATGGCTAAAAATCACAAAATACAACATTACACAATAATCTTTTGCAGCTAATGGACTATTATTCGGGGACAAGACTAATACTGCGGATTATTCCGACAAACGGAACAAACTAAAGCCAGCCACGGTTAAGTACTGAAACACACGTAAATCATAACACCAACAAAGGTGATATGTGACAGTGCGCTCGAGGTTTATGCTAATAAAAATAAACCCACATGTCCTTCCGACTCAGACAGCGTGGCAAAGACGTAGGAAAGACAACATCTTTACACTTCCTGGTTGTGCAGAGCCGATCTGCAAACCGTTATTCTACATCCCACTGCTGTGCGAAAAATCCGCTCCAACATGCAAAACACACTTCGTGCAGACAGCTGTCTAACTGTGCAGACTGGCAGGCCCTGTGAAGTTTTTCCCCTTTAAAACCGGGTTTTATAAACCGTGTAGCATCGCCATGCAGGTTGCTACCAAGGTGATCACTTCCTGATTGCCCTCCATTACTTCACTACACTCCTCAGCGGACTGAGGAGCAGTGGCCGACGTTAAAAACACAAGCCGCGGGTTAGCGTTAGCTCTGGTGTCGGGGTTATGACGATATAAAGTTACGTTACCGGCTCTGATGAGTAGATCGAGCTGGTTTGCGTGCCCCCCATGCTGTGAAGTCGCCATGTTTTCCCCTTGCTGCAGATTCACATTGACTTCTCACTGAATTGTATGGGAAGCTACTAGCTCAGATCATTCCGCCGCTAATGGGAAATCTCGATTTCAACGCGGCACGTTACAGCGACTGAAATGTATCCCTCCGCCGCCGACACAGGAAATCCTTCCTTCGCCCTCCCTCGCTTGCGTAGTGAGTACGTCAAATAAAGCTATACCATGATAACTGTCTTTTATAAACACACTGGACAAATTAATCTAATTCATAACACAATAAACCTGCAGTTTGAACTATGAAGAACTGCAAACAAGACAGTGCATCTAAAGGACTTCCTTTCAAAAGAATGAACAACACAAATGTTTTGAAAGGACTGATTACATTTGTTCGTTGCTCTGCTTCAACTATGGAGTAAGATTACTCCACAGCAAGTACTTTGCTGCCTTGCAACTTATTTTAACGGGGTTTTCATGCAAGCAAAATGCTCTCCTACAAATCAATAAATGTGTCAATCATAGTGTTTAATATTATCATTTCTATAATTGACATTTCTTCTTTACCTACTATGGACGGTAAAGTTTAAATGTTAATTAAAACATTATTGGTCAACTCTCATACTTAAGTGTTCAGAGTGCAAAATATTCCTAAGGTTTATAATATAAGGTCTGAGGCAACTAACGTGTTTGCTAAACATAAGTGTCACAAAACATGACATTACATTTTAGTTGAAAACTATGCAGTATTGTTTCCAAGTAATGTGCGGTACTAATGCGTAGTGGAAATGCTTTTAGTGCAGCATCTACAGAAGTTTAAAACTCTTTTTTCCCCCAATGTCGGCACCTGCTCTTTTGTTAGATGTCATTGTCCTTCTGTCTCTATGTAGTTAAACAGACACAAAAGAATGAATCATATGAAAAGACAATATTTATGCATTTAAAGAGGGTCATTTTGAGCACTCAAGTTCCTTCTCAACTAATGGTCACAATCCATGGTGGTGGGTATGCAGTACCATTACATTTTCTTTCTCCAAAAAAAAAAAAAAAAAAAAAAAAATCACTTCATACTTAAGCTTGAAACAGCATATTTTGCATTTAGAACCAGGGTTTAAATAAATACAAGTGATCCCTTCTTTGTCAAAATATCTGACATCCAAGCAGAATGTGCAAAATGGTCAAACCTATGTAGTGATGCAAAAACATGTAATTATCATTAATTCTAAATCCTGTTCGAAGATATTTCTACTTTTGATTATGTGCAAATGATGATGTAACCTAGGATGGTGTGAATGAATACAGCATCTATATGTTCAAAATTGTGTTGCATCTGTTTGACTGTTTTATACTTATGAACACTACACTGGATTGGACAATAGTCACTATTAAAAATGGATTAATAGATTATTACTGAGCTGATTACTAAAATGTTCATGAGGGAGTGACTGTCCAAAAATATCCACAAGGTGGCAGCACAAGGACACAGAGATCTGTAACCCTCTCCGCCTACTTTACCAGATTGTGTCACTGATGCTGGCAGCAGAATTGTGTGACACATATGCCCAATTTCAGCTCAACCACAATAAAGAAAAATCAACACTTTCTGATCTTGAATTAATGAATCCAACATGTGGACCTCGGATTTAGATTCATTCAATTAACAAAATGTTTAATGGTTCCTCTAGCCTCTAAAATAGACTTCACAACTTTTTCACTTAAAAATGCATGTCAGCCAAAGAAGCTTTGAAGTCAGGGGTGAGGAGATAGAGAAAGCAGATGTACTAATGAAATACAGGAGGAGACAGAGCAAAGCTAAAATAACAGATCAGTTATATTGGAAATAAAAGGTACAGCATAAAAGGTACAGCAACACCACAAAAACTGTACTTTAAAAAGATGCTGGGCAGTATAATATAATGAATGGGTTAATTTTGACTTGGTGGATTCAGTACCAGGACAAAGTCAGGGGAAAATTGATCACCATTTTTAGTTGATGTGCCAATCTCACTGATGGCTCTGTCATCTGAAAATATGTAAATGCATAAATCTTAACAACTGCGAAGCAAGTCAGGGCTCCTAATGATAAGCTCAAACCAACAGCTTGTTAGTTAAAGAAAAATCGGATTTGTTAATGTATCTAAAGTCCAGAACCAGTGTGTTGTTCCTGAACCACACAGCCCAAAAAATGCAATGCAATGCAACAGCAGGTGCATTTCTTTTCCCCAATAATATAAAATTTTAGTGACCTGATGAAAATGGGAATGATACTGGTGGTATCAGGATATATAAAAGAAACATGAGCTAAATTTCTCAGCATGTTGGGTAAAAGGCTCAATCAGGTTAGTTAAGAACCGTGCTTTCCTCTGGGCATTCTGGGTAGCATGGTGCCAGTGAAATGTTTTGCAACAGAGACTGTATGATAGTCATCTGGTGCACAACCGTAGAGCAGCAAAATGAAGATTAAGACGTTAACATTGAAACCCAATCTCTGATAAATACAGGCATATTTGTACCTCACCTGTATCCCCTTCAGTCTCCACCTCCTGCTCATCGCCCA